>NW_027507789.1:164540257-165140257 GCF_037356315.1 Lithobates pipiens
TATGTGATATTGTTTGTGATATATCTAACCTGTGTCCTTTCTAAACGGACTAAAGATTAACAGATATACATTGATATACATATATATCAACAATTTATGCAAGTGATTATTGAACTTTATGTTAAAGAGTATTTTACATTATGCCCTAAGTCTTGAACACTCGAATATATTCGTTAGAACATATAAATAACGAACACATATTACAGAATTAGAAAAATATTCACTTAAAGAAATAAAACACCAAACATAGGTGAGACACCTGGTGGTGGAAGGTGCTATTACCTTAAAATCACGAGACTCCCGGGAAAGCTAACCATTAAGTCTGCCGGCCAATGAGGGGGGAACACATACCCTCTGGGCAGAACTTAGTATAATTTTATAATCCTTTTGTTTAAGAGGATATTTAAGAAACTAGAAAGATGGAAAAAAAGGGGAGGAAGCTCGGAGGAGAGCTGGGGGAAGAGAGTCAGGGGGAAGCTTAGGGACCCCCCCTGAGAAGGGACACTGGAAGACATGCCTGAATACACATTTTTACATTCATGAAGATCCCTGCTCCTTGGAATGTTGAAGCCACGGCAGCCATCTTAAAATTCCTGGTAACTAATACTCCACACTAATAGCCATATTGGAAATGGGTAAATATATGTTTATCATCTATTTTATGTTCTCTTAAATATTGATGTTTTTGAATATTCTATTATTGAAATACTTCTCCCGAATCAATAACCGCCTTTTAGATTTTTCTCTAAATTAATATTTTCATACATTTCTTTTTGCATAGATGCCAATTTTATTGACAAACAAATGTCTAATTTATTTCACATTGTTAACCACTTACTTACCTGCAGTATAGTAACGGTTGGATGTGTGAAATACAGACATTTTGTTTAATTGTCAATTATCAAAAGGTTATTGATTCTACCGAGAAATGATAATGGTGATAATTGTGTCCAAGGTACTACTACGCCCAGTTTGAGGGTGTTCCCAGAAATTGTCAAAATGATCAAGTAATGTAATCTGTATTTTAATATTTCATGTAAATATTTGTTTTCTGTCAGCCAATAAATGTAGCTATTTTGTATGATCACTCGTCTCCGTGAATAAGTTTCACATATATAGACTGTGTCATATAGACTGATTCGGTATCTTAAAAATATCTTCGTTAAAAATTACTTAGGAAATATTGTGCGGGAAAATGTCCTTAAAAGCACAACATATATAAATGGAGGCACCGCTGGGATAACGTTGATATTTTGTATAAGATCAATCATAGTTACGGTGGTGACAGAAATAATATTTCGCATGAAATTATTAATTATTAACTTTTAAAAAAAAAATGTTGCCAAGAAAAATGTCTGGTCAAAGTGAATTTTATTTTGATGGGGATTATCAAGAGTTAGCCCTTAGTGGTAATATGAGTACTCAGACAAAATGGATACAAGAACAGGAAATGTGGGATATAATGTCAAAAAGTAACATGATAAATCATGCCGAAAAAAGTTTGTCTAATGAGAATGATCTAGAAGCACTCATTGAAGACCTTATAAACCACACCCGTCAATCAATAAAAGACGTAGGGAACGTGGAAGGTCAAAGCGTTGAACTCACAGACAGCTCATCTGAGACAAAGGAAATAGAAAGGCCTGATCACATGTATTTTGAATTAAGCACTAACCTGGTGTATCTTTATAGTGAGTTTAAACGTCAATATACCCAACTAGAGAGTGATATCTTAGAATCCCAGTCCCAGTTAATAGGAGGGGAATGTGAGCTCACAAAAAAGCTAAAGGAGATTAAAGACAAGGCAGATTATTTTGATGAGGCTATAGCGAAAATGGTGAAATATGAAACAGAACAGTTACAAAATGATGTAATAATGCTGGACGAATTTCACCAATTAAATAAAAAGTATAAACAATCAAAAGAGAAGGAGAGGTTCTTAATTAAAGCAGAACAGATGCACAATAATACAATAATAATGCTGTACAAATGTTATCAATTAAATAAAGAAATAATAAACAATACAAGAGAGGAGAAGGAAAATTTTCTGCAGGAAAACGAGTCTCCTGAAGAAAGTTGCCGAGTAATATGCAGTGGAAATTTAAAAGAAGAAACAAATCAGCTTAGGTCAGGACAGGAATCCCTAATTAAGCAACCAGAAGAATTAAAAGAACAAGGGGAGTTTATGCCTCAGGATAATGCTCAGATGCTTAAACCTGAAAGTATAGAGTCTGACAATACTCCAAAATCTGACTCTCAACCTAAAATTTGGGAGTTACATAATGAAAAAGAGTTAGAAAAAGAAACTATATTCTACCCCAAGCCATCTGTAGAGCAAAGGGGGGTAAAAATTGAACCACCACATGAAGGTATGCCTAATCAGTTTTCTTTGGGATCAGAGAAAAATACAGGCACCCCTAAACAGGACGCCTCAGAAATAATAAAATTTTTAAAAGATGCTGTCCCGGTGTTTAAGGAAGAGGGATCCAGGCACATTATTGACCACATTGAAATCTATGAAAATGCTTTAGGCCTAAATGATGACCAATCTAAGATTCATTTCTTACCGTGGGTATTTGAACCCGAACTCCGTTCATTCTGCAAAGATGTAATAAGTCTGTGGGGTACTGCCTGGCAAATAATTAATAACATTTGTCATCTAGGATTTGTCCCACATAAAAATGTTAACGCAGCTAGAGTGGATATACACAATATCACATGTACCAGTGATCAAAGCCCCACCGAAGTTATGGCTGTGCTCAAGGGTGCTGTCCACTTAGCAGAAAAGGAGCCAAGTTATAATCAACTTGGGTTTGAACCCATGTTCTTCGAGGCCCCGCCTACCCACATAAAAGTGAATTTGGCGAAAGACTACAAAGGGGGGTGTTCACTGGAGTCTTTGGTAAAAGAGAGTAACAATTTGTACTCTATCCAACAAACTGGTGAAAACAATGGAAGACCTGAAAGCCCTATAATGAAATTTGTGGATGAATCTTATGTATCCCCTCAATCATTACAGTCCAAAACCAAGAAAAAGAGATACGCGGATATAGTCAGAGGAAAGATGCTACCGAGTTTCCCCAGCGGGAAACCAATGTCCCCACCCATCAGAAGGGGGGAGCAGAGACCACCCTTTAGAGGGGGAGTTAAAAGACCACCTCAGGAGTCTCATCCAAAGGATCCAGACCCAAGGTTTAGGAGAAACTATAGGGTATATCTCCAACGGGTCAGATTTAAACCTAAGGGTAGACACCCTCACCTTTACCGGTGTAATGGACTTCGGGGGCCTACACGGGTAAATAGGGAGAAATTACAGGGTAAGACACCCCAAAATCCCCAGAACAATAGGGAACAACTAAGGCCCAGACAACTATCCCAGAATCAAGACAATGTTTCTGATGTGGATATGTCTGATAAAATTGAGCCAGTAGTCCCCAGAAAGTATAGAAACCGGGTCCCACGAACAAATTCTGATCAGCCTGTAAGCAATACGGAAACCAAAATAGACAAAATTATGGATATGTTACACGGTTTCATTGCTATACGGAACGTGAATAACACTTCTTCCAGGGACAAATCCTGTGGCCAGCCCAAGGGCCACAGAGCCTTTTAAGCGCCTATGTTAAAATAAATCAGAGGAATGCACTGAATAAAGATATAGGAAGCAGAGGTTCTAACACCATGTTTTTCCCCAGGTTACAGTAATGAGGATCCTGAAATCCCTACCGAGGGATTGTGGTTGTTAGATATTAACTATTCTCCTATTTTTCAGTGGTCACTTCATTCCTCTGACATAAACAGGTCGCTCCAAACAGCCCAATTTCAAGAAGTCCCGAAGACGGTAATTCCAGAGGAAGACCGAATCCTAAAGACATAAATATCAGAAGGCCTAAATGGTTTGATATTTTGGTAAAAGATGAGGAGTCACCCGTATAAGGTAGTTTGATTGCCTCAAATGAGTTGTATTGACACCCCAAAGGGGGAAGATTTTATCTGTTTTATTCCTCCCAAGTAGAAGGTTGACTATGATGTCAAATATTTTGATACTGACAGTAAGTGTCACATGTCAAAATGAAATGTTTTTAATTATTATTATTCCAGAACCGCTACAATTGAGCTAAAAAAAAAAATGGTTCTGAAGAACATAAGTCAGTCAGAATTGTCTGGTATCCACAGATATTAATAAATGGCCTCATGATAATGAGCCCTGGAGCTTGGTCTCCCATAGCAAATGAGGGAAAGATGAGGGCTCTGAGTAAGCCCAGGATACCAGCTTGACACTGAGATCTCAAACACAGATCATGTAAAAAAACTTATATATCTTTTCTCATGGAATCCATTTTCCTTTTCAGGACTTAAATGTCCATGAGCCGGTCAACAGAACCGAGAGTCCAACATGTGTGAACATCCAGAGAAGGAACCGTATGGGGGATCCAGGGATACCACTGATGGCCAGTCTACATGGACGGAACCCACCAGGACGGCCAGGACTAAAGGTGCCCGGAATGGTCCATTTCCTGCCAATCAACAGATGACGGTCCTGAGATGCACACATCGATCACAAACCCATTTTGTTTTTCAAAGAGTTACACTCATCTGCAAGTGTCTATACCTCTTAATTATATATATCCATAATCCGGATCCATCGTCACAACTCAACTTACAAGGCCCGAGCAAAGCCATATTTCTTCAAACTGTTGCATTGGTGAAGTCTTTCAAACGACTTCCGGCATTTGAACACTTCACAAGGGGGGCTTTGTTGTGAATTCATGAAGAAATACATTTAATATTCGCTGGCCGAGATGAGGGATTTCAGTATTTTATTGAACTGTGACCTCTTGGAGACCTTTAAAGCAAAGTACAAGATCTCGCAGGTTTTTTTTTTCCCCAAATGTTGAAAGGATTAGTTCTTGTTAAACTTTTACAAAACCTGTGTTTAAAAAAGAAACTCGCTGAAACAATGGTATCTTCTGTCACCAAACAAAAAGCTGTTTACTTATTTTGTTGGTTAGAGTGAGAAGGCCAAACTTGCATAAGTATTTATCACATGGAAATAACCCTCAACTATAGAACCCCATTGTGCGTAAGTAAAAAGACTATTTGGACAATATACAACCGTGCAAATAGCTGACGCCTCATCCAAAAACATATTGAAGGGCACAGCTAACCCATTTAATCATTTATTGGAAGCTCAGAGTTCATCCCAAAACATGCTGTAAGATTCATCTACCAGTATCATCTATATTTTTCTAAGCCATTCAATTTATACATAGGTCACAACTGAGATTATAAATTTAGTATCTAATGATCTAATGAACTTTGTCATAAAGAGATTATATATGAAAGTGTGATCATAAGTAGAAGTGTTTTAGCAACAAATTAGTATTATAAAAAACATATAATCATGATTAGAATTGTATAAGAATTTAACCTATGTTTAGATAAACAAATATTGATTGGATACCCAAATTATACATGGATCCATATAGATAATAATTGTATGTGATATTGTTTGTGATATATCTAACCTGTGTCCTTTCTAAACGGACTAAAGATTAACAGATATACATTGATATACATATATATCAACAATTTATGCAAGTGATTATTGAACTTTATGTTAAAGAGTATTTTACATTATGCCCTAAGTCTTGAACACTCGAATATATTCGTTAGAACATATAAATAACGAACACATATTACAGAATTAGAAAAATATTCACTTAAAGAAATAAAACACCAAACATAGGTGAGACACCTGGTGGTGGAAGGTGCTATTACCTTAAAATCACGAGACTACCGGGAAAGCTAACCATTAAGTCTGCCGGCCAATGAGGGGGGAACACATACCCTCTGGGCAGAACTTAGTATAATTTTATAATCCTTTTGTTTAAGAGGATATTTAAGAAACTAGAAAGATGGAAAAAAAGGGGAGGAAGCTCGGAGAAGAGCTGGGGGAAGAGAGTCAGGGGGAAGCTTAGGGACCCCCCCTGAGAAGGGACACTGGAAGACATGCCTGAATACACATTTTTACATTCATGAAGATCCCTGCTCCTTGGAATGTTGAAGCCACGGCAGCCATCTTAAAATTCCTGGTAACTAATACTCCACACTAATAGCCATATTGGAAATGGGTAAATATATGTTTATCATCTATTTTATGTTCTCTTAAATATTGATGTTTTTGAATATTCTATTATTGAAATACTTCTCCCGAATCAATAACCGCCTTTTAGATTTTTCTCTAAATTAATATTTTCATACATTTCTTTTTGCATAGATGCCAATTTTATTGACAAACAAATGTCTAATTTATTTCACATTGTTAACCACTTACTTACCTGCAGTATAGTAACGGTTGGATGTGTGAAATACAGACATTTTGTTTAATTGTCAATTATCAAAAGGTTATTGATTCTACCGAGAAATGATAATGGTGATAATTGTGTCCAAGGTACTACTACGCCCAGTTTGAGGGTGTTCCCAGAAATTGTCAAAATGATCAAGTAATGTAATCTGTATTTTAATATTTCATGTAAATATTTGTTTTCTGTCAGCCAATAAATGTAGCTATTTTGTATGATCACTCGTCTCCGTGAATAAGTTTCACATATATAGACTGTGTCATATAGACTGATTCGGTATCTTAAAAATATCTTCGTTAAAAATTACTTAGGAAATATTGTGCGGGAAAATGTCCTTAAAAGCACAACATATATAAATGGAGGCACCGCTGGGATAACGTTGATATTTTGTATAGGATCAATCATAGTTACGGTGGTGACAGAAATAATATTTCGCATGAAATTATTAATTATTAACTTTTAAAAAAAAAATGTTGCCAAGAAAAATGTCTGGTCAAAGTGAATTTTATTTTGATGGGGATTATCAAGAGTTAGCCCTTAGTGGTAATATGAGTACTCAGACAAAATGGATACAAGAACAGGAAATGTGGGATATAATGTCAAAAAGTAACATGATAAATCATGCCGAAAAAAGTTTGTCTAATGAGAATGATCTAGAAGCACTCATTGAAGACCTTATAACCCACACCCGTCAATCAATAAAAGACGTAGGGAACGTGGAAGGTCAAAGCGTTGAACTCACAGACAGCTCATCTGAGACAAAGGAAATAGAAAGGCCTGATCACATGTATTTTGAATTAAGCACTAACCTGGTGTATCTTTATAGTGAGTTTAAACGTCAATATACCCAACTAGAGAGTGATATCTTAGAATCCCAGTCCCAGTTAATAGGAGGGGAATGTGAGCTCACAAAAAAGCTAAAGGAGATTAAAGACAAGGCAGATTATTTTGATGAGGCTATAGCGAAAATGGTGAAATATGAAACAGAACAGTTACAAAATGATGTAATAATGCTGGACGAATTTCACCAATTAAATAAAAAGTATAAACAATCAAAAGAGAAGGAGAGGTTCTTAATTAAAGCAGAACAGATGCACAATAATACAATAATAATGCTGTACAAATGTTATCAATTAAATAAAGAAATAATAAACAATACAAGAGAGGAGAAGGAAAATTTTCTGCAGGAAAACGAGTCTCCTGAAGAAAGTTGCCGAGTAATATGCAGTGGAAATTTAAAAGAAGAAACAAATCAGCTTAGGTCAGGACAGGAATCCCTAATTAAGCAACCAGAAGAATTAAAAGAACAAGGGGAGTTTATGCCTCAGGATAATGCTCAGATGCTTAAACCTGAAAGTATAGAGTCTGACAATACTCCAAAATCTGACTCTCAACCTAAAATTTGGGAGTTACATAATGAAAAAGAGTTAGAAAAAGAAACTATATTCTACCCCAAGCCATCTGTAGAGCAAAGGGGGGTAAAAATTGAACCACCACATGAAGGTATGCCTAATCAGTTTTCTTTGGGATCAGAGAAAAATACAGGCACCCCTAAACAGGACGCCTCAGAAATAATAAAATTTTTAAAAGATGCTGTCCCGGTGTTTAAGGAAGAGGGATCCAGGCACATTATTGACCACATTGAAATCTATGAAAATGCTTTAGGCCTAAATGATGACCAATCTAAGATTCATTTCTTACCGTGGGTATTTGAACCCGAACTCCGTTCATTCTGCAAAGATGTAATAAGTCTGTGGGGTACTGCCTGGCAAATAATTAATAACATTTGTCATCTAGGATTTGTCCCACATAAAAATGTTAACGCAGCTAGAGTGGATATACACAATATCACATGTACCAGTGATCAAAGCCCCACCGAAGTTATGGCTGTGCTCAAGGGTGCTGTCCACTTAGCAGAAAAGGAGCCAAGTTATAATCAACTTGGGTTTGAACCCATGTTCTTCGAGGCCCCGCCTACCCACATAAAAGTGAATTTGGCGAAAGACTACAAAGGGGGGTGTTCACTGGAGTCTTTGGTAAAAGAGAGTAACAATTTGTACTCTATCCAACAAACTGGTGAAAACAATGGAAGACCTGAAAGCCCTATAATGAAATTTGTGGATGAATCTTATGTATCCCCTCAATCATTACAGTCCAAAACCAAGAAAAAGAGATACGCGGATATAGTCAGAGGAAAGATGCTACCGAGTTTCCCCAGCGGGAAACCAATGTCCCCACCCATCAGAAGGGGGGAGCAGAGACCACCCTTTAGAGGGGGAGTTAAAAGACCACCTCAGGAGTCTCATCCAAAGGATCCAGACCCAAGGTTTAGGAGAAACTATAGGGTATATCTCCAACGGGTCAGATTTAAACCTAAGGGTAGACACCCTCACCTTTACCGGTGTAATGGACTTCGGGGGCCTACACGGGTAAATAGGGAGAAATTACAGGGTAAGACACCCCAAAATCCCCAGAACAATAGGGAACAACTAAGGCCCAGACAACTATCCCAGAATCAAGACAATGTTTCTGATGTGGATATGTCTGATAAAATTGAGCCAGTAGTCCCCAGAAAGTATAGAAACCGGGTCCCACGAACAAATTCTGATCAGCCTGTAAGCAATACGGAAACCAAAATAGACAAAATTATGGATATGTTACACGGTTTCATTGCTATACGGAACGTGAATAACACTTCTTCCAGGGACAAATCCTGTGGCCAGCCCAAGGGCCACAGAGCCTTTTAAGCGCCTATGTTAAAATAAATCAGAGGAATGCACTGAATAAAGATATAGGAAGCAGAGGTTCTAACACCATGTTTTTCCCCAGGTTACAGTAATGAGGATCCTGAAATCCCTACCGAGGGATTGTGGTTGTTAGATATTAACTATTCTCCTATTTTTCAGTGGTCACTTCATTCCTCTGACATAAACAGGTCGCTCCAAACAGCCCAATTTCAAGAAGTCCCGAAGACGGTAATTCCAGAGGAAGACCGAATCCTAAAGACATAAATATCAGAAGGCCTAAATGGTTTGATATTTTGGTAAAAGATGAGGAGTCACCCGTATAAGGTAGTTTGATTGCCTCAAATGAGTTGTATTGACACCCCAAAGGGGGAAGATTTTATCTGTTTTATTCCTCCCAAGTAGAAGGTTGACTATGATGTCAAATATTTTGATACTGACAGTAAGTGTCACATGTCAAAATGAAATGTTTTTAATTATTATTATTCCAGAACCGCTACAATTGAGCTAAAAAAAAAAATGGTTCTGAAGAACATAAGTCAGTCAGAATTGTCTGGTATCCACAGATAATAATAAATGGCCTCATGATAATGAGCCCTGGAGCTTGGTCTCCCATAGCAAATGAGGGAAAGATGAGGGCTCTGAGTAAGCCCAGGATACCAGCTTGACACTGAGATCTCAAACACAGATCATGTAAAAAAACTTATATATCTTTTCTCATGGAATCCATTTTCCTTTTCAGGACTAAGATGTCCATGAGCCGGTCAACAGAACCGAGAGTCCAACATGTGTGAACATCCAGAGAAGGAACCGTATGGGGGATCCAGGGATACCACTGATGGCCAGTCTACATGGACGGAACCCACCAGGACGGCCAGGACTAAAGGTGCCCGGAATGGTCCATTTCCTGCCAATCAACAGATGACGGTCCTGAGATGCACACATCGATCACAAACCCATTTTGTTTTTCAAAGAGTTACACTCATCTGCAAGTGTCTATACCTCTTAATTATATATATCCATAATCCGGATCCATCGTCACAACTCAACTTACAAGGCCCGAGCAAAGCCATATTTCTTCAAACTGTTGCATTGGTGAAGTCTTTCAAACGACTTCCGGCATTTGAACACTTCACAAGGGGGGCTTTGTTGTGAATTCATGAAGAAATACATTTAATATTCGCTGGCCGAGATGAGGGATTTCAGTATTTTATTGAACTGTGACCTCTTGGAGACCTTTAAAGCAAAGTACAAGATCTCGCAGGTTTTTTTTTTCCCAAATGTTGAAAGGATTAGTTCTTGTTAAACTTTTACAAAACCTGTGTTTAAAAAAGAAACTCGCTGAAACAATGGTATCTTCTGTCACCAAACAAAAAGCTGTTTACTTATTTTGTTGGTTAGAGTGAGAAGGCCAAACTTGCATAAGTATTTATCACATGGAAATAACCCTCAACTATAGAACCCCATTGTGCGTAAGTAAAAAGACTATTTGGACAATATACAACCGTGCAAATAGCTGACGCCTCATCCAAAAACATATTGAAGGGCACAGCTAACCCATTTAATCATTTATTGGAAGCTCAGAGTTCATCCCAAAACATGCTGTAAGATTCATCTACCAGTATCATCTATATTTTTCTAAGCCATTCAATTTATACATAGGTCACAACTGAGATTATAAATTTAGTATCTAATGATCTAATGAACTTTGTCATAAAGAGATTATATATGAAAGTGTGATCATAAGTAGAAGTGTTTTAGCAACAAATTAGTATTATAAAAAACATATAATCATGATTAGAATTGTATAAGAATTTAACCTATGTTTAGATAAACAAATATTGATTGGATACCCAAATTATACATGGATCCATATAGATAATAATTGTATGTGATATTGTTTGTGATATATCTAACCTGTGTCCTTTCTAAACGGACTAAAGATTAACAGATATACATTGATATACATATATATCAACAATTTATGCAAGTGATTATTGAACTTTATGTTAAAGAGTATTTTACATTATGCCCTAAGTCTTGAACACTCGAATATATTCGTTAGAACATATAAATAACGAACACATATTACAGAATTAGAAAAATATTCACTTAAAGAAATAAAACACCAAACATAGGTGAGACACCTGGTGGTGGAAGGTGCTATTACCTTAAAATCACGAGACTCCCGGGAAAGCTAACCATTAAGTCTGCCGGCCAATGAGGGGGGAACACATACCCTCTGGGCAGAACTTAGTATAATTTTATAATCCTTTTGTTTAAGAGGATATTTAAGAAACTAGAAAGATGGAAAAAAAGGGGAGGAAGCTCGGAGGAGAGCTGGGGGAAGAGAGTCAGGGGGAAGCTTAGGGACCCCCCCTGAGAAGGGACACTGGAAGACATGCCTGAATACACATTTTTACATTCATGAAGATCCCTGCTCCTTGGAATGTTGAAGCCACGGCAGCCATCTTAAAATTCCTGGTAACTAATACTCCACACTAATAGCCATATTGGAAATGGGTAAATATATGTTTATCATCTATTTTATGTTCTCTTAAATATTGATGTTTTTGAATATTCTATTATTGAAATACTTCTCCCGAATCAATAACCGCCTTTTAGATTTTTCTCTAAATTAATATTTTCATACATTTCTTTTTGCATAGATGCCAATTTTATTGACAAACAAATGTCTAATTTATTTCACATTGTTAACCACTTACTTACCTGCAGTATAGTAACGGTTGGATGTGTGAAATACAGACATTTTGTTTAATTGTCAATTATCAAAAGGTTATTGATTCTACCGAGAAATGATAATGGTGATAATTGTGTCCAAGGTACTACTACGCCCAGTTTGAGGGTGTTCCCAGAAATTGTCAAAATGATCAAGTAATGTAATCTGTATTTTAATATTTCATGTAAATATTTGTTTTCTGTCAGCCAATAAATGTAGCTATTTTGTATGATCACTCGTCTCCGTGAATAAGTTTCACATATATAGACTGTGTCATATAGACTGATTCGGTATCTTAAAAATATCTTCGTTAAAAATTACTTAGGAAATATTGTGCGGGAAAATGTCCTTAAAAGCACAACAATATATTCAATAAGAAGCAGACATATACATATACACAAACATATATATATTTTTATTTACATTAACAATATAAAGTTTTTTACATGAAAAAAAAAAAATGACACAACACATTTAAAATATTTAAAAAAAGTTTTATTAAACATTTAATACATGTCTAAATAACAAAGAAAAAGCAGCACATTTGATGTAAGATTAGATAAAAAGAAATACTGTACTGTGCTGTGTCTGTATTTGGAAGGATGCTTTCTCTGAATCAGAAATCCACGCCGTCAATCTCCTGGAGCACGTGACAGAGGAGTCACGTGATAATCCAGATCCTCTGATAAAATAAACATGAGCAGTCCTCGCGGGATGTCGGGGCTGACGTCTACAACAGGAAATGACGCAGCCCCGACAGACACAAGAATAATTCCGGCCGGGCTCGGGCTGCCGGATTTTTCGGGCATTACTGCGCATGTGCGGTGACGTAAGCAGTGAGACATATACTGATTGTACAGGAAGGAAGCAGGTAGGAAAAAAATGATGAACGAAAATGAGTTTTGGATGAATGGATGGCAATATTAATGAAAAGTGACATTTTAGGGTATACAACCACTTTAACTCCTCACTACCACACAGTTTTGAAAGCCATAAAATGCCAATATGGCACAAAACCCCCACAAATGACCCCATTTTAGAAAGTAGACACCCCAAGCTATTTGCTGAGAGGCATGTTGAGTCCATGGAATATTTTATATTTGGCACAAGTTGCGGGAAAATTACAAACTTTTTTTTTTTTTTTTTTTTTTTTCCACAAAGTTGTCACTAAATAATATAATGCTCACACATGCTATGGGCATATGTGAAATGACACCCCAAAATAAGTTCTGCTGCTTCTCCTGAGTACGGGGATACCACATATGTGGGACTTTTTGGGAGCCTAGCCGCGTACGGGGCCCCGAAAACCAAGCACCGCCTTCAGGCTTTCTAAGGGCGTAAATTTTTGACTTCACTCCTCACTTCACTCCTCACTACCTATTACAGTTTTGAAGGCCATAAAATGCCAAGATGGCACAAAACCCCCACAAATGACCCCATTTTAGAAAGTAGACACCCCAAGCTATTTGCTGAGAGGCATGTTGAGTCCATGGAATATTTTATATTTTGCCACAAGTTGCGGGAAAATTACAAACTTTTTTTTAATTATTTATTTTTTTCACAAAGTTGTCACCCCATTTTGGAAAGTAGACACCCCTAAATTTAGGGGTACACTAGTGAGACTAGGTAATAAATGGCGGGTGCCCTGAAACTATAAAAAAATAACTAACCAACCAGCGTCACCTGTAACAGTTATATGGTGATCACTGGTGAAAGGGTTAACTAGGGGGCAATCAGGGGGCTTTATGCGGTAGTATATGGGGGTCCCTGGCGCTATAAAAAGCTGCGGCGAACCTAAATACCTACCTGCCTAACTAGCGTCACCTGTGACACTAATACAGCGATCAGAAAAACGATCGCTTATTAGGCTGGGTTCACACTGGAGCGATACGGGAACGCCACGAATCCGCGGCGGGTTCCCGCATCGCATGCCTCCCGGCGGCAGTTCACACTGCCCTATGCGAACTGCTGGGAGTGTCAGTGAAATGTTAATGACACCCCCAAATCAGTTCGCATATCGCAGTGCGATCTGCAAACTCGGATCGCATGGTGTGAACACCCATGCGATCCGATTCTGCTGCGGACCAAAAAAAGGGTCCCGTGCGAATTTGCGGCAGGTGCGGCGCGAATTCAGCCATACTATCTGTATGGCTGAACTCGAATCGCACAGAGATCGGATGTGATTTGCACTGCAGTGCGGTGCGAATCACATCCGTTCTCATAAACCGCTGCAATGTGAACCCAGCCTTAGTGACACTGCCGACGGGGGGTGATCACAGGGTTAAACCTTTATTGGGGGGGTTAGGGGGGTACCTTAGAACTAAAGGGGGCTAACCCTAACTGCCCTAACAGTTATTACAGTCACAAATGACACCAATGCAAAAAAAAAAAAAATGCAATTGGTGTCACTCTGACTGGGGGGGCAGGGGTAATTGGGGGGGTGATCGGGGGGTGAAGGAGGGGTGTGAGTGTGCCTGGCATGTTCTACTGTGTAGTGTCGTGTTGGTGCAACTCACCGATCCTCTCTCCTCGGTGCCGGAACGAAAAATACCGACACGGAGGAGAGATTACATCACTTCCTCTGCCTGTGTTTACATTACAGGAGAGGAAGTGATGCAATGCTTCACTTCCATTCGTCAGGAGCGATCGCGAGGGGGTGGCCATGAATGAATGGCCGCCCCCTCATCCCGGATCGCTCCTGAACGGATACCAACCACCGCTGGCACCGGGGGGGGAGCTCGATCGGGCCCCCCACCCGCGGGAAGGCAGGGACGTACAGGTACGCCCATATGCCTGCCCGTGCCATTCTGTTGACGTATATCGTCGTGCGGCGGTCGGCAAGTGGTTAAAGTGGATGTAAACCCACCACTCACCCAGTATAAACTAATGGCACAGCATTAACTAATTATAAATAAATAGATATTATAAATAAATATATATATATATACACACACACACACAAACATGCGGGCCTGCATGCATCCCTACCTTGCAAATGTCACTCCCTTCAGCAGTAGGAGCCCCACAAAACTCTGGAAACGGTGGGTGGGTCTCTTTGCTGGAGCTCAGTGGGCAGAGTCATGATGTCACAAGACCCCATGCACCTCTACACTCTTCTCTTCCTGAGTCTTGAGTAACATCCATTCAAAACTCAGGAAAGGCACCACATGACTTTCATACATATGCGGGCTAAATTTATTTTTATTTTTCTTATTCTTTTTCTCAACCCCACACCATTGGATGGCGGAAGCGATGTCAACAGTCACTTCCGCCTAATGGTCTTAAAGGTAAAATGTATTTTTTTATTTTTTTATTTTTTTACTGCATTTTTGTGTAAATGTACATTTGGGAGGTCCTGTCATGCTTTTTTTTCTATTACAAGGGATGTCTACATTCCTTGTAATAAGAATAAAAGTGACCCAAATGTATTTATTTTTTTAAAGGACAGTGTCAAAATAAAAAATAGAAAGTAAAATAAATAAGAAAAAGAAAAATAAGTTGCACCCGCATATGAAAACAGTGTTCAAACCACACATGTAAAGGATTGCCGTGTTCGGTAGAGTGAGAGAAATAATTCTAGCCCTAGACCTCCTCTGTAACTCTAAACATTCAACCTGTAGAATTTTTTAAACATTGAATATGGAGATTTTTAAGGGTAAAAGTTTGTCGCCATTCCACGAGCGGATGCAATTTTGAAGCATGACATGTTGAGTAGCAATTTACTTGGAGCAAAACAAATTGGGCTAACTTTACTGTTGCCTTAATTTTTAATTCAAAAAAGTGTATTTTTTCCCCCAAAAAAATTGTGCTTGTAAGACCAGTATGACAAAGTATTGCAACGATCGCCATTTTATTCTCTAGGGTGTCTGAATATATATATATATATATATATATATATATATATATATATATATATATCCACTTCAGCTCCGGACCAATAAACACCTTAAGGACCAGAGGTCTTTTTGCAATTTCGCACTGCGCTGCTTTAACTGGTAATTGCGCGGTCATGCAATATTGCACCCAAACGAAATTTGCGTCCTTTTCTTCCCACAAATAGAGCTTTCTTTTGATGGTATTTGATTGCCTCTGCGATTTTTTTTTTTTGCGATATAAATGGAAAAAGAGCGAAAATTTTGAAAAAAAAAGATATTTTCTTCTTTTTGTTATAAGAAAAATCGAATAAACTAAATTTTAGTCATACATTGAGGGCAAAATTTATTCAGCCACATGTCTTTAGTAAAAAAAATGTCAATAAGCGTATATTTTTTGGTTTGCGCAAAAGTTATAGCGTCTACAAACTAGAGTACATTTTCTGGAATTTACACAGCTTTTAATTTATGACTGCCGATCTCATTTCTTGAGGTGCTAAAATGGCAGGGCAGTACAAATCCCCCCCAAATGACCCCATTTTGGAAAGTAGACACCCCAAGGAAATTGCTGATGGGTATGTTGAGCCCATTGAATATTTATTTTTTTTGTCCTAAGGGATTGAATAATGACAAAAAAAAAAAAAAAAAATTTTTTTTACAAAAAGTTGTCACTAAATGATATATTGCTCACACATGCCATGGTTATATGTGAAATGACACCCCAAAATACATTCTGCTGCTTCTCCCGAGTACGGGGATACCACATGTGTGGGACTTTTTGGGAGTCTAGTCGCGCACGGCACCCCGAAATCCAATCACCACCTTCAGGATTTCTAAGGGTGCAAATTTTTGATTTAACTCCTCACTACCTATCACAGTTTCGAAGGCCATAAAATGCCAAAATAGCACAAAACCCCCCCAAATGACCCCATTTTGGAAAGTAGACACCCCAAGCTATTTACTGAGAGGCATGTTGAGTCCATGGAATATTTTATATTTTGCCAAAAGTTGCGGGAATATTACAAACTTTTTTTTTTTGCACAAAGTTGTCACTAAATGATATATTGCTCACACATACTATGGGCAGAAGTCAAATTACACCCCAAAATAAATTCTGCTGCTTCTCCCGAGTACGGGGATACCACATGTGGGGGACTTTTTGGGAGCCTAGTTAACTAGCTACCTAGCGACACTAGCGACACTGATGCAGCGTTCAGAAAAATTATCGCTTAGTGACACTGGCAAAAGGGGGTGAAAGGGTTAACTAGCGGAAATCAGGGGGTTAAAACCATTATTGGGTAGTATATCGGGGTACCTAGCGCTATAAAAACCTGGCGGTGAACCTAAAAAAATAACTAGCTACCTAGCGACTGTAGCGACACTAATGCAGCGATCAGAAAAACGATCGCTTAGTGACACTGGCAAAAGGGGGTGAAAGGGTTAACTAGCGGCAATCAGGGGGTTAAAAACATTATTGGGTAGTATATCGGGGTACCTAGCGATATAAAAACCTGGCGGTGAACCTAAAAAAATAACTAGCTACCTAGCGACACATGCAGCGATCAGAAAAATGATCGCTTAGTGACACTGGCAAAAGGGGGTGAAAGGGTTAACTAGCGGCAATCAGGGGGTTAAAAACATTATTGGGTAGTATATCGGGGTACCTAGCACTATAAAAACCTGGCGGTGAACCTAAAAAAATAACTAGCTACCTAGCGACTGTAGCGACACTAATGCAGCGATCAGAAAAACGATCGCTTAGTGACACTGGCAAAAGGGGGTGAAAGGGTTAACTAGCGGCAATCAGGGGGTTAAAAACATTATTGGGTAGTATATCGGGGTACCTAGCGATATAAAAACCTGGCGGTGAACCTAAAAAAATAACTAGCTACCTAGCGACACATGCAGCGATCAGAAAAATGATCGCTTAGTGACACTGGCAAAAGGGGGTGAAAGGGTTAACTAGCGGCAATCAGGGGGTTAAAAACATTATTGGGTAGTATATCGGGGTACCTAGCACTATAAAAACCTGGCGGTGAACCTAAAAAAATAACTAGCTACCTAGCGACTGTAGCGACACTAATGCAGCGATCAGAAAAACGATCGCTTAGTGACACTGGCAAAAGGGGGTGAAAGGGTTAACTAGCGGCAATCAGGGGGTTAAAAACATTATTGGGTAGTATATCGGGGTACCTAGCGATATAAAAACCTGGCGGTGAACCTAAAAAAATAACTAGCTACCTAGCGACACTAGCGACACATGCAGCGATCAGAAAAATGATCGCTTAGTGACACTGGCAAAAGGGGGTGAAAGGGTTAACTCTAGGGGCAATCAGGGGGTTAAATCTTTATTGGGGGGTGATAGGGGGCTACCCTGGACCTAACACTAACTGTCCTGACAGTTTTTACTGTCACAACTGACACTGAATGCATTGATCAGTAAAGAAATGATCAATGCAATCAGTGACACTGTGACTGGGGGGGGGAGGGGGGGCGGGGATCGGGGGGCGATCGGGGGGGGGATCGGGGGGGGTTTGTGTGCCTGTGTGTACCTACATGTCAGTGTAGTGTTCGTGCAGACTTACTTTTACTCTTCTCCTCGTAGTCCGGTCAAAAAGACCGCCCCGAGGAGAATGACATCACTTCCTCCTTCCTGTGTAAACAATACACAGGGGAGAAGCTTCTCATTGGCCAGGAGCGATCCAGAGGGGGTGGCCGAAAACCAACGGCCATCCCCTCATCACGGAGCGCTCCTGGACCGAATCGGACCGCCGTAACCAGCGGGAGGGGGTCCGATCGGACCCCCCACCCGCTGGAAGGCAATCACGTAGATGTACGTGATTGTGCCTGCCTGTGCCATTGTGCTGACGTACAATGGCAATACGGCGGTCCTCAAGTGGTTAAATATATATATCTATATACAGTGCCTTGCGAAAGTATTCGGCCCCCTTGAACTTTTCAACCTTTTGCCACATTTCAGGCTTCAAACATAAAGATATAAAATTTTAATTTTTTGTGAAGAATCACCAACAAGTGGGACACAATTGTGAAGTGGAACAAAATCTATTGGATATTTTAAACTTTTTTAGCAAATAAAAAACTGAAAAGTGGTGCCTGCAAAATTATTCGGCCCCTTTACTTTCAGTGCAGCAAACTCACTCCAGAAGTTCAGCGAGGATCTCTTAATGTGTAATCAAGTCTCTGTATAAATGCACCTGCTCTGTGATAGTCTCAGGGTTCTGTTGAAAGCGCAGAGAGCATCATGAAGACCAAGGAACACACCAGGCAGGTCCGTAATACTGTTGTGGAGAAGTTTAAAGCCAGATTTGGATACAAAAAGATTTCCCAAGCTTTAAACATCCCAAGGAGCACTGTGCAAGCGATCATTTTGAAATGGAAGGAGTATCAGACCACTGCAAATCTAACAAGACCTGGCCGTCCCTCTAAACTTTCAGCTCAGACAAGGAGAAGACTGATCAGAGATGCAGCCAAGAGGCCCATGATCACTCTGGATGAACTGCAGAGAACTACAGCTGAGGTGGGAGAGTCTGTCCATAGGACAACAATCAGTCGTACACTGCACAAATCTGGCATTTATGGAAGAGTGTCAAGAAGAAAGCCATTTCTCAAAGATATCCATAAAAAGTCTTGTCTAAAGTTTGCCACAAGCCACCTGGGAGACACACCAAACATGTGGAAGAAGGTGCTCTGGTCAGATGAAACCAAAATTGAACTTTTTGCCCACAATGCAAAACGATATGTTTGGCGTAAAACCAACACAGCTCATCACCCTCAACACACCATCCCCACTGTCAAACATGGTGGTGGCAGCATCATGGTTTGGGCCAGCTTTTCTTCAGCAGGGACAGGGAAGATGGTTGAAATTGAGGGGAAGATGGATGCAGCCAAATACAGGACCATTCTGGATGAAAACCTGTTGGAGTCTGCAAAAGACCTGAAACTGGGACCAACAAGACAATGATCCCAAACATACAGCAAAATCTACAAACGAATGGTTCACAAATAAACGTATCCAGGTGTTAGAATTGCCAAGTCTCTGTTTTTGACAGCTTTATACCGAGATATTTAAGTTCACTCCTCCACGGGAATTTCCATTCCCGTTGCATACTTTGCGCCTCTCGCTTGTTGATATTAATATTCATTATCTCCGTCTGGTCTGGGTGGACCAGTGTTGTCATTAAATCCCTCATTCGCTCTGCTAATACTTTAGCGTATAGTTTTGTATCTGCATTTAACAGCGATATCGGCCTATAGCTGGTACACTGTGCTGGATCTTTACCCTCTTTCTGGATTAATGTAATTGTTGCCGTTAAATCTTCTTTGCTCATTCTATACTCTTCTCCTAGACCGTTCATATAACTGCAAAGTTTGGGAACCAGGGCCTCTCTAAATGTTTTGTAATAAAATGTTGTGAAACCGTCTGGTCCCGGGGATTTTCCTGGGGCTGATTTTAGAAGCGCTCTAACTATTTCTTCTTCCGATACTGGCCTTTCAAGCATCTCCCTCTCAATGGGGCTAATTTTAGGCAGTGTGATTTTCCCTAAGAATTCCCTGATCTTCTTCTCTTTTTCCCCGGTTTTTACTCCCTGATTTCTATCTGTAAATATCCCCTCGAAATATAATCTGAAAGTTTCCGCTATATCCTTGGTAGTGAACATCATGTTACCATTTTTATTCTGAATTTTCCCAATAAAATTTTTCCCTTTTTTCTTTTTTAACATTCTAGCTAGAAACTTACTTGATTTATCTCCCCATATATACCGTTCCTTAGCAACTACATCCCGCTATTGGACGAGATACAGACAGAATGCAAAAGGTGTAGTTATAGACCACTATCCTGGCTGGGGAGAATAAACTCATTAAAGATGATAATATTCCCCAAGATCTTATACAGGTTTCAGATGCTCCCAATACCATTGTCCAATGTTTATTTGTCAAAATTAAAAACTATCCTAATGAAATTTGTGTGGAAAAATAAAAAAGCTAGGGTGGCTTTCGCTACATTACGACAACCAAAGAATAGGGGTGGAGTAGCAATTCCAGACGTACAGACTTACTATGAAGCAGTTGTGCTGTCTAGAGTGAGTGAATGGAGTAAAAGGGACAACACAGAGAAAAGATGGGTTAGACTGGAACACGGAATATGCAGAGCACAACTGGAGAAGCAAATTTGGAATCCCCCACACGAGAGGAATGTATTTTTAGAAGGGAATAATATTTCACGAAACACTTTGCGGATATGGGATAAGATATATAGACAATTTAATGGGAAATACAATTCACCACTTATAGCATTAAAAAACAACAATTACTTTCTACCTGGGTGTCAGGAGATTGGAGGGAATTGGATTAAGGAGGAGGTACAATTAAAAGACGTAATGAAAAGGGAGGGAATAGCACCATATCACGAGTTGGCACAAAAAAAAGGGATGAGGGCAATAGATGGATGGAGGTACGCGCAGCTCTCCAGTTTTATAAAAAAGCTGCCTCCACGGATTCGAACAGCGGAAGAATTAACTTCCTTGGAACAGCTATGTATATTAAAGACGTCAAAGAAAACTGTTTCGAGATGGTATGGAATGCTGCTGGAGGGAGTAGAGCTGGGGGTACCTGCGTACATCAAAAAATGGGAGAGGGAACTGGGGACACAATTGGATAATGTAATATTAAGAAAAATATTTAAATTAGTTCACGGTTCGGCGGTTGACGCTAAAACGGCGGAAATGAGTTATAAATGTTTGACGAGATGGTACTATACGCCAGAAAAGAAAAGCTAATTTCAGGTGGATAGTGCTAGGGAATGTTGGCGGGGATGCAGGGAGTTGGGAACGATGACACATCTGTGGTGGGGCTGTCCAAAAATAAAACAGTACTGGAACCAAATCCTAGCATATATCAAAGAGATTACAAATAAGGTTGTGAGTGCTGATCCTTGGGTAGTGCTATTTCACGGGACAAGAATTGGGCTCAGACAATATAAGGAATCGGTGGTCCCTCATCTGTTGAACGCAGGAAAAAAATTAATACCGAAAAAATGGCAAGAGAAGGAGGCGCCGTCAATGTGGGAATGGGTGGATACGGTAGAAGAGACCTATAAGATGGAGTGTTTGAGAGGTAGTTTGGAAGAGAGGAGCAACACACTAATTAGGGAGAAGTGGAAGTGCTGGCAAGAATTTAGGAAGAAATGGCTCATCTCAGAGGGGTTGAGGAGATAAGGCCCCAAATGGGTACAAATAAGATACAAATAAGGTACAAATAAGGTTTAAACAAGGTACAAAAAAGATATAAATAAAGTACAATTAGAAAAAGCAGGAAAAGGTGGTCCACAGATAGGCAGGAGGAATGGGGGGGTGAGGTAAGGGGGGGGGGGGGTAAGATGGGAGTGTTAGACGGTGAGGGACGGTATGGTAAATAAGCAAAGTATTAACCACTTGACCACTGGGCACTTAAACACCCTTAATAACCAGACCAATTTTCAGCTTTCAGTGCTCTCACAATTTGAATGACAATTACTCGGTCATGCAACACTGTACCCATCTGAAATTTTCGTCCTTTTTTTCCCACAAATAGAGCTTTCTTTTGGTGGTATTTGATCACCTCTGCGTTTTTTATTTTTTGTGCTATTAATGAAAAAATACCGAAAATTTTGTAAAAAAAAGCATTTTTCTTCATTTCTATTAAAATTTTTTGCAAATAAGTAATTTTTCTTCATAAATTTGGCCAAAAATGTATACTGCTAAATGTCTTTAGTAAAAATAACCCAAATTAGTGGATATTATTTATTCTGCGTGAAAGTTATAGGGTCTACAAGCTATGGTGCCAATCACTGAAAATGTATCAATTTGATCACAGCTGATGTACTGACAGTCTATCTCATTTCTGGAGACCCTAACAAGCCAGTAATGTACAAAAACCCCCCAAATGACCCCTTTTTGGAAAGTAGACATTCCAAGGTATTTAGTACGTGGCACGGTTAGTTTTTTGAAGTTGTAATTTTTTCCCACAATTCTTTGCAAAATAAAGATTTTTTTTATTTTAATTTTTTTTCACACCAAATTGTCATTTTACCAGGCTATTTCTCTCACACGGCATATACATTCCACAAATGAAACCCCAAAATACATTCTGCTGCTCCTCCTGAGTACGGTGATACCACATGTGTTAGACTTTTACACAGCCTGGCCACATACACAAGTCCAACATTGAAGTAGCAACTTCAGGCGTTCTAGGAGCATAAATTACACATCTAATACCTCAACCACCTATTACACTTATGAAGGCCCTGGAGCACCAGGACAATAGAAACGCCCACAAAGTGACCCCATTTTGGAAAGCTAACACCCAGGTGGGCACTGATGGGCACAGGTGGGCACTGATGGACACAGGCGCCACTGATGGACACAGGCGGCACTGATGGACACAGGCGGCACTGATGGGGCACTGCAGTGGCACAGGTGGCACTGATGGGCGCAGGTGGCACTGATGGGCGCAGGTGGCACTGATGGGCACAGGTGGCACTGATGGGCACTATAGTGACTTTGGTGACACTGGTGTGGCTCTGGTGGCACTGATTAGCACACAGATGGCACTGGTGGGCACAGGCGGCACTGGTGGGCACAGGCGGCACTGGTGGGCACAGGCGGCACTGGTGGGCACAGACGGCACTGATGTGGCACTGCAGTGGCGCAGATGAGCACTGATGGGCACAGATGGCACTGATGGGCACAGGTGGCACTGATGGGCACAGGTGGCACTGATGGGCACAGGTGGCACTGGTGTGGCACTGGTATGGCACTGGTATGCACTGTAGTGGCACTGGTATGCACTGGTATGCACTGGGGTGGCACTGGGGTGGCTCTGCTGGCACAGAGGTGGCACAGAGGTGGCACAGAGGTGGCACAGAGGTGGCAAAGGTGGCACAGGTCGCACAGGTGGCACAGATGTGGCACAGGTGATAGATGGCACTGGTCTGTCACTGGTCTGGCACTGTTCTGGCACTGTTGTGGCACTATTTGGGCACTGCTGGGCACTGCTGGGCACTCACGGTTATCTTTTATTTTCACTGGGATGTTCTCCTCTCCTCTCACGCTGCATCGGTGTGAGGAGAGGAGACTGATGACCTTAGCTTGACCCGGCAAGCCGAATTGTTTACATTTGTGATCGCTCCGTCATTGGACGGAGCGATCACGTGGTAAAGGACCGCTGACATTGGTCCTTTACCGCGATCCGTGTTGCGCCGGGTCCCGTGAACTCGGCGAGCACGGATGTTCCGGCGTGCGCGCCCCAGGGGGGCGCGCACGAACGATTCTCCGGGAGGCCGTTAATTAACGGCCTCTTAGAGATAGCAAACCGACCTATAGCCGTTAATCGGCTATAGGCCGGTTATTAAGTGGTTAAGCTTGGTAACAATATCAACAATAACAACAACAACAAAAAAAAAAAAACTGCCACAATGATGTGACTGCATGGAAGGGACACTGAGCTGAAAGCTGAGGTGGGTCCCATGGCTATTAATTGATTTCACTGAGTGGTAAAAAAAAAAAAAAAGAATTGCCAAGTCAAAGTCCAGACCTGAATCCAATCGAGAATCTGTGGAAAGAGCTGAAAACTGCTGTTCACAAATGCTCTCCATCCAACCTCACTGAGCTCGAGCTGTTTTGCAAGGAAGAATGTCCAAGAATTTCAGTCTCTCAATGTGCAAAACTGATAGAGACATACCCCAAGCGACTTGCAGCTATAATCGCAGCAAAAGGTGGCTCTACAAAGTATTAATGCAAGGGGGCCGAATAATTTTGCACGCCCCACTTTTCATTTTTTTTATTAGTTAAAAAAGTTAAAAAAATCCAATAGATTTTGTTCCACTTCACAATTGTGTCCCACTTGTTGTTGATTCTTCACAAAAAATTTCAATTTTATATCTTTATGTTTGAAGCCTGAAATGTGGCAAAAGGTTGAAAAGTTCAAGGGGGCCGAATACTTTCGCAAGGCACTGTATATATATATATATATATATATATCTATCTATCTATCTATCTATCTATCTATCTATCTATCTATCTATCTATCTATCTATCTATATATATATATATATATATATATATATATATATATATATATATATATATGTATATATATATATATATATAAAAATGTTTGGGTGTTCTAAGTAATTTTCTAGCAAATCCACGTCACTGGATTTGATTCACAGCAGCAGGAGCCAATGGCTGCACTTCTATCCAAACAAGAGCAGGGACCCCATGGAGAGAGGGAGAACGCGTCTCTGCCGACAGAAATACAGGGCCCAGGTAAGTAAAATGGGGGGCTGGGGGGCCGGTCACTGCCAGGTGTTTTTCCACCTTAATGCATAGGATGCATTAGGGTAAAAAAACACAAAGGGTTTACAACCCCTTTAATGCTTAGATAAGCCAATTTTAGTAAAATATAAAAGATGATGTTACACCAACTGAATAGATACCAAACATGCCACGCTTTGGAATTGTGCACATTCGTGGAATGGCACAAAACTACGGTACTTAAAACTCTCCATAGGCGACGCTATTGCTCTTGCTCTACTGTTCAAAGCAATACCTTACATGCATGGTCTGAACGTCGTTTACACCTGCGGGCAAGACCTACGTATGCATTTTCTTCTGCCTGCAAGCACGAGGGGACAGGGGTGCTTTAATAAAATGTTTTCATTATTTTTATTTATGTTATTCTCATTTTATATTTTTACACTCTCTTACATTTTTTTTCTTTATTACTTTTATTACTATTAGAAGAAATGTAAACATCCCTTGTAATATGCATAAGGCATTACAAGTCAATAAGACCCCAGATATCTCCTCTACCCTGGAAAGCATGAGAGCAAAAAAAAGAAAAAAAACATTGGTCTCTGCTTTAAATCCACCAGCGTTGGAAGTGACATCACTTCAGCCCTCCCAGGAGCATAGAGATGGTCGTGGGCCAATCCGCAATTCCACGATTTAATTGCAGATTATACATTTTTCCTGCACGCACCACAAATCACCACACATCATAGAGCTATGAGATCATTGCTGTTACCCGGTCAGGCTGAGACTCGTTGTGTGGCTGCTGATAGGTGATTAGGTGAAGTCCAGGCAAGAAGTTGTTGACTCGGGAATCATCCAGAGAAGTGATGAAGGTGTTATGGGTGCCCCACCAACCATACGTGCCTGAAATCTGACCTACACGACAGTTTGAAAAAAAAAAGTTAGGTACAATTAAAAACAGACAGCAACACAGGAAATCCTACACAAGAAAAGACAGTACCTGAAACTGGCATACAGGTTTCATTCTGCACACACCAGCCAAAGGAGCGTGGGACATGGGAGAAGGTGGTAAGGTTGGAGCTGAACACCAGACATGATTGACAATCAGAGAGGAGTCTCGCCAGACCTAGGCAGCTCTTGTCTGGGCACTGCCAAAAAAACAGACACAGATTAGGGCAAAGATAAATATAGTAAGGTTCATACAACCACTACACTTGCATCAAGATGTAATCCAAAATCCAATCTAGGATTCCTTTATTCCACACTGGCCTCCACTGATTGAGGCAACTGAAACGTTTAATTGATCATTGCTCACTTGACTAAGTTTTGATTAAAGCAGACAAATGTCAGCATCAAATTAAAAAATAAACTCAGTACTCTACATTATTTAAACTTGCACTTAGGCCTCATTCACACCATGGTACAAAGACAGCATTTCTGCATGCGTTCTGCAAGGGCACAACAAAAACCAAAACAATGGTTTTCATTGTGCCCTGTTCACACCACACAGTGTGGATTTTTTCTGCAATGTGTATGCAGTTTTCTGCAGGGGAAAAGAACCGACATGACATCAACATTGGTGTGAATAGGGCACATAACACGCACATCGAAAACTGGTGTTAACATGCATAAAAACTGATGTAAACTGATGTCTCTGCAAGTGAAAAATGCACAGTTCTCCCATCAGTTTTCACACACTTATGGCGTGAACGAGCCCTTAAAGTGGAAATAAACCCTCCTATCATTTTCAGCCAAGGAAGCTGCCATCTTGGCCTCTATTTAATCTTCAGCTGCCATGATGCTGCACAAGTGATCAGTTATGACACCAGCCATTGGATGGTTTGACAGTTTGGTTGAGAGCACAATCAATGTGACAGTTACATTCCCAGCATATGCCAGAAATTTAAAGTGGTTGTAAACCCTTACAAACCACTTTGACCCACAGGTAAGCCTAGATTAAGGCTTACCTGTAGGTCCAAGAAATATCTCCTAAACCTACACGGACTACAGGGGACAGCGGTGACTTCGCTGGCTCCTGTGTCAGGTAATTGACACATAATGGGCTACTATGCGATGAATAGTAGCCCATTATGCTTTACCTTTGCAGGGAGACAAAGAGGAAGTAAACCCATCAGGGTTTACTTCCTCTTTAACCATTTTTTGAAACTGGGTTTACTTTCGCTTTAATAGATCCAACATTTCTGAGCTACCCAACTTCCTTTTTTATTTAACCTAATAAATACGTATTGAAAGTAATCCATTGGTCCAAACAAAAATTCCAGAAGATCATACAACTTGCCTCATATATATTATGCCACCACTAGAATTCACAACATGGCATTAGGTGACCAAATAATAACAAAACAAGTGAAAGACCATAAGGAAGAAAAAAACTGGTATCATACAATTTTGTTAGGCTGAGGGGTCTGGCAGCTCGTCTGACACCAGGAGCATTCTCGATCCTTGGAACAAATGGTCTCATCCGTGTACATGGAGCAGTAGTCTAGGTGATACTGTAAATCCAAAAAAATGGTAATTTATACAAATATGTGTATATATATATATATATATATATATATATATATATATATATATATATATTACATAGTTACATAGTTAGTAAGGTTGAATAAAGACACCAGTCCATCCAGTTCAACCTGAGTGAGTGACTAAAATTGTCCCTATCCCTGTACATTGCACACTCACATCGGTCCCTACCCTCAAGGAGCCCACAATCCAAGGTCCCCATTCATACACCAGGGCCAATTTAGGACAGAAGCCAATTAACCTACCTGCATGTCTTTGGATTGTGGGAGGAAACCAGAGTACCCGGAGGAAACCCACGCAGGCACAGGGAGAACATGCAAACTCCAGGCAGGTAGTGTCGTGCTTGGGATTTGTGGTTGGTGGTTCAATCAGGATAAAGCAACTCCTTTACAGTAGTAATGATCTGCAGTGCTCACCTGAGAGATGGTGGTTCAATCAGGATAAAGCGACTCCATTTGGGTAGTAATGGTCTGGAGTGCTCACCTGAGAGGTGGTGGTTCAATAAGGATAAAGCGACTCCTTTTCGGTAGTAATGTCTGGAGTGCTCACCTGAGAGGTGGTGGTTCAATCAGGATGAAGCGACTCCATTTCGGTAGTAATGCTCTGGAGTGCTCATCTGAGAGGTGGTGGTTCAATCAGAATGAAGAGACTCCATTTTGGTAGTAATGGTCTGGAGTGCTCACCTGAGAGGTGGTGGTTCAATCAGGATAAAGCAACTCCTTTACGGTAGTAATGGTCTGGAGTGCTTACCTGAGAGGTGGTGGCTCAATCAGGATGAAGTGACTCCTTTTCAGTAGTAATGGTCTGAAGTATATTTTTTTCTAAGCATTTTCTACTTTTAGCAGAAAATAACAAAAAATATAGATACTGGTATGCATACCCCATGATGTTTTCAGGGCACCTGGAAAGAAGGGTGTTACACTATGGTGGGTGTTGTTCAGCATACCTGTCTCCGGGGGAGAGCGGCTCTGGTTTTCTGCCTCCTCCTGTCTCCTCCGAAGTTGTTCTGTGAGCAATTTGAGCCTCTCCGCCTTCCTGACGGGATCGCCTTCCGCGGGACCGACGTCATGATGGCATGGTGGTGGTGACTGATGCCGGTGTACCTGAAAAAAATAAAAATGTTTAATAGAGATAATAATAATAGCAATATATACAATAATAGTACGATAGCAAAATATTTTAATAAAAAACACTGATAATCGCAGGAGACACAGTCTGACAATGTGATTCGGTCAGCTCCCAATACAGTAATGTTTTCAAACAACTGAAGTCCGGTTTGAACCGATTTGCAGCTCACTGTGACATCACACACCTCATACCGGCCGCCACATTTCAGGCTTGGAAACTGATAGATTTTATATTTAATTAAACAATACTATGGTCATTTTAGTGACTGGGTATACTGGCCATAATTCTCAGTATCTGTTCTTATTCTGTATGCATGGACTCTCCACAGTACCACTTCTCTTGTCCTGTATGCTGGGTGTTTTTTTCAGTACCATACTTACCTAGGTGGATGTTGTATCTGCCCCTCGGCGCCTCTACACTGAGAACCAATCGATCAAACACTGCTGATCGCTCAGCGCTTCCTTTTCTGGAGTAATGCTCTGGAGTGCTCACCTGAGAGATGGTGGTTCAATCAGGATAAAGCGACTCCTTTTCGCTAGTAATGGTCTGGAGTGCTCACCTGAGAGGTGGTGGTTCAATCAGGATAAAGTGACTCCTTTTCAGAAGTAGTGGTCTGGAGTGCTCACCTGAGAGGTGGTGATTCAATCAGGATGAAGCGACTCCTTTTCGGTAGTAGTGGTCTGGAGTGCTCATCTGAGAG
Organism: Lithobates pipiens; assembly: GCF_037356315.1. Lineage (NCBI taxonomy): Eukaryota > Metazoa > Chordata > Amphibia > Anura > Ranidae > Lithobates > Lithobates pipiens. The sequence goes on from NW_027507789.1 coordinate 164,569,668, forward strand.
GTGGTGGTTCAATCAGGATAAAGCAACTCCTTTAGGGTAGTAATGGTCTGGAGTGCTCACCTGAGAGGTGGTGGCTCAATCAGGATGAAGCGATTCCTTTTCAGTAGTAATGGTCTGAAGTATATTTTTTTCTAAGGATTTTCTACTTTTAGCAGAAAATAACAAAAAATATAGATACTGGTATGCATACCCCATGATGTTTTTAGGGCACCTGGAAAGAAGGGTGTTACACTATGGTGGGTGTTGTTCAGCATACCTGTCTCCGGGGGAGAGCGGCTCCGGTTTTCTGCCTCCTCCTGTCTCCTCCGAAGTTGTTCTGTGAGCAATTTGAGCCTCTCCGCCTTCCTGACGGGATCGCCTTCCACGGGACCGACGTCATGATGGCATGGTGGTGGTGACTGATGCCGGTGTACCTGAAAAAAATAAAAATGTTTAATAGAGATAATAATAATAATAGCAATATATACAATAATAATACCATAGCAAAATATTTTAATAAAAAACACTTATATTCGCAGGAGACACAATCTGACAATGTCACTCGGTCAGCTCCCAATACAGTAATGTTTTCAAACAACCGAAGTCCGGTTTGAGCCGATTTGCAGCTCACTGTGACATCACACACCTCATGCCAGCCGCCACATTTCAGGCTTGGAAACTGATAGATTTTATATTTAATTAAACGATACTATGGTCATTTTAGTGACTGGGTATACTGGGCATAATTCTCAGTATTTGTTCTTATTCTGTATGCATGGACTCTCCACAGTACCACATCTCTTGTCCTGTATTCTGGGTGTTTTTTTCAGTACCATACTTACCTAGGTGGATGTTGTATCTGCCCCTCGGCGCCTCTACACTGAGAACCAATCGATCAAACACTGCCGATCGCTCAGCGACTCCTTTTCTGGAGTAATGCTCTGGAGTGCTCACCTGAGAGATGGTGGTTCAATCAGGATAAAGCAACTCCTTTTCGCTAGTAATGGTCTGGAGTGCTCACCTGAGAGGTGGTGGTTCAATCAGGATAAAGTGACTCCTTTTCAGAAGTAGTGGTCTGGAGTGCTCACCTGAGAGGTGGTGATTCAATCAGGATGAAGCGACTCCTTTTCGGTAGTAGTGGTCTGGAGTGCTCATCTGAGAGGTGGTGGTTCAATCAGGATAAAGCAACTCCTTTAGGGTAGTAATGGTCTGGAGTGCTCACCTGAGAGGTGGTGGCTCAATCAGGATTAAGCGATTCCTTTTCAGTAGTAATGGTCTGAAGTATATTTTTTTCTAAGGATTTTCTACTTTTAGCAGAAAATAACAAAAAATATAGATACTGGTATGCATACCCCATGATGTTTTTAGGGCACCTGGAAAGAAGGGTGTTACACTATGGTGGGTGTTGTTCAGCATACCTGTCTCCGGGGGAGAGCGGCTCCGGTTTTCTGCCTCCTCCTGTCTCCTCCGAAGTTGTTCTGTGAGCAATTTGAGCCTCTCCGCCTTCCTGACGGGATCGCCTTCCACGGGACCGACGTCATGATGGCATGGTGGTGGTGACTGATGCCGGTGTACCTGAAAAAAATAAAAATGTTTAATAGAGATAATAATAATAATAGCAATATATACAATAATAATACCATAGCAAAATATTTTAATAAAAAACACTTATATTCGCAGGAGACACAATCTGACAATGTCACTCGGTCAGCTCCCAATACAGTAATGTTCTCAAACAACCGAAGTCCGGTTTGAGCCGATTTGCAGCTCACTGTGACATCACACACCTCATGCCAGCCGCCACATTTCAGGCTTGGAAACTGATAGATTTTATATTTAATTAAACGATACTATGGTCATTTTAGTGACTGGGTATACTGGGCATAATTCTCAGTATTTGTTCTTATTCTGTATGCATGGACTCTCCACAGTACCACATCTCTTGTCCTGTATTCTGGGTGTTTTTTTCAGTACCATACTTACCTAGGTGGATGTTGTATCTGCCCCTCGGCGCCTCTACACTGAGAACCAATCGATCAAACACTGCCGATCGCTCAGCGACTCCTTTTCTGGAGTAATGCTCTGGAGTGCTCACCTGAGAGATGGTGGTTCAATCAGGATAAAGCAACTCCTTTTCGGTAGTAATGGTCTGGAGTGCTCACCTGAGAGGTGCTGGTTTAATCAGGATAAAGCGACTCCTTTTCGAAAGTAGTGGTCTGGACTGCTCACCTGAGAGGTGGTGATTCAATCAGGATGAAGCAACTCCTTTTCAGTAGTAGTGGTCTGGAGTGCTCACCTGAGAGGTGGTGGTTCAATCAGGATAAAGCAACTCCTTTAGGGTAGTAATGGTCTGGAGGGCTCACCTGAGAGGTGGTGGCTCAATAAGGATGAAGCGACTCCTTTTCAGTAGTAATGGTCTGAAGTATACTTTTTTCTAAGCATTTCCTACTTTTAGCAGAAAATAACAAAAAATATAGATACTGGTAAGCATACCCCATGATGTTTTCAGGGCACCTGGAAAGAAGGGTGTTACACTATGGTGGGTGTTGTTCAACATACCTGTCTCCGGGGGAGAGCGGCTCCGGTTTTCTGCCTCCTCCTGTCTCCTCCGAAGTTTTTCTGTGAGCAATTTGAGCCTCTCCGCCTTCCTGACGGGATCGCCTTCCACGGGACCGACGTCATGATGGCATGGTGGTGGTGACTGATGTCGGTGTACCTGAAAAAAATAAAAATGTTTAATAGAGATAATAATAATAATAATAATAATAATAACAACAATATATAGAATAATAATAATACGATAGCAAAATATTTTTAATAAAAAACACTTATATTCGCAGGAGACACAATTTGACAATGTCACTCGGTCAGCTCCCAATACAGTAATGTTTTCAAACAACTGAAGTCTGCTTTAAACCGATTTGCAGCTCACTGTGACATCACACACCTCATACCAGCCTCCACATTTCAGGCTTGGAAACTGATAGATTTTATATTTAATTAAACAATACTATGGTCATTTTAGTGACTGGGTATACTGGGCATAATTCTCAGTATCTGTTCTTATTCTGTATGCATGGACTCTCCACAGTACCACTTCTCTTGTCCTGTATGCTGGGTGTTTTTTTCAGTACCATACATACCTAGGTGGATGTTGTATCTGCCCCTCGGTGCCTCTACATTGAGAACCAATCGATCAAACACAGCCGATCGCTCAGCGACTCCTTTTCTGGAGCAATGCTCTGGAGTGCTCACCTGAGAGATGGTGGTTCAATCAGGATAAAGCGACTCCTTTTCGATAGTAATGGTCTGGAGTGCTCACCTGAGAGGTAGTGGTTCAATCAGGATAAAGCGACTCCTTTTCGGAAGTAGTGGTCTGGAGTGCTCACCTGAGAGGTGGTGGGTCAATCAGGATGAAGCGACTCCTTTTCGGTAGTAGTGGTCTGGAGTGCTCACCTGAGAGGTGGTGATTCAATCAGGATGAAGCGACTCCTTTTCGGTAGTAGTGGTCTGGAGTGCTCACCTGAGAGGTGGTGGTTTAATCATGATAAAGCAACTCCTTTAGGGTAGTAATGGTCTGGAGTGCTCACCTAAGAAGTGGTGGCTCAATCTGGATGAAGCGACTCCTTTTCAGTAGTAATGGTCTGAAGTATATTTTTTTCTAAGCATTTTCTACTTTTAGCAGAAAATAACAAAAAATATAGATACTGGTATGCATACCCCATAATGTTTTCAGGGCACCTGGAAAGAAGGGTGTTACACTATGGTGGGTGTTGTTCAGCATACCTGTCTCCGGGGGAGAGCGGCTCCGGTTTTTTGCCTCCTCCTGTCTCCTCCAAAGTTGTTCTGTGAGCAATTTGAGCCTCACCGCCTTCCTGATGGGATTGTCTTCCACGGGACGGACGTCATGATGGCATGGTGGTGGTGACTGATGCCGGTGTACCTGAAAAAAATAAAAATGTTTAATAGAGATAATAATAATAATAATAATAGCAATATATAGAATAATAATAATACGATAGCAAAATATTTTAATAAAAAACACATATTCGCAGGAGACACAATCTGACAATGTCACTCGGTCAGCTCCCTATACAGTAATGTTTTCAAACAACTGAAGTCCGGTTTGAACCGATTTGCAGCTCACTGTGACATCACACACCTCATACCTGCCGCCACATTTCAGGCTTGGAAACTGATAGATTTTATATTTAATTAAACGATACTATGGTCATTTTAGTGACTGGGTATACTGGGCATAATTCTCATTATCTGTTCTTATTCTGTATGCATGGACTCTCCACAGTACCACTTCTCTTGTCCTGTATGCTGGGTGTTTTTTTCAGTACCATACTTACCTAGGTGGATGTTGTATCTGCCCCTCGGCGCCTCTACATTGAGAACCAATCGATCAAACACAGCCGATCGCTCAGCGACTCCTTTTCTGGAGTAATGCTCTGGAGTGCTCACCTGAGAGATGGTGGTTCAATCAGGATAAAGCGACTCCTTTTCGGTAGTAATGGTCTGGAGTGCTCACCTGAGAGGTGGTGGTTCAATCAGGATAAAGCGACTCCTTTTCGGAAGTAGTGATCTGGAGTGCTCACCTGAGAGGTGGTGATTCAATCAGGATGAAGCGACTCCTTTTCGGTAGTAGTGGTCTGGAGTGCTCACCTGAGAGGTGGTGGTTCAATCAGGATAAAGCAACTCCTTTAGGGTAGTAATGGTCTGGAGTGCTCACCTGAGAGGTGGTGGCTCAATACGGATGAAGCAACTCCTTTTCAGTAGTAATGGTCTGAAGTATATTTTTTTCTAAGCATTTTCTACTTTTAGCAGAAAATAACAAAATATATAGATACTGGTATGCATACCCCATGATGTTTTCAGGGCACCTGGAAAGAAGGGTGTTACACTATGGTGGGTGTTGTTCAGCATACCTGTCTCCGGGGGAGAGCGGCTCCGGTTTTCTGCCTCCTCCTGTATCATCCGAATTTGCTCTGTGAGCAATTTGAGCCTCTCCGCCTTCCCGATGGTATTGTCTTTCACGGGACCGACATCATGATGGCATGGTGGTGGTGACTGATGCCGGTGTCCCTGAAAAAAATAAAAATGTTTAATAGAGATAATGATAATAATAGCAATATATAGAATATTATTATGATAGCAAAATATTTTAATAAAAAACACTTATATTAGCAGGAGACACAATCTGACAATGTCACTCGGTCAGCTCCCAATACAGTAATGTTTTCAAACAACCGAAGTCCGGTTTGAACCGATTTGCAGCTCACTGTGACATCACACACCTCATACCAGCCGCCACCTTTCAGGCTTGGAAACTGATAGATTTTATATTTAATTAAACGATACTATGGTCATTTTAGTGACTGGGAACACTGGGCATAATTCTCATTATCTGTTCTTATTCTGTATGCATGGACTCTCCACAATACCACTTCTCTTGTCCTGTATGCTGGGTGTTTTTTTCAGTTCCATACTTACCTAGGTGGATGTTGTATCTGCCCCTCGGCGCCTCTACACTGAGAACCAATCGATCAAACACTGCCGATCGCTCAGCGACTCCTTTTCTGGAGTAATGCTCTGGAGTGCTCACCTGAGAGATGGTGGTTCAATCAGGATAAAGCGACTCCTTTCGGTAGTAATGGTCTGGAGTGCTCACCTGAGAGGTGGTGGTTCAATCAGGATAAAGCGACTCCTTTTCGGAAGTAGTGGTCTGGAGTGCTCACCTGAGAGGTGGTGATTCAATCAGGATGAAGCGACTCCTTTTCGGTAGTAGTGGTCTGGAGTGCTCATCTGAGAGGTGGTGGTTCAATCAGGATAAAGCAAATCCTTTAGGGTAGTAATGTCTGGAGTGCTCACCTGAGAGGTGGTGGCTCAATAAGGATGAAGCGTCTCCTTTTCAGTAGTAATGGTCTGAAGTATATTTTTTTCTAAGCATTTTCTACTTTTAGCAGAAAATAACAAAAAATATAGATACTGGTATGCATACCCCATGATGTTTTCAGGGGCACTTGGAAAGAAGGGTGTTACACTATGGTGGGTATTGTTCAGCATACCTGTCTCCGGGGGAGAGCGGCTCCGGTTTTCTGCCTCCTCCTGTCTCCTCCGAAGTTGTTCTGTCAGCAATTTGAGCCTCACCGCCTTCCTCATGGGATCGCCTTCCACGGGACCGATGTCATGATGGCATGGTGGTGGTGACTGATGCCTGTGTACCTGAGAAAAATAAAAATGTTTAATATAGATAATAATAATAGCAATATATACAATAATAGTACGATAGCAAAATATTTTAATAAAAAACACTGATAATCGCAGGAGACACAGTCTGACAATGTGATTCGGTCAGCTCCCAATGTAGTAATGTTTTTAAACAACTGAAGTCCGGTTTGAACCGATTTGCAGCTCACTGTGACATCACACACCTCATACCAGCCGCTACATTTCAGGCTTGGAAACTGATAGATTTTATATTTAATTAAACGCTACTATGGTCATTTTAGTGACGGGGTATACTGGGCATAATTCTCAGTATATGTTCTTATTCTGTATGCATGGACTCTCCACAGTACCACTTCTCTTGTCCTGTATGCTGGGTGTTTTTTTCAGTACCATACTTACCTAGGTGGATGTTGTATCTGCCCCTCAGCGCCTCTACACTGAGAACCAATTGATCAAACACTGCCGATCGCTCAGCGACTCCTTTTCTGGAGTAATGCTCTGGAGTGCTCACCTGAGAGATGGTGGTTCAATCAGGATAAAGCGACTCCTTTTCGGTAGTAATGGTCTGGAGTGCTCATCTGAGAGGTGGTGGTTCAATCAGGATAAAGCGACTCCTTTTCGGAAGTAGTGGTCTGGAGAACTCACCTGAGAGGTGGTGATTCAATCAGGATGAATCGACTCCTTTTCGGTAGTAGTGGTCTGGAGTGCTCACCTGAGAGGTGGTGGTTCAATCAGGATAAAGCAACTCATTTAGGGTAGTAATGGTCTGGAGTGCTCACCTGAGAAGTGGTGGCTCAATCAGGATGAAGCGACTCCTTTTCAGTAGTAATGGTCTGAAGTATATTTTTTTCTAAGCATTTTCTACTTTTAGCAGAAAATAACAAAAAATATAGATACTGGTATGCATACCCCATGATGTTTTCAGGGCACCTGGAAAGAAGGGTGTTACACTATGGATGGTGTTGTTCAGCATACCTGTCACCGCGGGAGAGCGGCTCCGGTTTTCTGCCTCCTCCTGTCTCCTCCAAAGGTTTTCTGTGAGCAATTTGAGCCTCACCGCCTTCCTGATGGGATTGTCTTCCACGGGACCGACGTCATGATGGCATGGTGGTGGTGACTGATGCCGGTGTACCTGAAAAAAAGTAAAAATGTTTAATAGAGATAATAATAATAATAGCAATGTATACAATAATAATACGATAGCAAAATATTTTAATAAAAAACACTGATATTCGCAGGAGACACAAACTGACAATGTCACTCGGTCAGCTCCCAATACAGTAATGTTTTTCAACAACTGAAGTCCGGTTTTAACCGATTTGCAGCTCACTGTGACATCACACACCTCATACCAGCCGCCACCTTTCAGGCTTGGAAACTGATAGATTTTATATTTAATTAAACGATACTATGGTCATTTTAGTGACTGGGAATACTGGGCATAATTCTCATTATCTGTTCTTATTCTGTATGCATGGACTCTCCACAGTACCACTTCTCTTGTCCTGTATGCTGGGTGTTTTTTTCAGTACCATACTTACCTAGGTGGATGTTGTATCTGCCCCTCGGCGCCTCTACATTGAGAACCAATCGATCAAACACAGCCGATCGCTCAGCGACTCCTTTTCTGGAGTAATGCTCTGGAGTGCTCACCTGAGAGATGGTGGTTCAATCAGGATAAAGCGACTCCTTTTCGGTAGTAATGGTCTGGAGTGCTCACCTGAGAGGTGGTGGTTCAATCAGGATAAAGCGACTCCTTTTCGGAAGTAGTGGTCTGGAGTGCTCACCTGAGAGGTGGTGATTCAATCAGGATGAAGCGACTCCTTTTCGGTAGTAGCGGTCTGGAGTGCTCACCTGAGAGGTGGTGGTTCAATCAGGATAAAGCAACTCCTTTAGGGTAGTAATGGTCTGGAGTGCTCACCTGAGAGGTGGTGGCTCAATAAGGATGAAGCGACTCCTTTTCAGTAGTAATGGTCTGAAGTATATTTTTTTCTAAGCATTTTCTACTTTTAGCAGAAAATAACAAAAAATATAGATACTGGTATGCATACCCCATGATGTTTTCAGGGCACCTGGAAAGAAGGGTGTTACACTATGGTGGGTGTTGTTCAGCATACCTGTCTCCGGAGGAGAGCGGCTCCGGTTTTCTGCCTCCTTCTGTATCATCCGAATTTGCTCTGTGAGCAATTTGAGCCTCTCCGCCTTCCTGACGGGATCGCCTTCCACGGGACCGACGTCATGATGGCATGGTGGTGGTGACTGATGCCGGTGTACCTGAAAAAAAAAAAATGTTTAATAGAGATAATGATAATATTAGCAATATATAGAATAATATTATGATAGCAAAATATTTTAATAAAAAACACTTATATTAGCAGAAGACACAATCTGACAATGTCACTCGGTCAGCTCCCAATACAGTAATGTTTTCAAACAACCGAACTCCGGTTTGAACCGATTTGCAGCTCACTGTGACATCACACACCTCATACCAGCCGCCACCTTTCAGGCTTGGAAACTGATAGATTTTATATTTAATTAAACGATACTATGGTCATTTTAGTGACTGGGTATACTGGGCATAATTCTCAGTATCTGTTCTTATTCTGTATGCATGAACTCTCCACAGTACCACTTCTCTTGTCCTGTATGCTGGGTGTTTTTTTCAGTACCATACTTACCTAGGTGGATGTTGTATCTGCCCCTCGGCGCCTCTACACTGAGAAACAATCGATCAAACACAGCCGATCGCTCAGCGACTCCTTTTCTGGAGTAATGCTCTGGAGTGCTCACCTGAGAGATGGTGGTTCAATCAGGATAAAGCGACTCCTTTTCGGTATTAATGGTCTGGAGTGCTCATCTGAGAGGTGGTGGTTCAATCAGGATAAAGCGACTCCTTTTCGGTAGTAGTGGTCTGGAGTGCTCACCTGAGAGGTGGTGGTTGAATCAGGATAAAGCAACTTCTTTAGGGTAGTAATGGTCTGGAGTGCTCACCTGAGAGGTGGTGGCTCAATCAGGATGAAGCGACTCCTTTTCAGTAGTAATGGTCTGAAGTATATTTTTTCTAAGCATTTTCTACTTTTAGCAGAAAATAACAAAAAATATAGATACTGGTATGCATACCCCATGATGTTTTCAGGGCACCTGGAAAGAAGGGTGTTACACTATGGTGGGTCTTGTTCAGCAAACCTGTCTCCGGGGGAGAGCGGCTCCGGTTTTTTGCCTCCTCCTGTCTCCTCCAAAGTTGTTCTGTGAGCAATTTGAGCCTCACCGCCTTCCTGATGGGATTGTCTTCCACGGGACCGACGTCATGATGGCATGGTGGTGGTGACTGATGCCGCTGTACCTGAAAAAAATAAAAATGTTTAATAGAGATAATAATAATAATAGCAATATATACAATAATAATACGATAGCAAAACATTTTAATAAAAAACACTGATATTCGCAGGAGACACAATCTGACAATGTCACTCGGTCAGCTCCCAATACAATAATGTTTTTAAACAACTGAAGTCCGCTTTGAACCGATTTGCAGCTCACTGTCACATCACACACCTCATACCAGCCGCCACCTTTCAGGCTTGGAAACTGATAGATTTTATATTTAATTAAACAATACTATGGTCATTTTAGTGACAGGGTATACTGGGCATAATTCTCATTATCTGTTCTTATTCTGTATGCATGGACTCTCCACAGTACCACTTCTCTTGTCCTGTATGCTGGGTGTTTTTTTCAGTACCATACTTACCTAGGTGGATGTTGTATCTGCCCCTCGGCGCCTCTACACTGAGAACCAATCGATCAAACACTGCTGATCGCTCAGCGCTTCCTTTTCTGGAGTAATGCTCTGGAGTGCTCACCTGAGAGATGGTGGTTCAATCAGGATAAAGCGACTCCTTTTCGCTAGTAATGGTCTGGAGTGCTCACCTGAGAGGTGGTGGTTCAATCAGGATAAAGTGACTCCTTTTCAGAAGTAGTGGTCTGGAGTGCTCACCTGAGAGGTGGTGATTCAATCAGGATGAAGCGACTCCTTTTCGGTAGTAGTGGTCTGGAGTGCTCATCTGAGAGGTGGTGGTTCAATCAGGATAAAGCAACTCCTTTAGGGTAGTAATGGTCTGGAGTGCTCACCTGAGAGGTGGTGGCTCAATCAGGATGAAGCGATTCCTTTTCAGTAGTAATGGTCTGAAGTATATTTTTTTCTAAGGATTTTCTACTTTTAGCAGAAAATAACAAAAAATATAGATACTGGTATGCATACCCCATGATGTTTTTAGGGCACCTGGAAAGAAGGGTGTTACACTATGGTGGGTGTTGTTCAGCATACCTGTCTCCGGGGGAGAGCGGCTCCGGTTTTCTGCCTCCTCCTGTCTCCTCCGAAGTTGTTCTGTGAGCAATTTGAGCCTCTCCGCCTTCCTGACGGGATCGCCTTCCACGGGACCGACGTCATGATGGCATGGTGGTGGTGACTGATGCCGGTGTACCTGAAAAAAATAAAAATGTTTAATAGAGATAATAATAATAATAGCAATATATACAATAATAATACCATAGCAAAATATTTTAATAAAAAACACTTATATTCGCAGGAGACACAATCTGACAATGTCACTCGGTCAGCTCCCAATACAGTAATGTTTTCAAACAACCGAAGTCCGGTTTGAGCCGATTTGCAGCTCACTGTGACATCACACACCTCATGCCAGCCGCCACATTTCAGGCTTGGAAACTGATAGATTTTATATTTAATTAAACGATACTATGGTCATTTTAGTGACTGGGTATACTGGGCATAATTCTCAGTATTTGTTCTTATTCTGTATGCATGGACTCTCCACAGTACCACATCTCTTGTCCTGTATTCTGGGTGTTTTTTTCAGTACCATACTTACCTAGGTGGATGTTGTATCTGCCCCTCGGCGCCTCTACACTGAGAACCAATCGATCAAACACTGCCGATCGCTCAGCGACTCCTTTTCTGGAGTAATGCTCTGGAGTGCTCACCTGAGAGATGGTGGTTCAATCAGGATAAAGCAACTCCTTTTCGCTAGTAATGGTCTGGAGTGCTCACCTGAGAGGTGGTGGTTCAATCAGGATAAAGTGACTCCTTTTCAGAAGTAGTGGTCTGGAGTGCTCACCTGAGAGGTGGTGATTCAATCAGGATGAAGCGACTCCTTTTCGGTAGTAGTGGTCTGGAGTGCTCATCTGAGAGGTGGTGGTTCAATCAGGATAAAGCAACTCCTTTAGGGTAGTAATGGTCTGGAGTGCTCACCTGAGAGGTGGTGGCTCAATCAGGATGAAGCGATTCCTTTTCAGTAGTAATGGTCTGAAGTATATTTTTTTCTAAGGATTTTCTACTTTTAGCAGAAAATAACAAAAAATATAGATACTGGTATGCATACCCCATGATGTTTTTAGGGCACCTGGAAAGAAGGGTGTTACACTATGGTGGGTGTTGTTCAGCATACCTGTCTCCGGGGGAGAGCGGCTCCGGTTTTCTGCCTCCTCCTGTCTCCTCCGAAGTTGTTCTGTGAGCAATTTGAGCCTCTCCGCCTTCCTGACGGGATCGCCTTCCACGGGACCGACGTCATGATGGCATGGTGGTGGTGACTGATGCCGGTGTACCTGAAAAAAATAAAAATGTTTAATAGAGATAATAATAATAATAGCAATATATACAATAATAATACCATAGCAAAATATTTTAATAAAAAACACTTATATTCGCAGGAGACACAATCTGACAATGTCACTCGGTCAGCTCCCAATACAGTAATGTTCTCAAACAACCGAAGTCCGGTTTGAGCCGATTTGCAGCTCACTGTGACATCACACACCTCATGCCAGCCGCCACATTTCAGGCTTGGAAACTGATAGATTTTATATTTAATTAAACGATACTATGGTCATTTTAGTGACTGGGTATACTGGGCATAATTCTCAGTATTTGTTCTTATTCTGTATGCATGGACTCTCCACAGTACCACATCTCTTGTCCTGTATTCTGGGTGTTTTTTTCAGTACCATACTTACCTAGGTGGATGTTGTATCTGCCCCTCGGCGCCTCTACACTGAGAACCAATCGATCAAACACTGCCGATCGCTCAGCGACTCCTTTTCTGGAGTAATGCTCTGGAGTGCTCACCTGAGAGATGGTGGTTCAATCAGGATAAAGCAACTCCTTTTCGGTAGTAATGGTCTGGAGTGCTCACCTGAGAGGTGCTGGTTTAATCAGGATAAAGCGACTCCTTTTCGAAAGTAGTGGTCTGGACTGCTCACCTGAGAGGTGGTGATTCAATCAGGATGAAGCAACTCCTTTTCAGTAGTAGTGGTCTGGAGTGCTCACCTGAGAGGTGGTGGTTCAATCAGGATAAAGCAACTCCTTTAGGGTAGTAATGGTCTGGAGGGCTCACCTGAGAGGTGGTGGCTCAATAAGGATGAAGCGACTCCTTTTCAGTAGTAATGGTCTGAAGTATACTTTTTTCTAAGCATTTCCTACTTTTAGCAGAAAATAACAAAAAATATAGATACTGGTATGCATACCCCATGATGTTTTCAGGGCACCTGGAAAGAAGGGTGTTACACTATGGTGGGTGTTGTTCAACATACCTGTCTCCGGGGGAGAGCGGCTCCGGTTTTCTGCCTCCTCCTGTCTCCTCCGAAGTTTTTCTGTGAGCAATTTGAGCCTCTCCGCCTTCCTGACGGGATCGCCTTCCACGGGACCGACGTCATGATGGCATGGTGGTGGTGACTGATGTCGGTGTACCTGAAAAAAATAAAAATGTTTAATAGAGATAATAATAATAATAATAATAATAATAACAACAATATATAGAATAATAATAATACGATAGCAAAATATTTTTAATAAAAAACACTTATATTCGCAGGAGACACAATTTGACAATGTCACTCGGTCAGCTCCCAATACAGTAATGTTTTCAAACAACTGAAGTCTGCTTTAAACCGATTTGCAGCTCACTGTGACATCACACACCTCATACCAGCCTCCACATTTCAGGCTTGGAAACTGATAGATTTTATATTTAATTAAACAATACTATGGTCATTTTAGTGACTGGGTATACTGGGCATAATTCTCAGTATCTGTTCTTATTCTGTATGCATGGACTCTCCACAGTACCACTTCTCTTGTCCTGTATGCTGGGTGTTTTTTTCAGTACCATACATACCTAGGTGGATGTTGTATCTGCCCCTCGGTGCCTCTACATTGAGAACCAATCGATCAAACACAGCCGATCGCTCAGCGACTCCTTTTCTGGAGCAATGCTCTGGAGTGCTCACCTGAGAGATGGTGGTTCAATCAGGATAAAGCGACTCCTTTTCGATAGTAATGGTCTGGAGTGCTCACCTGAGAGGTAGTGGTTCAATCAGGATAAAGCGACTCCTTTTCGGAAGTAGTGGTCTGGAGTGCTCACCTGAGAGGTGGTGGGTCAATCAGGATGAAGCGACTCCTTTTCGGTAGTAGTGGTCTGGAGTGCTCACCTGAGAGGTGGTGATTCAATCAGGATGAAGCGACTCCTTTTCGGTAGTAGTGGTCTGGAGTGCTCACCTGAGAGGTGGTGGTTTAATCATGATAAAGCAACTCCTTTAGGGTAGTAATGGTCTGGAGTGCTCACCTAAGAAGTGGTGGCTCAATCTGGATGAAGCGACTCCTTTTCAGTAGTAATGGTCTGAAGTATATTTTTTTCTAAGCATTTTCTACTTTTAGCAGAAAATAACAAAAAATATAGATACTGGTATGCATACCCCATAATGTTTTCAGGGCACCTGGAAAGAAGGGTGTTACACTATGGTGGGTGTTGTTCAGCATACCTGTCTCCGGGGGAGAGCGGCTCCGGTTTTTTGCCTCCTCCTGTCTCCTCCAAAGTTGTTCTGTGAGCAATTTGAGCCTCACCGCCTTCCTGATGGGATTCTCTTCCACGGGACGGACGTCATGATGGCATGGTGGTGGTGACTGATGCCGGTGTACCTGAAAAAAATAAAAATGTTTAATAGAGATAATAATAATAATAATAATAGCAATATATAGAATAATAATAATACGATAGCAAAATATTTTAATAAAAAACACATATTCGCAGGAGACACAATCTGACAATGTCACTCGGTCAGCTCCCTATACAGTAATGTTTTCAAACAACTGAAGTCCGGTTTGAACCGATTTGCAGCTCACTGTGACATCACACACCTCATACCTGCCGCCACATTTCAGGCTTGGAAACTGATAGATTTTATATTTAATTAAACGATACTATGGTCATTTTAGTGACTGGGTATACTGGGCATAATTCTCATTATCTGTTCTTATTCTGTATGCATGGACTCTCCACAGTACCACTTCTCTTGTCCTGTATGCTGGGTGTTTTTTTCAGTACCATACTTACCTAGGTGGATGTTGTATCTGCCCCTCGGCGCCTCTACATTGAGAACCAATCGATCAAACACAGCCGATCGCTCAGCGACTCCTTTTCTGGAGTAATGCTCTGGAGTGCTCACCTGAGAGATGGTGGTTCAATCAGGATAAAGCGACTCCTTTTCGGTAGTAATGGTCTGGAGTGCTCACCTGAGAGGTGGTGGTTCAATCAGGATAAAGCGACTCCTTTTCGGAAGTAGTGATCTGGAGTGCTCACCTGAGAGGTGGTGATTCAATCAGGATGAAGCGACTCCTTTTCGGTAGTAGTGGTCTGGAGTGCTCACCTGAGAGGTGGTGGTTCAATCAGGATAAAGCAACTCCTTTAGGGTAGTAATGGTCTGGAGTGCTCACCTGAGAGGTGGTGGCTCAATACGGATGAAGCAACTCCTTTTCAGTAGTAATGGTCTGAAGTATATTTTTTTCTAAGCATTTTCTACTTTTAGCAGAAAATAACAAAATATATAGATACTGGTATGCATACCCCATGATGTTTTCAGGGCACCTGGAAAGAAGGGTGTTACACTATGGTGGGTGTTGTTCAGCATACCTGTCTCCGGGGGAGAGCGGCTCCGGTTTTCTGCCTCCTCCTGTATCATCCGAATTTGCTCTGTGAGCAATTTGAGCCTCTCCGCCTTCCCGATGGTATTGTCTTTCACGGGACCGACGTCATGATGGCATGGTGGTGGTGACTGATGCCGGTGTCCCTGAAAAAAATAAAAATGTTTAATAGAGATAATGATAATAATAGCAATATATAGAATATTATTATGATAGCAAAATATTTTAATAAAAAACACTTATATTAGCAGGAGACACAATCTGACAATGTCACTCGGTCAGCTCCCTATACAGTAATGTTTTCAAACAACTGAAGTCCGGTTTGAACCGATTTGCAGCTCACTGTGACATCACACACCTCATACCTGCCGCCACATTTCAGGCTTGGAAACTGATAGATTTTATATTTAATTAAACGATACTATGGTCATTTTAGTGACTGGGTATACTGGGCATAATTCTCATTATCTGTTCTTATTCTGTATGCATGGACTCTCCACAGTACCACTTCTCTTGTCCTGTATGCTGGGTGTTTTTTTCAGTACCATACTTACCTAGGTGGATGTTGTATCTGCCCCTCGGCGCCTCTACATTGAGAACCAATCGATCAAACACAGCCGATCGCTCAGCGACTCCTTTTCTGGAGTAATGCTCTGGAGTGCTCACCTGAGAGATGGTGGTTCAATCAGGATAAAGCGACTCCTTTTCGGTAGTAATGGTCTGGAGTGCTCACCTGAGAGGTGGTGGTTCAATCAGGATAAAGCGACTCCTTTTCGGAAGTAGTGATCTGGAGTGCTCACCTGAGAGGTGGTGATTCAATCAGGATGAAGCGACTCCTTTTCGGTAGTAGTGGTCTGGAGTGCTCACCTGAGAGGTGGTGGTTCAATCAGGATAAAGCAACTCCTTTAGGGTAGTAATGGTCTGGAGTGCTCACCTGAGAGGTGGTGGCTCAATACGGATGAAGCAACTCCTTTTCAGTAGTAATGGTCTGAAGTATATTTTTTTCTAAGCATTTTCTACTTTTAGCAGAAAATAACAAAATATATAGATACTGGTATGCATACCCCATGATGTTTTCAGGGCACCTGGAAAGAAGGGTGTTACACTATGGTGGGTGTTGTTCAGCATACCTGTCTCCGGGGGAGAGCGGCTCCGGTTTTCTGCCTCCTCCTGTATCATCCGAATTTGCTCTGTGAGCAATTTGAGCCTCTCCGCCTTCCCGATGGTATTGTCTTTCACGGGACCGACGTCATGATGGCATGGTGGTGGTGACTGATGCCGGTGTCCCTGAAAAAAATAAAAATGTTTAATAGAGATAATGATAATAATAGCAATATATAGAATATTATTATGATAGCAAAATATTTTAATAAAAAACACTTATATTAGCAGGAGACACAATCTGACAATGTCACTCGGTCAGCTCCCAATACAGTAATGTTTTCAAACAACCGAAGTCCGGTTTGAACCGATTTGCAGCTCACTGTGACATCACACACCTCATACCAGCCGCCACCTTTCAGGCTTGGAAACTGATAGATTTTATATTTAATTAAACGATACTATGGTCATTTTAGTGACTGGGAACACTGGGCATAATTCTCATTATCTGTTCTTATTCTGTATGCATGGACTCTCCACAATACCACTTCTCTTGTCCTGTATGCTGGGTGTTTTTTTCAGTTCCATACTTACCTAGGTGGATGTTGTATCTGCCCCTCGGCGCCTCTACACTGAGAACCAATCGATCAAACACTGCCGATCGCTCAGCGACTCCTTTTCTGGAGTAATGCTCTGGAGTGCTCACCTGAGAGATGGTGGTTCAATCAGGATAAAGCGACTCCTTTCGGTAGTAATGGTCTGGAGTGCTCACCTGAGAGGTGGTGGTTCAATCAGGATAAAGCGACTCCTTTTCGGAAGTAGTGGTCTGGAGTGCTCACCTGAGAGGTGGTGATTCAATCAGGATGAAGCGACTCCTTTTCGGTAGTAGTGGTCTGGAGTGCTCATCTGAGAGGTGGTGGTTCAATCAGGATAAAGCAAATCCTTTAGGGTAGTAATGTCTGGAGTGCTCACCTGAGAGGTGGTGGCTCAATAAGGATGAAGCGTCTCCTTTTCAGTAGTAATGGTCTGAAGTATATTTTTTTCTAAGCATTTTCTACTTTTAGCAGAAAATAACAAAAAATATAGATACTGGTATGCATACCCCATGATGTTTTCAGGGGCACTTGGAAAGAAGGGTGTTACACTATGGTGGGTATTGTTCAGCATACCTGTCTCCGGGGGAGAGCGGCTCCGGTTTTCTGCCTCCTCCTGTCTCCTCCGAAGTTGTTCTGTCAGCAATTTGAGCCTCACCGCCTTCCTCATGGGATCGCCTTCCACGGGACCGATGTCATGATGGCATGGTGGTGGTGACTGATGCCTGTGTACCTGAGAAAAATAAAAATGTTTAATATAGATAATAATAATAGCAATATATACAATAATAGTACGATAGCAAAATATTTTAATAAAAAACACTGATAATCGCAGGAGACACAGTCTGACAATGTGATTCGGTCAGCTCCCAATGTAGTAATGTTTTTAAACAACTGAAGTCCGGTTTGAACCGATTTGCAGCTCACTGTGACATCACACACCTCATACCAGCCGCTACATTTCAGGCTTGGAAACTGATAGATTTTATATTTAATTAAATGCTACTATGGTCATTTTAGTGACGGGGTATACTGGGCATAATTCTCAGTATATGTTCTTATTCTGTATGCATGGACTCTCCACAGTACCACTTCTCTTGTCCTGTATGCTGGGTGTTTTTTTCAGTACCATACTTACCTAGGTGGATGTTGTATCTGCCCCTCAGCGCCTCTACACTGAGAACCAATTGATCAAACACTGCCGATCGCTCAGCGACTCCTTTTCTGGAGTAATGCTCTGGAGTGCTCACCTGAGAGATGGTGGTTCAATCAGGATAAAGCGACTCCTTTTCGGTAGTAATGGTCTGGAGTGCTCATCTGAGAGGTGGTGGTTCAATCAGGATAAAGCGACTCCTTTTCGGAAGTAGTGGTCTGGAGTACTCACCTGAGAGGTGGTGATTCAATCAGGATGAATCGACTCCTTTTCGGTAGTAGTGGTCTGGAGTGCTCACCTGAGAGGTGGTGGTTCAATCAGGATAAAGCAACTCATTTAGGGTAGTAATGGTCTGGAGTGCTCACCTGAGAAGTGGTGGCTCAATCAGGATGAAGCGACTCCTTTTCAGTAGTAATGGTCTGAAGTATATTTTTTTCTAAGCATTTTCTACTTTTAGCAGAAAATAACAAAAAATATAGATACTGGTATGCATACCCCATGATGTTTTCAGGGCACCTGGAAAGAAGGGTGTTACACTATGGATGGTGTTGTTCAGCATACCTGTCACCGCGGGAGAGCGGCTCCGGTTTTCTGCCTCCTCCTGTCTCCTCCAAAGGTTTTCTGTGAGCAATTTGAGCCTCACCGCCTTCCTGATGGGATTGTCTTCCACGGGACCGACGTCATGATGGCATGGTGGTGGTGACTGATGCCGGTGTACCTGAAAAAAAGTAAAAATGTTTAATAGAGATAATAATAATAATAGCAATGTATACAATAATAATACGATAGCAAAATATTTTAATAAAAAACACTGATATTCGCAGGAGACACAAACTGACAATGTCACTCGGTCAGCTCCCAATACAGTAATGTTTTTCAACAACTGAAGTCCGGTTTGAACCGATTTGCAGCTCACTGTGACATCACACACCTCATACCAGCCGCCACCTTTCAGGCTTGGAAACTGATAGATTTTATATTTAATTAAACGATACTATGGTCATTTTAGTGACTGGGAATACTGGGCATAATTCTCATTATCTGTTCTTATTCTGTATGCATGGACTCTCCACAGTACCACTTCTCTTGTCCTGTATGCTGGGTGTTTTTTTCAGTACCATACTTACCTAGGTGGATGTTGTATCTGCCCCTCGGCGCCTCTACATTGAGAACCAATCGATCAAACACAGCCGATCGCTCAGCGACTCCTTTTCTGGAGTAATGCTCTGGAGTGCTCACCTGAGAGATGGTGGTTCAATCAGAATAAAGCGACTCCTTTTCGGTAGTAATGGTCTGGAGTGCTCACCTGAGAGGTGGTGGTTCAATCAGGATAAAGCGACTCCTTTTCGGAAGTAGTGGTCTGGAGTGCTCACCTGAGAGGTGGTGATTCAATCAGGATGAAGCGACTCCTTTTCGGTAGTAGCGGTCTGGAGTGCTCACCTGAGAGGTGGTGGTTCAATCAGGATAAAGCAACTCCTTTAGGGTAGTAATGGTCTGGAGTGCTCACCTGAGAGGTGGTGGCTCAATAAGGATGAAGCGACTCCTTTTCAGTAGTAATGGTCTGAAGTATATTTTTTTCTAAGCATTTTCTACTTTTAGCAGAAAATAACAAAAAATATAGATACTGGTATGCATACCCCATGATGTTTTCAGGGCACCTGGAAAGAAGGGTGTTACACTATGGTGGGTGTTGTTCAGCATACCTGTCTCCGGAGGAGAGCGGCTCCGGTTTTCTGCCTCCTTCTGTATCATCCGAATTTGCTCTGTGAGCAATTTGAGCCTCTCCGCCTTCCTGACGGGATCGCCTTCCACGGGACCGACGTCATGATGGCATGGTGGTGGTGACTGATGCCGGTGTACCTGAAAAAAAAAAAATGTTTAATAGAGATAATGATAATATTAGCAATATATAGAATAATATTATGATAGCAAAATATTTTAATAAAAAACACTTATATTAGCAGAAGACACAATCTGACAATGTCACTCGGTCAGCTCCCAATACAGTAATGTTTTCAAACAACCGAACTCCGGTTTGAACCGATTTGCAGCTCACTGTGACATCACACACCTCATACCAGCCGCCACCTTTCAGGCTTGGAAACTGATAGATTTTATATTTAATTAAACGATACTATGGTCATTTTAGTGACTGGGTATACTGGGCATAATTCTCAGTATCTGTTCTTATTCTGTATGCATGAACTCTCCACAGTACCACTTCTCTTGTCCTGTATGCTGGGTGTTTTTTTCAGTACCATACTTACCTAGGTGGATGTTGTATCTGCCCCTCGGCGCCTCTACACTGAGAAACAATCGATCAAACACAGCCGATCGCTCAGCGACTCCTTTTCTGGAGTAATGCTCTGGAGTGCTCACCTGAGAGATGGTGGTTCAATCAGGATAAAGCGACTCCTTTTCGGTATTAATGGTCTGGAGTGCTCATCTGAGAGGTGGTGGTTCAATCAGGATAAAGCGACTCCTTTTCGGTAGTAGTGGTCTGGAGTGCTCACCTGAGAGGTGGTGGTTGAATCAGGATAAAGCAACTTCTTTAGGGTAGTAATGGTCTGGAGTGCTCACCTGAGAGGTGGTGGCTCAATCAGGATGAAGCGACTCCTTTTCAGTAGTAATGGTCTGAAGTATATTTTTTCTAAGCATTTTCTACTTTTAGCAGAAAATAACAAAAAATATAGATACTGGTATGCATACCCCATGATGTTTTCAGGGCACCTGGAAAGAAGGGTGTTACACTATGGTGGGTCTTGTTCAGCAAACCTGTCTCCGGGGGAGAGCGGCTCCGGTTTTTTGCCTCCTCCTGTCTCCTCCAAAGTTGTTCTGTGAGCAATTTGAGCCTCACCGCCTTCCTGATGGGATTGTCTTCCACGGGACCGACGTCATGATGGCATGGTGGTGGTGACTGATGCCGCTGTACCTGAAAAAAATAAAAATGTTTAATAGAGATAATAATAATAATAGCAATATATACAATAATAATACGATAGCAAAACATTTTAATAAAAAACACTGATATTCGCAGGAGACACAATCTGACAATGTCACTCGGTCAGCTCCCAATACAATAATGTTTTTAAACAACTGAAGTCCGCTTTGAACCGATTTGCAGCTCACTGTCACATCACACACCTCATACCAGCCGCCACCTTTCAGGCTTGGAAACTGATAGATTTTATATTTAATTAAACAATACTATGGTCATTTTAGTGACAGGGTATACTGGGCATAATTCTCATTATCTGTTCTTATTCTGTATGCATGGACTCTCCACAGTACCACTTCTCTTGTCCTGTATGCTGGGTGTTTTTTTCAGTACCATACTTACCTAGGTGGATGTTGTATCTGCCCCTCGGCGCCTCTACACTGAGAAACAATCGATCAAACACTGCCGATCGCTCAGCGACTCCTTTTCTGGAGTAATGCTCTGGAGTGCTCACCTGAGAGATGGTGGTTCAATCAGGATAAAGCAACTCCTTTTCGGTAGTAATGGTCTGGAGTGCTCACCTGAGAGGTGGTGGTTCAATCAGGATAAAGCAACTCCTTTTCGGAAGTAGTGGTCTGGAGTGCTCACCTGAGAGGTGGTGATTCAATCAGGATGAAGCGACTCCTTTTCGGTAGTAGTGGTCTGGAGTGCTCACCTGAGAGGTGGTGGTTCAATCAGGATAAAGGGACTCCTTTTCGGAAGTAGTGGTCTGGAGTGCTCACCTGAGAGGTGGTGATTCAATCAGGATGAAGCGACTCCTTTTCAGTAGTAATGGTCTGAAGTATATTTTTTTCTAAGCATTTTCTACTTTTAACAGATAATAACAAAAAATATAGATACTGGTATGCATACCCCATGATGTTTTCAGGGCACCTGGAAAGAAGGGTGTTACACTATTGTGGGTGTTGTGCAGCATACCTGTCTCCGGGGGAGAGCGGCTCCGGTTTTTTGCCTCCTCCTGTCTCCTCCAAAGTTTTTCTGTAAGCAATTTGAGCCTCACCGCCTTCCTGATGGGATTGTCTTCCACGGGACTGACGTCATGATGGCATGGTGGTGGTGACTGATGCCGGTGTACCTGAAATAAATAAAAATGTTTAATAGAGATAATAATAATAATAGCAATATATACAATAATAATACGATAGCAAAACATTTTAATAAAAAACACTGATATTCGCAGGAGACACAATCTGACGATGTCACTCGGTCAGCTCCCAATACAATAATGTTTTTAAACAACTGAAGTCCGCTTTAAACCGATTTGCAGCTCACTGTCACATCACACACCTCATACCAGCCTCCACCTTTCAGGCTTGGAAACTGATAGATTTTATATTTAATTAAACGATACTATGGTCATTTTAGTGACAGGGTATACTGGGCATAATTCTCATTATCTGTTCTTATTCTGTATGCATGGACTCTCCACAGTACCACTTCTCTTGTCCTGTATGCTTGGTGTTTTTTTCAGTACGATACTTACCTAGGTGGATGTTGTATCTGCCCCTCGGCGCCTCTACACTGAGAAACAATCGATCAAACACTGCCAATCGCTCAGCGACTCCTTTTCTGGAGTAATGCTCTGGAGTGCTCACCTGAGAGATGGTGGTTCAATCAGGATAAAGCGACTCCTTTTCGGTAGTAATGGTCTGGAGTGCTCACCTAAGAGGTGGTGGTTCAATCAGGATAAAGCGACTCCTTTTCGGAAGTAGTGGTCTGGAGTGCTCACCTGAGAGGTGGTGATTCAATCAGGATGAAGCGACTCCTTTTCGGTAGTAGTGGTCTGGAGTGCTCACCTGAGAGGTGGTGGTTCAATCAGGATAAAGCGACTCCTTTTCGGAAGTAGTGGTCTGGAGTGCTCACCTGAGAGGTGGTGATTCAATCAGGATGAAGCGACTCCTTTTTGGTAGTAGTGGTCTGGAGTGCTCACCTGAGAGGTGGTGGTTCAATCAGGATAAAGCAACTCATTTAGGGTAGTAATGGTCTGGAGTGCTTACCTGAGAGGTGGTGGCTCAATCAGGATGAAGCGACTCCTTTTCAGTAGTAATGGTCTGAAGTATATTTTTTTCTAAGCATTTTCTGCTTTTAGCAGAAAATAACAAAAAATATAGATACTGGTATGCATACCCCATGATGTTTTCAGGGCACCTGGAAATAAGGGTGTTACACTATGGTGGGTGTTGTTCAGCATACCTGTCTCCGGGGGAGAGCGGCTCCGTTTTTTTGCCTCCTCCTGTCTCCTCCAAAGTTGTTCTGTGAGCAATTTGAGCCTCACTGCCTTCCTGATGGGATTGTCTTCCACGGGACTGACGTCATGATGGCATGGTGGTGGTGACTGATGCCGGTGTACCTGAAAAAAATAAAAATGTTTAATAGAGATAATAATAATAATAGCAATATATACAATAATAATACGATAGCAAAACATTTTAATAAAAAACACTGTTATTCGCAGGAGACACAATCTGACAATGTCACTCGGTCACCTCCCAATACAATAATGTTTTTAAACAACTGAAGTCCGCTTTGAACCGATTTGCAGCTCACTGTCACATCACACACCTCATACCAGCCTCCACCTTTCAGGCTTGGAAACTGATAGATTTTATATTTAATTAAACGATACTATGGTCATTTTAGTGACAGGGTATACTGGGCATAATTCTCATTATCTGTTCTTATTCTGTATGCATGGACTCTCCACAGTGCCACTTCTCTTGTCCTGTATGCTGGGTGTTTTTTTCAGTACCATTCTTACCTAGGTGGATGTTGTATCTGCCCCTCGGCGCCTCTACACTGAGAACCAATCGATCAAACACTGCAGATCACTCAGCGACTCCTTTTCGGAAGTAGTGGTCTGGAGTGCTCACCTGAGAGATGGTGGTTCAATCAGGATGAAGCCACTCCTTTTCGGTAGTAGTGGTCTGGAGTGCTCACCTGAGAGGTGGTGGTTCAATCAGGATAAAGCGACTCCTTTTCGGAAGTAGTGGTCTGGAGTGCTCACCTGAGAGGTGGTGATTCAATCAGGATGAAGCGACTCCTTTTCGGTAGTAGTGGTCTGAAGTGCTCACCTGAGAGGTAGTGGTTCAATCAGGATAAAGCAACTCATTTAGGGTAGTAATGGTCTGGAGTGCTCACCTGAGAGGTGGTGGCTCAATCAGAATGAAGCGACTCCTTTTCAGTAGTAATGGTCTGAAGTATATTTTTTTCCAAGCATTTTCTACTTTTAGCAGAAAATAACAAAAAATATAGATACTGGCATGCATACCCCATGATGTTTTCAGGGCACCTGGTAAGAAGGGTGTTACACTATGGTGGGTGTTGTTCAGCATACCTGTCTCCGGGGGAGAGCGGCTCTGGTTTTTTGCCTCCTCCTGTCTCCTCCAAAGTTGTTCTGTGAGCAATTTGAGCCTCACTGCCTTCCTGATGGGATTGTCTTCCACGGGACCGACGTCATGATGGCATGGTGGTGGTGACTGATGCCGGTGTACCTGAAAAAAATAAAAATGTTTAATAGAGATAATAATAATAATAGCAATGTATATCAGGCTTGGAAACTGATAGATTTTATATTTAATTAAACGATACTATGGTCATTTTAGTGACAGGGTATACTGGGCATAATTCTCATTATCTGTTCTTATTCTGTATGCATGGACTCTCCACAGTACCACTTCTCTTGTCCTGTATGCTGGGTGTTTTTTTCAGTACCATACTTACCTAGGTGGATGTTGTATCTGCCCCTCGGCGCCTCTACACTGAGAACCAATCGATCAAACACTGCAGATCACTCAGCGACTCCTTTTCTGGAGTAATGCTCTGGAGTGCTCACCTGAGAGATGGTGGTTCAATCAGGATAAAGCGACTCCTTTTCGGTAGTAGTGGTCTGGAGTGCTCACCTGAGAGGTGGGGATTCAATCAGGATGAAGCGACTCCGTTTCGGAAGTAGTGGTCTGGAGTGCTCACCTGAGAGGTGGTGATTCAATCAGGATGAAGCGACTCCTTTTCGGTAGTAGTGGTCTGGAGTGCTCACCTGAGAGGTGGTGGTTCAATCAGGATGAAGCGACTCCTTTTCGGTAGTAGTGGTCTGGAGTGCTCACCTGAGAGGTGGTGGTTCAATCAGGATAAAGAAACTAATTTAGGGTAAAAATGGTCTGGAGTGCTCACCTGAGAGGTGGTGGCTCAATCAGGATGACGCGACTCCTTTTCAGTAGTAATGGTCTGAAGTATATTTTTTTCTAAGCATTTTCTACTTTTAGCAGAAAATAACAAAAATTATAGATACAGGTATGCATACCCCATGATGTTTTCAGGGCACCTGGAAAGAAGGGTGTTACACTATGGTGGGTGTTGTTCAGCATACCTGTCTCCGGGGGAGAGCGGCTCCGGTTTTTTGCCTCCTCCTGTCTCCTCCAAAGTTGTTCTGTGAGCAGTTTGAGCCTCACCGCCTTCCTGATGGGATTGTCTTCCACGGGACTGACGTCATGATGGCATGGTGGTGGTGACTGATGCCGGTGTACCTGAAATAAATAAAAATGTTTAATAGAGATAATAATAATAATAGCAATATATACAATAATAATACGATAGCAAAACATTTTAATAAAAAACACTCATATTCGCAGGAGACACAATCTGACAATGTCACTCGGTCAGCTCCCAATACAATAATGTTTTTAAACAACTGAGGTCCGCTTTGAACCGATTTTCAGCTCACTGTCACATCACACACCTCATACCAGCCGCCACCTTTCAGGCTTGGAAACTGATAGATTTTATATTTAATTAAACGATACTATGGTCATTTTAGTGACAGGGTATACTGGGCATAATTCTCATTATCTGTTCTTACTCTGTATGCATGGACTCTCCACAGTACCACTTCTCTTGTCCTGTATGCTGGGTGTTTTTTTCAGTACCATACTTACCTAGGTGGATGTTGTATCTGCCCCTCGGCGCCTCTACACTGAGAACCAATCGATCAAACACTGCAGATCACTCAGCGACTCCTTTTCTGGAGTAATGCTCTGGAGTGCTCACCTGAGAGATGGTGGTTCAATCAGGATAAAGCGACTCCTTTTCGGTAGTAATGGTCTGGAGTGCTCACCTGAGAGGTGGTGATTCAATCAGGATGAAGCGACTCCTTTTCGGAAGTAGTGGTCTGGAGTGCTCACCTGAGAGGTGGTGATTCAATCAGGATGAAGCAACTCCTTTTCGGTAGTAGTGGTCTGGAGTGCTCACCTGAGAGGTGGTGGTTCAATCAGGATAAAGCGACTCCTTTTCGGAAGTAGTGGTCTGGAGTGCTCACCTGAGAGGTGGTGATTCAATCAGGATGAAGCGACTCCTTTTCGGTAGTAGTGGTCTGGAGTGCTCACCTGAGAGGTGGTGGTTCAATCAGGATAAAGCAACTAATTTAGGGTAGTAATGGTCTGGAGTGCTCACCTGAGAGGTGGTGGCTCAATCAGGATGAAGCGACTCCTTTTCAGTAGTAATGGTCTGAAGTATATTTTTTTCTAAGCATTTTCTACTTTTAGCAGAAAATAACAAAAAATATAGATACTGGTATGCATACCCCATGATGTTTTCAGGGCACCTGGAAAGAAGGGTGTTACACTATGGTGGGTGTTGTTCAGCATACCTGTCTCCGGGGGAGAGCGGCTCCATTTTTTTGCCTCCTCCTGTCTCCTCCAAAGTTGTTCTGTGAGCAATTTGAGCCTCACCGCCTTCCTGATGGGATTGTCTTCCACGGGACTGACGTCATGATGGCATGGTGGTGGTGACTGATGCCGGTGTACCTGAAATAAATAAAAATGTTTAATAGAGATAATAATAATAGCAATATATACAATAATAATACGATAGCAAAACATTTTAATAAAAAACACTGATATTCGCAAGAGAGACAATCTGACAATGTCACTCGGTCAGCTCCCAATACAATAATGTTTTTAAACAAATCAAGTCCGCTTTGAACCGATTTGCAGCTCACTGTGACATCACACACCTCATACCAGCCGCCACCTTTCAGGCTTGGAAACTGATAGATTTTATATTTAATTAAACGATACTATGGTCATTTTAGTGACAGGGTATACTGGGCATAATTCTCATTATCTGTTCTTATTCTGTATGCATGGACTCTCCACAGTACCA
The DNA here is from genome assembly GCF_037356315.1 of Lithobates pipiens. NCBI lineage: Eukaryota > Metazoa > Chordata > Amphibia > Anura > Ranidae > Lithobates > Lithobates pipiens. Next base: position 164,596,880 of record NW_027507789.1, read on the forward strand.
CTTCTCTTGTCCTGTATGCTGGGTGTTTTTTTCAGTACCATACTTACCTAGGTGGATGTTGTATCTGCCCCTCGGCGCCTCTACACTGAGAACCAATCGATCAAACACTGCCGATCGCTCAGCGACTCCTTTTCTGGAGTAATGCTCTGGAGTGCTCACCTGAGAGATGGTGGTTCAATCAGGATAAAGCGACTCCTTTTCGGTAGTAATGGTCTGGAGTGCTCACCTGAGAGGTGGTGAATCAATCAGGATGAAGCGACTCCTTTTCGGTAGTAGTGGTCTGGAGTGCTCACCTGAGAGGTGGTGGTTCAATCAGGATAAAGCGACTCCTTTTCGGAAGTAGTGGTCTGGAGTGCTCACCTGAGAGGTGGTGATTCAATCAGGATGAAGCGACTCCTTTTCGGTAGTAGTTGTCTGGAGTGCTCACCTGAGAGGTGGTGGTTCAATCAAGATAAGGCGACTCCTTTTCGGAAGTAGTGGTCTGGAGTGCTCACCTGAGAGGTGGTGATTCAATCAGGATGAAGCGACTCCTTTTCGGTAGTAGTGGTCTGGAGTGCTCACCTGAGAGGTAGTGGTTCAATCAGGATAAAGCAACTCATTTAGGGTAGTAATGGTCTGGAGTGCTCACCTGAGAGGTGGTGATTCAATCAGGATGAAGCGACTCCTTTTCGGTAGTAGTGGTCTGGAGTGCTCACCTGAGAGGTGGTGGTTCAATCAGGATAAAGAAACTAATTTAGGGTAGTAATGGTCTGGAGTGCTCACCTGAGAGGTGGTGGCTCAATCAGGATGAAGCGACTCCTTTTCAGTAGTAATGGTCTGAATTATATTTTTTTCTAAGCATTTTCTACTTTTAGCAGAAAATAACAAAAATTATAGATACAGGTATGCATACCCCATGATGTTTTCAGGGCACCTGGAAAGAAGGGTGTTACACTATGGTGGGTGTTGTTCAGCATACCTGTCTCCGGGGGAGAGCGGCTCCGGTTTTTTGCCTCCTCCTGTCTCCTCCAAAGTTGTTCTGTGAGCAATTTGAGCCTCACCGCCTTCCTGATGGGATTGTCTTCCACGGGACTGACGTCATGATGGCATTGTGGTGGTGACTGATGCCGGTGTACCTGAAATAAATAAAAATGTTTAATAGAGATAATAATAATAATAGCAATATATACAATAATAATACGATAGCAAAACATTTTAATAAAAAACACTCATATTCGCAGGAGACACAATCTGACAATGTCACTCGGTCAGCTCCCAATACAACAATGTTTTTAAACAACTGAGGTCCGCTTTGAACCGATTTGCAGCTCACTGTCACATCACACACCTCATACCAGCCGCCACCTTTCAGGCTTGCAAACTGATAGATTTTATATTTAATTAAACGATACTATGGTCATTTTAGTGACAGGGTATACTGGGCATAATTCTCATTATCTGTTCTTATTCTGTATGCATGGACTCTCCACAGTACCACTTCTCTTGTCCTGTATGCTGGGTGTTATTTTCAGTACCATACTTACCTAGGTGGATGTTGTATCTGCCCCTCGGCGCCTCTACACTGAGAACCAATCGATCAAACACTGCCGATCGCTCAGCGACTCCTTTTCTGGAGTAATGCTCTGGAGTGCTCACCTGAGAGATGGTGGTTCAATCAGGATAAAGCGACTCCTTTTCGGTAGTAATGGTCTGGAGTGCTCACCTGAGAGGTGGTGGTTCAATCAGGATAAAGCGACTCCTTTTCGGAAGTAGTGGTCTGGAGTGCTCACCTGAGAGGTGGTGATTCAATCAGGATGAAGCGACTCCTTTTCGGTAGTAGTGGTCTGGAGTGCTCACCTGAGAGGTGGTGGTTCAATCGGGATAAAGCGACTCCTTTTCGGAAGTAGTGGTCTGGAGTGCTCACCTGAGAGGTGGTGGTTCAATCAGGATAAAGCGACTCCGTTTCGGAAGTAGTGGTCTGGAGTGCTCACCTGAGAGGTGGTGATTCAATCAGGATGAAGCGACTCCTTTTCGGTAGTAGTGGTCTGGAGTGCTCACCTGAGAGGTGGTGGTTCAATCGGGATAAAGCGACTCCTTTTCGGAAGTAGTGGTCTGGAGTGCTCACCTGAGAGGTGGTGATTTAATCAGGATGAAGCGACTCCTTTTCGGTAGTAGTGGTCTGGAGTGCTCACCTGAGAGGTGGTGGTTCAATCAGGATAAAGCAACTCCTTTAGGGTAGTAATGGTCTGGAGTGCTCACCTGAGAAGTGGTGGCTCAATCAGGATGAAGCGACTCCTTTTCAGTAGTAATCGTCTGAAGTATATTTTTTCTAAGCATTTTCTACTTTTAGCAGAAAATAACAAAAAATATAGATACTGGTATGCATACCCCATGATGTTTTCAGGGCACCTAGAAAGACGGGTGTTACGCTTTGGTGGGTGTTGTTCAGCATACCTGTCTCCGGGGGAGAGCGGCTCCGGTTTTTTGCCTCCTCCTGTCTCCTCCACAGTTGTTCTGTGAGCAATTTGAGCCTCACCGCCTTCCTGATGGGTTTGTCTTCCACGGGACTGACGTCATGATGGCATGGTGGTGGTGACTGATGCCGGTGTACCTGAAAAAAATAAAAATGTTTAATAGAGATAATAATAATAATAATAGCAATATATACAATAATAATACGATAGCAAAACATTTTAATAAAAAACACTGATATTCGCAGGAGACACAATCTGACAATGTCACTCGGTCAGCTCCCAATACAAAAATGTTTTTAAACAACTGAAGTCCGCTTTGAACCGATTTGCAGCTCACTGTGACATCACACACCTCATACCAGCCGCCACCTTTCAGGCTTGGAAACTTATAGATTTTATATTTAATTAAACGATACTATGGTCATTTTAGTGACAGGTTATACTGGGCATAATTCTCATTATCTGTTCTTATTCTGTATGCATGGACTCTCCACAGTACCACTTCTCTTGTCCTGTATGCTGGGTGTTTTTTTCAGTACCATACTTACCTAGGTGGATGTTGTATCTGCCCCTCGGCGCCTCTACACTGAGAACCAATCGATCAAACACTGCCGATCGCTCAGCGACTCCTTTTCTGGAGTAATGCTCTGGAGTGCTCACCTGAGAGATGGTGGTTCAATCAGGATAAAGCGACTCCTTTCGGTAGTAATGGTCTGGAGTGCTCACCTGAGAGGTTGTGGTTCAATCAGGATAAAGCGACTCCTTTTCGGAAGTAGTGGTCTGGAGTGCTCACCTGAGAGGTGGTGGTTCAATCAGGATAAAGCGACTCCTTTTCGGAAGTAGTGGTCTGGAGTGCTCACCTGAGAGGTGGTGGTTCAATCGGGATAAAGCGACTCCTTTTCGGAAGTAGTGGTCTGGAGTGCTCACCTGAGAGGTGGTGATTCAATCAGGATGAAGCGACTCCTTTTCGGTAGTAGTGGTCTGGAGTGCTCACCTGAGAGGTGGTGGTTCAATCAGGATAAAGCAACTCCTTTAGGGTAGTAATGGTCTGGAGTGCTCACCTGAGAAGTGGTGGCTCAATCAGGATGAAGCGACTCCTTTTCAGTAGTAATGGTCTGAAGTATATTTTTTCTAAGCATTTTCTACTTTTAGCAGAAAATAACAAAAAATATAGATACTGGTATGCATACCCCATGATGTTTTCAGGGCACCTGGAAAGACGGGTGTTACGCTATGGTGGGTGTTGTTCAGCATACCTGTCTCCGGGGGAGAGCGGCTCCGCTTTTTTGCCTCCTCCTGTCTCCTCCAAAGTTGTTCTGTGAGCAATTTGAGCCTCACCGCCTTCCTGATGGGATTGTCTTCCACGGGACTGACGTCATGATGGCATGGTGGTGGTGACTGATGCCGGTGTACCTGAAAAAAATAAAAATGTTTAATAGAGATAATAATAATAATAATAGCAATATATACAATAATAATACGATAGCAAAACATTTTAATAAAAAACACTGATATTCGCAGGAGACACAATCTGACAATGTCACTCGGTCAGCTCCCAATACAATAATGTTTTTAAACAACTGAAGTCCGCTTTGAACCGATTTGCAGCTCACTGTCACATCACACACCTCATACCAGCCGCCATCTTTCAGGCTTGGAAACTGATAGATTTTATATTTAATTAAATGATACTATGGTCATTTTAGTGACAGGGTATACTGGGCATAATTCTCATTATCTGTTCTTATTCTGTATGCATGGACTCTCCACAGTACCACTTCTCTTGTCCTCTATGCTGGGTGTTTTTTTCAGTACCATACTTACCTAGGTGGATGTTGTATCTGCCCCTCGGCGCCTCTACACTGAGAACCAATCGATCAAACACTGCCGATCACTCAGCGACTCATTTTCTGGAGTAATGCTCTGCAGTGCTCACCTGAGAGGTAGTGGTTCAATCAGGATAAAGCAACTCATTTAGGGTAGTAATGGTCTGGAGTGCTCATCTGAGAGGTGGTGGTTCAATCGGGATAAAGCGACTCCTTTTCGGAAGTAGTGGTCTGGAGTGCTCACCTGAGAGGTGGTGACTCAATCAGGATGAAGCGACTCCTTTTCAGTAGTAGTGGTCTGGAGTGCTCACCTGAGAGGTGGTGGTTCAATCAGGATAAAGCGACTCCTTTTCGGAAGTAGTGGTCTGGAGTGCTCACCTGAGAGGTGGTGATTCAATCAGGATGAAGCGACTCCTTTTCGGTAGTAATGGTCTGGAGTATATTTTTTTTAAGCATTTTCTACTTTTAGCAGAAAATAACAAAAAATATAGATACTGGTATGCATACCCAATGATGTTTTCAGGGCACCTGGAAAGACGGGTGTTACGCTATGGTGGGTGTTGTTCAGCATACCTGTCTCCGGGGGAGAGCGGCTCCGGTTTTTTTGCCTCCTCCTGTCTCCTCCAAAGTTGTTCTGTGAGCAATTTGAGCCTCACCGCCTTCCTGAAGGGATTGTCTTCCACGGGACCGACGTCATGATGGCATGGTGGTGATGACTGATGCCGCTGTACCTGAAAAAAATAAAAATGTTTAATAGAGATAATAATAATAATAGCAATATATACAATAATAATACGATAGCAAAACATTTTAATAAAAAACACTGATATTCGCAGGAGACACAATCTGACAATGTCACTCGGTCAGCTCCCAATACAATAATGTTTTTAAACAACTGAAGTCCACTTTGAACCGATTTGCAGCTCACTGTCACATCACACACCTCATACCAGCCGCCACCTTTCAGGCTTGGAAACTGATAGATTTTATATTTAATTAAACGATACTATGGTCATTTTAGTGACAGGGTATACTGGGCATAATTCTCATTATCTGTTCTTATTCTGTATGCATGGACTCTCCACAGTACCACTTCTCTTGTCCAGTATGCTGTGTTTTTTTCAGTACCATACTTACCTAGGTGGATGTTGTATCTGCCCCTCGGCGCCTCTACACTGAGAACCAATCGATCAAACACTGCCGATCGCTCAGCGACTCCTTTTCTGGAGTAATGCTCTGGAGTGCTCACCTGAGAGATGGTGGTTCAATCAGGATAAAGCGACTCCTTTTCGGTAGTAATGGTCTGGAGTGCTCACATGAGAGGTGGTGGTTCAATCAGGATAAAGCGACTCCTTTTCGGAAGAAGTGGTCTGGAGTGCTCACCTGAGAGGTGGTGATTCAATCAGGGTGATGCGACTCCTTTTCGGTAGTAGTGGTCTGGAGTGCTCACCTGAGAGGTGGTGGTTCAATCAGGATAAAGCGACTCCTTTTCGGAAGTAGTGGTCTGGAGTGCTCACCTGAGAGGTGGTGATTCAATCAGGATGAAGCGACTCCTTTTCGGTAGTAATGGTCTGGAGTGCTCACCTGAGAGGTGGTGATTCAATCAGGATGAAGCGACTCCTTTTCGGAAGTAGTGGTCTGGAGTGTTCACCTGTAAGGTGGTGGTTCAATCAGGATAAAGCAACAAATTTAGGGTAGTAATGGTCTGGAGTGCTCACCTGAGAGGTGGTGGCTCAATCAGGATGAAGCGACTCCTTTTCAGTAGTAATGGTCTGAAGTATATTTTTTTCTAAGCATTTTCTACTTTTAGCAGAAAATAACCAAAAATATAGATACTGGTATGCATACCCCATGATGTTTTCAGGGCACCTGGAAAGAAGGGTGTTACACTATGGTGGGTGTTGTTCAGCATACCTGTCTCCGGGGGAGAGCGGCTCCGCTTTTTTGCCTCCTCCTGTCTCCTCCAAAGTTGTTCTGTGAGCAATTTGAGCCTCACCGCCTTCCTGATGGGATTGTCTTCCACGGGACTGACATCATGATGGCATGGTGGTGGTGACTGATGCCGGTGTACCTGATATAAATAAAAATGTTTAATAGAGATAATAATAATAATAGCAATATATACAATAATAATACGATAGCAAAACATTTTAATAAAAAACACTGATATTCGCAGGAGACACAATCTGATAATGTCACTCGGTCAGCTCCCAATACAATAATGTTTTTAAACAACTCAAGTCCGCTTGCAACCGATTTGCAGCTCACTGTGACATCACACACCTCATACCAGCCGCCACCTTTCAGGCTTGGAAACTGATAGATTTTATATTTAATTAAACGATACTATGGTCATTTTAGTGACAGGGTATACTGGGCATAATTCTCATTATCTGTTCTTATTCTGTATGCATGGACTCTCCACAGTACCACTTCTCTTGTCCTGTATGCTGGGTGTTTTTTTCAGTACCATACTTACCTAGGTGGATGTTGTATCTGCCCCTCGGCGCCTCTACACTGAGAACCAATCGATCAAACACTGCCGATCGCTCAGCGACTCCTTTTCTGGAGTAATGCTCTGGAGTGCTCACCTGAGAGATGGTGGTTCAATCAGGATAAAGCGACTCCTTTTCGGAAGTAGTGGTCTGGAGTGCTCACCTGAGAGGTGGTGATTCAATCAGGATGAAGCGACTTCTTTTCGGTAGTAGTGGTCTGGAGTGCTCACCTGAGAGGTGGTGGTTCAATCTGGATAAAGCGACTCCTTTTCTGGAGTAATGCTCTGGAGTGCTCACCTGAGAGATGGTGGTTCAATCAGGATAAAGCGACTCCTTTTCGGTAGTAATGGTCTGGGGTGCTCTCCTGAGAGGTGGTGGTTCAATCAGGATAAAGCGACTCCTTTTCGGAAGTAGTGGTCTGGAGTGCTCACCTGAGAGGTGGTGATTCAATCAGGATGAAGCGACTCCTTTTCGGTAGTAGTGGTCTGGAGTGCTCACCTGAGAGGTGGTGGTTCAATCGGGATAAAGCGACTCCTTTTCGGAAGTAGTGGTCTGGAGTGCTCACCTGAGAGGTGGTGATTCAATCAGGATGAAGCGACTCCTTTTCGGTAGTAGTGGTCTGGAGTGCTCGTCTGAGAGGTGGTGGTTCAATCAGGATAAAGCAACTCCTTTAGGGTAGTAATGGTCTGGAGTGCTCACCTGAGAAGTGGTGGCTCAATCAGGATGAAGCGACTCCTTTTCAGTAGTAATGGTCTGAAGTATATTTTTTCTAAGCATTTTCTACTTTTAGCAGAAAATAACAAAAAATATAGATACTGGTATGCATACCCAATGATGTTTTCAGGGCACCTGGAAAGACGGGTGTTACGCTATGGTGGGTGTTGTTCAGCATACCTGTCTCCGGGGGAGAGCGGCTCCGGTTTTTTGCCTCCTCCTGTCTCCTCCAAAGTTGTTCTGTGAGCAATTTGAGCCTCACCGCCTTCCTGAAGGGATTGTCTTCCACGGGACCGACGTCATGATGGCATGGTGGTGATGACTGATGCCGCTGTACCTGAAAAAAATAAAAATGTTTAATAGAGATAATAATAATAATAGCAATATATACAATAATAATACGATAGCAAAACATTTTAATAAAAAACACTGATATTCGCAGGAGACACAATCTGACAATGTCACTCGGTCAGCTCCCAATACAATAATGTTTTTAAACAACTGAAGTCCACTTTGAACCGATTTGCAGCTCACTGTCACATCACACACCTCATACCAGCCGCCACCTTTCAGGCTTGGAAACTGATAGATTTTATATTTAATTAAACGATACTATGGTCATTTTAGTGACAGGGTATACTGGGCATAATTCTCATTATCTGTTCTTATTCTGTATGCATGGACTCTCCACAGTACCACTTCTCTTGTCCAGTATGCTGTGTTTTTTTCAGTACCATACTTACCTAGGTGGATGTTGTATCTGCCCCTCGGCGCCTCTACACTGAGAACCAATCGATCAAACACTGCCGATCGCTCAGCGACTCCTTTTCTGGAGTAATGCTCTGGAGTGCTCACCTGAGAGATGGTGGTTCAATCAGGATAAAGCGACTCCTTTTCGGTAGTAATGGTCTGGAGTGCTCACATGAGAGGTGGTGGTTCAATCAGGATAAAGCGACTCCTTTTCGGAAGAAGTGGTCTGGAGTGCTCACCTGAGAGGTGGTGATTCAATCAGGATGATGCGACTCCTTTTCGGTAGTAGTGGTCTGGAGTGCTCACCTGAGAGGTGGTGGTTCAATCAGGATAAAGCGACTCCTTTTCGGAAGTAGTGGTCTGGAGTGCTCACCTGAGAGGTGGTGATTCAATCAGGATGAAGCGACTCCTTTTCGGTAGTAATGGTCTGGAGTGCTCACCTGAGAGGTGGTGATTCAATCAGGATGAAGCGACTCCTTTTCGGAAGTAGTGGTCTGGAGTGTTCACCTGAGAGGTGGTGGTTCAATCAGGATAAAGCAACAAATTTAGGGTAGTAATGGTCTGGAGTGCTCACCTGAGAGGTGGTGGCTCAATCAGGATGAAGCGACTCCTTTTCAGTAGTAATGGTCTGAAGTATATTTTTTTCTAAGCATTTTCTACTTTTAGCAGAAAATAACCAAAAATATAGATACTGGTATGCATACCCCATGATGTTTTCAGGGCACCTGGAAAGAAGGGTGTTACACTATGGTGGGTGTTGTTCAGCATACCTGTCTCCGGGGGAGAGCGGCTCCGCTTTTTTGCCTCCTCCTGTCTCCTCCAAAGTTGTTCTGTGAGCAATTTGAGCCTCACCGCCTTCCTGATGGGATTGTCTTCCACGGGACTGACATCATGATGGCATGGTGGTGGTGACTGATGCCGGTGTACCTGATATAAATAAAAATGTTTAATAGAGATAATAATAATAATAGCAATATATACAATAATAATACGATAGCAAAACATTTTAATAAAAAACACTGATATTCGCAGGAGACACAATCTGATAATGTCACTCGGTCAGCTCCCAATACAATAATGTTTTTAAACAACTCAAGTCCGCTTGCAACCGATTTGCAGCTCACTGTGACATCACACACCTCATACCAGCCGCCACCTTTCAGGCTTGGAAACTGATAGATTTTATATTTAATTAAACGATACTATGGTCATTTTAGTGACAGGGTATACTGGGCATAATTCTCATTATCTGTTCTTATTCTGTATGCATGGACTCTCCACAGTACCACTTCTCTTGTCCTGTATGCTGGGTGTTTTTTTCAGTACCATACTTACCTAGGTGGATGTTGTATCTGCCCCTCGGCGCCTCTACACTGAGAACCAATCGATCAAACACTGCCGATCGCTCAGCGACTCCTTTTCTGGAGTAATGCTCTGGAGTGCTCACCTGAGAGATGGTGGTTCAATCAGGATAAAGCGACTCCTTTTCGGAAGTAGTGGTCTGGAGTGCTCACCTGAGAGGTGGTGATTCAATCAGGATGAAGCGACTTCTTTTCGGTAGTAGTGGTCTGGAGTGCTCACCTGAGAGGTGGTGGTTCAATCTGGATAAAGCGACTCCTTTTCTGGAGTAATGCTCTGGAGTGCTCACCTGAGAGATGGTGGTTCAATCAGGATAAAGCGACTCCTTTTCGGTAGTAATGGTCTGGGGTGCTCTCCTGAGAGGTGGTGGTTCAATCAGGATAAAGCGACTCCTTTTCGGAAGTAGTGGTCTGGAGTGCTCACCTGAGAGGTGGTGATTCAATCAGGATGAAGCGACTCCTTTTCGGTAGTAGTGGTCTGGAGTGCTCACCTGAGAGGTGGTGGTTCAATCGGGATAAAGCGACTCCTTTTCGGAAGTAGTGGTCTGGAGTGCTCACCTGAGAGGTGGTGATTCAATCAGGATGAAGCGACTCCTTTTCGGTAGTAGTGGTCTGGAGTGCTCGCCTGAGAGGTGGTGGTTCAATCAGGATAAAGCAACTCCTTTAGGGTAGTAATGGTCTGGAGTGCTCACCTGAGAAGTGGTGGCTCAATCAGGATGAAGCGACTCCTTTTCAGTAGTAATGGTCTGAAGTATATTTTTTCTAAGCATTTTCTACTTTTAGCAGAAAATAACAAAAAATATAGATACTGGTATGCATACCCAATGATGTTTTCAGGGCACCTGGAAAGACGGGTGTTACGCTATGGTGGGTGTTGTTCAGCATACCTGTCTCCGGGGGAGAGCGGCTCCGGTTTTTTGTCTCCTCCTGTCTCCTCCAAAGTTGTTCTGTGAGCAATTTGAGCCTCACCGCCTTCCTGAAGGGATTGTCTTCCACGGGACCGACGTCATGATGGCATGGTGGTGATGACTGATGCCGCTGTACCTGAAAAAAATAAAAATGTTTAATAGAGATAATAATAATAATAGCAATATATACAATAATAATACGATAGCAAAACATTTTAATAAAAAACACTGATATTCGCAGGAGACACAATCTGACAATGTCACTCGGTCAGCTCCCAATACAATAATGTTTTTAAACAACTGAAGTCCACTTTGAACCGATTTGCAGCTCACTGTCACATCACACACCTCATACCAGCCGCCACCTTTCAGGCTTGGAAACTGATAGATTTTATATTTAATTAAACGATACTATGGTCATTTTAGTGACAGGGTATACTGGGCATAATTCTCATTATCTGTTCTTATTCTGTATGCATGGACTCTCCACAGTACCACTTCTCTTGTCCAGTATGCTGTGTTTTTTTCAGTACCATACTTACCTAGGTGGATGTTGTATCTGCCCCTCGGCGCCTCTACACTGAGAACCAATCGATCAAACACTGCCGATCGCTCAGCGACTCCTTTTCTGGAGTAATGCTCTGGAGTGCTCACCTGAGAGATGGTGGTTCAATCAGGATAAAGCGACTCCTTTTCGGTAGTAATGGTCTGGAGTGCTCACATGAGAGGTGGTGGTTCAATCAGGATAAAGCGACTCCTTTTCGGAAGTAGTGGTCTGGAGTGCTCACCTGAGAGGTGGTGATTCAATCAGGATGATGCGACTCCTTTTCGGTAGTAGTGGTCTGGAGTGCTCATCTGAGAGGTGGTGGTTCAATCAGGATAAAGCGACTCCTTTTCGGAAGTAGTGGTCTGGAGTGCTCACCTGAGAGGTGGTGATTCAATCAGGATGAAGCGACTCCTTTTCAGTAGTAATGGTCTGGAGTGCTCACCTGAGAGGTGGTGATTCAATCAGGATGAAGCGACTCCTTTTCGGAAGTAGTGGTCTGGAGTGTTCACCTGAGAGGTGGTGGTTCAATCAGGATAAAGCAACAAATTTAGGGTAGTAATGGTCTGGAGTGCTCACCTGAGAGGTGGTGGCTCAATCAGGATGAAGCGACTCCTTTTCAGTAGTAATGGTCTGAAGTATATTTTTTTCTAAGCATTTTCTACTTTTAGCAGAAAATAACCAAAAATATAGATACTGGTATGCATACCCCATGATGTTTTCAGGGCACCTGGAAAGAAGGGTGTTACACTATGGTGGGTGTTGTTCAGCATACCTGTCTCTGGGGGAGAGCGGCTCCGCTTTTTTGCCTCCTCCTGTCTCCTCCAAAGTTGTTCTGTGAGCAATTTGAGCCTCACCGCCTTCCTGATGGGATTGTCTTCCACGGGACTGACGTCATGATGGCATGGTGGTGGTGACTGATGCCGGTGTACCTGATATAAATAAAAATGTTTAATAGAGATAATAATAATAATAGCAATATATACAATAATAATACGATAGCAAAACATTTTAATAAAAAACACTGATATTCGCAGGAGACACAATCTGACAATGTCACTCGGTCAGCTCCCAATACAATAATGTTTTTAAACAACTCAAGTCCGCTTGGAACCGATTTGCAGCTCACTGTGACATCACACACCTCATACCAGCCGCCACCTTTCAGGCTTGGAAACTGATAGATTTTATATTTAATTAACCCTTTCCCGCCGAGCGTACGCACATCTGCGTACTCGGCTTCCGAGGGTTATACCGGGATGATGCCCGCACCTGCAGGCATCATCCCGGTACCGTTTTTTACAGCAGGCGATTGGCTATCCAGGCATAACAACCGATGCGGCTAAAAGCCGCTCGGCTGTTATGCCGGAGGAGCGGGAGGGGACGTCCCCCCCTCCCGCCGCCTCTCGCCGCTGTTACCGGTGCTCCCGCTCGATCGGGAGCACCGATTTGCGATCCGTCGGCTCTGGCTGCTGGGGAGGAACTGGAACGAAGCCGTAATCGGCTTCGTTCCAGTCTCCTCATCGTAAACACGGAAGCGACGTCATGACGTCACTTCCCGTTTACTCGGCTGCCAATGGCGCCGGTTTTAAAAAAATATCCGGTATTCAGAATCGCCGTTTTCGGCGATCTGAATACATTGAAGTGTAAAGGAGGGGTGGGGGGTCTTTTAGACCCCCGATCCCTCCATAAAGAGTACCTGTCACCACCTATTACTGTCACAAGGGATGTTTACATTCCTTGTGACAGCAATAAAAGTGATCAAATTTTTTATTTTTTTTTTTAAACAATTTAGTCATTTAAAAATAAATAAAAAAAATAAAAAAATAAAAAAAAAAATTTCAAAGCGCCCGCCGTCCCCGCGAGCTCGCGAAGCAAAGAAAACGCATACGGAAGTCGCGCCCGCGTATGTAAACGGTGTTCAAATCACACATGTGAGGTATCGCCGCGATCGTCAGAGCGAGAGCAATAATTCTAGCAGTAGACCTCCTCTGTAACGCTAACCTGGTAACCGTAAAAAAAATTTAAAGCGTCGCCTATTGAGATTTTTAGGTACCGTACTTTGTCGTCAATCTACAAGTGCGCGCAATTATAAAGTGTGACATGTTTGGTATCTATTTACTCGGCGTAACATTATCTTTCACATTTCGCAAAAAAATTGGGCTAATTTTACTGTTTTGTTTTTTTTTTATTCATGAAAGTGTCCCTTTTCCCAAAAAGTTGCGTTTAAAACACCACTGCGCAAATACCGTGTGACATAAAATATTGCAACAATCGCCGTTTTATTCTCTAGAGCCTCTGCTAAAAAAATATATATAATGTTTGGGGGTTCCAAGTAATTTTCTAGCAAAAAATATGGATTTTAACTTGTAAACACCAAATTCCAAAAATAGGCTTAGTCATGAAAGGGTTAAACGATACTATGGTCATTTTAGTGACAGGGTATACTGGGCATAATTCTCATTATCTGTTCCTATTCTGTATGCATGGACTCTCCACAGTACCACTTCTCTTGTCCTGTATGCTGGGTGTTTTTTTCAGTACCATACTTACCTAGGTGGATGTTGTATCTGCCCCTCGGCGCCTCTACACTGAGAACCAATCGATCAAACACTGCCGATCGCTCAGCGACTCCTTTTCTGGAGTAATGCTCTGGAGTGCTCACCTGAGAGATGGTGGTTCAATCAGGATAAAGCGACTCTTTTTCGGTAGTAATGGTCTGGGGTGCTCACCTGAGAGGTGGTGGTTCAATCAGGATAAAGCGACTCCTTTTCGGAAGTAGTGGTCTGGAGTGCTCACCTGAGAGGTGGTGATTCAATCAGGATGAAGCGACTTCTTTTCGGTAGTAGTGGTCTGGAGTGCTCACCTGAGAGGTGGTGGTTCCATCTGGATAAAGCGACTCCTTTTCTGGAGTAATGCTCTGGAGTGCTCACCTGAGAGATGGTGGTTCAATCAGGATAAAGCGACTCCTTTTCGGTAGTAATGGTCTGGGGTGCTCTCCTGAGAGGTGGTGGTTCAATCAGGATAAAGCGACACCTTTTCGGAAGTAGTGGTCTGGAGTGCTCACCTGAGAGGTGGTGATTCAATCAGGATGAAGCGACTCCTTTTCGGTAGTAGTGGTCTGGAGTGCTCACCTGAGAGGTGGTGGTTCAATCGGGATAAAGCGACTCCTTTTCGGAAGTAGTGGTCTGGAGTGCTCACCTGAGAGGTGGTGATTCAATCAGGATGAAGCGACTCCTTTTCGGTAGTAGTGGTCTGGAGTGCTCACCTGAGAGGTGGTGGTTCAATCAGGATAAAGCAACTCCTTTAGGGTAGTAATGGTCTGGAGTGCTCACCTGAGAAGTGGTGGCTCAATCAGGATGAAGCGACTCCTTTTCAGTAGTAATGGTCTGAAGTATATTTTTTCTAAGCATTTTCTACTTTTAGCAGAAAATAACAAAAAATATAGATACTGGTATGCATACCCCATGATGTTTTCAGGGCACCTGGAAAGACGGGTGTTACGCTATGGTGGGTGTTGTTCAGCATACCTGTCTCCGGGGGAGAGCGGCTCCGTTTTTTTGCCTCCTCCTGTCTCCTCCAAAGTTGTTCTGTGAGCAATTTGAGCCTCACCGCCTTCCTGATGGGATTGTCTTCCACGGGACCGACGTCATGATGGCATGGTGGTGGTGACTGATGCCGCTGTACCTGAAAAAAATAAAAATGTTTAATAGAGATAATAATAATAATAGCAATATATACAATAATAATACGATAGCAAAACATTTTAATAAAAAACACTGATATTCGCAGGAGACACAATCTGACAATGTCACTCGGTCAGCTCCCAATACAATAATGTTTTTAAACAACTGAAGTCCGCTTTGAACCGATTTGCAGCTCACTGTCACATCACACACCTCATACCAGCCGCCACCTTTCAGGCTTGGAAACTGATAGATTTTATATTTAATTAAACGATACTATGGTCATTTTAGTGACAGGGTATACTGGGCATAATTCTCATTATCTGTTCTTATTCTGTATGCATGGACTCTCCACAGTACCACTTCTCTTGACCTGTATGCTGGGTGTTTTTTTCAGTACCATACTTACCTAGGTGGATGTTGTATCTGCCCCTCGGCGCCTCTACACTGAGAACCAATCGATCAAACACTGCCGATCACTCAGCGACTCATTTTCTGGAGTAATGCTCTGCAGTGCTCACCTGAGAGATGGTGGTTCAATCAGGATAAAGCGACTCCTTTTCGGTAGTAATGGTCTGGAGTGCTCACCTGAGAGGTGGTGATTTAATCAGGATGAAGCGACTCCTTTTCGGAAGTAGTGGTCTGGAGTGCTCACCTGAGAGGTCGTGATTCAATCAGGATGAAGCGACTCCTTTTCGGTAGTAGTGGTCTGGAGTGCTCACCTGAGAGGTAGTGGTTCAATCAGGATAAAGCAACTCATTTAGGGTAGTAATGGTCTGGAGTGCTCATCTGAGAGGTGGTGGTTCAATCGGGATAAAGCGACTCCTTTTCGGAAGTAGTGGTCTGGAGTGCTCACCTGAGAGGTGGTGGTTCAATCAGGATAAAGCCTAGAGGCGATTCAGTTCGCATTTTGCGCTATATAAGTATTTCATTCATTCATTCATTCATAAAGCAACTCCTTTAGGGTAGTAATGGTCTGGAGTGCTCACCTGAGAAGTGGTGGCTCAATCAGGATGAAGCGACTCCTTTTCAGTAGTAATGGTCTGAAGTATATTTTTTCTAAGCATTTTCTACTTTTAGCAGAAAATAACAAAAAATATAGATACTGGTATGCATACCCAATGATGTTTTCAGGGCACCTGGAAAGACGGGTGTTACGCTATGGTGGGTGTTGTTCAGCATACCTGTCTCCGGGGGAGAGCGGCTCCGCTTTTTTGCCTCCTCCTGTCTCCTCCAAAGTTGTTCTGTGAGCAATTTGAGCCTCACCGCCTTCCTGATGGGATTGTCTTCCACGGGACTGACGTCATGATGGCATGGTGGTGGTGACTGATGCCGGTGTACCTGATATAAATAAAAATGTTTAATAGAGATAATAATAATAATAGCAATATATACAATAATAATACGATAGCAAAACATTTTAATAAAAAACACTGATATTCGCAGGAGACACAATCTGACAATGTCACTCGGTCAGCTCCCAATACAATAATGTTTTTAAACAACTGAAGTCCACTTTGAACCGATTTGCAGCTCACTGTCACATCACACACCTCATACCAGCCGCCACCTTTCAGGCTTGGAAACTGATAGATTTTATATTTAATTAAACGATACTATGGTCATTTTAGTGACAGGGTATACTGGGCATAATTCTCATTATCTGTTCTTATTCTGTATGCATGGACTCTCCACAGTACCACTTCTCTTGTCCAGTATGCTGTGTTTTTTTCAGTACCATACTTACCTAGGTGGATGTTGTATCTGCCCCTCGGCGCCTCTACACTGAGAACCAATCGATCAAACACTGCCGATCGCTCAGCGACTCCTTTTCTGGAGTAATGCTCTGGAGTGCTCACCTGAGAGATGGTGGTTCAATCAGGATAAAGCGACTCCTTTTCGGTAGTAATGGTCTGGAGTGCTCACATGAGAGGTGGTGGTTCAATCAGGATAAAGCGACTCCTTTTCGGAAGTAGTGGTCTGGAGTGCTCACCTGAGAGGTGGTGATTCAATCAGGATGATGCGACTCCTTTTCGGTAGTAGTGGTCTGGAGTGCTCACCTGAGAGGTGGTGGTTCAATCAGGATAAAGCGACTCCTTTTCGGAAGTAGTGGTCTGGAGTGCTCACCTGAGAGGTGGTGATTCAATCAGGATGAAGCGACTCCTTTTCGGTAGTAATGGTCTGGAGCGCTCACCTGAGAGGTGGTGATTCAATCAGGATGAAGCGACTCCTTTTCGGAAGTAGTGGTCTGGAGTGTTCACCTGAGAGGTGGTGGTTCAATCAGGATAAAGCAACAAATTTAGGGTAGTAATGGTCTGGAGTGCTCACCTGAGAGGTGGTGGCTCAATCAGGATGAAGCGACTCCTTTTCAGTAGTAATGGTCTGAAGTATATTTTTTTCTAAGCATTTTCTACTTTTAGCAGAAAATAACCAAAAATATAGATACTGGTATGCATACCCCATGATGTTTTCAGGGCACCTGGAAAGAAGGGTGTTACACTATGGTGGGTGTTGTTCAGCATACCTGTCTCCGGGGGAGAGCGGCTCCGCTTTTTTGCCTCCTCCTGTCTCCTCCAAAGTTGTTCTGTGAGCAATTTGAGCCTCACCGCCTTCCTGATGGGATTGTCTTCCACGGGACTGACGTCATGATGGCATGGTGGTGGTGACTGATGCCGGTGTACCTGATATAAATAAAAATGTTTAATAGAGATAATAATAATAATAGCAATATATACAATAATAATACGATAGCAAAACATTTTAATAAAAAACACTGATATTCGCAGGAGACACAATCTGACAATGTCACTCGGTCAGCTCCCAATACAATAATGTTTTTAAACAACTCAAGTCCGCTTGGAACCGATTTGCAGCTCACTGTGACATCACACACCTCATACCAGCCGCCACCTTTCAGGCTTGTAAACTGATAGATTTTATATTTAATTAAACGATACTATGGTCATTTTAGTGACAGGGTATACTGGGCATAATTCTCATTATCTGTTCTTATTCTGTATGCATGGACTCTCCACAGTACCACTTCTCTTGTCCTGTATGCTGGGTGTTTTTTTCAGTACCATACTTACCTAGGTGGATGTTGTATCTGCCCCTCGGCGCCTCTACACTGAGAACCAATCGATCAAACACTGCCGATCGCTCAGCGACTCCTTTTCTGGAGTAATGCTCTGGAGTGCTCACCTGAGAGATGGTGGTTCAATCAGGATAAAGCGACTCCTTTTCGGTAGTAATGGTCTGGGGTGCTCACCTGAGAGGTGGTGGTTCAATCAGGATAAAGCGACTCCTTTTCGGAAGTAGTGGTCTGGAGTGCTCACCTGAGAGGTGGTGATTCAATCAGGATGAAGCGACATCTTTTCGGTAGTAGTGGTCTGGAGTGCTCACCTGAGAGGTGGTGGTTCAATCTGGATAAAGCGACTCCTTTTCTGGAGTAATGCTCTGGAGTGCTCACCTGAGAGATGGTGGTTCAATCAGGATAAAGCGACTCCTTTTCGGTAGTAATGGTCTGGGGTGCTCTCCTGAGAGGTGGTGGTTCAATCAGGATAAAGCGACTCCTTTTCGGAAGTAGTGGTCTGGAGTGCTCACCTGAGAGGTGGTGATTCAATCAGGATGAAGCGACTCCTTTTCGGTAGTAGTGGTCTGGAGTGCTCACCTGAGAGGTAGTGGTTCAATCGGGATAAAGCGACTCCTTTTCGGAAGTAGTGGTCTGGAGTGCTCACCTGAGAGGTGGTGATTCAATCAGGATGAAGCGACTCCTTTTCGGTAGTAGTGGTCTGGAGTGCTCACCTGAGAGGTGGTGGTTCAATCAGGATAAAGCAACTCCTTTAGGGTAGTAATGGTCTGGAGTGCTCACCTGAGAAGTGGTGGCTCAATCAGGATGAAGCGACTCCTTTTCAGTAGTAATGGTCTGAAGTATATTTTTTCTAAGCATTTTCTACTTTTAGCAGAAAATAACAAAAAATATAGATACTGGTATGCATACCCCATGATGTTTTCAGGGCACCTGGAAAGACGGGTGTTACGCTATGGTGGGTGTTGTTCAGCATACCTGTCTCCGGGGGAGAGCGGCTCCGGTTTTTTGCCTCCTCCTGTCTCCTCCAAAGTTGTTCTGTGAGCAATTTGAGCCTCACCGCCTTCCTGATGGGATTGTCTTCCACGGGACCGACGTCATGATGGCATGGTGGTGGTGACTGATGCCGCTGTACCTGAAAAAAATAAAAATGTTTAATAGAGATAATAATAATAATAGCAATATATACAATAATAATACGATAGCAAAACATTTTAATAAAAAACACTGATATTCGCAGGAGACACAATCTGACAATGTCACTCGGTCAGCTCCCAATACAATAATGTTTTTAAACAACTGAAGTCCGCTTTGAACCGATTTGCAGCTCACTGTCACATCACACACCTCATACCAGCCGCCACCTTTCAGGCTTGGAAACTGATAGATTTTATATTTAATTAAACGATACTATGGTCATTTTAGTGACAGGGTATACTGGGCATAATTCTCATTATCTGTTCTTATTCTGTATGCATGGACTCTCCACAGTACCACTTCTCTTGACCTGTATGCTGGGTGTTTTTTTTAGTACCATACTTACCTAGGTGGATGTTGTATCTGCCCCTCGGCGCCTCTACACTGAGAACCAATCGATCAAACACTGCCGATCACTCAGCGACTCATTTTCTGGAGTAATGCTCTGCAGTGCTCACCTGAGAGATGGTGGTTCAATCAGGATAAAGCGACTCCTTTTCGGTAGTAATGGTCTGGAGTGCTCACCTGAGAGGTGGTGATTTAATCAGGATGAAGCGACTCCTTTTCGGAAGTAGTGGTCTGGAGTGCTCACCTGAGAGGTCGTGATTCAATCAGGATGAAGCGACTCCTTTTCGGTAGTAGTGGTCTGGAGTGCTCACCTGAGAGGTAGTGGTTCAATCAGGATAAAGCAACTCATTTAGGGTAGTAATGGTCTGGAGTGCTCATCTGAGAGGTGGTGGTTCAATCGGGATAAAGCGACTCCTTTTCGGAAGTAGTGGTCTGGAGTGCTCACCTGAGAGGTGGTGGTTCAATCAGGATAAAGCCTAGAGGCGATTCAGTTCGCATTGTGCGCTATATAAGTATTTCATTCATTCATTCATTCATAAAGCAACTCCTTTAGGGTAGTAATGGTCTGGAGTGCTCACCTGAGAAGTGGTGGCTCAATCAGGATGAAGCGACTCCTTTTCAGTAGTAATGGTCTGAAGTATATTTTTTCTAAGCATTTTCTACTTTTAGCAGAAAATAACAAAAAATATAGATACTGGTATGCATACCCAATGATGTTTTCAGGGCACCTGGAAAGACGGGTGTTACGCTATGGTGGGTGTTGTTCAGCATACCTGTCTCCGGGGGAGAGCGGCTCCGCTTTTTTGCCACCTCCTGTCTCCTCCAAAGTTGTTCTGTGAGCAATTTGAGCCTCACCGCCTTCCTGATGGGATTGTCTTCCACGGGACTGACGTCATGATGGCATGGTGGTGGTGACTGATGCCGGTGTACCTGATATAAATAAAAATGTTTAATAGAGATAATAATAATAATAGCAATATATACAATAATAATACGATAGCAAAACATTTTAATAAAAAACACTGATATTCGCAGGAGACACAATCTGACAATGTCACTCGGTCAGCTCCCAATACAATAATGTTTTTAAACAACTGAAGTCCACTTTGAACCGATTTGCAGCTCACTGTCACATCACACACCTCATACCAGCCGCCACCTTTCAGGCTTGGAAACTGATAGATTTTATATTTAATTAAACGATACTATGGTCAGTTTAGTGACAGGGTATACTGGGCATAATTCTCATTATCTGTTCTTATTCTGTATGCATGGACTCTCCACAGTACCACTTCTCTTGTCCAGTATGCTGTGTTTTTTTCAGTACCATACTTACCTAGGTGGATGTTGTATCTGCCCCTCGGCGCCTCTACACTGAGAACCAATCGATCAAACACTGCCGATCGCTCAGCGACTCCTTTTCTGGAGTAATGCTCTGGAGTGCTCACCTGAGAGATGGTGGTTCAATCAGGATAAAGCGACTCCTTTTCGGTAGTAATGGTCTGGAGTGCTCACATGAGAGGTGGTGGTTCAATCAGGATAAAGCGACTCCTTTTCGGAAGTAGTGGTCTGGAGTGCTCACCTGAGAGGTGGTGATTCAATCAGGATGATGCGACTCCTTTTCGGTAGTAGTGGTCTGGAGTGCTCACCTGAGAGGTGGTGGTTCAATCAGGATAAAGCGACTCCTTTTCGGAAGTAGTGGTCTGGAGTGCTCACCTGAGAGGTGGTGATTCAATCAGGATGATGCGACTCCTTTTCGGTAGTAATGGTCTGGAGTGCTCACCTGAGAGGTGGTGATTCAATCAGGATGAAGCGACTCCTTTTCGGAAGTAGTGGTCTGGAGTGTTCACCTGAGAGGTGTTGGTTCAATCAGGATAAAGCAACAAATTTAGGGTAGTAATGGTCTGGAGTGCTCACCTGAGAGGTGGTGGCTCAATCAGGATGAAGCGACTCCTTTTCAGTAGTAATGGTCTGAAGTATATTTTTTTCTAAGCATTTTCTACTTTTAGCAGAAAATAACCAAAAATATAGATACTGGTATGCATACCCCATGATGTTTTCAGGGCACCTGGAAAGAAGGGTGTTACACTATGGTGGGTGTTGTTCAGCATACCTGTCTCCGGGGGAGAGCGGCTCCGCTTTTTTGCCTCCTCCTGTCTCCTCCAAAGTTGTTCTGTGAGCAATTTGAGCCTCACCGCCTTCCTGATGGGATTGTCTTCCACGGGACTGACGTCATGATGGCATGGTGGTGGTGACTGATGCCGGTGTACCTGATATAAATAAAAATGTTTAATAGAGATAATAATAATAATAGCAATATATACAATAATAATACGATAGCAAAACATTTTAATAAAAAAACACTGATATTCGCAGGAGACACAATCTGACAATGTCACTCGGTCAGCTCCCAATACAATAATGTTTTTAAACAACTCAAGTCCGCTTGGAACCGATTTGCAGCTCACTGTGACATCACACACCTCATACCAGCCGCCACCTTTCAGGCTTGTAAACTGATAGATTTTATATTTAATTAAACGATACTATGGTCATTTTAGTGACAGGGTATACTGGGCATAATTCTCATTATCTGTTCTTATTCTGTATGCATGGACTCTCCACAGTACCACTTCTCTTGTCCTGTATGCTGGGTGTTTTTTTCAGTACCATACTTACCTAGGTGGATGTTGTATCTGCCCCTCGGCGCCTCTACACTGAGAACCAATCGATCAAACACTGCCGATCGCTCAGCGACTCCTTTTCTGGAGTAATGCTCTGGAGTGCTCACCTGAGAGATGGTGGTTCAATCAGGATAAAGCGACTCCTTTTCGGTAGTAATGGTCTGGGGTGCTCACCTGAGAGGTGGTGGTTCAATCAGGATAAAGCGACTCCTTTTCGGAAGTAGTGGTCTGGAGTGCTCACCTGAGAGGTGGTGATTCAATCAGGATGAAGCGACATCTTTTCGGTAGTAGTGGTCTGGAGTGCTCACCTGAGAGGTGGTGGTTCAATCTGGATAAAGCGACTCCTTTTCTGGAGTAATGCTCTGGAGTGCTCACCTGAGAGATGGTGGTTCAATCAGGATAAAGCGACTCCTTTTCGGTAGTAATGGTCTGGGGTGCTCTCCTGAGAGGTGGTGGTTCAATCAGGATAAAGCGACTCCTTTTCGGAAGTAGTGGTCTGGAGTGCTCACCTGAGAGGTGGTGATTCAATCAGGATGAAGCGACTCCTTTTCGGTAGTAGTGGTCTGGAGTGCTCACCTGAGAGGTAGTGGTTCAATCGGGATAAAGCGACTCCTTTTCGGAAGTAGTGGTCTGGAGTGCTCACCTGAGAGGTGGTGATTCAATCAGGATGAAGCGACTCCTTTTCGGTAGTAGTGGTCTGGAGTGCTCACCTGAGAGGTGGTGGTTCAATCAGGATAAAGCAACTCCTTTAGGGTAGTAATGGTCTGGAGTGCTCACCTGAGAAGTGGTGGCTCAATCAGGATGAAGCGACTCCTTTTCAGTAGTAATGGTCTGAAGTATATTTTTTCTAAGCATTTTCTACTTTTAGCAGAAAATAACAAAAAATATAGATACTGGTATGCATACCCCATGATGTTTTCAGGGCACCTGGAAAGACGGGTGTTACGCTATGGTGGGTGTTGTTCAGCATACCTGTCTCCGGGGGAGAGCGGCTCCGGTTTTTTGCCTCCTCCTGTCTCCTCCAAAGTTGTTCTGTGAGCAATTTGAGCCTCACCGCCTTCCTGATGGGATTGTCTTCCACGGGACCGACGTCATGATGGCATGGTGGTGGTGACTGATGCCGCTGTACCTGAAAAAAATAAAAATGTTTAATAGAGATAATAATAATAATAGCAATATATACAATAATAATACGATAGCAAAACATTTTAATAAAAAACACTGATATTCGCAGGAGACACAATCTGACAATGTCACTCGGTCAGCTCCCAATACAATAATGTTTTTAAACAACTGAAGTCCGCTTTGAACCGATTTGCAGCTCACTGTCACATCACACACCTCATACCAGCCGCCACCTTTCAGGCTTGGAAACTGATAGATTTTATATTTAATTAAACGATACTATGGTCATTTTAGTGACAGGGTATACTGGGCATAATTCTCATTATCTGTTCTTATTCTGTATGCATGGACTCTCCACAGTACCACTTCTCTTGACCTGTATGCTGGGTGTTTTTTTTAGTACCATACTTACCTAGGTGGATGTTGTATCTGCCCCTCGGCGCCTCTACACTGAGAACCAATCGATCAAACACTGCCGATCACTCAGCGACTCATTTTCTGGAGTAATGCTCTGCAGTGCTCACCTGAGAGATGGTGGTTCAATCAGGATAAAGCGACTCCTTTTCGGTAGTAATGGTCTGGAGTGCTCACCTGAGAGGTGGTGATTTAATCAGGATGAAGCGACTCCTTTTCGGAAGTAGTGGTCTGGAGTGCTCACCTGAGAGGTCGTGATTCAATCAGGATGAAGCGACTCCTTTTCGGTAGTAGTGGTCTGGAGTGCTCACCTGAGAGGTAGTGGTTCAATCAGGATAAAGCAACTCATTTAGGGTAGTAATGGTCTGGAGTGCTCATCTGAGAGGTGGTGGTTCAATCGGGATAAAGCGACTCCTTTTCGGAAGTAGTGGTCTGGAGTGCTCACCTGAGAGGTGGTGGTTCAATCAGGATAAAGCCTAGAGGCGATTCAGTTCGCATTGTGCGCTATATAAGTATTTCATTCATTCATTCATTCATAAAGCAACTCCTTTAGGGTAGTAATGGTCTGGAGTGCTCACCTGAGAAGTGGTGGCTCAATCAGGATGAAGCGACTCCTTTTCAGTAGTAATGGTCTGAAGTATATTTTTTCTAAGCATTTTCTACTTTTAGCAGAAAATAACAAAAAATATAGATACTGGTATGCATACCCAATGATGTTTTCAGGGCACCTGGAAAGACGGGTGTTACGCTATGGTGGGTGTTGTTCAGCATACCTGTCTCCGGGGGAGAGCGGCTCCGCTTTTTTGCCACCTCCTGTCTCCTCCAAAGTTGTTCTGTGAGCAATTTGAGCCTCACCGCCTTCCTGATGGGATTGTCTTCCACGGGACTGACGTCATGATGGCATGGTGGTGGTGACTGATGCCGGTGTACCTGATATAAATAAAAATGTTTAATAGAGATAATAATAATAATAGCAATATATACAATAATAATACGATAGCAAAACATTTTAATAAAAAACACTGATATTCGCAGGAGACACAATCTGACAATGTCACTCGGTCAGCTCCCAATACAATAATGTTTTTAAACAACTGAAGTCCACTTTGAACCGATTTGCAGCTCACTGTCACATCACACACCTCATACCAGCCGCCACCTTTCAGGCTTGGAAACTGATAGATTTTATATTTAATTAAACGATACTATGGTCAGTTTAGTGACAGGGTATACTGGGCATAATTCTCATTATCTGTTCTTATTCTGTATGCATGGACTCTCCACAGTACCACTTCTCTTGTCCAGTATGCTGTGTTTTTTTCAGTACCATACTTACCTAGGTGGATGTTGTATCTGCCCCTCGGCGCCTCTACACTGAGAACCAATCGATCAAACACTGCCGATCGCTCAGCGACTCCTTTTCTGGAGTAATGCTCTGGAGTGCTCACCTGAGAGATGGTGGTTCAATCAGGATAAAGCGACTCCTTTTCGGTAGTAATGGTCTGGAGTGCTCACATGAGAGGTGGTGGTTCAATCAGGATAAAGCGACTCCTTTTCGGAAGTAGTGGTCTGGAGTGCTCACCTGAGAGGTGGTGATTCAATCAGGATGATGCGACTCCTTTTCGGTAGTAGTGGTCTGGAGTGCTCACCTGAGAGGTGGTGGTTCAATCAGGATAAAGCGACTCCTTTTCGGAAGTAGTGGTCTGGAGTGCTCACCTGAGAGGTGGTGATTCAATCAGGATGATGCGACTCCTTTTCGGTAGTAATGGTCTGGAGTGCTCACCTGAGAGGTGGTGATTCAATCAGGATGAAGCGACTCCTTTTCGGAAGTAGTGGTCTGGAGTGTTCACCTGAGAGGTGTTGGTTCAATCAGGATAAAGCAACAAATTTAGGGTAGTAATGGTCTGGAGTGCTCACCTGAGAGGTGGTGGCTCAATCAGGATGAAGCGACTCCTTTTCAGTAGTAATGGTCTGAAGTATATTTTTTTCTAAGCATTTTCTACTTTTAGCAGAAAATAACCAAAAATATAGATACTGGTATGCATACCCCATGATGTTTTCAGGGCACCTGGAAAGAAGGGTGTTACACTATGGTGGGTGTTGTTCAGCATACCTGTCTCCGGGGGAGAGCGGCTCCGCTTTTTTGCCTCCTCCTGTCTCCTCCAAAGTTGTTCTGTGAGCAATTTGAGCCTCACCGCCTTCCTGATGGGATTGTCTTCCACGGGACTGACGTCATGATGGCATGGTGGTGGTGACTGATGCCGGTGTACCTGATATAAATAAAAATGTTTAATAGAGATAATAATAATAATAGCAATATATACAATAATAATACGATAGCAAAACATTTTAATAAAAAAACACTGATATTCGCAGGAGACACAATCTGACAATGTCACTCGGTCAGCTCCCAATACAATAATGTTTTTAAACAACTCAAGTCCGCTTGGAACCGATTTGCAGCTCACTGTGACATCACACACCTCATACCAGCCGCCACCTTTCAGGCTTGTAAACTGATAGATTTTATATTTAATTAAACGATACTATGGTCATTTTAGTGACAGGGTATACTGGGCATAATTCTCATTATCTGTTCTTATTCTGTATGCATGGACTCTCCACAGTACCACTTCTCTTGTCCTGTATGCTGGGTGTTTTTTTCAGTACCATACTTACCTAGGTGGATGTTGTATCTGCCCCTCGGCGCCTCTACACTGAGAACCAATCGATCAAACACTGCCGATCGCTCAGCGACTCCTTTTCTGGAGTAATGCTCTGGAGTGCTCACCTGAGAGATGGTGGTTCAATCAGGATAAAGCGACTCCTTTTCGGTAGTAATGGTCTGGGGTGCTCACCTGAGAGGTGGTGGTTCAATCAGGATAAAGCGACTCCTTTTCGGAAGTAGTGGTCTGGAGTGCTCACCTGAGAGGTGGTGATTCAATCAGGATGAAGCGACATCTTTTCGGTAGTAGTGGTCTGGAGTGCTCACCTGAGAGGTGGTGGTTCAATCTGGATAAAGCGACTCCTTTTCTGGAGTAATGCTCTGGAGTGCTCACCTGAGAGATGGTGGTTCAATCAGGATAAAGCGACTCCTTTTCGGTAGTAATGGTCTGGGGTGCTCTCCTGAGAGGTGGTGGTTCAATCAGGATAAAGCGACTCCTTTTCGGAAGTAGTGGTCTGGAGTGCTCACCTGAGAGGTGGTGATTCAATCAGGATGAAGCGACTCCTTTTCGGTAGTAGTGGTCTGGAGTGCTCACCTGAGAGGTAGTGGTTCAATCGGGATAAAGCGACTCCTTTTCGGAAGTAGTGGTCTGGAGTGCTCACCTGAGAGGTGGTGATTCAATCAGGATGAAGCGACTCCTTTTCGGTAGTAGTGGTCTGGAGTGCTCACCTGAGAGGTGGTGGTTCAATCAGGATAAAGCAATTCCTTTAGGGTAGTAATGGTCTGGAGTGCTCACCTGAGAAGTGGTGGCTCAATCAGGATGAAGCGACTCCTTTTCAGTAGTAATGGTCTGAAGTATATTTTTTCTAAGCATTTTCTACTTTTAGCAGAAAATAACAAAAAATATAGATACTGGTATGCATACCCAATGATGTTTTCAGGGCACCTGGAAAGACGGGTGTTACGCTATGGTGGGTGTTGTTCAGCATACCTGTCTCCGGGGGAGAGCGGCTCCGCTTTTTTGCCTCCTCCTGTCTCCTCCAAAGTTGTTCTGTGAGCAATTTGAGCCTCACCGCCTTCCTGATGGGATTGTCTTCCACGGGACTGACGTCATGATGGCATGGTGGTGGTGACTGATGCCGGTGTACCTGATATAAATAAAAATGTTTAATAGAGATAATAATAATAATAGCAATATATACAATAATAATACGATAGCAAAACATTTTAATAAAAAACACTGATATTCGCAGGAGACACAATCTGACAATGTCACTCGGTCAGCTCCCAATACAATAATGTTTTTAAACAACTGAAGTCCACTTTGAACCGATTTGCAGCTCACTGTCACATCACACACCTCATACCAGCCGCCACCTTTCAGGCTTGGAAACTGATAGATTTTATATTTAATTAAACGATACTATGGTCATTTTAGTGACAGGGTATACTGGGCATAATTCTCATTATCTGTTCTTATTCTGTATGCATGGACTCTCCACAGTACCACTTCTCTTGTCCAGTATGCTGTGTTTTTTTCAGTACCATACTTACCTAGGTGGATGTTGTATCTGCCCCTCGGCGCCTCTACACTGAGAACCAATCGATCAAACACTGCCGATCGCTCAGCGACTCCTTTTCTGGAGTAATGCTCTGGAGTGCTCACCTGAGAGATGGTGGTTCAATCAGGATAAAGCGACTCCTTTTCGGTAGTAATGGTCTGGAGTGCTCACATGAGAGGTGGTGGTTCAATCAGGATAAAGCGACTCCTTTTCGGAAGTAGTGGTCTGGAGTGCTCACCTGAGAGGTGGTGATTCAATCAGGATGATGCGACTCCTTTTCGGTAGTAGTGGTCTGGAGTGCTCACCTGAGAGGTGGTGGTTCAATCAGGATAAAGCGACTCCTTTTCGGAAGTAGTGGTCTGGAGTGCTCACCTGAGAGGTGGTGATTCAATCAGGATGAAGCGACTCCTTTTCGGTAGTAATGGTCTGGAGCGCTCACCTGAGAGGTGGTGATTCAATCAGGATGAAGCGACTCCTTTTCGGAAGTAGTGGTCTGGAGTGTTCACCTGAGAGGTGGTGGTTCAATCAGGATAAAGCAACAAATTTAGGGTAGTAATGGTCTGGAGTGCTCACCTGAGAGGTGGTGGCTCAATCAGGATGAAGCGACTCCTTTTCAGTAGTAATGGTCTGAAGTATATTTTTTTCTAAGCATTTTCTACTTTTAGCAGAAAATAACCAAAAATATAGATACTGGTATGCATACCCCATGATGTTTTCAGGGCACCTGGAAAGAAGGGTGTTACACTATGGTGGGTGTTGTTCAGCATACCTGTCTCCGGGGGAGAGCGGCTCCGCTTTTTTGCCTCCTCCTGTCTCCTCCAAAGTTGTTCTGTGAGCAATTTGAGCCTCACCGCCTTCCTGATGGGATTGTCTTCCACGGGACTGACGTCATGATGGCATGGTGGTGGTGACTGATGCCGGTGTACCTGATATAAATAAAAATGTTTAATAGAGATAATAATAATAATAGCAATATATACAATAATAATACGATAGCAAAACATTTTAATAAAAAACACTGATATTCGCAGGAGACACAATCTGACAATGTCACTCGGTCAGCTCCCAATACAATAATGTTTTTAAACAACTCAAGTCCGCTTGGAACCGATTTGCAGCTCACTGTGACATCACACACCTCATACCAGCCGCCACCTTTCAGGCTTGTAAACTGATAGATTTTATATTTAATTAAACGATACTATGGTCATTTTAGTGACAGGGTATACTGGGCATAATTCTCATTATCTGTTCTTATTCTGTATGCATGGACTCTCCACAGTACCACTTCTCTTGTCCTGTATGCTGGGTGTTTTTTTCAGTACCATACTTACCTAGGTGGATGTTGTATCTGCCCCTCGGCGCCTCTACACTGAGAACCAATCGATCAAACACTGCCGATCGCTCAGCGACTCCTTTTCTGGAGTAATGCTCTGGAGTGCTCACCTGAGAGATGGTGGTTCAATCAGGATAAAGCGACTCCTTTTCGGTAGTAATGGTCTGGGGTGCTCACCTGAGAGGTGGTGGTTCAATCAGGATAAAGCGACTCCTTTTCGGAAGTAGTGGTCTGGAGTGCTCACCTGAGAGGTGGTGATTCAATCAGGATGAAGCGACATCTTTTCGGTAGTAGTGGTCTGGAGTGCTCACCTGAGAGGTGGTGGTTCAATCTGGATAAAGCGACTCCTTTTCTGGAGTAATGCTCTGGAGTGCTCACCTGAGAGATGGTGGTTCAATCAGGATAAAGCGACTCCTTTTCGGTAGTAATGGTCTGGGGTGCTCTCCTGAGAGGTGGTGGTTCAATCAGGATAAAGCGACTCCTTTTCGGAAGTAGTGGTCTGGAGTGCTCACCTGAGAGGTGGTGATTCAATCAGGATGAAGCGACTCCTTTTCGGTAGTAGTGGTCTGGAGTGCTCACCTGAGAGGTAGTGGTTCAATCGGGATAAAGCGACTCCTTTTCGGAAGTAGTGGTCTGGAGTGCTCACCTGAGAGGTGGTGATTCAATCAGGATGAAGCGACTCCTTTTCGGTAGTAGTGGTCTGGAGTGCTCACCTGAGAGGTGGTGGTTCAATCAGGATAAAGCAACTCCTTTAGGGTAGTAATGGTCTGGAGTGCTCACCTGAGAAGTGGTGGCTCAATCAGGATGAAGCGACTCCTTTTCAGTAGTAATGGTCTGAAGTATATTTTTTCTAAGCATTTTCTACTTTTAGCAGAAAATAACAAAAAATATAGATACTGGTATGCATACCCCATGATGTTTTCAGGGCACCTGGAAAGACGGGTGTTACGCTATGGTGGGTGTTGTTCAGCATACCTGTCTCCGGGGGAGAGCGGCTCCGGTTTTTTGCCTCCTCCTGTCTCCTCCAAAGTTGTTCTGTGAGCAATTTGAGCCTCACCGCCTTCCTGATGGGATTGTCTTCCACGGGACCGACGTCATGATGGCATGGTGGTGGTGACTGATGCCGCTGTACCTGAAAAAAATAAAAATGTTTAATAGAGATAATAATAATAATAGCAATATATACAATAATAATACGATAGCAAAACATTTTAATAAAAAACACTGATATTCGCAGGAGACACAATCTGACAATGTCACTCGGTCAGCTCCCAATACAATAATGTTTTTAAACAACTGAAGTCCGCTTTGAACCGATTTGCAGCTCACTGTCACATCACACACCTCATACCAGCCGCCACCTTTCAGGCTTGGAAACTGATAGATTTTATATTTAATTAAACGATACTATGGTCATTTTAGTGACAGGGTATACTGGGCATAATTCTCATTATCTGTTCTTATTCTGTATGCATGGACTCTCCACAGTACCACTTCTCTTGACCTGTATGCTGGGTGTTTTTTTTAGTACCATACTTACCTAGGTGGATGTTGTATCTGCCCCTCGGCGCCTCTACACTGAGAACCAATCGATCAAACACTGCCGATCACTCAGCGACTCATTTTCTGGAGTAATGCTCTGCAGTGCTCACCTGAGAGATGGTGGTTCAATCAGGATAAAGCGACTCCTTTTCGGTAGTAATGGTCTGGAGTGCTCACCTGAGAGGTGGTGATTTAATCAGGATGAAGCGACTCCTTTTCGGAAGTAGTGGTCTGGAGTGCTCACCTGAGAGGTCGTGATTCAATCAGGATGAAGCGACTCCTTTTCGGTAGTAGTGGTCTGGAGTGCTCACCTGAGAGGTAGTGGTTCAATCAGGATAAAGCAACTCATTTAGGGTAGTAATGGTCTGGAGTGCTCATCTGAGAGGTGGTGGTTCAATCGGGATAAAGCGACTCCTTTTCGGAAGTAGTGGTCTGGAGTGCTCACCTGAGAGGTGGTGGTTCAATCAGGATAAAGCCTAGAGGCGATTCAGTTCGCATTGTGCGCTATATAAGTATTTCATTCATTCATTCATTCATAAAGCAACTCCTTTAGGGTAGTAATGGTCTGGAGTGCTCACCTGAGAAGTGGTGGCTCAATCAGGATGAAGCGACTCCTTTTCAGTAGTAATGGTCTGAAGTATATTTTTTCTAAGCATTTTCTACTTTTAGCAGAAAATAACAAAAAATATAGATACTGGTATGCATACCCAATGATGTTTTCAGGGCACCTGGAAAGACGGGTGTTACGCTATGGTGGGTGTTGTTCAGCATACCTGTCTCCGGGGGAGAGCGGCTCCGCTTTTTTGCCACCTCCTGTCTCCTCCAAAGTTGTTCTGTGAGCAATTTGAGCCTCACCGCCTTCCTGATGGGATTGTCTTCCACGGGACTGACGTCATGATGGCATGGTGGTGGTGACTGATGCCGGTGTACCTGATATAAATAAAAATGTTTAATAGAGATAATAATAATAATAGCAATATATACAATAATAATACGATAGCAAAACATTTTAATAAAAAACACTGATATTCGCAGGAGACACAATCTGACAATGTCACTCGGTCAGCTCCCAATACAATAATGTTTTTAAACAACTGAAGTCCACTTTGAACCGATTTGCAGCTCACTGTCACATCACACACCTCATACCAGCCGCCACCTTTCAGGCTTGGAAACTGATAGATTTTATATTTAATTAAACGATACTATGGTCAGTTTAGTGACAGGGTATACTGGGCATAATTCTCATTATCTGTTCTTATTCTGTATGCATGGACTCTCCACAGTACCACTTCTCTTGTCCAGTATGCTGTGTTTTTTTCAGTACCATACTTACCTAGGTGGATGTTGTATCTGCCCCTCGGCGCCTCTACACTGAGAACCAATCGATCAAACACTGCCGATCGCTCAGCGACTCCTTTTCTGGAGTAATGCTCTGGAGTGCTCACCTGAGAGATGGTGGTTCAATCAGGATAAAGCGACTCCTTTTCGGTAGTAATGGTCTGGAGTGCTCACATGAGAGGTGGTGGTTCAATCAGGATAAAGCGACTCCTTTTCGGAAGTAGTGGTCTGGAGTGCTCACCTGAGAGGTGGTGATTCAATCAGGATGATGCGACTCCTTTTCGGTAGTAGTGGTCTGGAGTGCTCACCTGAGAGGTGGTGGTTCAATCAGGATAAAGCGACTCCTTTTCGGAAGTAGTGGTCTGGAGTGCTCACCTGAGAGGTGGTGATTCAATCAGGATGATGCGACTCCTTTTCGGTAGTAATGGTCTGGAGTGCTCACCTGAGAGGTGGTGATTCAATCAGGATGAAGCGACTCCTTTTCGGAAGTAGTGGTCTGGAGTGTTCACCTGAGAGGTGTTGGTTCAATCAGGATAAAGCAACAAATTTAGGGTAGTAATGGTCTGGAGTGCTCACCTGAGAGGTGGTGGCTCAATCAGGATGAAGCGACTCCTTTTCAGTAGTAATGGTCTGAAGTATATTTTTTTCTAAGCATTTTCTACTTTTAGCAGAAAATAACCAAAAATATAGATACTGGTATGCATACCCCATGATGTTTTCAGGGCACCTGGAAAGAAGGGTGTTACACTATGGTGGGTGTTGTTCAGCATACCTGTCTCCGGGGGAGAGCGGCTCCGCTTTTTTGCCTCCTCCTGTCTCCTCCAAAGTTGTTCTGTGAGCAATTTGAGCCTCACCGCCTTCCTGATGGGATTGTCTTCCACGGGACTGACGTCATGATGGCATGGTGGTGGTGACTGATGCCGGTGTACCTGATATAAATAAAAATGTTTAATAGAGATAATAATAATAATAGCAATATATACAATAATAATACGATAGCAAAACATTTTAATAAAAAAACACTGATATTCGCAGGAGACACAATCTGACAATGTCACTCGGTCAGCTCCCAATACAATAATGTTTTTAAACAACTCAAGTCCGCTTGGAACCGATTTGCAGCTCACTGTGACATCACACACCTCATACCAGCCGCCACCTTTCAGGCTTGTAAACTGATAGATTTTATATTTAATTAAACGATACTATGGTCATTTTAGTGACAGGGTATACTGGGCATAATTCTCATTATCTGTTCTTATTCTGTATGCATGGACTCTCCACAGTACCACTTCTCTTGTCCTGTATGCTGGGTGTTTTTTTCAGTACCATACTTACCTAGGTGGATGTTGTATCTGCCCCTCGGCGCCTCTACACTGAGAACCAATCGATCAAACACTGCCGATCGCTCAGCGACTCCTTTTCTGGAGTAATGCTCTGGAGTGCTCACCTGAGAGATGGTGGTTCAATCAGGATAAAGCGACTCCTTTTCGGTAGTAATGGTCTGGGGTGCTCACCTGAGAGGTGGTGGTTCAATCAGGATAAAGCGACTCCTTTTCGGAAGTAGTGGTCTGGAGTGCTCACCTGAGAGGTGGTGATTCAATCAGGATGAAGCGACATCTTTTCGGTAGTAGTGGTCTGGAGTGCTCACCTGAGAGGTGGTGGTTCAATCTGGATAAAGCGACTCCTTTTCTGGAGTAATGCTCTGGAGTGCTCACCTGAGAGATGGTGGTTCAATCAGGATAAAGCGACTCCTTTTCGGTAGTAATGGTCTGGGGTGCTCTCCTGAGAGGTGGTGGTTCAATCAGGATAAAGCGACTCCTTTTCGGAAGTAGTGGTCTGGAGTGCTCACCTGAGAGGTGGTGATTCAATCAGGATGAAGCGACTCCTTTTCGGTAGTAGTGGTCTGGAGTGCTCACCTGAGAGGTAGTGGTTCAATCGGGATAAAGCGACTCCTTTTCGGAAGTAGTGGTCTGGAGTGCTCACCTGAGAGGTGGTGATTCAATCAGGATGAAGCGACTCCTTTTCGGTAGTAGTGGTCTGGAGTGCTCACCTGAGAGGTGGTGGTTCAATCAGGATAAAGCAACTCCTTTAGGGTAGTAATGGTCTGGAGTGCTCACCTGAGAAGTGGTGGCTCAATCAGGATGAAGCGACTCCTTTTCAGTAGTAATGGTCTGAAGTATATTTTTTCTAAGCATTTTCTACTTTTAGCAGAAAATAACAAAAAATATAGATACTGGTATGCATACCCCATGATGTTTTCAGGGCACCTGGAAAGACGGGTGTTACGCTATGGTGGGTGTTGTTCAGCATACCTGTCTCCGGGGGAGAGCGGCTCCGGTTTTTTGCCTCCTCCTGTCTCCTCCAAAGTTGTTCTGTGAGCAATTTGAGCCTCACCGCCTTCCTGATGGGATTGTCTTCCACGGGACCGACGTCATGATGGCATGGTGGTGGTGACTGATGCCGCTGTACCTGAAAAAAATAAAAATGTTTAATAGAGATAATAATAATAATAGCAATATATACAATAATAATACGATAGCAAAACATTTTAATAAAAAACACTGATATTCGCAGGAGACACAATCTGACAATGTCACTCGGTCAGCTCCCAATACAATAATGTTTTTAAACAACTGAAGTCCGCTTTGAACCGATTTGCAGCTCACTGTCACATCACACACCTCATACCAGCCGCCACCTTTCAGGCTTGGAAACTGATAGATTTTATATTTAATTAAACGATACTATGGTCATTTTAGTGACAGGGTATACTGGGCATAATTCTCATTATCTGTTCTTATTCTGTATGCATGGACTCTCCACAGTACCACTTCTCTTGACCTGTATGCTGGGTGTTTTTTTTAGTACCATACTTACCTAGGTGGATGTTGTATCTGCCCCTCGGCGCCTCTACACTGAGAACCAATCGATCAAACACTGCCGATCACTCAGCGACTCATTTTCTGGAGTAATGCTCTGCAGTGCTCACCTGAGAGATGGTGGTTCAATCAGGATAAAGCGACTCCTTTTCGGTAGTAATGGTCTGGAGTGCTCACCTGAGAGGTGGTGATTTAATCAGGATGAAGCGACTCCTTTTCGGAAGTAGTGGTCTGGAGTGCTCACCTGAGAGGTCGTGATTCAATCAGGATGAAGCGACTCCTTTTCGGTAGTAGTGGTCTGGAGTGCTCACCTGAGAGGTAGTGGTTCAATCAGGATAAAGCAACTCATTTAGGGTAGTAATGGTCTGGAGTGCTCATCTGAGAGGTGGTGGTTCAATCGGGATAAAGCGACTCCTTTTCGGAAGTAGTGGTCTGGAGTGCTCACCTGAGAGGTGGTGGTTCAATCAGGATAAAGCCTAGAGGCGATTCAGTTCGCATTGTGCGCTATATAAGTATTTCATTCATTCATTCATTCATAAAGCAACTCCTTTAGGGTAGTAATGGTCTGGAGTGCTCACCTGAGAAGTGGTGGCTCAATCAGGATGAAGCGACTCCTTTTCAGTAGTAATGGTCTGAAGTATATTTTTTCTAAGCATTTTCTACTTTTAGCAGAAAATAACAAAAAATATAGATACTGGTATGCATACCCAATGATGTTTTCAGGGCACCTGGAAAGACGGGTGTTACGCTATGGTGGGTGTTGTTCAGCATACCTGTCTCCGGGGGAGAGCGGCTCCGCTTTTTTGCCACCTCCTGTCTCCTCCAAAGTTGTTCTGTGAGCAATTTGAGCCTCACCGCCTTCCTGATGGGATTGTCTTCCACGGGACTGACGTCATGATGGCATGGTGGTGGTGACTGATGCCGGTGTACCTGATATAAATAAAAATGTTTAATAGAGATAATAATAATAATAGCAATATATACAATAATAATACGATAGCAAAACATTTTAATAAAAAACACTGATATTCGCAGGAGACACAATCTGACAATGTCACTCGGTCAGCTCCCAATACAATAATGTTTTTAAACAACTGAAGTCCACTTTGAACCGATTTGCAGCTCACTGTCACATCACACACCTCATACCAGCCGCCACCTTTCAGGCTTGGAAACTGATAGATTTTATATTTAATTAAACGATACTATGGTCAGTTTAGTGACAGGGTATACTGGGCATAATTCTCATTATCTGTTCTTATTCTGTATGCATGGACTCTCCACAGTACCACTTCTCTTGTCCAGTATGCTGTGTTTTTTTCAGTACCATACTTACCTAGGTGGATGTTGTATCTGCCCCTCGGCGCCTCTACACTGAGAACCAATCGATCAAACACTGCCGATCGCTCAGCGACTCCTTTTCTGGAGTAATGCTCTGGAGTGCTCACCTGAGAGATGGTGGTTCAATCAGGATAAAGCGACTCCTTTTCGGTAGTAATGGTCTGGAGTGCTCACATGAGAGGTGGTGGTTCAATCAGGATAAAGCGACTCCTTTTCGGAAGTAGTGGTCTGGAGTGCTCACCTGAGAGGTGGTGATTCAATCAGGATGATGCGACTCCTTTTCGGTAGTAGTGGTCTGGAGTGCTCACCTGAGAGGTGGTGGTTCAATCAGGATAAAGCGACTCCTTTTCGGAAGTAGTGGTCTGGAGTGCTCACCTGAGAGGTGGTGATTCAATCAGGATGATGCGACTCCTTTTCGGTAGTAATGGTCTGGAGTGCTCACCTGAGAGGTGGTGATTCAATCAGGATGAAGCGACTCCTTTTCGGAAGTAGTGGTCTGGAGTGTTCACCTGAGAGGTGTTGGTTCAATCAGGATAAAGCAACAAATTTAGGGTAGTAATGGTCTGGAGTGCTCACCTGAGAGGTGGTGGCTCAATCAGGATGAAGCGACTCCTTTTCAGTAGTAATGGTCTGAAGTATATTTTTTTCTAAGCATTTTCTACTTTTAGCAGAAAATAACCAAAAATATAGATACTGGTATGCATACCCCATGATGTTTTCAGGGCACCTGGAAAGAAGGGTGTTACACTATGGTGGGTGTTGTTCAGCATACCTGTCTCCGGGGGAGAGCGGCTCCGCTTTTTTGCCTCCTCCTGTCTCCTCCAAAGTTGTTCTGTGAGCAATTTGAGCCTCACCGCCTTCCTGATGGGATTGTCTTCCACGGGACTGACGTCATGATGGCATGGTGGTGGTGACTGATGCCGGTGTACCTGATATAAATAAAAATGTTTAATAGAGATAATAATAATAATAGCAATATATACAATAATAATACGATAGCAAAACATTTTAATAAAAAAACACTGATATTCGCAGGAGACACAATCTGACAATGTCACTCGGTCAGCTCCCAATACAATAATGTTTTTAAACAACTCAAGTCCGCTTGGAACCGATTTGCAGCTCACTGTGACATCACACACCTCATACCAGCCGCCACCTTTCAGGCTTGTAAACTGATAGATTTTATATTTAATTAAACGATACTATGGTCATTTTAGTGACAGGGTAT
The DNA here is from genome assembly GCF_037356315.1 of Lithobates pipiens. Lineage (NCBI taxonomy): Eukaryota > Metazoa > Chordata > Amphibia > Anura > Ranidae > Lithobates > Lithobates pipiens. Next base: position 164,634,370 of record NW_027507789.1, read on the forward strand.
ACTGGGCATAATTCTCATTATCTGTTCTTATTCTGTATGCATGGACTCTCCACAGTACCACTTCTCTTGTCCTGTATGCTGGGTGTTTTTTTCAGTACCATACTTACCTAGGTGGATGTTGTATCTGCCCCTCGGCGCCTCTACACTGAGAACCAATCGATCAAACACTGCCGATCGCTCAGCGACTCCTTTTCTGGAGTAATGCTCTGGAGTGCTCACCTGAGAGATGGTGGTTCAATCAGGATAAAGCGACTCCTTTTCGGTAGTAATGGTCTGGGGTGCTCACCTGAGAGGTGGTGGTTCAATCAGGATAAAGCGACTCCTTTTCGGAAGTAGTGGTCTGGAGTGCTCACCTGAGAGGTGGTGATTCAATCAGGATGAAGCGACATCTTTTCGGTAGTAGTGGTCTGGAGTGCTCACCTGAGAGGTGGTGGTTCAATCTGGATAAAGCGACTCCTTTTCTGGAGTAATGCTCTGGAGTGCTCACCTGAGAGATGGTGGTTCAATCAGGATAAAGCGACTCCTTTTCGGTAGTAATGGTCTGGGGTGCTCTCCTGAGAGGTGGTGGTTCAATCAGGATAAAGCGACTCCTTTTCGGAAGTAGTGGTCTGGAGTGCTCACCTGAGAGGTGGTGATTCAATCAGGATGAAGCGACTCCTTTTCGGTAGTAGTGGTCTGGAGTGCTCACCTGAGAGGTAGTGGTTCAATCGGGATAAAGCGACTCCTTTTCGGAAGTAGTGGTCTGGAGTGCTCACCTGAGAGGTGGTGATTCAATCAGGATGAAGCGACTCCTTTTCGGTAGTAGTGGTCTGGAGTGCTCACCTGAGAGGTGGTGGTTCAATCAGGATAAAGCAATTCCTTTAGGGTAGTAATGGTCTGGAGTGCTCACCTGAGAAGTGGTGGCTCAATCAGGATGAAGCGACTCCTTTTCAGTAGTAATGGTCTGAAGTATATTTTTTCTAAGCATTTTCTACTTTTAGCAGAAAATAACAAAAAATATAGATACTGGTATGCATACCCCATGATGTTTTCAGGGCACCTGGAAAGACGGGTGTTACGCTATGGTGGGTGTTGTTCAGCATACCTGTCTCCGGGGGAGAGCGGCTCCGGTTTTTTGCCTCCTCCTGTCTCCTCCAAAGTTGTTCTGTGGGTGCAATTTGAGCCTCACCGCCTTCCTGATGGGATTGTCTTCCACGGGACCGACGTCATGATGGCATGGTGGTGGTGACTGATGCCGCTGTACCTGAAAAAAATAAAAATGTTTAATAGAGATAATAATAATAATAGCAATATATACAATAATAATACGATAGCAAAACATTTTAATAAAAAACACTGATATTCGCAGGAGACACAATCTGACAATGTCACTCGGTCAGCTCCCAATACAATAATGTTTTTAAACAACTGAAGTCCGCTTTGAACCGATTTGCAGCTCACTGTCACATCACACACCTCATACCAGCCGCCACCTTTCAGGCTTGGAAACTGATAGATTTTATATTTAATTAAACGATACTATGGTCATTTTAGTGACAGGGTATACTGGGCATAATTCTCATTATCTGTTCTTATTCTGTATGCATGGACTCTCCACAGTACCACTTCTCTTGACCTGTATGCTGGGTGTTTTTTTTAGTACCATACTTACCTAGGTGGATGTTGTATCTGCCCCTCGGCGCCTCTACACTGAGAACCAATCGATCAAACACTGCCGATCACTCAGCGACTCATTTTCTGGAGTAATGCTCTGCAGTGCTCACCTGAGAGATGGTGGTTCAATCAGGATAAAGCGACTCCTTTTCGGTAGTAATGGTCTGGAGTGCTCACCTGAGAGGTGGTGATTTAATCAGGATGAAGCGACTCCTTTTCGGAAGTAGTGGTCTGGAGTGCTCACCTGAGAGGTCGTGATTCAATCAGGATGAAGCGACTCCTTTTCGGTAGTAGTGGTCTGGAGTGCTCACCTGAGAGGTAGTGGTTCAATCAGGATAAAGCAACTCATTTAGGGTAGTAATGGTCTGGAGTGCTCATCTGAGAGGTGGTGGTTCAATCGGGATAAAGCGACTCCTTTTCGGAAGTAGTGGTCTGGAGTGCTCACCTGAGAGGTGGTGGTTCAATCAGGATAAAGCCTAGAGGCGATTCAGTTCGCATTGTGCGCTATATAAGTATTTCATTCATTCATTCATTCATAAAGCAACTCCTTTAGGGTAGTAATGGTCTGGAGTGCTCACCTGAGAAGTGGTGGCTCAATCAGGATGAAGCGACTCCTTTTCAGTAGTAATGGTCTGAAGTATATTTTTTCTAAGCATTTTCTACTTTTAGCAGAAAATAACAAAAAATATAGATACTGGTATGCATACCCAATGATGTTTTCAGGGCACCTGGAAAGACGGGTGTTACGCTATGGTGGGTGTTGTTCAGCATACCTGTCTCCGGGGGAGAGCGGCTCCGCTTTTTTGCCACCTCCTGTCTCCTCCAAAGTTGTTCTGTGAGCAATTTGAGCCTCACCGCCTTCCTGATGGGATTGTCTTCCACGGGACTGACGTCATGATGGCATGGTGGTGGTGACTGATGCCGGTGTACCTGATATAAATAAAAATGTTTAATAGAGATAATAATAATAATAGCAATATATACAATAATAATACGATAGCAAAACATTTTAATAAAAAACACTGATATTCGCAGGAGACACAATCTGACAATGTCACTCGGTCAGCTCCCAATACAATAATGTTTTTAAACAACTGAAGTCCACTTTGAACCGATTTGCAGCTCACTGTCACATCACACACCTCATACCAGCCGCCACCTTTCAGGCTTGGAAACTGATAGATTTTATATTTAATTAAACGATACTATGGTCAGTTTAGTGACAGGGTATACTGGGCATAATTCTCATTATCTGTTCTTATTCTGTATGCATGGACTCTCCACAGTACCACTTCTCTTGTCCAGTATGCTGTGTTTTTTTCAGTACCATACTTACCTAGGTGGATGTTGTATCTGCCCCTCGGCGCCTCTACACTGAGAACCAATCGATCAAACACTGCCGATCGCTCAGCGACTCCTTTTCTGGAGTAATGCTCTGGAGTGCTCACCTGAGAGATGGTGGTTCAATCAGGATAAAGCGACTCCTTTTCGGTAGTAATGGTCTGGAGTGCTCACATGAGAGGTGGTGGTTCAATCAGGATAAAGCGACTCCTTTTCGGAAGTAGTGGTCTGGAGTGCTCACCTGAGAGGTGGTGATTCAATCAGGATGATGCGACTCCTTTTCGGTAGTAGTGGTCTGGAGTGCTCACCTGAGAGGTGGTGGTTCAATCAGGATAAAGCGACTCCTTTTCGGAAGTAGTGGTCTGGAGTGCTCACCTGAGAGGTGGTGATTCAATCAGGATGATGCGACTCCTTTTCGGTAGTAATGGTCTGGAGTGCTCACCTGAGAGGTGGTGATTCAATCAGGATGAAGCGACTCCTTTTCGGAAGTAGTGGTCTGGAGTGTTCACCTGAGAGGTGTTGGTTCAATCAGGATAAAGCAACAAATTTAGGGTAGTAATGGTCTGGAGTGCTCACCTGAGAGGTGGTGGCTCAATCAGGATGAAGCGACTCCTTTTCAGTAGTAATGGTCTGAAGTATATTTTTTTCTAAGCATTTTCTACTTTTAGCAGAAAATAACCAAAAATATAGATACTGGTATGCATACCCCATGATGTTTTCAGGGCACCTGGAAAGAAGGGTGTTACACTATGGTGGGTGTTGTTCAGCATACCTGTCTCCGGGGGAGAGCGGCTCCGCTTTTTTGCCTCCTCCTGTCTCCTCCAAAGTTGTTCTGTGAGCAATTTGAGCCTCACCGCCTTCCTGATGGGATTGTCTTCCACGGGACTGACGTCATGATGGCATGGTGGTGGTGACTGATGCCGGTGTACCTGATATAAATAAAAATGTTTAATAGAGATAATAATAATAATAGCAATATATACAATAATAATACGATAGCAAAACATTTTAATAAAAAAACACTGATATTCGCAGGAGACACAATCTGACAATGTCACTCGGTCAGCTCCCAATACAATAATGTTTTTAAACAACTCAAGTCCGCTTGGAACCAATTTGCAGCTCACTGTGACATCACACACCTCATACCAGCCGCCACCTTTCAGGCTTGGAAACTGATAGATTTTATATTTAATTAAACGATACTATGGTCATTTTAGTGACAAGGTATACTGGGCATAATTCTCATTATCTGTTCTTATTCTGTATGCATGGACTCTCCACAGTACCACTTCTCTTGTCCTGTATGCTGGGTGTTTTTTTCAGTACCATACTTACCTAGGTGGATGTTGTATCTGCCCCTCGGCGCCTCTACACTGAGAACCAATCGATCAAACACTGCCGATCGCTCAGCGACTCCTTTTCTGGAGTAATGCTCTGGAGTGCTCACCTGAGAGATGGTGGTTCAATCAGGATAAAGCGACTCCTTTTCGGTAGTAATGGTCTGGGGTGCTCACCTGAGAGGTGGTGGTTCAATCAGGATAAAGCGACTCCTTTTCGGAAGTAGTGGTCTGGAGTGCTCACCTGAGAGGTGGTGATTCAATCAGGATGAAGCGACTTCTTTTCGGTAGTAGTGGTCTGGAGTGCTCACCTGAGAGGTGGTGGTTCAATTTGGATAAAGCGACTCCTTTTCTGGAGTAATGCTCTGGAGTGCTCACCTAAGAGATGGTGGTTCAATCAGGATAAAGCGACTCCTTTTCGGTAGTAATGGTCTGGGGTGCTCTCCTGAGAGGTGGTGGTTCAATCAGGATAAAGCGACTCCTTTTCGGAAGTAGTGGTCTGGAGTGCTCACCTGAGAGGTGGTGATTCAATCAGGATGAAGCGACTCCTTTTCGGTAGTAGTGGTCTGGAGTGCTCACCTGAGAGGTGGTGGTTCAATCGGGATAAAGCGACTCCTTTTCGGAAGTAGTGGTCTGGAGTGCTCACCTGAGAGGTGGTGATTCAATCAGGATGAAGCGACTCCTTTTCGGTAGTAGTGGTCTGTAGTGCTCACCTGAGAGGTGGTGGTTCAATCAGGATAAAGCAACTCCTTTAGGGTAGTAATGGTCTGGAGTGCTCACCTGAGAAGTGGTGGCTCAATCAGGATGAAGCGACTCCTTTTCAGTAGTAATGGTCTGAAGTATATTTTTTCTAAGCATTTTCTACTTTTAGCAGAAAATAACAAAAAATATAGATACTGGTATGCATACCCCATGATGTTTTCAGGGCACCTGGAAAGACGGGTGTTACGCTATGGTGGGTGTTGTTCAGCATACCTGTCTCCGGGGGAGAGCGGCTCCGGTTTTTTGCCTCCTCCTGTCTCCTCCAAAGTTGTTCTGTGAGCAATTTGAGCCTCACCGCCTTCCTGATGGGATTGTCTTCCACGGGACCGACGTCATGATGGCATGGTGGTGGTGACTGATGCCGCTGTACCTGAAAAAAATAAAAATGTTTAATAGAGATAATAATAATAATAGCAATATATACAATAATAATACGATAGCAAAACATTTTAATAAAAAACACTGATATTCGCAGGAGACACAATCTGACAATGTCACTCGGTCAGCTCCCAATACAATAATGTTTTTAAACAACTGAAGTCCGCTTTGAACCGATTTGCAGCTCACTGTCACATCACACACCTCATACCAGCCGCCACCTTTCAGGCTTGGAAACTGATAGATTTTATATTTAATTAAACGATACTATGGTCATTTTAGTGACAGGGTATACTGGGCATAATTCTCATTATCTGTTCTTATTCTGTATGCATGGACTCTCCACAGTACCACTTCTCTTGACCTGTATGCTGGGTGTTTTTTTCAGTACCATACTTACCTAGGTGGATGTTGTATCTGCCCCTCGGCGCCTCTACACTGAGAACCAATCGATCAAACACTGCCGATCGCTCAGCGACTCCTTTTCTGGAGTAATGCTCTGGAGTGTTCACCTGAGAGATGGTGGTTCAATCAGGATAAAGCGACTCCTTTTCGGTAGTAATGGTCTGGAGTGCTCACCTGAGAGGTGGTGGTTCAATCAGGATAAAGCGACTCCTTTTCGGAAGTAGTGGTCTGGAGTGCTCACCTGAGAGGTGGTGATTCAATCAGGATGAAGCGACTCCTTTTCGGTAGTAGTGGTCTGGAGTGCTCACCTGAGAGGTGGTGGTTCAATCAGGATAAAGCAACTCATTTAGGGTAGTAATGGTCTGGAGTGCTCACCTGAGAGGTGGTGATTCAATCAGGATGAAGCGACTCCTTTTCAGTAGTAGTGGTCTGGAGTGCTCACCTGAGAGGTGGTGGTTCAATCAGGATAAAGCGACTCCTTTTCGGAAGTAGTGGTCTGGAGTGCTCACCTGAGAGGTGGTGATTCAATCAGGATGAAGCGACTCCTTTTCGGTAGTAGTGGTCTGGAGTGCTCACCTGAGAGGTGGTGGTTCAATCAGGATAAAGAAACTAATTTGGGGTAGTAATGGTCTGGAGTGCTCACCTGAGAGGTGGTGGCTCAATCAGGATGAAGCGACTCCTTTTCAGTAGTAATGGTCTGAAGTATATTTTTTTCTAAGCATTTTCTACTTTTTAGCAGAAAATAACAAAAAATATAGATACTGGTATGCATACCCCATGATGTTTTCAGGGCACCTGGAAAGAAGGGTGTTACACTATGGTGGGTGTTGTTCAGCATACCTGTCTCCGGGGGAGAGCGGCTCCTTTTTTTTGCCTCCTCCTGTCTCCTCCAAAGTTGTTCTGTGAGCAATTTGAGCCTCACCGCCTTCCTTTTTTTTTTTTTTTATTGTTTATTTCTTTATTTGACATATTACAAGTTATAACAGACCAAGTTACAATATCAGTTTTATATTTTACAGTTTTGTTTCCTTATACCGCTAATACATCATATTCTCGTTTTCCTATTTATTTCAATTGATCCGTGCAAAACAACTTTTTATATTTTTCTCTTATTCTTACTTGCCACTATCATATATACTACCTAACCATCCTTTAGACACAAGTATTTACAAACATACACACAGACATAAACACAAAAAAAAACAAAAAAAATAAAAATAAATAAATAAATAAAAAAATATAAAAAACACACGCACTCTCCGGGCGAAAAATCCATAGCGTAGTTTCCATAGTGAGTTATATATCACAAGCTGACAAAGGAGGAGAATGTTTATACCCACATCTTCCTTTGAATACTGCTTTTACTGTCCCACTCAAACAGAAAAAGAAAAACTATACTAACCACTCAATACAGACTCCCCCATTACCAATGAGGGTGGAGCTACCCTTGGATCCGATATCCATCGTTTCCATATTTTAATCCAGTTATTGGATTCTCCCCTATTGCAACCAATTTGTTGTTCTTTCAAGATGTTTTCATTTACCTGAAGACGCCAGTCCTCAAGTAAAGGTGCATTCGAAGATATCCACCTTAGAGCAATTAACTTACGTGCAATAAACAATAGTCTGGTAACTAATATCATCACCTCCCTGGGAAAGAAACCTTCCTCGTCCAAATATCCTAGTAGACATGTCATAGGGGTCCTGTCGATATGCGTATTACATGTAGCATTGATTGTATTAACCACCTCTCGCCAATATCTAGCCACTTTTGGACAATTCCACATCATGTGTATTAAATCCGCTGGAGACTTTTGACATCTAGGACACTCTGGAGAATCGCGTCTGCCCCACTTAAATAATTTAACTGGTGTTCTATATACCCTATATATTATAAATAGTTGCGTCAGGCAATGAGCCGGTGATAATGATACTAGGGGTACCCTTCTCAAAATAATTTGCCAGTTTTCATCTGAGATGTCCCCTATGTCTCTCTCCCAGCCTGTTCTACCCGGGCTGACAACTTTATCCTGATATAGTCTCATCAATTGACCATATAAAGACGAGATCAAGCCCTTTTTTTCCTCCCCCCTTGCTAATGATGTTATAAGTGGGGTAGGTTTTATCACTATCTTTTCCCTTCTAAACTGAGTTTGAATCGCATGCCGTAATTGTAAATATTTATAGAAGTGACTAGAAGGCAGTTGAAAGGATTCTTGCAGGTCCTGAAAGGAGCGCAGAACGTTATGTGTAAACATCTGTTCTATATATTGAAGCCCCTTAGAGTGCCAGCTTTCGAATCCCTCCAATTTATATAGTTCTTTGTATTGCTTATTCCCCCAAAGCGGGGAGTATTTTGAGACTCCTTCAAATTTCATTATACTCCTCATTTCCTTCCAGACTCTATTCATAAGTGTCGTTGTTAGACCCCTACCGGTGTTACCCAGGGCTCCGGATTCCAACTGAGCCACAAGATTATATCGAAAACTGTTATTTAACAGTAAAACCTGTATGGGGTCTTCCCAATTACTTTCCCCCCAGCCTGCAAAATGCTGAAGCTGGGAGGCTATGAAGTAGAGTCTTGGCTGTGGTACCGCTAATCCACCCCAATCCCTTGCCCTCTGGAGAATTGATAACTTAATTCTCGGGGTTTTTCCTTTCCACAATAGCCTACGAAATATTGATTCTGTTTTTTTGAACCATTTTAAAGTTATCCATATCGGTGAATTATGGAGTATATATAACAATTGAGGGGTCCAGATCATTTTTATGAGATTTGCACGGCCTACCACCGATAATGGCAATTTGGTCCACGCCATGCTCTTAAGTTGAAATTTATTAAGAATAGGTGACAAGTTATCCATTAAATAGTTTTCTATTCTAGAGTTTATAATTATTCCCAAGTATTTAAATGATGACACTATTTTAACTTGAGGGGCCTCTTTTAACCTGGACAGACTAGGATTGTCTAAGGGAAGTAGTACGGATTTATCCCAATTAATAATGTAACCAGAAAACGATCCAAATTGTTTTATTAGTGACATTAAGGAGCTTAAAGAACCTTCTGTATCCCCAAGAAACAGTAATGCATCATCAGCATACAAGGAGATTTTTTCAATCCTCGTTCCTCTAATAAATCCGCAAATAGATTCTGCCTGTCGAACGGCCTCGGCCAGTGGTTCAAGGGCCAGTGCGAATAGTAAAGGAGACAGGGGACACCCCTGTCTTGTTCCTCTGTATAATGGGAAAAATTCTGAAACCGTGCCATTTATTTGCATACATGCCCTCGGAGTGGCATACAGCATCCTGATCCACCTTATAAACTTGTCCCCCAGGCCAAACAAACCCAACACCTCCCACAGATATGTCCACTCGACACTGTCGAAAGCTTTCGCAGCGTCGAGTGACAAAATCGCTCTTGTCCCAATATTATCAGTTGGTATTTGCATATTCAAATAAAGCCTCCTTATATTAATAGCTGTAGACCTTGTTGGGATAAAGCCACATTGGTCACGATGAATCAATCCCTGCATATGTCTACTTAGTCTTTTAGCCAGGACCCTGGCTAAAATCTTAGCGTCCGAGTTCAACAATGATATCGGGCGGTAGGATTCCGGAGCCAAAGGGTCCTTTCCCGGCTTTGCTAATACAATAATACAAGCATCCCTCATAGATTCAGGAAGCCTGAATGATTCCAAAGCCTGGTTAAGGACCTTCAATAATTCTGGAAGCAAAACCTCACCATATTGTTTATATACTTCTGAGGGTAACCCATCAATACCCGGGGCTTTATCATTTGGACTTTCTTCCACTGCCTTAATCAATTCCTCCAATGTCAAAGGAGCACCCAGTTCTTGTTTATCATTTTCAGAAAGAGAGGGGAGTTTTAAAGGTTCTAAAAACTCTCTAAGTCTTGTCTCGGAACAATTAACTTTATTTTGATATAAATTACTATAAAAATGAACAAAGGATCGCATTATTTCCTTCTGGTCATAAGTAATATCTCCCTCCACTGTACGAATAGCAGAAATAATTTTACTATCTTCTTGGGATTTAGCTATTACTGATAGCATTCTGCCTGATTTTTCCCCTTCTTCAAATCTGCGACATCTAGACAAAAAGTCAGACCGCGCAGCCTTTTTCATAGAAGTTTGTTTATATAATAATTGTGCATCCTTCCACACCCTACGATTAGAGGTAGTAGGACTCTGAATATACTGAACTTCTTTCTGCTGCGCCTCTGCTGCTAACAGCGATTCCCGTTCTCTACATGCTTTTTTGTAGACGCTTATGACCTTAACCAATAATCCTCTCAAAAATGCCTTCATGGTGTCCCATACTACCTGAGGTGATGTTGAGTTATTATTAATTTGAAAAAATTCAACTAAGGCCAACCTCATTTCATCCCCCTGATGGGGAACTTTAAACCAGAAAGCAGGAACTCTCCAGTTAGACCTAATTTTAGGCTTTATTTTATCTACTGTTACTACTAACGGTGAATGATCTGATAAATCTCTCGTTAAATAATAAACATCAGAAACCCAAACAATAGCTGAGTCTGTTCCCAAGAACATATCTAACCTTGATAGGGTCTGAAAAGTACCAGAGCAACAAGAATATTCTTTAGAAGATGGATTCCTAAGCCGCCATATGTCATACAGTCCAAGCTCCTGAATATAATTGTAGAATGTAGTATTCACATTAGGGCCTGCTGGATATCTGTCCATGCTGGGATTACATACATTATTAAAATCCCCCATAATAAACATGGGGGTCCCTGGATTATCAGCCAATATCATCCCTATCTGTCGCATTACTTCACTGTTATATGGAGGAGGGATATAAATAGACCCCAAAATACATTGCGTAGAAAACAGTGTACATACCAGCAAAACAAACCTACCCTGTGGATCTATCCTTGCTTGCTTGCAGGAAAACTGGACCTTTGAGGAAATTAATATACTTGTTCCTCTTGCGTAAGCTGAATATACTGAATGGTATTGAGTAGTGTACTTTTTATTCTGTAATAAGCTAACAGTATCTTTAGTTAAATGTGTTTCCTGCAAGCAAACAATCAACGGGTCATGCTGGACCAGTTTATTGAACATAGCACGCTTTTTAATAGGGTTCTTAATCCCTCTAATATTCCATGACCATATTTTGATCTTATTATCCATTAATAATTATATATACACACACATGACATGGTGCCCATATTGTCCACATGATCCCCAAAATACGGTAAACCATACAACAGTAAGTCATTATACGGTCTTCCTCCATTTGAAGAGTTACAGACCTGACCAGCCCAACATTCAGTTGATCTCTTAAGCGTATCGTACTGTAATAGACATAAACAAAATAATACAACAGCATCAAGCAGTAACATGTAAATTGTCGCCCATACACACACACATACACCCATACACACACAAAAAAAAAAAAAATAAAATAAAAAAAAAAAAAAAAAAACAAGAAAAACAGAAAAAAAAAAAAAATAAAAAAAAAAAAAAAAAAAACATTGTTTCCCGCAGGAAGGTGTATACAGGGGAGAAGGAAAAAATCCATCCAGGCTTGAGCCCTAATGAGGAGGAGTTCTTGTACTATTGTAAGTACAAAAGCAAAAGCAGGGGCTCCTGCCTAAAAAAAAATATATATATATATATATATATATATATATATATATACATATATATACACACACACATATACACATATATATACATATACACATACACATATACACATGCATACATATATATATATATAAATAAAAGGGGAGGGATAAGGGAAGGAAGAAAAAAAGAAAAAAAAAATGCCTCAGGTGGGCGCAAGGAAAGGACAAGGAAAGGAAGGGGCAGGAAGGGGCAGGGTTGGGGACAAGGAAGAGAGAAAAAAAAAAAAAAAGAGATTAAAGGTTAGAAAACAAAACATTTTTGTCTCTGTCCCCTCCCCCATATAGTACAGAGAAAAGTTCTTTTCCAAATCCCAGTCGCATTTCTTCACCTTCTATCGCATTTTTAACACATTTTTAATTTTTCATCATATTTTTAATCATTATCCTTTGAATTTATTCATAAAAAGTTCAGTTTCCTTGCACAACATCAGTGCTGTCAACAAGCGATGAAATATGTTGCTCATTTTTGTCAAGCCAAGATGCCGCTGCCTTAGAATTATCAAAAAAAAAAGTTTCTCCTCTAGCTATAATCCTTAATTTGGCAGGATAAAGCATGGAATATTGAACTTGAATATCACAAAGTCGCCTTTTAACATCTTTAAATTGAGCCCTTTGCTTTTGAACCTCAGCAGAATAGTCCGGAAAAAAAGAAATTCTAGACCCATTGACTTCGATGGTGCCCTTAATACGAGCCAGTGATAATATTTTGTCTCTGTCTCTGTAATGAAGCATTTTTAGGATAAACTGCCTTGGATATTTACCCGGAGGTGGGGGTCTAGCAGGAATACAGTGTGCTCTCTCCACAGCGAAGAAAGGGGTAAAGTTTTTTTTGTCAAACACTTCCAGTAACCACTGCTCTATGAATTCCATTGGCTTCCCCCCTTCTAGGCGTTCAGGTATACCAAGGATTCGCACGTTATTTCTTCTGAGTCTGTTCTCAAGGTCATCCATGCGATTTGCATTGCGACCCGACTGCATACCCATTTCCTTAAAGTCCCTCTGCATTAGGCTCTTCTCTTCCTCCAAAGTAGCCACCCGCCCCTCCACTGCAGATGTTCGCTCACGTACTTTCTGCATATCCTGGCGCATAATAGACACATCTTCCCTGAGATGGTTACACTGAGTAGATAGTGAAGTCAAGGTACAGTTACAATTTTGTACTGCCAGGAACACATCCTTAATTGTTGGTTCTCTCCCCAACTCATCTTGGACAGGCAGAGCAACAACACCTGAAACATTCCCCCCTTCTTTCTCTACTCTTTCCATCCGTCCAGCAGCTCCACTCTGCTCTGTTTGTATCGCCCCCTCCATTATCTCACATGAGTCAGCCTTCCCCTTTTCATTTCTCTCCATCCTCATCACCTCCTCCATCTCCACTTCATCTCTCACTTTGCCTTTTATTATATCAGAAATATTATATGGATTAGACATACCAGGCATATTAGGCACTCTGTTTGCATCCCGGTTCACACTCCAAGCAAACCCTTCCAGCCTTGCAGCTGCATCTTTTCCTCTATCCTTTTTCCCTGCCTGGAGTGAGGGCTGAACAGCACTTTCTTGTATACTTTTCTCTCCTGCTGTTCCACTTGTTCCAGTCTCCTTCAGACGCTTCCCCATTGCTCTTGTAACCAGATAAGGCTGCAGGATGCAAGATGCACACTGGGAAATGTAGTCAGTAGATTAGCTTAGCAAAAGCCAAACACAGCAAACTTCAGACAAAACAAACTTTTCCTCTAACAGCGTGGCCGGTAAGGATTGAAGGAGGAAGATAATTAGGTCAGGGTTATCAGCAGGGTTATCAGCAGTTCAGCAACTTATCAGTGAAAAAAACGGAGAGACACATAAATCTCCAGTAACCAGCTTGTGGAGCAGTGGAAAGCCAGGTGAATCCTTCCCCTATACCTCACTAATTGCCAGCTGATGGTCGGCAGGAGCACAGTGCTACAGCGTCCTCCTCTCACATGCTCAGCCTAGCCACTCCCCACTCACCGCCTTCCTGATGGGATTGTCTTCCACGTGACTGACGTCATGATGGTGTGGTGGTGACTGATGCCGGTGTACCTGAAATAAATATAAATGTTTAATAGAGATAATAATAATAATAGCAATATATACAATAATAATACAATAGCAAAACATTTTAATAAAAAACACTGATATTCGCAGGAGACACAATCTGACAATGTCACTCGGTCAGCTCCCAATAAAATAATGTTTTTAAACAACTGAAGTCCGCTTTGAACCAATTTGCAGCTCACTGTCACATCACACACCTCATACCAGCCGCCACCTTTCAGGCTTGGAAACTGATAGATTTTATATTTAATTAAACGATACTATGGTCATTTAAGTGACAGGGTATACTGGGCATAATTCTCATTATCTGTTCTTATTCTGTATGCATGGACTCTCCACAGTACCACTTCTCTTGTCCTGTATGCTGGGTGTTTTTTTCAGTACCATACTTACCTAGGTGGATGTTGTATCTGCCCCTCGGCGCCTCTACACTGAGAACCAATCGATCAAACACTGCCGATCGCTCAGCGACTCCTTTTCTGGAGTAATGCTCTGGAGTGCTCACCTGAGAGATGGTGGTTCAATCAGGATAAAGCGACTCCTTTTCGGTAGTAAAGGTCTGGAGTGCTCACCTGAGAGGTGGTGGTTCAATCAGGATAAAACGACTCCTTTTCCGAAGTAGTGGTCTGGAGTGCTCACCTGAGAGGTGGTGATTCAATCAGGATGAAGCGACTCCTTTTCGGTAGTAGTGGTCTGGAGTGCTCACCTGAGAGGTGGTGGTTCAATCAGGATAAAGCGACTCCTTTTCGGAAGTAGTGGTCTGGAGTGCTCACCTGAGAGGTGGTGATTCAATCAGGATGAAGCGACTCCTTTTCGGTAGTAGTGGTCTAGAGTGCTCACCTGAGAGGTAGTGGTTCAATCAGGATAAAGCAGCTCATTTAGGGTAGTAATGGTCTGGAGTGCTCACCTGAGAGGTGGTGATTCAATCAGGATGAAGCGACTCCTTTTCGGTAGTAGTGGTCTGGAGTGCTCACCTGCGAGGTGGTGGTTCAATCGGGATAAAGCGACTCATTTTCTGTAGTAATGCTCTGGAGTGCTCACCTGAGAGATGGTGGTTCAATCAGGATAAAGCGACTCCTTTTCGGTAGTAATGGTCTGGAGTGCTCACCTGAGAGGTGGTGATTCAATCAGGATGAAGCGACTCCTTTTCAGTAGTAATGGTCTGAAGTATATTTTTTTCTAAGCATTTTCTACTTTTCTACTCAGTGCTCACCTGAGAGGTGGTGGTTCAATCAGGATAAAGCGACTCCGTTTCGAAAGTAGTGGTTTGGAGTGCTCACCTGAGAGGTGGTGATTCAATCAGGATGATGCGACTCCTTTTCGGTAGTAGTGGTCTGGAGTGCTCACCTGAGAAGTGGTGGTTCAATCAGGATAAAGCGACTCCTTTTCGGAAGTAGTGGTCTGGAGTGCTCACCTGAGAGGTGGTGATTCAATCAGGATGAAGCGACTCCTTTTCGGTAGTAGTGGTCTGGAGTGCTCACCTGAGAGGTAGTGGTTCAATCAGGATAAAGCAACTCATTTAGGGTAGTAATGGTCTGGAGTGCTCACCTGAGAGGTGGTGATTCAATCAGGATGAAGCGACTCCTTTTCAGTAGTAATGGTCTGAAGTATATTTTTTTCTAAGCATTTTCTACTTTTCTACTCAGTGCTCACCTGAGAGGTGGTGGTTCAATCAGGATAAAGCGACTCCTTTTCGGAAGTAGTGGTCTGGAGTGCTCACCTGAGAGGTGGTGATTCAATCAGGATGAAGCGACTCCTTTTCGGTAGTAGTGGTCTGGAGAGCTCACCTGAGAGGTGGTGGTTCAATCAGGATAAAGCAACTCATTTAGGGTAGTAAGGGTCTGGAGTGCTCACCTGAGAGGTGGTGGCTCAATCAGGATGAAGCGACTCCTTTTCAGTAGTAATGGTCTGAAGTATATTTTTTTCTAAGCATTTTCTACTTTTAGCAGAAAATAACAAAAAATATAGATACTGGTATGCAAACCCCATGATGTTTTCAGGGCACCTGGAAAGAAGGGTGTTACACTATGGTGGGTGTTGTTCAGCATACCTGTCTCCGGGGGAGAGCGGCTCCGGTTTTTTGCCTCCTCCTGTCTCCTCCAAAGTTGTTCTGTGAGCAATTTGAGCCTCACCGCCTTCCTGATGGGATTGTCTTCCACGGGACTGACGTCATGATGGCATGGTGGTGGTGACTAATGCCGGTGTACCTGAAATAAATAAAAATGTTTAATAGAGATAATAATAATAATAGCAATATATACAATAATAATAATACGATAACAAAACATTTTAATAAAAAACACTGATATTCGCAGGAGACACAATCTGACAATGTCACTCGGTCAGCTCCCAATACAGTAATGTTTTTAAACAACTGAAGTCCGCTTTGAAACGATTTGCAGCTCACTGTCACATCACACACCTCATACCAGCCGCCATCTTTCAGGCTTGGAAATTGATAGATTTTATATTTAATTAAACGATACTATGGTCATTTTAGTGACTGGGTATACTGGGCATAATTCTCATTATCTGTTCTTATTTTGTATGCATGGACTCTCCACAGTACCACTTCTCTTGTCCTGTATGCTGGGTGTTTTTTTCAGTACCATTCTTACCTAGGTGGATGTTGTATCTGCCCCTCGGCGCCTCTACACTGAGAACCAATCGATCAAACACTGCCGATCACTCAGCGACTCATTTTCTGTAGTAATGCTCTGGAGTGCTCACCTGAGAGATGGTGGTTCAATCAGGATAAAGCGACTCCTTTTCGGTAGTAATGGTCTGGAGTGCTCACCTGAGAGGTGGTGATTCAATCAGGATGAAGCGACTCCTTTTCGGAAGTAGTGGTCTGGAGTGCTCACCTGAGAGGTGGTGGTTCAATCAGGATGAAGCGACTCCTTTTCGGAAGTAGTGGTCTGGAGTGCTCACCTGAGAGGTGGTGGTTCAATCAGGATAAAGCAACTCATTTAGGGTAGTAATGGTCTGGAGTGCTCACCTGAGAGGTGGTGGCTCAATCAGGATGAAGCGACTCCTTTTCAGTAGTAATGGTCTGAAGTATATTTTTTTCTAAGCATTTTCTACTTTTAGCAGAAAATAACAAAAAATATAGATACTGGTATGCATACCCCATGATGTTTTCAGGGCACCTGGAAAGAAGGGTGTTACACTATGGTGGGTGTTGTTCAGCATACCTGTCTCCGGGGGAGAGCGGCTCCGGTTTTTTGCCTCCTCCTGTCTCCTCCAAAGTTATTCTGTGAGCAATTTGAGCCTCACCGCCTTCCTGATGGGATTGTCTTCCACGGGACTGACGTCATGATGGCATGGTGGTGGTGACTGATGCCGGTGTACCTGAAATAAATAAAAATGTTTAATAGAGATAATAATAATAATAGCAATATATACAATAATAATACGATAGCAAAACATTTTAATAAAAAACATTGATATTCGCAGGAGACATAATCTGACAATGTCACTCGGTCAGCTCCCAATACAATAATGTTTTTAAACAACTCAAGTCCGCTTTAAACCGATTTGCATCTCATTGTCATATCACACACCTCATACCAGCCGCCACCTTTCAGGCTTGGAAACTGATAGATTTTATATTTAATTAAACGATACTATGGTCATTTTAGTGACAGGGTATACTGGGCATAATTCTCATTATCTGTTCTTATTCTGTATGCATGGACTCTCCACAGTACCACTTCTCTTGTCCTGTATGCTGGGTGTTTTTTTCAGTACCATACTTACCTAGGTGGATGTTGTATCTGCCCCTCGGCGCCTCTACACTTAGAACCAATCGATCAAACACTGCCGATCGCTCAGCGACTCCTTTTCTGGAGTAATGCTCTGGAGTGCTCCCCTTGAGAGATGGTGGTTCAATCAGGATAAAGCGACTCCTTTTCGGTAGTAATGGTCTGGAGTGCTCACCTGAGAGGTGGTGGTTCAATCAGGATAAAGCGACTCCTTTTCGGAAGTAGTGGTCTGGAGTGCTCACCTGAGAGGTGGTGATTCAATCAGGATGAAGCGACTCCTTTTCGGTAGTAGTGGTCTGGAGTGCTCACCTGAGAGGTGGTGGTTCAATCAGGATAAAGCAACTAATTTAGGGTAGTAATGGTCTGGAGTGCTCACCTGAGAGGTGGTGGCTCAATCAGGATGAAGCGACTCCTTTTCAGTAGTAATGGTCTGAAGTATATTTTTTTCTAAGCATTTTCTACTTTTAGCAGAAAATAACCAAAAATATAGATGCTGGTATGCATACCCCATGATGTTTTCAGGGCACCTGGAAAGAAGGGTGTTACACTATGGTGGGTGTTGTTCAGCATACCTGTCTCCGGGGGAGAACGGCTCCAGTTTTTTGCCTCCTCCTGTCTCCTCCAAAGTTGTTCTGTGAGCAATTTGAGCCTCACCGCCTTCCTGATGGGATTGTCTTCCACGGGACTGACGTCATGATGGCATGGTGGTGGTGACTGATGCCGGTGTACCTGAAAAAAATAAAAATGTTTAATAGAGATAATAATAATAATAATAGCAATATATACAATAATAATACGATAGCAAAACATTTTAATAAAAAACACTGATATTCGCAGGAGACACAATCTGACAATGTCACTCGGTCAGCTCCCAATACAATAATGTTTTTAAACAACTGAAGTCCGCTTTGAACCGATTTGCAGCTCACTGTGACATCACACACCTCATACCAGCCAACCACCTTTCAGGCTTGGAAACTGATAGATTTTATATTTAATTAAACGATACTATGGTCATTTTAGTGACAGGGTATACTGGGCATAATTCTCATTATCTGTTCTTATTCTGTATGCATGGACTCTCCACAGTACCACTTCTCTTGTCCTGTATGCTGGGTGTTTTTTTCAGTACCATACTTACCTAGGTGGATGTTGTATCTGCCCCTCGGCGCCTCTACACTGAGAACCAATCGATCAAACACTGCCGATTGCTCAGCGACTCCTTTTCTGGAGTAATGCTCTGGAGTGCTCACCTGAGAGATGGTGGTTCAATCAGGATAAAGCGACTCCTTTTCGGTAGTAATGGTCTGGAGTGCTCACCTGAGAGATGGTGGTTCAATCAGGATAAAGCGACTCCTTTTTGGAAGTAGTGGTCTGGAGTGCTCACCTGAGAGGTGGTGATTCAATCAGGATGAAGCGACTCCTTTTCGGTAGTAGTGGTCTGGAGTGCTCACCTGAGAGGTGGTGGTTCAATCAGGATAAAGCGACTCCTTTTCGGAAGTAGTGGTCTGGAGTGCTCACCTGAGAGGTGGTGATTCAATCAGGATGAAGCGACTCCTTTTTGGTAGTAGTGGTCTGGAGTGCTCACCTGAGAGGTGGTGGTTCAATCAGGATAAAGCAACTCATTTAGGGTAGTAATGGTCTGGAGTGCTCACCTGAGAGGTAGTGGTCCAATCAGAATAAAGCAACTCATTTAGGGTAGTAATGGTCTGGAGTGCTCACCTGAGAGGTGGTGGCTCAATCAGGATGAAGCGACTCCTTTTCAGTAGTAATGGTCTGAAGTATATTTTTTTCTAAGCATTTTCTACTTTTAGCAGAAAATAACCAAAAATATAGATACTGGTATGCATACCCCATGATGTTTTCAGGGCACCTGGAAAGAAGGGTGTTACACTATGGTGGGTGTTGTTCAGCATACCTGTCTCCGGGGGAGAGCGGCTCCGGTTTTTTGCCTCCTCCTGTCTCCTCCAAAGTTGTTCTGTGAGCAATTTGAGCCTCACCGCCTTCCTGAGGGGATTGTCTTCCACGGGAATGACGTCATGATGGCATGGTGGTGGTGACTGATGCCGGTGTACCTGAAATAAATAAAAATGTTTAATAGAGATAATAATAATAATAGCAATATATACAATAATAATACGATAGCAAAACATTTTAATAAAAAACACTGATATTCGCAGGAGACACAATCTGACAATGTCACTCGGTCAGCTCCCAATACAATAATGTTTTTAAACAACTGAAGTCCGCTTTGAACCGATTTGCAGCTCACTGTGACATGACACACCTCATACCAGCCGCCACATTTCAGGCTTGGAAACTGATAGATTTTATATTTAATTAAACGATACTATGGTCATTTTAGTGACAGGGTATACTGGGCATAATTCTCAGTATCTGTTATTATTCTGTATGCATGGACTCTCCACAGTACCACTTCTCTTGTCCTGTATGCTGGGTTTTTTTTTCAGTACCATACTTACCTAGGTGGATGTTGTATCTGCCCCTCGGCGCCTCTACACTGAGAACCAATCGATCAAACACTGCCGATCGCTCAGCGACTCCTTTTCTGGAGTAATGCTCTGGAGTGCTCACCTGAGAGATGGTGGTTCGATCAGGATAAAGCGACTCCTTTTCGGTAGTAATGGTCTGGAGTGCTCACTTGTGAGGTGGTGGTTCAATCAGGATAAAGCAACTCCGTTTCGGAAGTAGTGGTCTGGAGTGCTCACCTGAGAGGTGGTGGTTCAATCAGGATGAAGCGACTCCTTTTCGGTAGTAGTGGTCTGGAGTGCTCACCTGAGAGGTAGTGGTTCAATCAGGATAAAGCAACTCATTTAGGGTAGTAATGGTCTGGAGTGCTCACCTGAGAGGTGGTGATTCAATCAGGATGAAGCGACTCCTTTTCGGTAGTAGTGGTCTGGAGTGCTCACCTGAGAGGTGGTGGTTCAATCAGGATAAAGCGACTCCTTTTCGGAAGTAGTGGTCTGGAGTGCTCACCTGAGAGGTGGTGGTTCAATCAGGATAAAGAAACTAATTTAGGGTAGTAATGGTCTGGAGTGCTCACCTGAGAGGTGGTGGCTCAATCAGGATGAAGCGACTCCTTTTCAGTAGTAATGGTCTGAAGTATATTTTTTTCTAAGCATTTTCTACTTTTAGCAGAAAATAACAAAAAATATAGATACTGGTATGCATACCCCATGATGTTTTCAGGGCACCTGGAAAGAAGGGTGTTACACTATGGTGGGTGTTGTTCAGCATACCTGTCTCCGGGGGAGAGCGGCTCCGGTTTTTTGCCTCCTCCTGTCTCCTCCAAAGTTGTTCTGTGAGCAATTTGAGCCTCACCGCCTTCCTGATGGGATTGTCTTCCACGGGACTGACGTCATGATGGCATGGTGGTGGTGACTGATGCCGGTGTACCTGAAATAAATAAAAATGTTTAATAGAGATAATAATAATAATAGCAATATATACAATAATAATACGATAGCAAAACATTTTAATAAAAAACACTGATATTCGCAGGAGACACAATCTGACAATGTCACTCGGTCAGCTCCCAATACAATAATGTTTTTAAACAACTGAAGTCCGCTTTGAACCGATTTGCAGCTCACTGTCACATCACACACCTCATACCAGCCGCCACCTTTCAGGCTTGGAAACTGATAGATTTTATATTTAATTAAACGATACTATGGTCATTTTAGTGACAGGGTATACTGGGCATAATTCTCATTATCTGTTCTTATTCTGTATGCATGGACTCTCCACAGTACCACTTCTCTTGTCCTGTATGCTGGGTGTTTTTTTCAGTACCATACTTACCTAGGTGGATGTTGTATCTGCCCCTCGGCGCCTCTACACTGAGAAACAATCGATCAAACACTGCCGATCGCTCAGCGACTCCTTTTCTGGAGTAATGCTCTGGAGTGCTCACCTGAGAGATGGTGGTTCAATCAGGATAAAGCGACTCCTTTTCGGTAGTAATGGTCTGGAGTGCTCACCTGAGAGATGGTGGTTCAATCAGGATAAAGCGACTCCTTTTTGGAAGTAGTGGTCTGGAGTGCTCACCTGAGAGGTGGTGATTCAATCAGGATGAAGCGACTCCTTTTCGGTAGTAGTGGTCTGGAGTGCTCACCTGAGAGGTGGTGGTTCAATCAGGATAAAGCGACTCCTTTTCGGAAGTAGTGGTCTGGAGTGCTCACCTGAGAGGTGGTGATTCAATCAGGATGAAGCGACTCCTTTTTGGTAGTAGTGGTCTGGAGTGCTCACCTGAGAGGTGGTGGTTCAATCAGGATAAAGCAACTCATTTAGGGTAGTAATGGTCTGGAGTGCTCACCTGAGAGGTAGTGGTCCAATCAGAATAAAGCAACTCATTTAGGGTAGTAATGGTCTGGAGTGCTCACCTGAGAGGTGGTGGCTCAATCAGGATGAAGCGACTCCTTTTCAGTAGTAATGGTCTGAAGTATATTTTTTTCTAAGCATTTTCTACTTTTAGCAGAAAATAACCAAAAATATAGATACTGGTATGCATACCCCATGATGTTTTCAGGGCACCTGGAAAGAAGGGTGTTACACTATGGTGGGTGTTGTTCAGCATACCTGTCTCCGGGGGAGAGCGGCTCCGGTTTTTTGCCTCCTCCTGTCTCCTCCAAAGTTGTTCTGTGAGCAATTTGAGCCTCACCGCCTTCCTGAGGGGATTGTCTTCCACGGGAATGACGTCATGATGGCATGGTGGTGGTGACTGATGCCGGTGTACCTGAAATAAATAAAAATGTTTAATAGAGATAATAATAATAATAGCAATATATACAATAATAATACGATAGCAAAACATTTTAATAAAAAACACTGATATTCGCAGGAGACACAATCTGACAATGTCACTCGGTCAGCTCCCAATACAATAATGTTTTTAAACAACTGAAGTCCGCTTTGAACCGATTTGCAGCTCACTGTGACATGACACACCTCATACCAGCCGCCACATTTCAGGCTTGGAAACTGATAGATTTTATATTTAATTAAACGATACTATGGTCATTTTAGTGACAGGGTATACTGGGCATAATTCTCATTATCTGTTCTTATTCTGTATGCATGGACTCTCCACAGTACCACTTCTCTTGTCCTGTATGCTGGGTGTTTTTTTCAGTACCATACTTACCTAGGTGGATGTTGTATCTGCCCCTCGGCGCCTCTACACTGAGAAACAATCGATCAAACACTGCCGATCGCTCAGCGACTCCTTTTCTGGAGTAATGCTCTGGAGTGCTCACCTGAGAGATGGTGGTTCAATCAGGATAAAGCGACTCCTTTTCGGTAGTAATGGTCTGGAGTGCTCACCTGAGAGATGGTGGTTCAATCAGGATAAAGCGACTCCTTTTTGGAAGTAGTGGTCTGGAGTGCTCACCTGAGAGGTGGTGATTCAATCAGGATGAAGCGACTCCTTTTCGGTAGTAGTGGTCTGGAGTGCTCACCTGAGAGGTGGTGGTTCAATCAGGATAAAGCGACTCCTTTTCGGAAGTAGTGGTCTGGAGTGCTCACCTGAGAGGTGGTGATTCAATCAGGATGAAGCGACTCCTTTTTGGTAGTAGTGGTCTGGAGTGCTCACCTGAGAGGTGGTGGTTCAATCAGGATAAAGCAACTCATTTAGGGTAGTAATGGTCTGGAGTGCTCACCTGAGAGGTAGTGGTCCAATCAGAATAAAGCAACTCATTTAGGGTAGTAATGGTCTGGAGTGCTCACCTGAGAGGTGGTGGCTCAATCAGGATGAAGCGACTCCTTTTCAGTAGTAATGGTCTGAAGTATATTTTTTTCTAAGCATTTTCTACTTTTAGCAGAAAATAACCAAAAATATAGATACTGGTATGCATACCCCATGATGTTTTCAGGGCACCTGGAAAGAAGGGTGTTACACTATGGTGGGTGTTGTTCAGCATACCTGTCTCCGGGGGAGAGCGGCTCCGGTTTTTTGCCTCCTCCTGTCTCCTCCAAAGTTGTTCTGTGAGCAATTTGAGCCTCACCGCCTTCCTGAGGGGATTGTCTTCCACGGGAATGACGTCATGATGGCATGGTGGTGGTGACTGATGCCGGTGTACCTGAAATAAATAAAAATGTTTAATAGAGATAATAATAATAATAGCAATATATACAATATTAATACGATAGCAAAACATTTTAATAAAAAACACTGATATTCGCAGGAGACACAATCTGACAATGTCACTCGGTCAGCTCCCAATACAATAATGTTTTTAAACAACTGAAGTCCGCTTTGAACCGATTTGCAGCTCACTGTGACATGACACACCTCATACCAGCCGCCACATTTCAGGCTTGGAAACTGATAGATTTTATATTTAATTAAACGATACTATGGTCATTTTAGTGACAGGGTATACTGGGCATAATTCTCATTATCTGTTCTTATTCTGTATGCATGGACTCTCCACAGTACCACTTCTCTTGTCCTGTATGCTGGGTGTTTTTTTCAGTACCATACTTACCTAGGTGGATGTTGTATCTGCCCCTCGGCGCCTCTACACTGAGAAACAATCGATCAAACACTGCCGATCGCTCAGCGACTCCTTTTCTGGAGTAATGCTCTGGAGTGCTTACCTGAGAGATGGTGGTTCAATCAGGATAAAGCGACTCCTTTTCGGTAGTAATGGTCTGGAGTGCTCACCTGAGAGATGGTGGTTCAATCAGGATAAAGCGACTCCTTTTTGGAAGTAGTGGTCTGGAGTGCTCACCTGAGAGGTGGTGATTCAATCAGGATGAAGCGACTCCTTTTCGGTAGTAGTGGTCTGGAGTGCTCACCTGAGAGGTGGTGGTTCAATCAGGATAAAGCGACTCCTTTTCGGAAGTAGTGGTCTGGAGTGCTCACCTGAGAGGTGGTGATTCAATCAGGATGAAGCGACTCCTTTTTGGTAGTAGTGGTCTGGAGTGCTCACCTGAGAGGTGGTGGTTCAATCAGGATAAAGCAACTCATTTAGGGTAGTAATGGTCTGGAGTGCTCACCTGAGAGGTAGTGGTCCAATCAGAATAAAGCAACTCATTTAGGGTAGTAATGGTCTGGAGTGCTCACCTGAGAGGTGGTGGCTCAATCAGGATGAAGCGACTCCTTTTCAGTAGTAATGGTCTGAAGTATATTTTTTTCTAAGCATTTTCTACTTTTAGCAGAAAATAACCAAAAATATAGATACTGGTATGCATACCCCATGATGTTTTCAGGGCACCTGGAAAGAAGGGTGTTACACTATGGTGGGTGTTGTTCAGCATACCTGTCTCCGGGGGAGAGCGGCTCCGGTTTTTTGCCTCCTCCTGTCTCCTCCAAAGTTGTTCTGTGAGCAATTTGAGCCTCACCGCCTTCCTGAGGGGATTGTCTTCCACGGGAATGACGTCATGATGGCATGGTGGTGGTGACTGATGCCGGTGTACCTGAAATAAATAAAAATGTTTAATAGAGATAATAATAATAATAGCAATATATACAATAATAATACGATAGCAAAACATTTTAATAAAAAACACTGATATTCGCAGGAGACACAATCTGACAATGTCACTCGGTCAGCTCCCAATACAATAATGTTTTTAAACAACTGAAGTCCGCTTTGAACCGATTTGCAGCTCACTGTGACATGACACACCTCATACCAGCCGCCACATTTCAGGCTTGGAAACTGATAGATTTTATATTTAATTAAACGATACTATGGTCATTTTAGTGACAGGGTATACTGGGCATAATTCTCAGTATCTGTTATTATTCTGTATGCATGGACTCTCCACAGTACCACTTCTCTTGTCCTGTATGCTGGGTTTTTTTTTCAGTACCATACTTACCTAGGTGGATGTTGTATCTGCCCCTCGGCGCCTCTACACTGAGAACCAATCGATCAAACACTGCCGATCGCTCAGCGACTCCTTTTCTGGAGTAATGCTCTGGAGTGCTCACCTGAGAGATGGTGGTTCAATCAGGATAAAGCGACTCCTTTTCGGTAGTAATGGTCTGGAGTGCTCACCTGTGAGGTGGTGGTTCAATCAGGATAAAGCAACTCCGTTTCGGAAGTAGTGGTCTGGAGTGCTCACCTGAGAGGTGGTGGTTCAATCAGGATGAAGCGACTCCTTTTCGGTAGTAGTGGTCTGGAGTGCTCACCTGAGAGGTAGTGGTTCAATCAGGATAAAGCAACTCATTTAGGGTAGTAATGGTCTGGAGTGCTCACCTGAGAGGTGGTGATTCAATCAGGATGAAGCGACTCCTTTTCGGTAGTAGTGGTCTGGAGTGCTCACCTGAGAGGTGGTGGTTCAATCAGGATAAAGCGACTCCTTTTCGGAAGTAGTGGTCTGGAGTGCTCACCTGAGAGGTGGTGGTTCAATCAGGATAAAGAAACTAATTTAGGGTAGTAATGGTCTGGAGTGCTCACCTGAGAGGTGGTGGCTCAATCAGGATGAAGCGACTCCTTTTCAGTAGTAATGGTCTGAAGTATATTTTTTTCTAAGCATTTTCTACTTTTAGCAGAAAATAACAAAAAATATAGATACTGGTATGCATACCCCATGATGTTTTCAGGGCACCTGGAAAGAAGGGTGTTACACTATGGTGGGTGTTGTTCAGCATACCTGTCTCCGGGGGAGAGCGGCTCCGGTTTTTTGCCTCCTCCTGTCTCCTCCAAAGTTGTTCTGTGAGCAATTTGAGCCTCACCGCCTTCCTGATGGGATTGTCTTCCACGGGACTGACGTCATGATGGCATGGTGGTGGTGACTGATGCCGGTGTACCTGAAATAAATAAAAATGTTTAATAGAGATAATAATAATAATAGCAATATATACAATAATAATACGATAGCAAAACATTTTAATAAAAAACACTGATATTCGCAGGAGACACAATCTGACAATGTCACTCGGTCAGCTCCCAATACAATAATGTTTTTAAACAACTGAAGTCCGCTTTGAACCGATTTGCAGCTCACTGTCACATCACACACCTCATACCAGCCGCCACCTTTCAGGCTTGGAAACTGATAGATTTTATATTTAATTAAACGATACTATGGTCATTTTAGTGACAGGGTATACTGGGCATAATTCTCATTATCTGTTCTTATTCTGTATGCATGGACTCTCCACAGTACCACTTCTCTTGTCCTGTATGCTGGGTGTTTTTTTCAGTACCATACTTACCTAGGTGGATGTTGTATCTGCCCCTCGGCGCCTCTACACTGAGAACCAATCGATCAAACACTGCCGATCCCTCAGCGACTCCTTTTCTGGAGTAATGCTCTGGAGTGCTCACCTGAGAGATGGTGGTTCAATCAGGATAAAGCGACTCCTTTTCGGTAGTAATGGTCTGGAGTGCTCACTTGAGAGGTGGTGGTTCAATCAGGATAAAGCGACTCCTTTTCGGAAGTAGTGGTCTGGAGTGCTCACCTGAGAGGTGGTGGTTCAATCAGGATAAAGCGACTCTTTTCGGAAGTAGTGGTCTGGAGTGCTCACCTGAGAGGTTGTGATTCAATCAGGATGAAGCGACTCCTTTTCGGTAGTAGTGGTCTGGATTGCTCACCTGAGAGGTGGTGGTTCAATCGGGATAAAGCGACTCCTTTTCGGTAGTAGTGGTCTAGAGTGCTCACCTGAGAGGTAGTGGTTCAATCAGGATAAAGCAACTCATTTAGGGTAGTAATGGTCTGGAGTGCTCACCTGAGAGGTGGTGATTCAATCAGGATGAAACGACTCCTTTTCGGTAGTAGTGGTCTGGAGTGCTCACCTGAGAGGTGGTGGTTCAATCAGGATAAAGCGACTCCTTTTCGGAAGTAGTGGTCTGGAGTGCTCACCTGAGAGGTGGTGATTCAATCAGGATGAAGCGACTCCTTTTCGGTAGTAGTGGTCTGAAGTGCTCACCTGAGAGGTGGTGGTTCAATCAGGATAAAGCAACTCCTTTAGGGTAGTAATGGTCTGGAGTGCTCACCTGAGAAGTGGTGGCTCAATCAGGATGAAGCGACTCCTTTTCAGTAGTAATGGTCTTAAGTATATTTTTTCTAAGCATTTTCTACTTTTAGCAGAAAATAACAAAAAATATAGATACTGGTATGCATACCCCATGATGTTTTCAGGGCACCTGGAAAGAAGGGTGTTACACTATGGTGGGTGTTGTTCAGCATACCTGTCTCCGGGGGAGAGCGGCTCCGGTTTTTTGCCTCCTCCTGTCTCCTCCAAAGTTGTTCTGTGAGCAATTTGAGCCTCACCGCCTTCCTGATGGGATTGTCTTCCTCGGGACCGACGTCATGATGGCATGGTGGTGGTGACTGATGCCGCTGTACCTGAAAAAAATAAAAATGTTTAATAGAGATAATAATAATAATAGCAATATATACAATAATAATACGATAGCAAAACATTTTAATAAAAAACACTGATATTCGCAGGAGACACAATCTGACAATGTCACTCGGTCAGCTCCCAATACGGTAATGTTTTTAAACAACTGAAGTCCGCTTTGAACCGATTTGCCGCTCACTGTCACATCACACACCTCATACCAGCCCCCATCTTTCAGGCTTGGAAACTGATAGATTTTATATTTAATTAAACGATACTATGGTCATTTTAGTGACAGGGTATACTGGGCATAATTCTCATTATCTGTTCTTATTCTGTATGCATGGACTCTCCACAGTACCACTTCTCTTGTCCTGTATGCTGGGTGTTTTTTTCAGTACCATTCTTACCTAGGTGGATGTTGTATCTGCCCCTCGGCGCCTCTACACTGAGAACCAATCGATCAAACACTGCCGATCACTCAGCGACCCCTTTTCTGGAGTAATGCTCTGGAGTGCTCACCTGAGAGATGGTGGTTCAATCAGGATAAAGCAACTCCTTTTCGGTAGTAATGGTCTGGAGTGCTCACCTGAGAGGTGGTGATTCAATCAGGATGAAGCGACTCCTTTTCGGTAGTAGTGGTCTGGAGTGCTCACCTAAAAGGTGGTGGTTCAATCAGGATGAAGTGACTCCTTTTCGGAAGTAGTGGTCTGGAGTGCTCACCTGAGAGGTGGTGATTCAATCAGGATGAAGCGACTCCTTTTCGGTAGTAGTGGTCTGGAGTGCTCACCTGAGAGGTGGTGGTTCAATCAGGATAAAGCAACTCATTTAGGGTAGTAATGGTCTGGAGTGCTCACCTGAGAGGTGGTGGCTCAATCAGGATGAAGCGACTCCGGCGGAGCGCCATGACGTAGGAGCAAGCCGCACGCCGGATCTCCCGAGAGCCTCGCTCTGTCTCCCCCTCCTCGTGCTCTCGACGCCGGGCTATGTGTAATTCTATTGGCTCACGGAGAGCTCCAGCAACGCCGCGCAGATTTGAGCTAAGCTGCGGCGGTTCCCGTGACCCTGACACATGTGCGAGTCGGCTGGCCGGCGCGGTCTAAGTAAATGCTCATAGCCAGCTTCTGTTCGGTGCGGCTAATTGGCTGAAGGTCCGGCGGACGCCTATCCCTCGGTGAGGAAGACCCCCTGACCAGATGACAGCTGAGCCTGAAATCCGGCGCTAGGAGAGGAGCTGCGGACCCAAGGAGCTGTGCCTGTGCTTGGCGGTGCTGGGTGGTCGGTCCATGATGGCGGGACAGTGGTAAGATAAGCGGTCAGAAGGGGTCGGGGGCAGCCCAAAGCTGGAGGTGGCTAAGGACAGTATTCCAGATAGGAAGGTTTCTATCCCCCTGGCTATAGCTTGGGCTCACGTGTGTGTCTACCCCCCCCCCCCTTACGGAATAAGAAGGCTGCTTCTGTATGTGGACCCCCGAAGGATAGTATCCCCTCCTGTATACCCCCCCCTCTTTTGGAATAAGAAGGCTGCTTTTGTATGCGGACCCCCGAAGGATAGTATCCTCTCCTGTACACCCCAAACCTGCTGCAGCTAGGCTATAAATGTAGTTGGAGAGGAGAAGGGGAAGAGACAAGAAGAGGAAAAGTGATAAGTTGTTTGCTGCTGAACCTGTTTTATCTGCCAACTCCCCCTTTTCTGAACATAAAAGAACAATTGAATATACATCTATATAACCAAAGGATGAAGCTTGTGCTGCTTTGAATAAAAGACATTGGGTGCATCTTAATGATTGATATCTGACGCAAGAGCTTCTCTTGCAGGGAAAACTCATTTAAATCTTGCCCTGGTTATGTGATTGATTTGCCTGCCCTCATTCAACAGTTAAAGGACTGGATATATCTGATATTGCCTTTGCTTTATGATCTTAGGGTGGTTTAATTTATCATCAGTGTAAGATGAATTTAGTATAACAGCTGTAATAATATTAATATCAAATATCAACGACTTCCCGTTGCCTAGTTTACTATGCTATAGATAAACCGTTGAGATATACGGTATGGACTTGGATTAATGATTTATCTGTCGCGCGGGAAGCAATTGAACTAAGCTCCATCTTTTTTTCCTCCTTTTTTTTTTTTTTTTTCCCCTTGTTTGTTGGAAAAGTAAGCTAGTCGCTGCTGTCGATACCTCTGATTCAATTGTACCTCATTAAGGGTGGTTTTTGACTCCTGGGGGAGTCCGGTTCGGGAGGGAGGTATACTAGATTAGGGTGGAGATAGGGGGGAAGCGGGGGAAGGATAGGAAAGGGAGCGGGAAGATAGTAAAGAGAAACACCTGGTGATAGATAGATAAGGGGAGGAGGGTTTTGGTCTTGCGAAAATGAGGGGGAAGACAAGTAAAGTAAACAAGACGATCACCCCGGCTACAAGTCCGGTCGGAATTCAGAAAAACCTGGCTGCAAATTCTAGTATAAGAGAGGAGGAAGGGACCGGTAGCCCCCGAACAGAAAAACCAATCCGTTCGGGTACATGTAGACAGAAGGGGGAAGAGGGTAGGGGGGTAAAAAATCCTACCATAAAGTCAAGTGAGCTAAAAAAAAAAAAGCGGAGTAAATCCACAGAATGAAGAAGTAGATCAGAGTAATCCCCGGGGAGAGGTGGAGATGGTTAACAGAGAGGCAGAAGAAATGGTTTCGGGTAGCCACAAAGAAACCCCCCAATCCCCACAAATTAGGGAGATGCTCTCTGAGATGTTTTCGAGAATGGAGATCTCTCTAAGGGCGGATATCGCAACAATAAGAAGCGATATAGGTTTGGTCTTGGGGAGAGTGGAGGAGATAGAAAATAGAGTTGAGACTCAAGAGTGTAAAATGGATGGAATTTTAGAGCAGATAACAGCCCTCCGGAGATCAAATAGAACAATCAGATATAAGTTGGAGGACCAAGAAAATAGAAGTAGGAGGAAGAACATACGGATAAAGGGTCTCCCTGAGTCATATAACGGTTCCGCCCTTGGAGAGATAGCTCAACAGATTTTTAACCCCCTATTGGACAAGGAAGTTACAGTCCCATTGAAAATTGATAGAATACACAGAATGACTCGACCTCGGGGGATTAGAACAGAAGCACCTCGAGACGTTATAGTGAGATTTCATAATGTAGCAGAAAAAATGCAGGTAATGAGAAGAGGGAGAATACAGTCTGGGGTGGTCCATGAGGGCACGGAACTGCAGATTTACTCTGACTTAGCGGGCGAGACACTGGGAAGAAGGAGATGTTTAAAACCACTCACAGAATTATTGCGAGCGGCAGACATCCCATATCAATGGGGATTTCCAGCATGCCTCATCGGGAGGAAAGAGGGACGATCTGCAGTTCTGCGCTTCCCTGAAGACCTCCCAGAATTTTGTGAACAGTTAGGCATACACCCTGCCCCGCAGATAGAATGGGGGTGTGAGGATGTATTAGGGGGTGAGGGGAATAGCACCCAGGGGAGGAAAGGGCAGGGTCGACCGAACAGTTGGAGTCGAAAGTAGATTACTGGAATTGAGTTGAATTAATAATCCGCGCTGAGAGCTGAGGAGTGTGGGGGGGGGGGGAGATGGGGGGAGGGGGGGAGGGAAGGCGAGGGGAGTCTCGGGCGGATAAGGGTTCGAGCTCCAGGGATACTATGGGGGTGAGGCGAACACAAACATCGGCCCACCAATGCCATAGGCTTAACGGGAAGGGGGGTGTCCTACCCAGTCTCACGAGACGTTCCGTTATAGGACAAGGGGGGAGTAGGGAGGGGAGATGCGGGGAGGGAGGGAGAGGGAGGGGGGTGGTTTTTGGTTGCTTTTTGGGGCTCTCACTCGGTCCTCCCATGGGACTAGCAGGGACAGGTACCACTGGATCCACTAGACGCTTTAAAAAAAAAAAAAAAAAGAAGAAAAAAGGGGGGGGAATTACCCCGGGTAGAGAGGTATGGTAGTCCTTAATGTTATTACTTATAATGTAAGGGGTTTAAACTCAAAAAGGAAAAGATTTAGGGTAAATGACGAACTGCAATATATGGATGCAAATATAGTATGTCTTCAAGAGACGCATATAACATGCACTTCTGGGGTTAGATTGAATTCGGCCAATTACCCGGTGTGGTTCTATGGGGATTCCCCATCCCCCTATTCGAGAGGGGTTGCGATAGGGTTTAGCAGAAAAATGAGATTTAACCTAGATGAGCGACTAGTGGATCCGGAGGGTCGTTACCTGTGCCTAAAAGGTATGCTGTTTAATCTCAAATGTACAATTGTCAATATTTATGCCCCAAACAAGAATACGGGTAGATTCCTGAAGAAAGTATTGAATAAAATAGAAGACTTCAAAGAAGGGAAAGTAATCCTGGCAGGGGATTTCAATTGGAGTATGAACCCTAAAATAGATACTACAGGGGCGGGGCCTAGGATATCTGAACACAAACAGAGAATGTTTTTAAGGGCGTTAACTGCATATCAATTATATGATACTTGGAGAACACTGCATCCAAAAGATAGGGATTATACATGTTTCTCCTCGGTCCATGGTTCCTTTTCCCGAATAGATTATATTTTTCTGGAACACTCATTTTTAAGGGCACTTAAGAAGGCTGAAATAAAGATAAGAACAGTTTCAGATCACGCACCTGTGTTGATCCAGTTGGAGATCGGGGGGGACCATGGACCGAGGATGAATTGGAGACTGAATGAATCTCTATTACAGGATAAAGATACAGCAGAAAGGATTGAGCAGGAGATTATACAATTTTTTAGTCTGAACGATATACCGGAAACATCTAGCCCTGTAATATGGGAAGCGCACAAGGCAGTTATAAGAGGGGCATTAATAGGGATTGGCGCAGGGAAAAAGAGAGAGAGGGAGAAGAAGAAATCCCTATTATACGAGGAAATTCAGAGATTGGAACAGTTGGGGAGACCATGGGGGCTTCGGGACACCCAAGATTTAATAACAAAAAAACGTGAGCTAGAGGATTGCTTGGAGCAGGATAGGAGAACGGTCTATCATATTTTGGGAAGAGAAAGGTACCAATGGGGGAATAAATCAGGTAAATGGTTGGCTAGGAGGGTGAAGGAAAAAAAAAATAGAACTTTCATCCCAAAAGTAAGAAATGCTGAGGGGGACTTACAAAATATGCCAGATGATATTGTGAACACATTTTTCACATATTATCAGGGCCTTTATAATATCGAGCAACAGGATAAGGTAGAGAATCGAGTAGAGGAGGGAATAAAGGAATACTTAAATCGGTTAGATATCCCCAGGGCCAAGCAATTAGAAATGGAAGCACTAGAAGCCCCAATAACAAGGGGGGAGGTTGAGAGGGCGATCAAAAATACAGCTAAAGGAAGTTGCCCGGGGCCCGATGGTTTCCCGATCTCATATTACAAGCAATTCCAAAAACAGCTAGTCCCAAAATTATGCGACTATTTTAATGCAGTGGGGAAGGGTGAAGAATTTCGCGAAGAAACACTCCTGACACATGTGGTCCTGATCTTGAAAGAGGGAAAGGACCCAACGGCAGTAGAAAGCTATAGGCCAATTTCCTTATTAAACTCAGATATTAAATTGTTTGCAAAAATTATTGCGGAGAGATTAGGACCACATGTGTCAGAGTGGATATTGCAGGACCAGGTTGGATTTATTGAGGGGAGAGAGGGTCGGGATAACACACTAAAGACCATTATGCTATGCCAAGAAGCTGTAAGACGGGGTACCCCTACGGTACTCATGTCAATAGATGCGGAAAAGGCATTTGACCGAGTGGGGTGGGGGTTCTTGTTTAAAGTCCTGGAAAGGTATGGAGTGGGGGACCGGATGAGGGGCTGGGTAGAAGCCCTATACACCCACCCTAAAGCTAAAATAAGAATAAATGGGGCCCTGTCCTGCCCCCTTGAGTTGTTCAACGGGACAAGACAGGGCTGCCCGTTATCCCCATTATTATTTATATTGTCGCTTGAACCCCTGCTGATGGCTATTAGGATGAATCAAAACATTCATGGGATATGGGCTGCTGAGAGGGAGTTCAAGGTCGCAGCGTTTGCCGACGACCTTTTGCTCTACATTACCAACCCCGGGTCTTCCATACCAGCAATAATGGAAGAATTATCAAATTATGGGAAGGTCTCTAACTTTAAGGTTAATATATCTAAATCCGAAATTTTGAATTTAAATATGTCAATAACAGAGCAGAGCCGCCTTCAATCTAAATTCCCCTTTAGATAGTGTGGGAGGGAATTGGCCTATTTGGGAATAAGGCTGACATCAGAGATGAGTGATCTGTTTGAGGCCAACTACATACCCATACTAAATAAAATTAAACAACATTTGGAAAGGTGTCAATATAAGGCTCTATCATGGACAGGTAGAATAAACGTAGTTAAAATGTTTATTTTACCAATTTTCACCTATACATGCCAAATGATCCCAATAGTGTTACCACAGGTCTATCTAAATAAATTAAAAATTTTGATTAATAGATTTATATGGAAAAAAAAAGCGGCGAGGGTGGCTCGGAATACCCTGATTAGAAGTAAAGATAGGGGAGGGCTGGCAATGCCGGATTTCCAAAAGTATTATGAGGCCATAGCAATCTCTCGAATACCGGACTGGATTTATAATAAAAAGGGAAAGGACTGGGTTGAATTAGAAATTAAGTTAAGTAGAAGGGAATTAGGGGAAATAGTATGGATACCTGCAAAACACAGAGAATTAGGTCTTAACACAAACACACTGACAAAAAATTTATTTCAGATATGGGACACAATAAATAAGCGACACAACTGGGAGCACAACTCACCATTAATGCCACTATTGGATACTAAACTTTTTATCCCAGGTCAAGAGGAATATTTATATTATAGTAGACAGTAGAAAGACAACATTAAATTACAGGAGGTGATGGAAGGTAATAGGATGTGCACATATGAAGAAATTATAGGGAAATGGGGTCACAAACCATTAGACAAATGGAGATATTATCAATTATATTATTTCATTCAGTCTTTACCACAGCCATTACGGGGTAAGGAACAACTTAGACCATTGGAGAAGCTATTAGTGAACCGTCAGTGCCTTGAAAAAAGGATCTCAAAATTTTATAAAATCCTAATAGAAAGAATAGAGCAAAACTACCCCCCCTATCTAGAAAAATGGGAAAGTGAAATCGGGTCCTTAGGTAACGATTGTCATACAAATAGGATAATTAGACGAACCTATTCGGTTACCGTGGATTCACAAACACGAGAGATGTCATATAAACTTTTAACAAGATGGTACATAACCCCACAACAAGGAAATAAAATATGTAGTGCGACCCCCCGGTCATGCTGGAGAGGCTGCATGTGGGAGGGGTCTTTTGCTCATATATGGTGGTTGTGCCCTAAGATACAGACATTTTGGGATAAAGTAATAGAAACTATTTTTGAAATAACAGGGGAAAGGATTAGGAGGGATCCATGGGTATGCCTGTTTCATGATATAGAAAAAGGAGAGAGGGAGTATGGGTATTCCTTGATACCCTCTTTATTAAATGCTGCTAAATCATTGATACCGCTTAGATGGAAAAGATCTGACCCTCCCTCGATGAGGGAGTGGGCAGAAAGATTAGAAAGGACACGAATTATTGAAGAGTCAATGTACAAACTTGATAACATGGAGGAAAGGTATCAGAATAAATGGCGTCTCTGGGTATTGTTTGGTAAAACTGAAAGTTATCTGAAGATGGTGGAATGCTAGTTAAAAGGAATCCCATGGAGTAGGATCGAGTGAGAGAGGGGTGGGAAGGGGGGGGGAGGGAGGGAAAAGGAAGACAACCTGTATGAGAAATGATGCTGTATTTATTATGTGAAATGGTTTATATATGAATTGTGTTTTTTTGTAAATTTTGGAAAATCTTATAAATAAAGAATAAAAAAAAAAAAAAAGGATGAAGCGACTCCTTTTCAGTAGTAATGGTCTGAAGTATATTTTTTTTCTAAGCATTTTCTACTTTTAGCAGAAAATAACAAAAAATATAGGTACTGGTATGCATACCCCATGATGTTTTCAGGGCACCTGGAAAGAAGGGTGTTACATTATGGTGGGTGTTGTTCAGCATACCTGTCTCCGGGGGAGAGCGGCTCCAGTTTTTTGCCTCCTCCTGTCTCCTCCAAAGTTGTTCTGTGAGCAATTTGAGCCTCACCGCCTTCCTGATGGGATTGTCTTCCACGGGACCGACGTCATGATGGCATGGTGGTGGTGACTGATGCCGCTGTACCTGAAAAAAATAAAAATGTTTAATAGAGATAATAATAATAATAGCAATATATACAATAATAATACGATAGCAAAACATTTTAATAAAAAACACTGATATTCGCAGGAGACACAATCTGACAATGTCACTCGGTCAGCTCCCAATACAATAATGTTTTTAAACAACTGAAGTCCGCTTTGAACCGATTTGCAGCTCACTGTCACATCACACACCTCATACCAGCCGCCACCTTTCAGGCTTGGAAACTGATAGATTTTATATTTAATTAAACGATACTATGGTCATTTTAGTGACAGGGTATACTGGGCATAATTCTCATTATCTGTTCTTATTCTGTATGCATGGACTCTCCACAGTACCACTTCTCTTGTCCTGTATGCTGGGTGTTTTTTTCAGTACCATACTTACCTAGGTGGATGTTGTATCTGCCCCTCGGCGCCTCTACACTGAGAACCAATCGATCAAACACTGCCGATCGCTCAGCGACTCCTTTTCTGGAGTAATGCTCTGGAGTGCTCACCTGAGAGATGGTGGTTCAATCAGGATAAAGCGACTCCTTTTCGGTAGTAATGGTCTGGAGTGCTCACCTGAGAGGTGGTGGTTCAATCAGGATAAAGCGACTCCTTTTCGGAAGTAGTGGTCTGGAGTGCTCACCTGAGAGGTGGTGATTCAATCAGGATGATGCGACTCCTTTTCGGTAGTAGTGGACTGGACTGCTCACCTGAGAGGTGGTGGTTCAATCAGGATAAAGCGACTCCTTTTCGGAAGTAGTGGTCTGGAGTGCTCACCTGAGAGGTGGTGATTCAATCAGGATGAAGCGACTCCTTTTCGGTAGTAGTGGTCTGGAGTGCTCACCTGAGAGGTGGTGGTTCAATCAGGATAAAGCAACTCATTTAGGGTAGTAATGGTCTGGAGTGCTCACCTGAGAGGTGGTGGCTCAATCAGGATGAAGCGACTCCTTTTCAGTAGTAATAGTCTGAAGTATATTTTTTTTCTAAGCATTTTCTACTTTTAGCAGAAAATAACAAAAAATATAGATACTGGTATGCATACCCCATGATGTTTTCAGGGCACCTGGAAAGAAGGGTGTTACACTATGGTGGGTGTTGTTCAGCATACCTGTCTCCGGGGGAGAGCGGCTCCGGTTTTTTGCCTCCTCCTGTCTCCTCCAAAGTTGTTCTGTGAGCAATTTGAGCCTCACCGCCTTCCTGATGGGATTGTCTTCCACGGGACCGACGTCATGATGGCATGGTGGTGGTGACTGATGCCGCAGTACCTGAAAAAAATAAAAATGTTTAATAGAGATAATAATAATAATAGCAATATATACAATAATAATACGATAGCAAAACATTTTAATAAAAAACACTGATATTCGCAGGAGACACAATCTGACAATGTCACTCGGTCAGCTCCCAATACAGTAATGTTTTTAAACAACTGAAGTCCGCTTTGAACCGATTTGCAGCTCACTGTCACATCACACACCTCATACCAGCCGCCATCTTTCAGGCTTGGAAATTGATAGATTTTATATTTAATTAAACGATACTATGGTCATTTTAGTGACTGGGTATACTGGGCAAAATTCTCATTATCTGTTCTTATTCTGTATGCATGGACTCTCCACAGTACCACTTCTCTTGTCCTGTATGCTGGGTGTTTTTTTCAGTACCATTCTTACCTAGGTGGATGTTGTATCTGCCCCTCGGCGCCTCTACACTGAGAACCAATCGATCAAACACTGCCGATCACTCAGCGACTCCTTTCTGGAGTAATGCTCTGGAGTGCTCACCTGAGAGATGGTGGTTCAATCAGGATAAAGCGACTCCTTTTCGGTAGTAATGGTCTGGAGTGCTCACCTGAGAGGTGGTTATTCAATCAGGATGAAGCGACTCCTTTTCGGAAGTAGTGGTCTGGAGTGCTCACCTGAGAGGTGGTGATTCAATCAGGATGAAGCGACTCCTTTTCGGTAGTAGTGGTCTGGAGTGCTCACCTGAGAGGTGGTGGTTCAATCAGGATGAAGCGACTCCTTTTCGGAAGTAGTGGTCTGGAGTGCTCACCTGAGAGGTGGTGATTCAATCAGGATGAAGCGACTCCTTTTCGGTAGTAGTGGTCTGGAGTGCTCACCTGAGAGGTGGTGGTTCAATCTGGATAGAGCGACTCCTTTTCGGAAGTAGTGGTCTGGAGTGCTCACCTGAGAGGTGGTGATTCAATCAGGATGAAGCGACTCCTTTTCGGTAGTAGTGGTCTGGAGTGCTCACCTGAGAGGTGGTGGTTCAATCAGTATAAAGCAACTCCTTTAGGGTAGTAATGGTCTGGAGTGCTCACCTGAGAAGTGGTGGCTCAATCAGGATGAAGCGACTCCTTTTCAGTAGTAATGGTCTGAAGTATATTTTTTCTAAGCATTTTCTACTTTTAGCAGAAAATAACAAAAAATATAGACACTGGTATGCATAACCCATGATGTTTTCAGGGCACCTGGAAAGACGGGTGTTACGCTATGGTGGGTGTTGTTCAGCATAAAGTATACACCAACAATATTGCGCAAAAGAAGATGGAAAAATAACAAGAAGTGTGTATGGTTAGCAGCCAGCACGCTAAAACTAGGGATTTTTTAGCTGAGAAATCGGTGAAAAATGTAGTGCAAGCGCTCAACCTGTATACACTTCTTATAGTGCTACAAAGTGATATAAATTCAAATGTATATATAAAATAACCCAAAAGCAAAAGTGAATACAATATTATACAGGTA
The DNA here is from genome assembly GCF_037356315.1 of Lithobates pipiens. Taxonomy (NCBI): domain Eukaryota; kingdom Metazoa; phylum Chordata; class Amphibia; order Anura; family Ranidae; genus Lithobates; species Lithobates pipiens. Next base: position 164,673,129 of record NW_027507789.1, read on the forward strand.
CAAAATATAAACATATATATAGTGACTTATACATGTGTATATATAACCAAAAATGGTGATTATTAGGATATTGTATCCCAAAAGGGAAACAGTGACTGTGGATATCTGTAAACACAAATCACAGTGACGAAGTCTATAAATAGATATATAGTCCAAAGCAATCGTGCAAAGTGCCAATATCAGCCAGGGTTCTGTAATGTTGTGACCGAAGAGAACAATATTTCACCATGTGACGATCCCACCACCGTATAAAGTGCAGGCTTACCGGATCTATATGACCCTAACAGGCATACGCCTCAGGGGTCAATCACAGCTTGCGATCCCAAAAAGGTCTCAAGAATTGGATGTATCAGTCATATCATATACGATCCCACCAGATCCCAGCAGATGGCTAGATGTGGTCAATATTCCTCATGTGCATGTACAAATCCAACAACGACTCATAGGTAGGCATAAAGGATGATAAGACGGAGCCAACATAGCATAATAACGTTTTTTTTAAAAACTTTAATAAAAAATATTTTTTCTAAAACTCACATTTCAAGAAGAACAATCAAGCGTGTCAGAGAGATGAAAAATGGCAGTAGCGGAGTGTTCAGCATACCTGTCTCCGGGGTGAGCGGCTCCGGTTTTTTGCCTCCTCCTGTCTCCTCCAAAGTTGTTCTGTGAGCAATTTGAGCCTCACCGCCTTCCTGATGGGATTGTCTTCCACGGGACCAACGTCATGATGGCATGGTGGTGGTGACTGATGCCACTGTATCTGAAAAAAAAAAAATGTTTAATAGAGATAATAATAATAATAGCAATATATACAATAATACGATAGCAAAACATTTTAATAAAAAACACTGATATTCGAAGGAGACACAATCTGACAATGTCACTCGGTCAGCTCCCAATACAGTAATGTTTTTAAACAACTGAAGTCCGCTTTGAACCGATTTGCAGCTCACTGTCACATCACACACCTCATACCAGCCGCCATCTTTCAGGCTTGGAAATTGATAGATTTTATATTTAATTAAACGATACTATGGTCATTTTAGTGACTGGGTATACTGGGCATAATTCTCATTATCTGTTCTTATTCTGTATGCATGGACTCTCCACAGTACCACTTCTCTTGTCCTGTATGCTGGGTGTTTTTTTCAGTACCATACTTACCTAGGTGGATGTTGTATCTGCCCCTCGGCGCCTCTACACTGAGAACCAATCGATCAAACACTGCCGATCGCTCAGCGACTCCTTTTCTGGAGTAATGCTCTGGAGTGCTCACCTGAGAGATGGTGGTTCAATCAGGATAAAGCGACTCCTTTTCGGTAGTAATGGTCTGGAGTGCTCACCTGAGAGGTGGTGGTTCAATCAGGATAAAGCGACTCCTTTTCGGAAGTAGTGGTCTGGAGTGCTCACCTGAGAGGTGGTGATTCAATCAGGATGAAGCGACTCCTTTTCGGTAGTAGTGGTCTGGAGTGCTCACCTGAGAGGTGGTGGTTCAATCAGGATGAAGCGACTCCTTTTCGGAAGTAGTGGTCTGGAGTGCTCACCTGAGAGGTGGTGATTCAATCAGGATGAAGCGACTCCTTTTCGGTAGTAGTGGTCTGGAGTGCTCACCTGAGAGGTGGTGGTTCAATCAGGATGAAGCGACTCCTTTTCGGAAGTAGTGGTCTGGAGTGCTCACCTGAGAGGTGGTGATTCAATCAGGATGAAGCGACTCCTTTTCGGTAGTAGTGGTCTGGAGTGCTCACCTGAGAGGTGGTGGTTCAATCAGGATAAAGCAACTCATTTAGGGTAGTAATGGTCTGGAGTGCTCACCTGAGAGGTGGTGGCTCAATCAGGATGAAGCGACTCCTTTTCAGTAGTAATGGTCTGAAGTATATTTTTTTCTAAGCATTTTCTACTTTTAGCAGAAAATAACAAAAAATATAGATACTGGTATGCATACCCCATGATGTTTTCAGGGCACCTGGAAAGAAGGGTGTTACACTATGGTGGGTGTTGTTCAGCATACCTGTCTCCGGGGGAGAGCGGCTCCGGTTTTTTGCCTCCTCCTGTCTCCTCCAAAGTTGTTCTGTGAGCAATTTGAGCCTCACCGCCTTCCTGATGGGATTGTCTTCCACGGGACCGACGTCATGGTGGCATGGTGGTGGTGACTGATGCCGCAGTACCTGAAAAAAATAAAAATGTTTAATAGAGATAATAATAATAATAGCAATATATACAATAATAATACGATAGCAAAACATTTTAATAAAAAACACTGATATTCGCAGGAGACACAATCTGACAATGTCACTCGGTCAGCTCCCAATACAATAATGTTTTTAAACAACTGAAGTCCGCTTTGAACCGATTTGCAGCTCACTGTGACATCACACACCTCATACCAGCTGCCACCTTTCAGGCTTGGAAACTGATAGATTTTATATTTAATTAAACGATACTATGGTCATTTTAGTGACTGGGTATACTGGGCATAATTCTCATTATCTGTTCTTATTCTGTATGCATGGACTCTCCACAGTACCACTTCTCTTGTCCTGTATGCTGGGTGTTTTTTTCAGTACCATTCTTACCTAGGTGGATGTTGTATCTGCCCCTCGGCGCCTCTACACTGAGAACCAATCGATCAAACACTGCCGATCACTCAGCGACTCCTTTCTGGAGTAATGCTCTGGAGTGCTCACCTGAGAGATGGTGGTTCAATCAGGATAAAGCGACTCCTTTTCTGTAGTAATGGTCTGGAGTGCTCACCTGAGAGGTGGTTATTCAATCAGGATGAAGCGACTCCTTTTCGGAAGTAGTGGTCTGGAGTGCTCACCTGAGAGGTGGTGATTCAATCAGGATGAAGCGACTCCTTTTCGGTAGTAGTGGTCTGGAGTGCTCACCTGAGAGGTGGTGGTTCAATCAGGATGAAGCGACTCCTTTTCGGAAGTAGTGGTCTGGAGTGCTCACCTGAGAGGTGGTGATTCAATCAGGATGAAGCGACTCCTTTTCGGTAGTAGTGGTCTGGAGTGCTCACCTGAGAGGTGGTGGTTCAATCTGGATAGAGCGACTCCTTTTCGGAAGTAGTGGTCTGGAGTGCTCACCTGAGAGGTGGTGATTCAATCAGGATGAAGCGACTCCTTTTCGGTAGTAGTGGTCTGGAGTGCTCACCTGAGAGGTGGTGGTTCAATCAGTATAAAGCAACTCCTTTAGGGTAGTAATGGTCTGGAGTGCTCACCTGAGAAGTGGTGGCTCAATCAGGATGAAGCGACTCCTTTTCAGTAGTAATGGTCTGAAGTATATTTTTTCTAAGCATTTTCTACTTTTAGCAGAAAATAACAAAAAATATAGACACTGGTATGCATAACCCATGATGTTTTCAGGGCACCTGGAAAGACGGGTGTTACGCTATGGTGGGTGTTGTTCAGCATAAAGTATACACCAACAATATTGCGCAAAAGAAGATGGAAAAATAACAAGAAGTGTGTATGGTTAGCAGCCAGCACGCTAAAACTAGGGATTTTTTAGCTGAGAAATCGGTGAAAAATGTAGTGCAAGCGCTCAACCTGTATACACTTCTTATAGTGCTACAAAGTGATATAAATTCAAATGTATATATAAAATAACCCAAAAGCAAAAGTGAATACAATATTATACAGGTACAAAATATAAACATATATATAGTGACTTATACATGTGTATATATAACCAAAAATGGTGATTATTAGGATATTGTATCCCAAAAGGGAAACAGTGACTGTGGATATCTGTAAACACAAATCACAGTGACGAAGTCTATAAATAGATATATAGTCCAAAGCAATCGTGCAAAGTGCCAATATCAGCCAGGGTTCTGTAATGTTGTGACCGAAGAGAACAATATTTCACCATGTGACGATCCCACCACCGTATAAAGTGCAGGCTTACCGGATCTATATGACCCTAACAGGCATACGCCTCAGGGGTCAATCACAGCTTGCGATCCCAAAAAGGTCTCAAGAATTGGATGTATCAGTCATATCATATACGATCCCACCAGATCCCAGCAGATGGCTAGATGTGGTCAATATTCCTCATGTGCATGTACAAATCCAACAACGACTCATAGGTAGGCATAAAGGATGATAAGACGGAGCCAACATAGCATAATAACGTTTTTTTTAAAAACTTTAATAAAAAATATTTTTTCTAAAACTCACATTTCAAGAAGAACAATCAAGCGTGTCAGAGAGATGAAAAATGGCAGTAGCGGAGTGTTCAGCATACCTGTCTCCGGGGTGAGCGGCTCCGGTTTTTTGCCTCCTCCTGTCTCCTCCAAAGTTGTTCTGTGAGCAATTTGAGCCTCACCGCCTTCCTGATGGGATTGTCTTCCACGGGACCAACGTCATGATGGCATGGTGGTGGTGACTGATGCCACTGTATCTGAAAAAAAAAAAATGTTTAATAGAGATAATAATAATAATAGCAATATATACAATAATACGATAGCAAAACATTTTAATAAAAAACACTGATATTCGAAGGAGACACAATCTGACAATGTCACTCGGTCAGCTCCCAATACAGTAATGTTTTTAAACAACTGAAGTCCGCTTTGAACCGATTTGCAGCTCACTGTCACATCACACACCTCATACCAGCCGCCATCTTTCAGGCTTGGAAATTGATAGATTTTATATTTAATTAAACGATACTATGGTCATTTTAGTGACTGGGTATACTGGGCATAATTCTCATTATCTGTTCTTATTCTGTATGCATGGACTCTCCACAGTACCACTTCTCTTGTCCTGTATGCTGGGTGTTTTTTTCAGTACCATACTTACCTAGGTGGATGTTGTATCTGCCCCTCGGCGCCTCTACACTGAGAACCAATCGATCAAACACTGCCGATCGCTCAGCGACTCCTTTTCTGGAGTAATGCTCTGGAGTGCTCACCTGAGAGATGGTGGTTCAATCAGGATAAAGCGACTCCTTTTCGGTAGTAATGGTCTGGAGTGCTCACCTGAGAGGTGGTGGTTCAATCAGGATAAAGCGACTCCTTTTCGGAAGTAGTGGTCTGGAGTGCTCACCTGAGAGGTGGTGATTCAATCAGGATGAAGCGACTCCTTTTCGGTAGTAGTGGTCTGGAGTGCTCACCTGAGAGGTGGTGGTTCAATCAGGATGAAGCGACTCCTTTTCGGAAGTAGTGGTCTGGAGTGCTCACCTGAGAGGTGGTGATTCAATCAGGATGAAGCGACTCCTTTTCGGTAGTAGTGGTCTGGAGTGCTCACCTGAGAGGTGGTGGTTCAATCAGGATGAAGCGACTCCTTTTCGGAAGTAGTGGTCTGGAGTGCTCACCTGAGAGGTGGTGATTCAATCAGGATGAAGCGACTCCTTTTCGGTAGTAGTGGTCTGGAGTGCTCACCTGAGAGGTGGTGGTTCAATCAGGATAAAGCAACTCATTTAGGGTAGTAATGGTCTGGAGTGCTCACCTGAGAGGTGGTGGCTCAATCAGGATGAAGCGACTCCTTTTCAGTAGTAATGGTCTGAAGTATATTTTTTTCTAAGCATTTTCTACTTTTAGCAGAAAATAACAAAAAATATAGATACTGGTATGCATACCCCATGATGTTTTCAGGGCACCTGGAAAGAAGGGTGTTACACTATGGTGGGTGTTGTTCAGCATACCTGTCTCCGGGGGAGAGCGGCTCCGGTTTTTTGCCTCCTCCTGTCTCCTCCAAAGTTGTTCTGTGAGCAATTTGAGCCTCACCGCCTTCCTGATGGGATTGTCTTCCACGGGACCGACGTCATGATGGCATGGTGGTGGTGACTGATGCCGGTGTACCTGAAATAAATAAAAATGTTTAATAGAGATAATAATAATAATAGCAATATATACAATAATAATACGATAGCAAAACATTTTAATAAAAAACACTGATATTCGCAGGAGACACAATCTGACAATGTCACTCGGTCAGCTCCCAATACAATAATGTTTTTAAACAACTGAAGTCCGCTTTGAACCGATTTGCAGCTCACTGTGACATCACACATCTCATACCAGCTGCCACCTTTCAGGCTTGGAAACTGATAGATTTTATATTTAATTAAACGATACTATGGTCATTTTAGTGACTGGGTATACTGGGCATAATTCTCATTATCTGTTCTTATTCTGTATGCATGGACTCTCCACAGTACCACTTCTCTTGTCCTGTATGCTGGGTGTTTTTTTCAGTACCATACTTACCTAGGTGGATGTTGTATCTGCCCCTCGGCGCCTCTACACTGAGAACCAATCGATCAAACACTGCCGATCGCTCAGCGACTCCTTTTCTGGAGTAATGCTCTGGAGTGCTCACCTGAGAGATGGTGGTTCAATCAGGATAAAGCGACTCCTTTTCGGTAGTAATGGTCTGGAGTGCTCACCTGAGAGGTGGTGGTTCAATCAGGATAAAGCGACTCCTTTTCGGAAGTAGTGGTCTGGAGTGCTCACCTGAGAGGTGGTGATTCAATCAGGATGAAGCGACTCCTTTTCGGTAGTAGTGGTCTGGAGTGCTCACCTGAGAGGTGGTGGTTCAATCAGGATGAAGCGACTCCTTTTCGGAAGTAGTGGTCTGGAGTGCTCACCTGAGAGGTGGTGATTCAATCAGGATGAAGCGACTCCTTTTCGGTAGTAGTGGTCTGGAGTGCTCACCTGAGAGGTGGTGGTTCAATCAGGATGAAGCGACTCCTTTTCGGAAGTAGTGGTCTGGAGTGCTCACCTGAGAGGTGGTGATTCAATCAGGATGAAGCGACTCCTTTTCGGTAGTAGTGGTCTGGAGTGCTCACCTGAGAGGTGGTGGTTCAATCAGGATAAAGCAACTCATTTAGGGTAGTAATGGTCTGGAGTGCTCACCTGAGAGGTGGTGGCTCAATCAGGATGAAGCGACTCCTTTTCAGTAGTAATGGTCTGAAGTATATTTTTTTCTAAGCATTTTCTACTTTTAGCAGAAAATAACAAAAAATATAGATACTGGTATGCATACCCCATGATGTTTTCAGGGCACCTGGAAAGAAGGGTGTTACACTATGGTGGGTGTTGTTCAGCATACCTGTCTCCGGGGGAGAGCGGCTCCGGTTTTTTGCCTCCTCCTGTCTCCTCCAAAGTTGTTCTGTGAGCAATTTGAGCCTCACCGCCTTCCTGATGGGATTGTCTTCCACGGGACCGACGTCATGATGGCATGGTGGTGGTGACTGATGCCGGTGTACCTGAAATAAATAAAAATGTTTAATAGAGATAATAATAATAATAGCAATATATACAATAATAATACGATAGCAAAACATTTTAATAAAAAACACTGATATTCGCAGGAGACACAATCTGACAATGTCACTCGGTCAGCTCCCAATACAATAATGTTTTTAAACAACTGAAGTCCGCTTTAAACCGATTTGCAGCTCACTGTCACATCACACACCTCATACCAGCCGCCATCTTTCAGGCTTGGAAACTGATAGATTTTATATTTAATTAAACGATACTATGGTCATTTTAGTGACAGGGTATACTGGGCATAATTCTCATTATCTGTTCTTATTCTGTATGCATGGACTCTCCACAGTACCACTTCTCTTGTCCTGTATGCTGGGTGTTTTTTTCAGTACCATTCTTACCTAGGTGGATGTTGTATCTGCCCCTCGGCGCCTCTACACTGAGAACCAATCGATCAAACACTGCCGATCACTCAGCGACTCCTTTCTGGAGTAATGCTCTGGAGTGCTCACCTGAGAGATGGTGGTTCAATCAGGATAAAGCGACTCCTTTTCGGTAGTAATGGTCTGGAGTGCTCACCTGAGAGGTGGTTATTCAATCAGGATGAAGCGACTCCTTTTCGGAAGTAGTGGTCTGGAGTGCTCACCTGAGAGGTGGTGATTCAATCAGGATGAAGCGACTCCTTTTCGGTAGTAGTGGTCTGGAGTGCTCACCTGAGAGGTGGTGGTTCAATCAGGATAAAGCAACTCATTTAGGGTAGTAATGGTCTGGAGTGCTCACCTGAGAGGTGGTGGCTCAATCAGGATGAAGCGACTCCTTTTCAGTAGTAATGGTCTGAAGTATATTTTTTTCTAAGCATTTTCTACTTTTAGCAGAAAATAACAAAAAATATAGATACTGGTATGCATACCCCATGATGTTTTCAGGGCACCTGGAAAGAAGGGTGTTACACTATGGTGGGTGTTGTTCAGCATACCTGTCTCCGGGGGAGAGCGGCTCCGGTTTTTTGCCTCCTCCTGTCTCCTCCAAAGTTGTTCTGTGAGCAATTTGAGCCTCACCGCCTTCCTGATGGGATTGTCTTCCACGGGACCGACGTCATGATGGCATGGTGGTGGTGACTGATGCCGCAGTACCTGAAAAAAATAAAAATGTTTAATAGAGATAATAATAATAATAGCAATATATACAATAATAATACGATAGCAAAACATTTTAATAAAAAACACTGATATTCGCAGGAGACACAATCTGACAATGTCACTCGGTCAGCTCCCAATACAGTAATGTTTTTAAACAACTGAAGTCCGCTTTGAACCGATTTGCAGCTCACTGTCACATCACACACCTCATACCAGCCGCCATCTTTCAGGCTTGGAAATTGATAGATTTTATATTTAATTAAACGATACTATGGTCATTTTAGTGACTGGGTATACTGGGCAAAATTCTCATTATCTGTTCTTATTCTGTATGCATGGACTCTCCACAGTACCACTTCTCTTGTCCTGTATGCTGGGTGTTTTTTTCAGTACCATTCTTACCTAGGTGGATGTTGTATCTGCCCCTCGGCGCCTCTACACTGAGAACCAATCGATCAAACACTGCCGATCACTCAGCGACTCCTTTCTGGAGTAATGCTCTGGAGTGCTCACCTGAGAGATGGTGGTTCAATCAGGATAAAGCGACTCCTTTTCGGTAGTAATGGTCTGGAGTGCTCACCTGAGAGGTGGTTATTCAATCAGGATGAAGCGACTCCTTTTCGGAAGTAGTGGTCTGGAGTGCTCACCTGAGAGGTGGTGATTCAATCAGGATGAAGCGACTCCTTTTCGGTAGTAGTGGTCTGGAGTGCTCACCTGAGAGGTGGTGGTTCAATCAGGATGAAGCGACTCCTTTTCGGAAGTAGTGGTCTGGAGTGCTCACCTGAGAGGTGGTGATTCAATCAGGATGAAGCGACTCCTTTTCGGTAGTAGTGGTCTGGAGTGCTCACCTGAGAGGTGGTGGTTCAATCTGGATAGAGCGACTCCTTTTCGGAAGTAGTGGTCTGGAGTGCTCACCTGAGAGGTGGTGATTCAATCAGGATGAAGCGACTCCTTTTCGGTAGTAGTGGTCTGGAGTGCTCACCTGAGAGGTGGTGGTTCAATCAGTATAAAGCAACTCCTTTAGGGTAGTAATGGTCTGGAGTGCTCACCTGAGAAGTGGTGGCTCAATCAGGATGAAGCGACTCCTTTTCAGTAGTAATGGTCTGAAGTATATTTTTTCTAAGCATTTTCTACTTTTAGCAGAAAATAACAAAAAATATAGACACTGGTATGCATAACCCATGATGTTTTCAGGGCACCTGGAAAGACGGGTGTTACGCTATGGTGGGTGTTGTTCAGCATAAAGTATACACCAACAATATTGCGCAAAAGAAGATGGAAAAATAACAAGAAGTGTGTATGGTTAGCAGCCAGCACGCTAAAACTAGGGATTTTTTAGCTGAGAAATCGGTGAAAAATGTAGTGCAAGCGCTCAACCTGTATACACTTCTTATAGTGCTACAAAGTGATATAAATTCAAATGTATATATAAAATAACCCAAAAGCAAAAGTGAATACAATATTATACAGGTACAAAATATAAACATATATATAGTGACTTATACATGTGTATATATAACCAAAAATGGTGATTATTAGGATATTGTATCCCAAAAGGGAAACAGTGACTGTGGATATCTGTAAACACAAATCACAGTGACGAAGTCTATAAATAGATATATAGTCCAAAGCAATCGTGCAAAGTGCCAATATCAGCCAGGGTTCTGTAATGTTGTGACCGAAGAGAACAATATTTCACCATGTGACGATCCCACCACCGTATAAAGTGCAGGCTTACCGGATCTATATGACCCTAACAGGCATACGCCTCAGGGGTCAATCACAGCTTGCGATCCCAAAAAGGTCTCAAGAATTGGATGTATCAGTCATATCATATACGATCCCACCAGATCCCAGCAGATGGCTAGATGTGGTCAATATTCCTCATGTGCATGTACAAATCCAACAACGACTCATAGGTAGGCATAAAGGATGATAAGACGGAGCCAACATAGCATAATAACGTTTTTTTTAAAAACTTTAATAAAAAATATTTTTTCTAAAACTCACATTTCAAGAAGAACAATCAAGCGTGTCAGAGAGATGAAAAATGGCAGTAGCGGAGTGTTCAGCATACCTGTCTCCGGGGTGAGCGGCTCCGGTTTTTTGCCTCCTCCTGTCTCCTCCAAAGTTGTTCTGTGAGCAATTTGAGCCTCACCGCCTTCCTGATGGGATTGTCTTCCACGGGACCAACGTCATGATGGCATGGTGGTGGTGACTGATGCCACTGTATCTGAAAAAAAAAAAATGTTTAATAGAGATAATAATAATAATAGCAATATATACAATAATACGATAGCAAAACATTTTAATAAAAAACACTGATATTCGAAGGAGACACAATCTGACAATGTCACTCGGTCAGCTCCCAATACAGTAATGTTTTTAAACAACTGAAGTCCGCTTTGAACCGATTTGCAGCTCACTGTCACATCACACACCTCATACCAGCCGCCATCTTTCAGGCTTGGAAATTGATAGATTTTATATTTAATTAAACGATACTATGGTCATTTTAGTGACTGGGTATACTGGGCATAATTCTCATTATCTGTTCTTATTCTGTATGCATGGACTCTCCACAGTACCACTTCTCTTGTCCTGTATGCTGGGTGTTTTTTTCAGTACCATACTTACCTAGGTGGATGTTGTATCTGCCCCTCGGCGCCTCTACACTGAGAACCAATCGATCAAACACTGCCGATCGCTCAGCGACTCCTTTTCTGGAGTAATGCTCTGGAGTGCTCACCTGAGAGATGGTGGTTCAATCAGGATAAAGCGACTCCTTTTCGGTAGTAATGGTCTGGAGTGCTCACCTGAGAGGTGGTGGTTCAATCAGGATAAAGCGACTCCTTTTCGGAAGTAGTGGTCTGGAGTGCTCACCTGAGAGGTGGTGATTCAATCAGGATGAAGCGACTCCTTTTCGGTAGTAGTGGTCTGGAGTGCTCACCTGAGAGGTGGTGGTTCAATCAGGATGAAGCGACTCCTTTTCGGAAGTAGTGGTCTGGAGTGCTCACCTGAGAGGTGGTGATTCAATCAGGATGAAGCGACTCCTTTTCGGTAGTAGTGGTCTGGAGTGCTCACCTGAGAGGTGGTGGTTCAATCAGGATGAAGCGACTCCTTTTCGGAAGTAGTGGTCTGGAGTGCTCACCTGAGAGGTGGTGATTCAATCAGGATGAAGCGACTCCTTTTCGGTAGTAGTGGTCTGGAGTGCTCACCTGAGAGGTGGTGGTTCAATCAGGATAAAGCAACTCATTTAGGGTAGTAATGGTCTGGAGTGCTCACCTGAGAGGTGGTGGCTCAATCAGGATGAAGCGACTCCTTTTCAGTAGTAATGGTCTGAAGTATATTTTTTTCTAAGCATTTTCTACTTTTAGCAGAAAATAACAAAAAATATAGATACTGGTATGCATACCCCATGATGTTTTCAGGGCACCTGGAAAGAAGGGTGTTACACTATGGTGGGTGTTGTTCAGCATACCTGTCTCCGGGGGAGAGCGGCTCCGGTTTTTTGCCTCCTCCTGTCTCCTCCAAAGTTGTTCTGTGAGCAATTTGAGCCTCACCGCCTTCCTGATGGGATTGTCTTCCACGGGACCGACGTCATGATGGCATGGTGGTGGTGACTGATGCCGGTGTACCTGAAATAAATAAAAATGTTTAATAGAGATAATAATAATAATAGCAATATATACAATAATAATACGATAGCAAAACATTTTAATAAAAAACACTGATATTCGCAGGAGACACAATCTGACAATGTCACTCGGTCAGCTCCCAATACAATAATGTTTTTAAACAACTGAAGTCCGCTTTAAACCGATTTGCAGCTCACTGTCACATCACACACCTCATACCAGCCGCCATCTTTCAGGCTTGGAAACTGATAGATTTTATATTTAATTAAACGATACTATGGTCATTTTAGTGACAGGGTATACTGGGCATAATTCTCATTATCTGTTCTTATTCTGTATGCATGGACTCTCCACAGTACCACTTCTCTTGTCCTGTATGCTGGGTGTTTTTTTCAGTACCATTCTTACCTAGGTGGATGTTGTATCTGCCCCTCGGCGCCTCTACACTGAGAACCAATCGATCAAACACTGCCGATCACTCAGCGACTCCTTTTCTGGAGTAATGCTCTGGAGTGCTCACCTGAGAGATGGTGGTTCAATCAGGATAAAGCGACTCCTTTTCGGTATTAATGGTCTGGAGTGCTCACCTGAGAGGTGGTGATTCAATCAGGATGAAGCGACTCCTTTTCGGAAGTAGTGGTCTGGAGTGCTCACCTGAGAGGTGGTGATTCAATCAGGATGAAGCGACTCCTTTTCGGTAGTAGTGGTCTGGAGTGCTCACCTGAGAGGTGGTGGTTCAATCAGGATGAAGCGACTCCTTTTCGGAAGTAGTGGTCTGGAGTGCTCACCTGAGAGGTGGTGATTCAATCAGGATGAAGCGACTCCTTTTCGGTAGTAGTGGTCTGGAGTGCTCACCTGAGAGGTGGTGGTTCAATCAGGATAAAGCAACTCATTTAGGGTAGTAATGGTCTGGAGTGCTCACCTGAGAGGTGGTGGCTCAATCAGGATGAAGCGACTCCTTTTCAGTAGTAATGGTCTGAAGTATATTTTTTTCTAAGCATTTTCTACTTTTAGCAGAAAATAACAAAAAATATAGATACTGGTATGCATACCGCATGATGTTTTCAGGGCACCTGGAAAGAAGGGTGTTACACTATGGTGGGTGTTGTTCAGCATACCTGTCTCCGGGGGAGAGCGGCTCCGGTTTTTTGCCTCCTCCTGTCTCCTCCAAAGTTGTTCTGTGAGCAATTTGAGCCTCACCGCCTTCCTGATGGGATTGTCTTCCACGGGACCGACGTCATGATGGCATGGTGGTGGTGACTGATGCCGCAGTACCTGAAAAAAATAAAAATGTTTAATAGAGATAATAATAATAATAGCAATATATACAATAATAATACGATAGCAAAACATTTTAATAAAAAACACTGTTATTCGCAGGAGACACAATCTGACAATGTCACTCGGTCAGCTCCCAATACGGTAATGTTTTTAAACAACTGAAGTCCGCTTTGAACCGATTTGCAGCTCACTGTCACATCACACACCTCATACCAGCCGCCATCTTTCAGGCTTGGAAACTGATAGATTTTATATTTAATTAAACGATACTATGGTCATTTTAGTGACTGGGTATACTGGGCATAATTCTCATTATCTGTTCTTATTCTGTATGCATGGACTCTCCACAGTACCACTTCTCTTGTCCTGTATGCTGGGTGTTTTTTTCAGTACCATTCTTACCTAGGTGGATGTTGTATCTGCCCCTCGGCGCCTCTACACTGAGAACCAATCGATCAAACACTGCCGATCACTCAGCGACTCCTTTTCTGGAGTAATGCTCTGGAGTGCTCACCTGAGAGATGGTGGTTCAATCAGGATAAAGCGACTCCTTTTCGGTAGTAATGGTCTGGAGTGCTCACCTGAGAGGTGGTGATTCAATCAGGATGAAGCGACTCCTTTTCGGAAGTAGTGGTCTGGAGTGCTCACCTGAGAGGTGGTGATTCAATCAGGATGAAGCGACTCCTTTTCGGTAGTAGTGGTCTGGAGTGCTCACCTGAGAGGTGGCGGTTCAATCAGGATAAAGCGACTCCGTTTCGGAAGTAGTGGTCTGGAGTGCTCACCTGAGAAGTGGTGGCTCAATCAGGATGAAGCGACTCCTTTTCAGTAGTAATGGTCTGAAGTATATTTTTTCTAAGCATTTTCTACTTTTAGCAGAAAATAACAAAAAATATAGATACTGGTATGCATACCCCATGATGTTTTCAGGGCACCTGGAAAGAAGGGTGTTACACTATGGTGGGTGTTGTTCAGCATACCTGTCTCCGGGGGAGAGCGGCTCCGGTTTTTTGCCTCCTCCTGTCTCCTCCAAAGTTGTTCTGTGAGCAATTTGAGCCTCACCGCCTTCCTGATGGGATTGTCTTCCACGGGACCGACGTCATGATGGCATGGTGGTGGTGACTGATGCCGCAGTACCTGAAAAAAATAAAAATGTTTAATAGAGATAATAATAATAATAGCAATATATACAATAATAATACGATAGCAAAACATTTTAATAAAAAACACTGTTATTCGCAGGAGACACAATCTGACAATGTCACTCGGTCAGCTCCCAATACGGTAATGTTTTTAAACAACTGAAGTCCGCTTTGAACCGATTTGCAGCTCACTGTCACATCACACACCTCATACCAGCCGCCATCTTTCAGGCTTGGAAACTGATAGATTTTATATTTAATTAAACGATACTATGGTCATTTTAGTGACTGGGTATACTGGGCATAATTCTCATTATCTGTTCTTATTCTGTATGCATGGACTCTCCACAGTACCACTTCTCTTGTCCTGTATGCTGGGTGTTTTTTTCAGTACCATTCTTACCTAGGTGGATGTTGTATCTGCCCCTCGGCGCCTCTACACTGAGAACCAATCGATCAAACACTGCCGATCACTCAGCGACTCCTTTTCTGGAGTAATGCTCTGGAGTGCTCACCTGAGAGATGGTGGTTCAATCAGGATAAAGCGACTCCTTTTCGGTAGTAATGGTCTGGAGTGCTCACCTGAGAGGTGGTGATTCAATCAGGATGAAGCGACTCCTTTTCGGAAGTAGTGGTCTGGAGTGCTCACCTGAGAGGTGGTGATTCAATCAGGATGAAGCGACTCCTTTTCGGTAGTAGTGGTCTGGAGTGCTCACCTGAGAGGTGGTGGTTCAATCAGGATGAAGCGACTCCTTTTCGGAAGTAGTGGTCTGGAGTGCTCACCTGAGAGGTGGTGATTCAATCAGGATGAAGCGACTCCTTTTCGGTAGTAGTGGTCTGGAGTGCTCACCTGAGAGGTAGTGGTTCAATAAGGATAAAGCAACTCATTTAGGGTAGTAATGGTCTGGAGTGCTCACCTGAGAGGTGGTGGCTCAATCAGGATGAAGCGACTCCTTTTCAGTAGTAATGGTCTGAAGTATATTTTTTTCTAAGCATTTTCTACTTTTAGCAGAAAATAACAAAAAATATAGATACTGGTATGCATACCCCATGATGTTTTCAGGGCACCTGGAAAGAAGGGTGTTACACTATGGTGGGTATTGTTCAGCATACCTGTCTCCGGGGGAGAGCGGCTCCGGTTTTTTGCCTTCTCCTGTCTCCTCCAAAGTTGTTCTGTGAGCAATTTGAGCCTCACCGCCTTCCTGATGGGATTGACTTCCACGGGACTGACGTCATGATGGCATGGTGGTGGTGACTGATGCCGGTGTACCTGAAATAAATAAAAATGTTTAATAGAGATAATAATAATAATAGCAATATATACAATAATAATACGATAGCAAAACATTTTAATAAAAAACACTGATATTCGCAGGAGACACAATCTGACAATGTCACTCGGTCAGCTCCCAATACAATAATGTTTTTAAACAACTGAAGTCCGCTTTGAACCGATTTGCAGCTCACTGTGACATCACACATCTCATACCAGCTGCCACCTTTCAGGCTTGGAAACTGATAGATTTTATATTTAATTAAACGATACTATGGTCATTTTAGTGACTGGGTATACTGGGCATAATTCTCATTATCTGTTCTTATTCTGTATGCATGGACTCTCCACAGTACCACTTCTCTTGTCCTGTATGCTGGGTGTTTTTTTCAGTACCATACTTACCTAGGTGGATGTTGTATCTGCCCCTCGGCGCCTCTACACTGAGAACCAATCGATCAAACACTGCCGATCGCTCAGCGACTCCTTTTCTGGAGTAATGCTCTGGAGTGCTCACCTGAGAGATGGTGGTTCAATCAGGATAAAGCGACTCCTTTTCGGTAGTAATGGTCTGGAGTGCTCACCTGAGAGGTGGTGGTTCAATCAGGATAAAGCGACTCCTTTTCGGAAGTAGTGGTCTGGAGTGCTCACCTGAGAGGTGGTGATTCAATCAGGATGAAGCGACTCCTTTTCGGTAGTAGTGGTCTGGAGTGCTCACCTGAGAGGTAGTGGTTCAATCAGGATAAAGCAACTCATTTAGGGTAGTAATGGTCTGGAGTGCTCACCTGAGAGGTGGTGATTCAATCAGGATGAAGCGACTCCTTTTCGGTAGTAGTGGTCTGGAGTGCTCACCTGAGAGGTGGTGGTTCAATCAGGATGAAGCGACTCCTTTTCGGAAGTAGTGGTCTGGAGTGCTCACCTGAGAGGTGGTGATTCAATCAGGATGAAGCGACTCCTTTTCGGTAGTAGTTGTCTGGAGTGCTCACCTGAGAGGTGGTGGTTCAATCAGGATAAAGCAACTCCTTTAGGGTAGTAATGGTCTGGAGTGCTCACCTGAGAAGTGGTGGCTCAATCAGGATGAAGCGACTCCTTTTCAGTAGTAATGGTCTGAAGTATATTTTTTTCTAAGCATTTTCTACTTTTAGCAGAAAATAACAAAAAATATAGATACTGGTATGCATACCCCATGATGTTTTCAGGGCACCTGGAAAGAAGGGTGTTACACTATGGTGGGTATTGTTCAGCATACCTGTCTCCGGGGGAGAGCGGCTCCGGTTTTTTGCCTCCTCCTGTCTCCTCCAAAGTTGTTCTGTGAGCAATTTGAGCCTCACCGCCTTCCTGATGGGATTGTCTTCCACGGGACCGACGTCATGGTGGCATGGTGGTGGTGACTGATGCCGCAGTACCTGAAAAAAATAAAAATGTTTAATAGAGATAATAATAATAATAGCAATATATACAATAATAATACGATAGCAAAACATTTTAATAAAAAACACTGATATTCGCAGGAGACACAATCTGACAATGTCACTCGGTCAGCTCCCAATACAATAATGTTTTTAAACAACTGAAGTCCGCTTTGAACCGATTTGCAGCTCACTGTGACATCACACATCTCATACCAGCTGCCACCTTTCAGGCTTGGAAACTGATAGATTTTATATTTAATTAAACGATACTATGGTCATTTTAGTGACTGGGTATACTGGGCATAATTCTCATTATCTGTTCTTATTCTGTATGCATGGACTCTCCACAGTACCACTTCTCTTGTCCTGTATGCTGGGTGTTTTTTTCAGTACCATACTTACCTAGGTGGATGTTGTATCTGCCCCTCGGCGCCTCTACACTGAGAACCAATCGATCAAACACTGCCGATCGCTCAGCGACTCCTTTTCTGGAGTAATGCTCTGGAGTGCTCACCTGAGAGATGGTGGTTCAATCAGGATAAAGCGACTCCTTTTCGGTAGTAATGGTCTGGAGTGCTCACCTGAGAGGTGGTGGTTCAATCAGGATAAAGCGACTCCTTTTCGGAAGTAGTGGTCTGGAGTGCTCACCTGAGAGGTGGTGATTCAATCAGGATGAAGCGACTCCTTTTCGGTAGTAGTGGTCTGGAGTGCTCACCTGAGAGGTAGTGGTTCAATCAGGATAAAGCAACTCATTTAGGGTAGTAATGGTCTGGAGTGCTCACCTGAGAGGTGGTGATTCAATCAGGATGAAGCGACTCCTTTTCGGTAGTAGTGGTCTGGAGTGCTCACCTGAGAGGTGGTGGTTCAATCAGGATGAAGCGACTCCTTTTCGGAAGTAGTGGTCTGGAGTGCTCACCTGAGAGGTGGTGATTCAATCAGGATGAAGCGACTCCTTTTCGGTAGTAGTTGTCTGGAGTGCTCACCTGAGAGGTGGTGGTTCAATCAGGATAAAGCAACTCCTTTAGGGTAGTAATGGTCTGGAGTGCTCACCTGAGAAGTGGTGGCTCAATCAGGATGAAGCGACTCCTTTTCAGTAGTAATGGTCTGAAGTATATTTTTTTCTAAGCATTTTCTACTTTTAGCAGAAAATAACAAAAAATATAGATACTGGTATGCATACCCCATGATGTTTTCAGGGCACCTGGAAAGAAGGGTGTTACACTATGGTGGGTATTGTTCAGCATACCTGTCTCCGGGGGAGAGCGGCTCCGGTTTTTTGCCTCCTCCTGTCTCCTCCAAAGTTGTTCTGTGAGCAATTTGAGCCTCACCGCCTTCCTGATGGGATTGTCTTCCACGGGACCGACGTCATGGTGGCATGGTGGTGGTGACTGATGCCGCAGTACCTGAAAAAAATAAAAATGTTTAATAGAGATAATAATAATAATAATAGCAATATATACAATAATAATACGATAGCAAAACATTTTAATAAAAAACACTGATATTCGCAGGAGACACAATCTGACAATGTCACTCGGTCAGCTCCCAATACAATAATGTTTTTAAACAACTGAAGTCCGCTTTGAACCGATTTGCAGCTCACTGTGACATCACACACCTCATACCAGCTGCCACCTTTCAGGCTTGGAAACTGATAGATTTTATATTTAATTAAACGATACTATGGTCATTTTAGTGACTGGGTATACTGGGCATAATTCTCATTATCTGTTCTTATTCTGTATGCATGGACTCTCCACAGTACCACTTCTCTTGTCCTGTATGCTGGGTGTTTTTTTCAGTACCATACTTACCTAGGTGGATGTTGTATCTGCCCCTCGGCGCCTCTACACCGAGAACCAATCGATCAAACACTGCCGATCGCTCAGCGACTCCTTTTCTGGAGTAATGCTCTGGAGTGCTCACCTGAGAGATGGTGGTTCAATCAGGATAAAGCGACTCCTTTTCGGTAGTAATGGTCTGGAGTGCTCACCTGAGAGGTGGTGGTTCAATCAGGATAAAGCGACTCCTTTTCGGAAGTAGTGGTCTTGAGTGCTCACCTGAGAGGTGGTCATTCAATCAGGATGATGCGACTCCTTTTCGGTAGTAGTGGTCTGGAGTGCTCACCTGAGAGGTGGTGGTTCAATCAGGATAAAGCGACTCCGTTTCGGAAGTAGTGGTCTGGAGTGCTCACCTGAGAGGTGGTGATTCAATCAGGATGAAGCGACTCCTTTTCGGTAGTAGTGGTCTGGAGTGCTCACCTGAGAGGTAGTGGTTCAATCAGGATAAAGCAACTCATTTAGGGTAGTAATGGTCTGGAGTGCTCACCTGAGAGGTGGTGGCTCAATCAGGATGAAGCGACTCCTTTTCAGTAGTAATGGTCTGAAGTATATTTTTTTCTAAGCATTTTCTACTTTTAGCAGAAAATAACAAAAAATATAGATACTGGTATGCATAACCCATGATGTTTTCAGGGCACCTGGAAAGACGGGTGTTACGCTATGGTGGGTGTTGTTCAGCATACCTGTCTCCGGGGGAGAGCGGCTCCGGTTTTTTGCCTCCTCCTGTCTCCTCCAAAGTTGTTCTGTGAGCAATTTGAGCCTCACCGCCTTCCTGATGGGATTGTCTTCCACGGGACCGACGTCATGATGGCATGGTGGTGGTGACTGATGCCGCTGTACCTGAAAAAAATAAAAATGTTTAATAGAGATAATAATAATAATAGCAATATATACAATAATAATACGATAGCAAAACATTTTAATAAAAAACACTGGTATTCGCAGGAGACACAATCTGACAATGTCACTCGGTCAGCTCCCAATACGGTAATGTTTTTAAACAACTGAAGTCCGCTTTGAACCGATTTGCCGCTCACTGTCACATCACACACCTCATACCAGCCGCCATCTTTCAGGCTTGGAAACTGATAGATTTTATATTTAATTAAACGATACTATGGTCATTTTAGTGACTGGGTATACTGGGCATAATTCTCATTATCTGTTCTTATTCTGTATGCATGGACTCTCCACAGTACCACTTCTCTTGTCCTGTATGCTGGGTGTTTTTTTCAGTACCATTCTTACCTAGGTGGATGTTGTATCTGCCCCTCGGCGCCTCTACACTGAGAACCAATCGATCAAACACTGCCGATCACTCAGCGACTCCTTTTCTGGAGTAATGCTCTGGAGTGCTCACCTGAGAGATGGTGGTTCAATCAGGATAAAGCGACTCCTTTTCGGTAGTAATGGTCTGGAGTGCTCACCTGAGAGGTGGTGATTCAATCAGGATGAAGCGACTCCTTTTCGGAAGTAGTGGTCTGGAGTGCTCACCTGAGAGGTGGTGATTCAATCAGGATGAAGCGACTCCTTTTCGGTAGTAGTGGTCTGGAGTGCTCATCTGAGAGGTGGTGGTTCAATCAGGATGAAGCGACTCCTTTTCGGAAGTAGTGGTCTGGAGTGCTCACCTGAGAGGTGGTGATTCAATCAGGATGAAGCGACTCCTTTTCGGTAGTAGTGGTCTGGAGTGCTCACCTGAGAGGTGGTGGTTCAATCAGGATAAAGCAACTCATTTAGGGTAGTAATGGTCTGGAGTGCTCACCTGAGAGGTGGTGGTTCAATCAGGATAAAGCGACTCCTTTTCGGAAGTAGTGGTCTGGAGTGCTCACCTGAGAGGTGGTGGTTCAATCAGGATAAAGCGACTCCTTTTCGGAAGTAGTGGTCTGGAGTGCTCACCTGAGAGGTGGTGATTCAATCAGGATGAAGCGACTCCTTTTCGGTAGTAGTGGTCTGGAGGGCTCACCTGAGAGGTGGTGGTTCAATCGGGATAAAGCGACTCCTTTTCAGAAGTAGTGGTCTGGAGTGCTCACCTGAGAGGTGGTGATTCAATCAGGATGAAGCGACTCCTTTTCGGTAGTAGTGGTCTGGAGTGCTCACCTGAGAGGTGGTGGTTCAATCAGGATAAAGCAACTCCTTTAGGGTAGTAATGGTCTGGAGTGCTCACCTGAGAAGTGGTGGCTCAATCAGGATGAAGCGACTCCTTTTCAGTAGTAATGGTCTGAAGTATATTTTTTTCTAAGCATTTTCTACTTTTAGCAGAAAATAACAAAAAATATAGATACTGGTATGCATACCCCATGATGTTTTCAGGGCACCTGGAAAGAAGGGTGTTACACTATGGTGGGTATTGTTCAGCATACCTGTCTCCGGGGGAGAGCGGCTCCGGTTTTTTGCCTCCTCCTGTCTCCTCCAAAGTTGTTCTGTGAGCAATTTGAGCCTCACCGCCTTCCTGATGGGATTGTCTTCCACGGGACCGACGTCATGGTGGCATGGTGGTGGTGACTGATGCCGCAGTACCTGAAAAAAATAAAAATGTTTAATAGAGATAATAATAATAATAGCAATATATACAATAATAATACGATAGCAAAACATTTTAATAAAAAACACTGATATTCGCAGGAGACACAATCTGACAATGTCACTCGGTCAGCTCCCAATACAATAATGTTTTTAAACAACTGAAGTCCGCTTTGAACCGATTTGCAGCTCACTGTGACATCACACACCTCATACCAGCTGCCACCTTTCAGGCTTGGAAACTGATAGATTTTATATTTAATTAAACGATACTATGGTCATTTTAGTGACTGGGTATACTGGGCATAATTCTCATTATCTGTTCTTATTCTGTATGCATGGACTCTCCACAGTACCACTTCTCTTGTCCTGTATGCTGGGTGTTTTTTTCAGTACCATACTTACCTAGGTGGATGTTGTATCTGCCCCTCGGCGCCTCTACACCGAGAACCAATCGATCAAACACTGCCGATCGCTCAGCGACTCCTTTTCTGGAGTAATGCTCTGGAGTGCTCACCTGAGAGATGGTGGTTCAATCAGGATAAAGCGACTCCTTTTCGGTAGTAATGGTCTGGAGTGCTCACCTGAGAGGTGGTGGTTCAATCAGGATAAAGCGACTCCTTTTCGGAAGTAGTGGTCTTGAGTGCTCACCTGAGAGGTGGTCATTCAATCAGGATGATGCGACTCCTTTTCGGTAGTAGTGGTCTGGAGTGCTCACCTGAGAGGTGGTGGTTCAATCAGGATAAAGCGACTCCGTTTCGGAAGTAGTGGTCTGGAGTGCTCACCTGAGAGGTGGTGATTCAATCAGGATGAAGCGACTCCTTTTCGGTAGTAGTGGTCTGGAGTGCTCACCTGAGAGGTAGTGGTTCAATCAGGATAAAGCAACTCATTTAGGGTAGTAATGGTCTGGAGTGCTCACCTGAGAGGTGGTGGCTCAATCAGGATGAAGCGACTCCTTTTCAGTAGTAATGGTCTGAAGTATATTTTTTTCTAAGCATTTTCTACTTTTAGCAGAAAATAACAAAAAATATAGATACTGGTATGCATAACCCATGATGTTTTCAGGGCACCTGGAAAGACGGGTGTTACGCTATGGTGGGTGTTGTTCAGCATACCTGTCTCCGGGGGAGAGCGGCTCCGGTTTTTTGCCTCCTCCTGTCTCCTCCAAAGTTGTTCTGTGAGCAATTTGAGCCTCACCGCCTTCCTGATGGGATTGTCTTCCACGGGACCGACGTCATGATGGCATGGTGGTGGTGACTGATGCCGCTGTACCTGAAAAAAATAAAAATGTTTAATAGAGATAATAATAATAATAGCAATATATACAATAATAATACGATAGCAAAACATTTTAATAAAAAACACTGGTATTCGCAGGAGACACAATCTGACAATGTCACTCGGTCAGCTCCCAATACGGTAATGTTTTTAAACAACTGAAGTCCGCTTTGAACCGATTTGCCGCTCACTGTCACATCACACACCTCATACCAGCCGCCATCTTTCAGGCTTGGAAACTGATAGATTTTATATTTAATTAAACGATACTATGGTCATTTTAGTGACTGGGTATACTGGGCATAATTCTCATTATCTGTTCTTATTCTGTATGCATGGACTCTCCACAGTACCACTTCTCTTGTCCTGTATGCTGGGTGTTTTTTTCAGTACCATTCTTACCTAGGTGGATGTTGTATCTGCCCCTCGGCGCCTCTACACTGAGAACCAATCGATCAAACACTGCCGATCACTCAGCGACTCCTTTTCTGGAGTAATGCTCTGGAGTGCTCACCTGAGAGATGGTGGTTCAATCAGGATAAAGCGACTCCTTTTCGGTAGTAATGGTCTGGAGTGCTCACCTGAGAGGTGGTGATTCAATCAGGATGAAGCGACTCCTTTTCGGAAGTAGTGGTCTGGAGTGCTCACCTGAGAGGTGGTGATTCAATCAGGATGAAGCGACTCCTTTTCGGTAGTAGTGGTCTGGAGTGCTCATCTGAGAGGTGGTGGTTCAATCAGGATGAAGCGACTCCTTTTCGGAAGTAGTGGTCTGGAGTGCTCACCTGAGAGGTGGTGATTCAATCAGGATGAAGCGACTCCTTTTCGGTAGTAGTGGTCTGGAGTGCTCACCTGAGAGGTGGTGGTTCAATCAGGATAAAGCAACTCATTTAGGGTAGTAATGGTCTGGAGTGCTCACCTGAGAGGTGGTGGTTCAATCAGGATAAAGCGACTCCTTTTCGGAAGTAGTGGTCTGGAGTGCTCACCTGAGAGGTGGTGGTTCAATCAGGATAAAGCGACTCCTTTTCGGAAGTAGTGGTCTGGAGTGCTCACCTGAGAGGTGGTGATTCAATCAGGATGAAGCGACTCCTTTTCGGTAGTAGTGGTCTGGAGGGCTCACCTGAGAGGTGGTGGTTCAATCGGGATAAAGCGACTCCTTTTCAGAAGTAGTGGTCTGGAGTGCTCACCTGAGAGGTGGTGATTCAATCAGGATGAAGCGACTCCTTTTCGGTAGTAGTGGTCTGGAGTGCTCACCTGAGAGGTGGCGGTTCAATCAGGATAAAGCGACTCCGTTTCGGAAGTAGTGGTCTGGAGTGCTCACCTGAGAAGTGGTGGCTCAATCAGGATGAAGCGACTCCTTTTCAGTAGTAATGGTCTGAAGTATATTTTTTCTAAGCATTTTCTACTTTTAGCAGAAAATAACAAAAAATATAGATACTGGTATGCATACCCCATGATGTTTTCAGGGCACCTGGAAAGAAGGGTGTTACACTATGGTGGGTGTTGTTCAGCATACCTGTCTCCGGGGGAGAGCGGCTCCGGTTTTTTGCCTCCTCCTGTCTCCTCCAAAGTTGTTCTGTGAGCAATTTGAGCCTCACCGCCTTCCTGATGGGATTGTCTTCCACGGGACCGATGATGGCATGGTGGTGGTGACTGATGCCGCTGTACCTGAAAAAAATAAAAATGTTTAATAGAGATAATAATAATAATAGCAATATATACAATAATAATACGATAGCAAAACATTTTAATAAAAAACACTGATATTCGCAGGAGACACAATCTGACAATGTCACTCGGTCAGCTCCCAATACGGTAATGTTTTTAAACAATTGAAGTCCGCTTTGAACCGATTTGCAGCTCACTGTCACATCACACACCTCATACCAGCCGCCACATTTCAGGCTTGGAAACTGATAGATTTTATATTTAATTAAATGATACTATGGTCATTTTAGTGACAGGGTATACTGGGCATAATTCTCATTATCTGTTCTTATTCTGTATGCATGGACTCTCCACAGTACCACTTCTCTTGTCCTGTATGCTGGGTGTTTTTTTCAGTACCATACTTACCTAGGTGGATGTTGTATCTGCCCCTCGGCGCCTCTACACTGAGAACCAATCGATCAAACACTGCCGATCGCTCAGCGACTCCTTTTCTGGAGTAATGCTCTGGAGTGCTCACCTGAGAGATGGTGGTTCAATCAGGATAAAGCGACTCCTTTTCGGAAGTAGTGGTCTGGAGTGCTCACCTGAGAGGTGGTGATTCAATCAGGATGAAGCGACTCCTTTTCGGTAGTAGTGGTCTGGAGGGCTCACCTGAGAGGTGGTGGTTGAATCGGGATAAAGCGACTCCTTTTCAGAAGTAGTGGTCTGGAGTGCTCACCTGAGAGGTGGTGATTCAATCAGGATGAAGCGACTCCTTTTCGGTAGTAGTGGTCTGGAGTGCTCACCTGAGAGGTGGTGGTTCAATCAGGATAAAGCAACTCCTTTAGGGTAGTAATGGTCTGGAGTGCTCACCTGAGAAGTGGTGGCTCAATCAGGATGAAGCGACTCCTTTTCAGTAGTAATGGTCTGAAGTATATTTTTTCTAAGCATTTTCTACTTTTAGCAGAAAATAACAAAAAATATAGATACTGGTATGCATACCCCATGATGTTTTCAGGGCACCTGGAAAGAAGGGTGTTACACTATGGTGGGTGTTGTTCAGCATACCTGTCTCCGGGGGAGAGCGGCTCCGGTTTTTTGCCTCCTCCTGTCTCCTCCAAAGTTGTTCTGTGAGCAATTTGAGCCTCACCGCCTTCCTGATGGGATTGTCTTCCACGGGACCGACGTCATGATGGCATGGTGGTGGTGACTGATGCCGCTGTACCTGAAAAAAATAAAAATGTTTAATAGAGATAATAATAATAATAGCAATATATACAATAATAATACGATAGCAAAACATTTTAATAAAAAACACTGATATTCGCAGGAGACACAATCTGACAATGTCACTCGGTCAGCTCCCAATACGGTAATGTTTTTAAACAACTGAAGTCCGCTTTGAAACGATTTGCAGCTCACTGTCACATCACACACCTCATACCAGCCGCCACATTTCAGGCTTGGAAACTGATAGATTTTATATTTAATTAAACGATACTATGGTCATTTTAGTGACTGGGTATACTGGGCATAATTCTCAGTATCTGTTCTTATTCTGTATGCATGGACTCTCCACAGTACCACTTCTCTTGTCCTGTATGCTGGGTGTTTTTTTCAGTAGGATAAAGCGACTCCTTTTCAGTTGTAATGGTCTGGAGTGCTCACCTGAGAGGTGATGGTTCAATCAGGATGAAGCGACTCCTTTTCGGTAATAATAGTACGATAGCAAAATATTTTATTAAAAAACACTGATAATCGCAGGAGACACAATCTGACAATGTGACTCAGTCAGCTCCCAATGCAGTAATGTTTTCAAATAACTGAGGTCCGGTTTGAACCGATTTGCAGCTCACTGTGACATCACACACCTCATACCAGCTGCCACATTTCAGGCTTGGAAACTGATATATATTATATTTAATTAAACGATACTATTTTAGTGACTGGGTATACTGGGCATAATTCTCAGTATCTGTTCTTATTCTGTATGTATGGACTCTCCACAGTACTACTTCTCTTGTCCCGTATGCTGGGTGTTTTTTTCAGTATTATACTTACCTAGGTGGATGCTGTATCTGCCCCTCGGCACCTCTACACTGACAACCAATCAATCAAACACTGCCGATCGCTCAGTTCTGACAGCTCCGTGAGCAGAGAGCTGAAGACTGTCAGTCGCAGCTCTCTGCTCTGCCCCCTCCTCACTCACTGGAGTGCTGTGCTGTGGAGGGGCGGAGCGGCCAACTCAGGCTCCGACTTCTGTGACATCAGCAGAGAGTGGACTTCAGCCCATCTCACATTTAAGAGGTCCTGTTATGCTTTTTTCTATTACAAGGGATGTTTACATTCCTTGTAATAGAAATAAAAGTAACCCAAAATCTCTTTTTAAAAGGACAGTGTAAAAAAATAAAAATAAAATAGATAAGAACATTTTTTTTTTAAGTGCCTTGCCTCGCCAAGCTCACTTAAAAATGTAAGTCGCAACCACATATGAAATAGGTGTTTAAACCACACATGTGAGGTATCGCTACGATCGTTAAGGCGAGAGCAATAGTTCTAGAAGTAGACCTCCTCTAACTCAAAACTGGTAACCTGTATAAATGTTTAAATGTCGCCTATGGAGATTTTTAAGGGTTAAAGTTTGTCGTCGTTCCACAAGCGGGCACAATTTTGAACAGTGACATGTTGGGTATCAATTTAGTCAGCATAACATTATCTTTCAGATTATAAAGAAATTGGGCTAACTTTACTTTTACTTTTTTTTTATTCAAAAAAGTGTATTTTTTACAAATAAATTGTTATACCTCTGCACAAATACAATGTGTTATAAAGGATTGTCGCCATTTTGTTTTCTAGGGTGTCTAGGGCGTTCTCTGGGGGTACTAAGTATTTTTCTAGCAAAAAATAATAATTTTAACTTGTAAACACCAAGTCTGATCAATAGGCCCGGTCTTAAGTACTTAAAGAGGAAGTAAACCCTCTGGAAAAAATAAACACTCTGCAAGACAAAGGCATAATGAGCTAGTATGCATAGCATACTAGCTCATAAATTACTTACCTGAGATCGAAGCCCCCGCAGCGGTCCTCGTTCTCCTCCTCCGTCACCGCCATATCTCCTGGAGTGACTTCCAGGTATCGTGGCGCTGTGACTGGCCGGAGCCGCAATGATGTCCCATTGCATGCGTGCGGGAGCCACCACTAATGGCACGATCGCCATTAGAAACGGCACGCTCAGTTCACCTCTGCGCCGTTATCTAAGGTGCATGCGCCGTAGACATCAGTGCCTGTCTTTTGCAAATATCTTCTAAACCGTGTAGGTTTAGGAGATATTTCTTGCACCTACAGGTAAGCCTTAGTCTAGGCTTACCTGTAGGTAAAAGTGGTCTGTAAGGGTTTACAACCACTTTAAAGCCAGTTTCTTTCCTCTTCTAGCCACCAGATTTCAGCTGCTGGAGGGAGAGACACAGACATGACTGAATCCAGGGGTGGGGGCTGATTTCCACACAGATTTTAGTGGTCCCCCCTCTCCACACCAGCCCTCCCTTTGATGTGATGCCTGATTGGCTGTTGATCTCCCCCCACTATCGCCCGCACTCAGAGCTGGAGCAGTGAGAGAAGTGGCAGAGTGGAGAGATGGCATCGGACTGTACACATACACACACACACAGTTTGATTAGCGCCCCCATCTCCTCCAAGGGCTGCTCATCTCCGGCCAGCAGGAAATGTTGATAGGGGACAGTAATCACACGATGCAATCTAAGAGCGATCCTGTCTCATGTGCTGGTGGAGCGCTGTAGTGACAGGAGAGGGTAAAGGTTGTAAGGCTACAGGGAAATTGTACACAATGGGGGGCGGGGGGGATTATTGTAGTATGTGCTTTGGATGTTTTTGGAGAAGGGGGGATGGACAGCTATCTGTGCTGAGTAGTGTGATTTGGATGGGGGGTGTATTTCATAAAAGGAGAAATGGGGAAGGATATGTGCTGGGAGGAGGGACTAGGGGGATTTGTGCTGTGATGAGAAATTTGAGGAAGTAGATTTTTGCTAGGAGGGGGAATTGGGGTGGGATGAGATTTGGGCAGCAGGATTGGGGAGCAAAAATTTGAACTGGGTGGAGGGAGGCCCTGTTATGCAGGTCCCTGTGATTTCTATGCCCCCCCCCCCCCCCCACACTCTTAAGAAACACCAGATCCCTCTATACCCCCTACTCCTAGATAACATCATAACCACTATACCCATACCTCCCAACATTTTGAGATGGGAATGAGGTACACCTACTAGCAAAGGTATGTAGGCAGAGAACACGCCCCCTGTCACACCTCTTTAAAGCAGGAGTGCACCTAAAAAAAAATATTAAAAGCCAGCAGCTACAAATACTGCAGCTGCTGACTTTTAATAAATGGGCACTTAGCTTTCCTGGAGTCCAGTGATGTCAGCAGCCGAAGCCGATCAACCACTCGGCTGCTGCCGCCGCCATTCTCGGTGAGGGAATCAGGAAGTGAAGCATTAAGTTTTCACTTCCCAGTTCCCTACTGCACATGTGCGAGTCGTGCTGCGCATCCTAAATGGTCCCGCTATCTCCTGGGACCTGTGTGTTTCCCAGGAGACAGCGGGGGGGTGCGGGAAGGGGCGTGACTCCCGCGGGAGTCTATTCCCGGAAGTGGGTGCAGCTACCTGTATTATACAGGTAGCTGCACCCCCTTCCCCCTTAAAAGGTGCCAACTGTGGCACCGGAGGGGGGGAGGAATCAGATGAGCGGAAGTTTCACTTTTGAGCGGAACTCTGCTTTAAAGGAGAATTAACCAAAAAAAGTTTAATTAAATCCTCAAGGGTTTTTTTTTACCACTATTATTCCTTTATATTGGCTTTTTAACATTATAAATGCAGCAATTTATAATTTGGATGGAAGGTTTAGCACTGAGAAACACTTTTTGAAAGATAAAAAGTACATTTTATATACAACTATATAGATCAGACCAAAATCAGGGATAAATGAGGAGGAAAGAGGGACATTGCTCCAAATCAGGGATAGTCCTTCAAAATCAGGGACAGTTGGGAGCTATGACTGTATCCATATCTCCCAACTTTTTGAGATGGGAGTGAGGGACACCTATCAGCAAAAGTATGTAGGGATAAGACACGCCCATTACAATGCCCCCTTAAAGGAGAATTGTACGAAAAAACAAGATTGGTTAAACCCACAAGTGCTTTTTTTACCACTACTATTCCTTTATATTGGCTTTTGAAAATTACAAATGCAGCAATTTAGAAATCAGATGAAAGGTTTAGCGCTGGGAAACACTTTTTGAAAGATTAAAATTGCATTTTATATACAACTATATAGATCAGACCAAAAGGAGGGACAAATGAGGAGGAAAGAGGGACAGAGGGACATTGCTCCAAATCAGGGACAGTTGGGAGCCGTGCTGTACCCCCTACTCCTAGATAACAACAGAACCATTATACCTCCCAGAATTAGGTAACAATGGACCCCCCTATACCCCCCACTCTTGGAAAACACCAGAACCACTATACCCCCCCCACCACACACACACATTATACTACCAACTATGGGCAATGTGTGCACCCCTGGCTAAGATCTCTGTAACCCCCATAGATGTGCGCAGCCTATTGCATTTGGGTGTGCACTCCAAAGCTCAAACACACGTGTGTGTGTGTGTGTGTGTGTGTGTGTGTGTGTGTGTGTGTATGTATGTATATATATATATATATATATAGTGGGCAGTGTCAGTAGAGCAGTGGATGGTGTCAATAGTTTTTTTTTTTATGTATTTATTTTTTTACAATTTCATTTGTTTTTCTTTTTTTACAGTGCTTTTTGGGGGAGAGGCTTGGGGTTGTGGACAGTGTCGGTATAGTGGTGGTGTCAGTAGTTTTTTATTTTGTTTATTATTTACAATTTTTTTTGTAAACAAACCCCTGACATCTCCCTTTTGATGTAGAGAAGGGACTGAGGACACAGATTCCCAAGCCCCTTTCTGAGAAGCCTCAGCTTTTAAAAGAATGAACAGGAGACAGTGGCTCCTGTTCATTCATAAACTGAAGCAGCATAAACCCCCAGTTTACTCTGCCCAGTTATCAAGGGGCACAGGAGTGATTGTAGCGATCATCCACTGTGTCCAATTCAGACAAGGAAGGGGCTGGTAAATTATATATTTACCGACCCCTTCTTCTGCTGTCCATCCTGACATCCCCCACAGCAGCTGGTGGGAGGAGGAGGGAAGCCGTCTAAGGGGGGGTGGGGGGTGATGGGGGCAGAGAAGGAGCAAACAGCGGGCTGGAGGAGAACACGGGGCAGAAGAGAACATGGGAGGAGGACACGGGGAACAGTCGGGGATGATCAGTGCTGCGGGGGGGGGACAGTTGTTAGCACCCGATCTCCCTGTATCGCTTTTCAGCTGAATGTAGAAAAATGTAAAATAATGCATTTGAGTGGCAAAAATATGAATGAAATCTATACACTGGGGGGAGAACCTCTGGGAGAATCTAGGCTGGAAAAGGACCTGGTAGATGATAAACTCTGCAATGGCATGCAATGCAAAGCTGTTGCTAACAAAGCAAACAGAATATTGGCATGCATTAGTAAGGGGATTAACTCCAGAGATAAAACGATAATTCTCCCACTCTACAAGACTCTGGTCCGGCTGCACCTTGAGTACGCTGTCCAGTTCTGG
This sequence comes from Lithobates pipiens, assembly GCF_037356315.1. NCBI lineage: Eukaryota > Metazoa > Chordata > Amphibia > Anura > Ranidae > Lithobates > Lithobates pipiens. The sequence continues at coordinate 164,704,216 of NW_027507789.1, forward strand.
GCACCAGTGCTCCGGAAGAATGTGCTGGAAATGGAGCGAGTACAAAGAAGGGCAACAAAGCTAATAAAGGGTCTGGAGGATATCAGTTATGACGAAAGGTTGCGAGCACTGAACTTATTCTCTCTGGAGAAGAGACTCTTGAGAGGGTATATGATTTCAAATTATAAATACCATACTGGTGACCCCATAATAGGGATAAAACTTTTTTGAGGAAGGGCGTTTAACAAGACATGTGGCCACTCATTAAAATGAGAAGAAAAGAGGTTTAACTACGTAGAAGGTTCTTTACTGTAAGAGCAGCAAGGATGTGGAATTCCCTTCCACAGGCAGTGGCCTCAGCAGGAGCATCGATAGTTTAAAAAAACTATTAGATAAGCACATGAACGACCACAACAAACAGGGATACACAATATAATACTGACATATAATCACATACATAGGTTGGACTTGATGGACTTGTGTCTTTTTTCAACCTCATCTACTATAACTATAACTATAGCTGTGGGAGGGAGAGGAGGTGAAGCTGCTGTCAGCTGAAAAGCTATATAGGGAGATCAGTACTAGCAGCTGTCCCTCCTGCCACACAGATCATCCCTGACTGTCAAGGGACAATAACCCATGGGTGCAGGTAGGTCACAGTGGGCCCCCCCGGTGGCCTGTGCACACATGGATTATACACCACTGCTAGGGGCCAATCACGTGGCAGGGATGGTGATGGTTGTTTTGGTGGCAAAAGCCCCTGCCGAGTGCCGCAGAGGGAAGCAGAATTAGGGGCAGTCCCCTGACGTGGTGTCGCGTAGACATGTGCGATTCGTTTCGTACGAATCTCAAATTCGTACGAATTTCCAAAAATTCGTACGTTCGGGAGGATCTGAAATACGAATTGCCGTGCGTCCGAATTCTGTACGGGATACGAACTTTTGTTTACGAATTTCGGACGACGACTCAGTCATTATGCTTATCATGACTTGTAAAAGACTTCTGTGATAGAAGTCAATGTAAGTTGCCTGAAGACATCAGTGAAGGACTTTCCTCCTCTCTGGGCAGGCTGCCAAGAAAAGATCAAAGTGATACAATGTTTCTTCTTCAATGGGCTGAACTCAGTGTGTAGAAGTTCTCAGTTTAACCATTTAAAGACTAAATCTTTTCTGACACTTGTTGCTTACAAGTAAAAATCCAGTATTATCTGCTAGAAAATCACTCTGAAGCCCCAAAAATTATATATATTTTAGCAGAGACCCTAGGGAATAAAATAGCGGTTGTTGCAATATTTTATGTGACGCGGTATTTGCGCAGAGGTCTTTCAAACGCAAGTTAGCCCTTTTTTTTCGGTCGACCTCTAGAGAGCACTGACATTAGCAGTGTGACATACAGCAATGACACCTGCACTGTGATAGAGTGATCTGACACCAGCACCGTGATAGAGAGCACTGACATCAGCAGTGTGACATACAGCAATGACACCTGCACCCTGATAGTGATCTGACACCGTGCTCTATATCACGGTGCTGGTGCTGGTGATCATCTCCTGCACCCTCTTCTTTGCCTACTCTGACCTTCCCTCGCCTCCATTGTCTCAAGATTCCTGAATTTTCAGAATTTCACATATAAAAAAAGAATGCTTGTAGTTGTCGATCCCAGATTCACCTCATACATGTGTTATGTCATGGTGCTGGTGTCAGATCACTCTATCACGGTGCAGGTGTCAGTGCTCTATATCACGGTGCTGGTGCTGGTGATCATCTCCTGCACCCTCTTCTTTGCCTACCCTGACCTTCCCTCGCCTCCATGATCTCAAGATTCCTGAATTTTCAGAATTTCACATATAAAAAAAGAATGCTTGTAGTTGTCGATCCCAGATTCACCTCATACATGTGTTATGTCACGGTGCTGGTGTCAGATCACTCTATCACGTGCAGGTGTCAGTGCTCTATATCACGGTGCTGGTGCTGGTGATCATCTCCTGTACCCTCTTCTTTGCCTACCCTGACCTTCCCTCGCCTCCATTATCTCAAGATTCCTGAATTTTCTGAATTTTACATATAAAAAAGAACGCTTGTAGTTGTCAATCCCAGATTCACCTCATACATGTGTTATGTCACAGTGCTGGTGTCAGATCACTCTATCACGGTGCAGGTGTCAGTGCTCTATATCACGGTGCTGGTGATCCTCTCCTGCACCCTCTTCTTTGCCTACCCTGACCTTCCCTCGCCTCCATTATCTCAAGATTCCTGAATTTTCAGAATTTCACATATAAAAAAAGAATGCTTGTAGTTGTCGATCCCAAATTCACCTCATACATGTATTATGTCACGGTGCTGGTGTCAGATCATTCTATCACGGTGCAGGTGTCAGTGCTCTATATCACTGTGCTGGTGCTGGTGATCATCTCCTGCACCTTCTTCTTTGCCTACCCTGACCTTCCCTCGCCTCCATTATCTTAAGATTCCTGAATTTTCAGAATTTCACATATAAAAAAAGAATGCTTGTAGTTGTCGATCCCAAATTCACCTCATACATGTATTATGTCACGGTGCTGGTGTCAGATCACTCTATCACAGTGCAGGTGTCAGTGCTCTATATCACGGTGCTGGTGCTGGTGATCATCTCCGGCACCCTCTTCTTTGCCTACCCTGACCTTCCCTCGCCTCCATTATCTCAAGATTCCTGAATTTTCAGAATTTCACATATAAAAAAGAATGCTTGTAGTTGTCGATCCCAGATTCACCTCATACATGTGTTATGTCATTGGCCATGTGGTGGGACTATGTGTGCACAGCTAGTAATTATTTTGTGGCTGCAAATATGACCTGTAGGTTTGTAAAGTTCACCATCCCTGTGCTGTGCTGACTTCCTCCTGGGGCTACTTATTATTAGGGGCTCCCACCATCCCTGTGCTATGCTGGCTTCCTCCTGGGGCTGCTTACGGTGCAGGTGTCAGTGCTGTATATCACGGTGCAGGTGTCATTGCTGTATATCATGGTGCAGATGTCAGTGCTGTATATCACGGTGCAGGTGACATTGCTGTATATCACGGTGCAGATTTCAGTGCTGTATATCACGGTGCTGGTGTCAGTGCTTTATGTCACGCTGCTGATGTCAGTGCTCTCTGTCACGGTGCTGGTGTCAGATCACTCTATCATGGTGCAGGTGTCATTGCTGTATGTCACGCTGCTAATGTCAGTGCTCTCTAGAGGTCGACCGAAAAAAAAGGGCTAACTTGTGTTTGAAAGACCTCTGCGCAAATACCGCGTCACATAAAATATGATAACAGCTATTTTATTCCCTAGGGTCTCTGCTAAAAAAATATATATAAGTTTTGGGGCTTCTGAGTGATTTTCTAGCAGAAAATACTGGATTTTTACTTGTAAGCAACAAGTGTCAGAAAAGATTTAGTTGTTAAACTGAGAACTTCTACACACGGAGTTCAGCCCATTGAAGAAGAAACATTGTATCACTTTGATCTTTTCTTGGCAGCCTGCCCAGAGAGGAGGAAAGTGCTTCACTGATGTCTTCAGGCAACTTACATTGACTTCTATTACAGAAGTCTTTTGCACGTCATAATAAAAGAACCTAACGACAATTCGTATTTCGTACGAAACAGAACGGCATTTCGGACACGAAATACGAAGTACGAATTAATTTTATTACGAATCGAAACGGAACAGAACGAAACAAATTTATTGACGGTGCCCATGTCTAGTTTAATATTAAACACTTGCGGACTTCAGTGTATCACCCACAAACTGATGGGTTAGTTGAGCGGTTCAACAAAACCTTAAAGGGAATGCTAAAGAAAGCAGTTGAGGAGGATGGTCAGGATTGGGATTGTTTGTTGCCTCCCTTGTTGTTTGCCATAAGAGAGGTACCCCAGGCCTCCACAGGGTTCTCCCCCTTTGAGCTGGTTTATGGGAGACACCCCTGTGGACTACTGGATATAATGAAAGAGACATGGGAAGAAGAAGCTTCCCCGTATCGGAGTGTGGTCGAACACGTATCTCAAACGCAGGACCGAATAACAAAAGTTATGCCCATAGTACGGGAACATTTGCAGGCTGCGCAAAATGCCCAGAGTTGGGTATACAACCGATCTGCCAAGATTAGAGAGTTTAAACCCGGGATCGGGTGCTGGTCTTAGTGCCTACCGTTGAGAGTAAGTTTCTCGCCAAGTAGCAAGGACCCTTTGAGATAGTTGAGAGGGTGGGCAAGGTAAACTATAAAGTCTATCAGCCCACCAAACGTAAACCCTACCAGATTTAGCACGTCAACTTGATCAAACCATGGAAAGATAGACAGGTTTTGATAGTCAGTCTGAAAGTCCCGGAAGACCCTGATGCTCAGATTAGGAAGGTAGGGATTGCAGAGGCTCTCTCCCCTTCTCAAAAACAGGAGTCCTGGGAATTTTTGCAGAAGAATCAAGACATTTTTTCAAACCTACCGGGCCTAACCTCGGTAATTGAACATAATGTCATTACAGACCCTGGCGTTTGAGTAAACCTCAAACCCTACCGCATACCCGAAGTTCGCCAGAATATTGTCTCGGCCGAGCTTAAGAGCATGTTGGACCTTGAGGACTAAAGTAGCTGGTCTAGCCCTTTAGTCCGTGTACCCAAGCCGAATGGAACCTGGCGGTTCTGCAATGACTTTCGTGAGTTAAATGAAGTCTCCAAGCCAGACGTGTATCCCATGCCCCGGGTCGATGAATTAATCGAAAGATTGGGACCACCCTGGTACATCACCACTCTTGACTTGACCAAGGGATACTGGCAGATCCCACTGTCCCAAGAGGCTAAAGAAAAAACTGCATTTCCCACACCTGAGGGCTTATGGCAGTATGCCCGAATGCCATTTGGGTTACATGGGGCCCCAGCCACTTTCCAGAGGGCCATGGACTTCGTTCTGAGACCTCATAAGGATTTCTCAGGAGCCTTTCTTGATGACATTGTCATCTTTAGTAAGGACTGGGAGAGTCACTTACCGAAGGTCCAGTTGGTCTTGGATGCCCTCCGAAAGGCGGGGTTCACAGTGAACCCGGAAAAGAGTAAGGTTGGGTTGGAGGAGGCCCGATACCTGGGGTATGTTGTAGGCAGGGGTGTGATTAAGCCCCAACTAAACAAGGTGGAGGCTATTCAGAAATGGCCCCGTCCACTCACAAAGAAACAAGTGCGTTCTTTCCTTGGCATTGTGGGCTATTATAGGAGGTTTGTCCCCAACTTTGATAGTCTAGCAGCACCTCTGACTGATCTCACCAAGGGAAAGAATGCAACTGTTGTTCAGTGGAGTGCAGAAGCAGCGTTCTGCCGATTGAAGCAAGCTTTGTGCCAGGAACCAGTGTTGGTAGCTCCTGACTTCCAAAAAGAATTCCTGGTACAAACAGATGCCTCAAAATTGGGTCTGGGTGCAGTACTGTCCCAGATGATTGGGGGCGATGAACACCCTGTTGTGTACTTGAGAGGAACTATTCCATTGTAGAAAGGGAGTGTCTCGCAATAAAATGGGCTTTGGAGACACTCCGCTACTACTTGTTGGGCCGACCCTTCAAGTTAGTTTCAGATCATGCGCCCCTTAAGTGGATGGCCCAAAATAAAGATAAAAACTCCAGAATCACCCGGTGGTTCCTTGCTCAGGACTTCAGGTTTGTAGTGGTACATAGACCGGGAAAGGTACATCAGAAAGCGGATGCCCTTTCCCGGGTCTACTGCCACTGGAGTCGTGGTGTCCAGACCCCTGGCTTAGAACAGAGGAGGGGGATATGTAGAGGGTCAGCCTGAGGCAGGGTTAAGAGGGGGTTAATTGAAGAAGGCAAGTACTTCCCCTTCAGGCCTGCTTATTATCAGGTGCAGTGGCGGCTGGTGAAGTTTTAGGATGGGGGGGGCGCACGACCATGCCCCCTCAGATTTGGCCCCTCCCACTTCTCACAAGCCATGCCCCTTATCGAATCAACATCATATACCAGGCTGCACATTATACACAGGGCTCTACTAAAGCAGATGAATCATGCTTATCTTGTGTATAACCACATCAGGCACCTTTTTTGCAACCTGTAAATCGCACATATTTGCATTCTGCAACCTGTAAATCACACATATCTGCATTCTGTAAATCGCACATAACTGCATTCTGCAACCTGTAAATTGCACATATCTGCATTCTGTAAATCGCATTCTGTAAATCGCACATATCTGCATTCTGTAAATAGCACATATCTACAACCTGTAAATAGCACATATTTGCATTCTGCAACCTGTAAATTGCCCATATCTGCATTCTGCAACATGTAAATCGCACACATCTGCATTCTGTAAATAACACATCTGCATTCTGTGAATTGCACATATCTACAACCTGTAAATTGCACATATCTACAACATGCAAATCGCACATATCTGCATTCTGTAAATCGCATTCTGTAAATTGCACATATCTGCATTCTGTAAATCACACATCTGCATTCTGTAAATTGCACGTATCTACAAGATGCAAATCGCACATATCTACAACATGCAAATCGCATATATCTACAACCTGTAAATAGCACATATCTGCATTCTGTAAATCGCATTCTGTAAATTGCACATATCTACAACCTGTAAATCATACATATCTACAACCTGCAAATCGCACATATCTACAACCTGTAAATTGCACATATCTACAACCTATAAATCGCACATATCTACAACCTGCAAATCGCACATATCTACAACCTGTGAATAGCACATATCTGCATTCTGTAAATCGCATTCTGTAAATCGCACATATCTACCACCTGTAAATTGCACATATCTACAAACTGTAAATTGCACATATCTACAACATGTAAATTGCACATATCTACAACATGCAAATCACACATATCTACAACCTGTAAATCGCACATATCTACAACATGCAAATTGCCCATATCTACAACCTGTAAATTGCCCATATCTACAACCTGTAAATCCCACATATCTAAAACCTGTAATTCGCACATATCTACAACCTGTAAATTGCCCATATCTACAACCTGTAAATTGCCCATATCTACAACCTGTAAATCGCACATATCTACAACATGCAAATTGCCCATATCTACAACCTGTAAATCGCACATATCTACAACATGCAAATCGCACATATCTACAACATGTAAATCGCACATATCTATAACCTGTATATAGCACATATCTGCATTCTGTAAATCGCATTCTTTAAATTGCACATATCTACAACCTGTAAATCATACATATCTACAACATGCAAATCGCACATATCTACAACCTATAAATCGCACATATCTACAACCTGCAAATCACACATATCTACAACCTGTGAATAGCACATATCTGCATTCTGTAAATCGCACATATCTGCATTCTGTAAATTGCACATATCTACAACATGCAAATCGCACATATCTACAACCTGTAAATCGCACATATCTACAACATGTAAATCGCACATATCTACAACATGCAAATCGCACATATCTACAACATGTAAATCGCACATATCTACAACCTGTAAATTGCCAATATCTATAACCTGTAAATCGCACATATCTACAACATGCAAATTGCCCATATCTACAACCTGTAACTCACACATATCTACAACATGCAAATTGCACATATCTACAACATGCAAATCGCACATATCTACAACCTGTAAATTGCACATATCTACAACATGCAAATCGCACATATCTACAACATGCAAATTGCACATATCTACAACCTATAAATCGCACATATCTACATCCTATAAATCGCACATATCAACAACATGCAAATTGCACATATCTACAACATGCAAATCGCACATATCTACAACCTGTATATCGTACATATCTACAACCTGCAAATTGCACAAATCTACAACCTATAAATCGCACATATCTACATCCTATAAATCGCACATATCAACAACCTGTAAATTGCACATATCTACAACCTGCAAATCGCACATATCTACAACCTGCAAATAGCACATATCTACAACCTGTAAATTGCACATATCTACAACATGCAAATCGCACATATCTACAACCTGTAAATCTTGTTTGGGGGGGGCAGGTATGGAGGTTAATGCTGCCGACCACCGATAATAACCCTTTTTTTTTTTAATCTTGTTTGGTGGGTTATGCTGCGGTGGTCGGCAGCATACCCCCCCAAACAAGATTTTAAAAAAAGGTTATTATCGGTGGTCAGCAGCATTAACCTCCATACCTGCCCCCCCTAAACAAGATTTAAAAAAGGGTTATTATCGGTGGTCGGCAGCATTAACCTCCATACCTGCCCCCCCTAAACAAGATTTAAAAAAGGGTTATTATCGGTGGTCGGCAGCATACCCCCCTTTTTTTTAAAGCTTCTGGGGGGGGGTGTATGCTGCCGGTCACTGATAATTTCTTTAAATCTTGTTTAGCAGGGGGTGGGGGGGTTGGGGTATGCTGCTGAGTGCAACCACCATAAGATAGATCGATGTGGAGGGGGTACCGGCGGCTGGGCGGAATAAACTATCAAGATTGTTTAAGCTGCCATGCAGCAACCCCTTACCTGAGCCTCTCAGGCGGGCAGAATAGAGAAGTGCCGTGCCAACGTCACTTCCTTGAGTGACGTCGGAAGCACCGCCCACCACTCACTCAAGTGCAAGTCTATGCACTTGCTCGGCCAGTCGATCGCGCCGGAAGCTGTGGCGTGATCGGCTGCGCCACAGAGCGCTGTTTTCTTGGGCAAATTAAGCACCTCATCTGCAATCTTGTGATTGCATAGACGTGGCGCTTCCTATATTGCACTGCGCCCGGCACCAGTGCACATAGGGAGGGAAATTTGAAAAAAAAATGTTTTTCTTAAAGGGACATGTTTAAAAAAAATTTTTTTTTTTTTTACTCCATGGGGCGGGGGGCCGCGCCCAGGCGCCCCCTATGGACGGGCCTCCACTGATCAGGTGTGCTGAAAGTGTCAGCGGGGAGTTGTTGAGTAGGAGAGAGAGATACAGCAGCATTGCTGGAAGGTGGACCTGCTGGGTGAGCCTAAACCACAAAAAAAGACTTTAGCTGTGTTTGGAGCTATGAATTGTTACCTCTAAGCCTGTGGGCTGACGAACTGTGTCTGATCTTATGTTTTGTTTTGCTGCTTTGCTGAATAAAAGCCAATTTTATTTTACTGGACTGCCTCTGAGCCAGCTCTTCACCCCCTGATCCCCTACAACGGTTTAGGAGATATTTACTAAAAAACAGTAACAGCTGTCTCCGGTGCATGCGCCGTAGACAGTGGCACGCAGGAGCACTATCACCGTTAGCAGCATGCCGCTGCTAACGGCGATATGCCGTTAGTGGCGGCTCCCGTGCACATGCGCGGGAGTGATGTCATGGCTGCTCCGGTGCTGTGAGTGGCCGGAGCAGCGATACCCGGAAGAAGATGGATGCTCCGGACTACAGGGGACAGCGGTGACATCGCTGGCTGCTGTGTCAGGTAAGTGACACATAATGGGCTACTATGCGATGCATAGTAGCCCATTATGCTTTACCTTTGCAGGGAGACAAAGAGGAAGTAAACCCATCAGGGTTTACGTCCTCTTTAATATTTTTCATTTTAGCATATAATGATAATTTTAAAACATAAATAGTACATTATTATTATTCTTATTATTGATAATAATAATAGGACATAATGGATGGAGGGGAGGGGCTATGTGCTTTTAAGGAAAGGTGGTCTCACCCTGGCGTCCAGTGGCTCACGCTGCGCAGGTAACAACTTACCACCCACCCACCCTTCCTGTTTTTTTGGTCAGTTCTCACAGCAGGAGCTGTGCCTTCAGGATGCCATGGCAGCTGGCGGATGCTGGTCTTTGCTGGCGAATGGAAGAACCTCAGATAAGGAAGGGTTCGGCACCCATCGGTGGTATGGGTCCCTCTGGTGTATTCCAGTTAACATTGGTTAATTGGTACACTGCGGTGAGTGGTTTGTCTCCGAGCCAGTATGCCGTGGCTGGAGGCCTAGTATAGTAAAAGGTTACGCTGTGCATTCTTGAACATACAATATTTTGGAGTTCCTGCAAAGACCAGCACAATTAGTCACTGATGGGTTTTTTGTTTAACAAATTGTTTTATTGTTTATGTTAATTTAAGTTTCTTTGTTAAGAAAGAGGCTGCTACGGCCAATTTTTTACTCCATTTTTGTGTGGTCTCTATTAATGGATTTTATGACAGGTTGGTCTGGCAGTTATTGGCTCAGGATGCAATATCTGTTCTACACTGGTCAAGATATTAGGGTTGGTTCACATTGCAAAGAGAATGTTGGTACATGGGGACAAGATGTGCTCACTTTGAATGCCCAGACATGTGCACATTGGGCATTTAAAGCAATCACAGCTTCACCTTGGGGGGATTTCCTAAAACTGGAGCACACAGAATCTGATGCAGCTCTGCATAGTAACCAATCAGCTCCTAACTTCAGCTTTTTTCAATTAAACTTTGACAATAAAACCTGAAAGCTGATTGGTTACTATGCACAGCTGCACCAGATTTTGCTTGCTCCAATTTTAGTACCCCCCCCATTATCTACCAACATTCACAATGGAAAATGAACAGCCCCCACTCTTTGGTAACCCTCCCATTTCTTTATTAGTCACTTTTCGTCCTTGCTATAGCCGAAAGATGGCTGCAGCGCAGACTTAATTTGCCGGGAGGGTGTTCATGGACGTCCTCCCATGCTTGAGCAGCCTGCGTGCCCCCTGCAGGGCACGCACGGCAAGCTCTGTGATTAGTGAGTCTATGAGACTGAGCTCATCACAGATCGGACAGCTGATCCCGACCCCTTACCACATGATCAGCTGTCAGCCAATGACAGCTGATCATGTGATGTAAACAGAACCGGTAATCGGCTATTTTTTCTCCTCATGCTGGTGAGGGAAAAAAAGGCGATCACTGGCAGCTGTGAGAGGAACATCGGTCCCGATTGTGGAGAACCTCTGCAGAATCTTCTGTGCCCACCAGCATCACCTACCAGTGCCCACCTGCTCCATGTAAGCCCTTGTACACACGGAGAATCCGTCGGAATGTGTCCTATCGGACCGTGTTGTCGGATAATCCGACTGTGTGTGGTATGCATCGGACTGTGTCCGTCGGAATATCCGTCGGACCAAATTTTCCAACATGTTGGAAATATTTTCCGACCAACTGGTCCGATAGGACATACTCTGGTCATGTGTAGAGAATTTCGATCGGACAAAGTGCCACGCATGCTCAGATCAAATTCCTACATCAAAGCTATTGGCTACTAGCCTGAACGTAGTCCCATCGTAACGAAATTACGTCATCACGTTCTGAAAGATCGGATTTTTTGACAAAACTTTGTCCGACCGTGTGTATGCAACAGTTTCGGACAAGATCCGACGGACAAAATCCGACGGACAAAATCAGATTGATTTGGTTGGCAGAATGTTCGACCGTGTGTACGTGGGCTAAGAGGAAAAAATTAGATTGCGCTATGGACTAAACCAGGAAAAAAGGAGAATGGGTATGAGCTGCCTCTACTTAATACCTCCTCCCAAAAATGGGGGGGGGGGTGCTGAGTGTGTAAACACACAGTTTCCGGTTCTATGAGCAGTGAACTGACAGATCGTCTGTTCATACAGAGAATGAACAACGAACTGTTAGTTTCCCTGCACAGTCCCCTCCCTCCTTCAGTTAGAACACTCCCTAGGATACATATTGACCCCCGTCACTGCCCCCTAGTGTTAACCCCTTCACTGCCAGTGACATTTTTACAGTAATCAATGCAATTTTATTTGCACTGATCGCTGTATTAATGCCAATGGTCCCAAAAATGTGTCAAAATTGTCCAATGTGTCCGCAATAATGTCACAGTCACAATAAAAATTGCTGATCACTGCCATTACTAGTAAAAAAAAAAAAATAATAAAAATGCCATAAAACTATCCCCTATTTTGTAGACGCTATAACTTTTGCGCAAACCATTCAATATACGCTTATTGCGATTTTTTTTTTACCAAAAATATGTAGTGGAATACGTATCGGCCTAAACTGAGGAAAAAAATGTTTTTTATATTTTTGGGGGGATATTTATTATAGCAAAAAGTTAAAAATAATGTGTTTTTTTTTCAAAAATTGTTGCTTTTTTTTGTTTATAGAGCAAAAAATAAAAACCGCCAAGGTGATCAAATACCACCAAAAGAAAGCTCTGTTTGTGGGAAAAAAGGATGTAAATTTTGTTTGGGAGCCACGTCGCACGACCGCATAATTGTCAGTTAAAGCGACGCAGTGCCGAATCGGCTTAAGCGGTTAAGACAGGGGTAGGGAACCTTTTTGGCTGAGAGAGCCATGAACGCCACATATTTTAAAATGTAATTCCACGAGAGCCATACAATATGTTTAAAACAAATTTATTTTTACTTTCAAAAGATTTTTATTTTATGAAAAAGGCACTTGCAAGAACATACTTATAAAAGCAAACAAACTCCAGCAGGGTAGGCCTGCTGCCAAAGTGCAAGTAAAAGTACAATAAGACAGTTGTATAAACCAGATAGTGGCAAATAAGTACAGACATCCTGCCCCGCCAAAGCAAAGAGGCCATACGATAAACCAAAGGGTAGCGCCCCGTGAGGAGCCCATCTAAAACATCTGTCTGGGGGAGCAACCAGGAGACCCCCCCCCCACACCCCTGGTAGGGAGCTTGCTGTGTCAGGATGGGGGCGTATTCTCCCGGGTTCCCCCCCTCCCACAAGGAGATAGTACCCGATGAGCAGCCCACAGGGAGCACCTCTACAAGCAATTTGTCTATACGGTAAATCTGTCAATTATAGCACCGTTGAGATAACCACAAAAACAGATAATCAAGAGGGACAGAAGAGAGAAGGGGGGAAGAAAAGAGAAGAACAGAGGGGTATAGGGGTAAGCTATTTCCGAAAAGGGTGGAGGGGTATGGAGTAAGAATGCCTAACACTCAGTAAGAGAGGGAGAGCTTTAAGAATTAGATTTGGACGATAGGGAAAAGCCTGGGGGCACTCCCGGCAGAAGGGATTTGCCCATGTACCGGGCCCAATGATCCCACACCTTTCTGAATTTAGGCGTGGTATCCAACAGAATGCCTGACAGTTTTTCTTGGGACATTATCCAGGATATCTTCCTCTTCACTGCGAGGAAGGAGGGCCTGGGTTGCTTCCAAGTGGAGGCAATTGCAATTTTGGCACCTAAGAGGATAAAGTGGGTTAGTTTCTGAGTGTTTACAGGCAACAAAGGAGCAGGGGCATTGAGCAACGCAACCTCAGGAGTTCTTGGAACCCGGCAGCCTGTGACCCTGTGAATCAAGTTAAGGATTTTAGTCCAGAACGATCGAAGCCTAGGGCATTCCCACCAGATGTGGATCATGGAGCCACGAAGTTGACACCCTCTAAAGCATAGGGGGTTTGCCGTGGGATAAATTTTGGCCAGCTTGGCTGGAGTGAGATACCACCTAGTTATCAATTTGATGCTAGCTTCCATGAGTGAGATGTTTTGGATCCCACGAAAGGATCTGGCTAGGGCCAACTGCCAGGTTTCAAGACTGCCAGAGGTCTGGAGGTCAGTCTCCCATGCTGTCATGTAGGGGGATTTACCCGTTGGGGCAGTGAGAGCCGCATAGATTACTGATATACCGCCCCTCTGCTCCCCGATCCTACCACACCAGGCTTCGTAGTCAGTAAAGGGGGGAGGAAGGGGCTTGTTCTTCCAAAGCGAGTGTAAGAAATGAGATATTTGCTGGAAGCGGAACCTCTCTGAGTCAGGTAGCTCTAAGTGTTCGATACAATAGGCAAGGGAAATTGGACCCCTTGGGGTGAAATAATGACCTATCCGGTATAGTCCCTTGTCCAGCCACCATTTGAAGGCCCCGATATTCAGGCCAGGGGGAAATTCGTGATTACGGAAGATGTGAGCAAGGGGCCGTAATGTGGAGACCAGGGAAGGCTCTCTGCGGAGACCGTCCCATAGGGCACAGGAGTGAGAGAGGGAGGGAGACATGATGGGCGGCCTGGCTTTGGGTGGGCACCACAAGAGATAGTCTAGTGTGAATGAGGGCACGGAACAGCGTTCAATGGACAACCAATCCGGTTTCTCGTATTTGGAGTAGAGCATGGAGAGTTGGGCCAGGCGGGCTGCAAGGTAATATTTGTGGAGATTAGGAAGACCCAACCCACCCCTGCGTCTGTGTAGGAAAAGCGTGTTTTGCGAGAGAAGGTACCCTTTGTTACTCCATATGTATTTCAATATTTTGCTTTGCAGAGAGCAAAGATGGTCCTTCCGGAGCGGTATGGGGAGGGCTCGAAAGTAATAATTTATTTTTTAATCGATTAATCGACTAATTTCAATTATAACTGTAATATCCACATCATCTCCCCCACTGTAATATCCACATCTCCCCTATGATTGTCTGCTTGCTTACCACTACACAGGCAGGCAGATCCAAGAGCAGTTGAGGCAGGTGATTGATGACATCAGCGCACCGCTCACTTAGGCTGCCGCCGGGTGTACCAAGATAGCCGCAGCTCCAGAGCTAGGCTGAAGCTGCGGCCTTTACCTATGGGCTCAATCCACGTATCGGCACACCATGCAATCCGTGGAGGTAAGAGCCAGATGCAGCCATCAAAAGAGCAACATCTGGCTCGCGAGCCATAGGTTCCCTACCCCTGGGTTAAGAGGTCCTGTCATGTTTTTTTCTATTACAAGGGATGTTTACATTCCTTCTAATAGGAATAAAAGTGACACAATTTTTGTTTTAAAGGACAGTGTAAAAGTAAAATAAATAAGATTTTTTTTTTAAGTGCCCAGTGAGCTTGCACGCAGAAGCGAAAGCATACGTTAATTGCGCCCGCATATGAAAACAGTGTTAAAATACCAAACCCTCTCTACTTCTAACACCCCCCCTCTACTCCTCATACAACCCCCCCTCTATTCCTCACACACCCCCTACTCCTCACCCACCCCCCTCTACACCTCACACACCCCCCTCTACTCCTCAACCCCCTCTACTCTTCACCCCCCCTCTACTCTTCATACCTCCCCCTCTACTCCTCACACCCCACACCTAGGGTTGCCACCCCATCCCTTTAAACCTGAACACATATGAATTACACAGGTTCTGAGGCTAATTTAAATCAGATAAGGCACCAAGTGAGTTTACCACCTTAATCAGCACAGAACCAACTGCTGGATGGAGAGGCACAGACATGGCAGGTTCCAGGGGGTGCTGATTTACACCCAGATCACAGTTGTGCCCTCCCTTTGATGTGAGGCCTGATTGGCCACTGATCTCCCCCCCACCATCGCCCGCATGCACGGGCACTATTCGATGGGGGGCACTTCTCGACAGAACACTGGCAACAGGAAATGTGGATAGGGGCAGTAATCACACTGTGTGTGTGTACACTCCAATTTCATCTAAGAGCGATCCTGTCTAATGTGCTGGAGGTGCGCTGTAGTGACAGGAGAGGATGAGGAGGGGAAGGTCACAGGGAAATTGTACACAATGAAGGGGGGGTGTAATAGTTTGTACTTTGGATGTTTGTGGAGAAGGGGGATGGGCATTTATCTGTGCTGAGAAGTGTAATCAGGATGGGGGGGTGTGTATTTGCTAGAAGGAGGATTGGGGAGGAATATGTGCTAGGACAGTATTGGGGGATTTGAGCCGTGACAGGGAATGTTTTCTCTAAGGGTGTGGGAATTTCTGCTAAGAGGGGGGAATTTGTGCTTTGGGAGATTTGGGTAGGGAGGAAGAATTTGTGCTAGGAAAAGGGTAATTTGGAGGGGGTTGTGGATTTGTGGGGGGATTTGTTATACAAGGAGGAACGGGGGGGATTTGCTCTTGAAGTAGTGATTTAGGGGATTTTTTTTTTGCTGGGGGGGATTTGTGTTAGGAGGCGGGGTTGGGAGGATTTGTGTTAGGAGGCGGGGTTGGGAGGATTTGTGTTAGGAGGCGGGGTTGGGAGGATTTGTGTTAGGAGGCGGGGTTGAGGGAGGATTTGTGTTAGGAGGCGGGGTTGAGGGAGGATTTGTGCTGGGAGAATGGATTGGGGAGGATTGTTGCTACAAGGGGGGATTGCAAGGATTTTTGCAAGGAAGAGGGATTGGATGGATTTGTGCTAGAAAACGTGATTTGGGGGATTTGTTCTAGGAGGAGGGATTGGCGGAAGGATTTGTGCTAGGATAGGGAATTGGGGGAGTAGATTTCTGCAGGAGATTTGGGTAGGGAGGAAGATTTGTGCTAGGAAAAGGGTATTTTGGATAGGGTTGTAGATTTGGGGGACGATTGGGGGGAATTTGTGCTAGGATAGGGAATTGGGGGAGTAGATTTCTGTTAGGAGGGGGATTGGGGTGGGATGTGAGTTGGGGGGGCATAATAACTGTGTAGTGGATACTCCAACTTTGAATTAGATGTAATGTTGAAAAGTGACCCGTTGCTGCAGGCACCTTATCGGTATCTAATGTGATTGGTATATATATGGAATGGCGGGGCTGCGCTGCTGTAGTGATTGCCAAATTAGTTTATGCAACAAAGCTAACATGACATTGATGTGCAAGGATGTAAATAATGTGACATTGAGCAAATACATATCGAAAACGTGAGAATTCATATAATAATACAATCCATGCCACTTTAGGTGCTGATAACACTTCAATAAATATTTGAAAAAGAAGGGGCAAATACCGCAAATGAATCTATAAAATACGGAGGCATTCATCTGTCAATGTGCAGTGATTGCTATGAAGACAGCAGAATATTAATAGTGATTTAAAAACATAAGACTCCAAAGTAAAGAGGGAGATGGAAAATCTGAGGCTACTTTCACACTGGAGGCGCTTTTCAGGGGCTAAAGGGTTAAAAAATAGCGCCTGTAAATCGCCTGAAACCCCCCCAGTATGAGAGCCCTGAGTGCTTTCACACCGGGGCGGTGCGCTGGCGGGACTGGAAAGAAAGTCCTGCAAGCCGCATCTTTGGGGCGTTGTGGGAGCGGTGAATACATCGCTCCTAAAACGCCCTTACCATTGAAATCAATGGCCAGCACTGCCGGTGCACCCGCAAAGCGCTTCGGCAGCAGCACATTTAACCCTTTTTTGGCCGCTAGTGTGGGTTTAAAGCGCCACTAAAATGACGATAAAACGCTGCTTTACTGCCGACAACCCCCCCCGCCCCCACCAAAATAATGGGGTGTCCCTTTCCAGTGTTGTAGGAGGGATGGGGGGATTTGTGCTGGGAGGAGGGGGGACAGTCAGGTGGGGGGGAAGGAGCCACTCTCATGCAAGAAGTTGGGGACCCCTGTCATGCAGAGTGTGGGGGCCCCTGTCATGCAGGGTGTTGGGGCCCCTATCATGCAGTGTATTGGGGCCCCTGTCATGCAGGGTGTCGGGGGGGCCCGTCTTGCAGGGTGTCGGGGGCCCCTGTCATGCAGTGTGTTGGGGCGCCCCTGTCATGCAGTGTGTCATGCAGGGGCTCCTGTCATGTAGGGTGTGGGGGCCCCTGTCATGCAGGATGTTGGGGCCCCTATCATGCAGTGTATTGGGGCCCATGTCATGCAGGGTGTCGGGGCCCCTGTCATGCAGTATATCAGGGCCACTGTCCTGCAGGGTGTCGGGGGGCCCCCCTGTCCTGCAGTGTATCTGGGCCCCCTGTCCTGCAGTGTATCGGGGCCCCCCTGTCCTGCAGTGTATCGGGGCCCCCCCTGTCCTGTAGTGTATCGGGGCCCCTGTCCTGCAAGGTATTGGGCCCCTGTTATGCAGGGTATCAGGAGGCCCCTGTCATGCAGGGTATCAGGAGGCCCCTGTCATGCAGGGTATCGGGGCCCCTGTCATGCAAGGGCTCCTGTCATGTAGGGTGTGGGGGGCCCCTGTCATGCAGGGTGTTGGGGCCCCTATCATGCAGTGTATTGTGGCCCCTGACATGCAGGGTGTCGGGGGCCCCTGTCATGCAGGGTGTCAGGGGCCCCTGTCCTGCAGGGTGTCGGGGGGCCCCTGTCCTGCAGAGTATCAGGAGGGGCCCCTGTCCTGCAGGGTATCGGGGGGACCCTGTCATGTAGGGTGTGGGGGGCCCCTGTCCTGCAGGGTGTGGGGGCCCCCCTTCATGCAGTGTATCGGGGCCCCTTCCATGTATGGTGAGGGGGGGCCCCTGTCCTGCAGGGTGTGGGGGGCCCCTGTCCTGCAGGGTATCTGGGGGGGCCCCTGTCCTGCATGGTGTCAGGGCCCCTGTCATGCAGGGGCTCCTGTCATGCAGGGTGTTGGGGCCCCTATCATGCAGTGTATTGGGGCCACTGTCATGCAGGGTGTTGGGGCCCCCTGTCATGCAGTGCATCGGGGCCCCCTGTCATGCAGTGTATCAGGGCCCCCGTTCTGCAGTGTATCAGGGCCCCTGTCCTGCAAGGTATTGGGCCCCTGTCATGCAGGGTATCGGGGGGGCCCTGTCCTGCAGGGTGTGGAGGGCCCCTGTTATGCATGGTGTTGGGGCCCCTGTCATGCAGGGGCTCCTGTCATGGAGGGTATGGGGGGCCCCTGTCATGCAGGGTGTTGGGGCCCCTATCATGCAGGGTGTCGGGGGCCCCTGTCCTGCAGGGTATCGGGGGGGCCCCAGTCCTGCAGGGTATCGGGGGGCCCCTGTCATGTAGGGTGTGGGGGGCCCCTGTCCTGCAGGGTGTGGGGGACCCCCTCATGCAGTGTATCGGGGCCCCTTCCATGTATGGTGTGGGGGCCCCTGTCCTGCAGGGTGTGGGGGACCCCTGTCCTGCAGGGTATCCGGGGGCCCCTATCCTGCAGGGTATCCGGGGGACCCCTGTCATGTAGGGTGTGGGGGCCCCCCTCATGCAGTGTATGGGGTCCACTTCCATGTACGGTGTGGGGGGCCCCTGTCCTGCAGGGTATCGGGGGCCCCTGTCCTGCATGGTGTCGGGGCCCCTGTCATGCAGGGGCTCCTGTCATGTAGGGTGTGGGGGCCCCTGTCCTGCAGGGTGTCGGGGCCCCCTGTCATGCAGTGTATCAGGGCCCCCGTCCTGCAGTGTATCAGGGCCCCTGTCTTGCAAGGTATTGGGCCCCTGTCATGCAGGGTATCGGGGGGGCCTTGTCCTGCAGGGTGTGGAGGGTCCCTGTCATGCATGGTGTTGGTGCCCCTGTCATGCAGGGGCTCCTGTCATGTAGGGTATGGGGGGCCCCTGTCATGCAGGGTGTTGGGGCCCCTATCATGCAGTGTATTGTGGCCCCTGTCCTGCAGGGTGTCAGGGGCCCCTGTCCTGCAGGGTATCGGGGTGGGGCCCCTGTCATGCAGGGTATCGGGGGGACCCCTGTCATGTAGTGTGTGGGGGGCCCCTGTCATGTAGGGTGTGGGGGGCCCCTGTCCTGCAGGGTGTGGAGGTCCCCCTCATGCAGTGTATGGGGCCCCTTCCATGTACGGTGTGGGGGGCCCTGTCCTTCAGGGTATCGGGGGGCCCCTGTCACGTAGGGTGTGGGGGGCCCCTGTCCTACAGGGTGTTGGGGCCCCCCTCATGCAGTGTATCGGGGGCCCCTTCCATGTACGGTGTGGGGGGCCCCTGTCCTGCAGGGTGTGGGGGACCCCTGTCCTGCAGAGTATCCGGGGGCCCCTGTCCTGCAGGGTATCCGGGGGTCCCTGTCATGTAGGGTGTGGGGGCCCCTCTCATGCAGTGTATGGGGGCCCCTTCCATGTACGGTGTGAGGGGCCCCTGTCCTGCAGGGTGTGGGTGACCTCTGTCCTGCAGGGTATTGGGGGCCCCTGTCCTGCATGGTGTCGGGGCCCCTGTCATGCAGGGGCTCCTGTCATGTAGGGTGTGTGGGGCCCCTGTCATGCAGGGTGTTGGGGGCCCCTGTCCTGCAGGGTATCGGGCCCCCTGTCATGCAGTGTATTGGGGCCCCTGTCATGCAGTGTATTGGGGCCCCTGTCCTGCAGGGTGTCGGGGCCCCTGTCCTGCAGGGTATCCGGGGGGCCCCTGTCATGTAGGGTGTAGGGGGCCCCTGTCCTGCAGGGTGTGGGCCCCCCTCATGCAGTGTATGGGGGCCCCTTCCATGTACGGTGTGGGGCCCCTGATCTGCAGAGTGTGGGGGACCCCTGTCCTGCAGGATATCGGGGACCCTGTCCTGCATGGTGTTGGGGCACCTGTCATGTAGGGGAGGGGGGCCACTATCATGCAGTGTATTGGGGCCCCCATCCTGCAGGGTGTCGGGGCCCCTGTCATGCAGTGTATTGGAGCCCCTGTCCTGCAGTGTGTCCGGGGCCACTGTCATGCAGGGTATCCAGGGGGCCCCTGTCATGTAGGGTGTGGGGGCCCCCCTCATGCAGTGTATGGGGGCCCCTTCCATGTACGGTGTGGGGGCCCCTGTCCTGCAGGGTGTGGGGGACCCCTGTCCTGAAGGGTATCGGGGGCCCCTGTCCTGCATGGTGTCGGTGCCCCTGTCATGCAGGGGCTCCTGTCATGTAGGGTGTGGGGGGCCCCTGTCATGCAGGGTGTGGGGGACCCCTGTCATGCAGGGTGTGGGGGGCCCCTATCATGCAGTGTATTGGGGCCCCTGTCCTGCAGGGTGTCGGGGCCCCCTGTCATGCAGTGTATCGGGGCCCCCTGTCATGCACTGTATCGGGGCCCCCGTCCTGCAGTGTATCAGGGCCCCTGTCCTGCAAGGTATTGGGCCCCTGTCATGCAGGGTATCGGGGGGGCCTTGTCCTGCAGGGTGTGGAGGGCCCCTGTCATGCATGGTGTTGGTGCCCCTGTCATGCAGGGGCTACTGTCATGTAGGGTATGGGGGGCCCCGGTCATGCAGGGTGTTGGGGTGGGGCCCCTGTCATGCAGGGTATCGGGGGGACCCCTGTCATGTAGTGTGTGGGGGGCCCCTGTCATGTAGGGTGTGGGGGGCCCCTGTCCTGCAGGGTGTGGAGGTCCCCCTCATGCAGTGTATGGGGCCCCTTCCATGTACGGTGTGGGGGGGCCCTGTCCTTCAGGGTATCGGGGGGCCCCTGTCACGTAGGGTGTGGGGGGCCCCTGTCCTACAGGGTGTTGGGGCCCCCCTCATGCAGTGTATCGGGGGCCCCTTCCATGTACGGTGTGGGGGGCCCCTGTCCTGCAGGGTGTGGGGGACCCCTGTCCTGCAGAGTATCCGGGGGCCCCTGTCCTGCAGGGTATCCGGGGGGCCCCTGTCATGTAGGGTGTGGGGGCCCCTCTCATGCAGTGTATGGGGGCCCCTTCCATGTACGGTGTGAGGGGCCCCTGTCCTGCAGGGTGTGGGTGACCTCTGTCCTGCAGGGTATTGGGGGCCCCTGTCCTGCATGGTGTCGGGGCCCCTGTCATGCAGGGGCTCCTGTCATGTAGGGTGTGTGGGGCCCCTGTCATGCAGGGTGTTGGGGGCCCCTGTCCTGCAGGGTATCGGGCCCCCTGTCATGCAGTGTATTGGGGCCCCTGTCATGCAGTGTATTGGGGCCCCTGTCCTGCAGGGTGTCGGGGCCCCTGTCCTGCAGGGTATCCGGGGGGCCCCTGTCATGTAGGGTGTAGGGGGCCCCTGTCCTGCAGGGTGTGGGGCCCCCCTCATGCAGTGTATGGGGGCCCCTTCCATGTACGGTGTGGGGGACCCCTGTCCTGCAGGATATCGGGGACCCTGTCCTGCATGGTGTTGGGGCACCTGTCATGTAGGGGAGGGGGGCCACTATCATGCAGTGTATTGGAGCCCCTGTCCTGCAGTGTGTCGGGGGCCACTGTCATGCAGGGTATCCAGGGGGCCCCTGTCATGTAGGGTGTGGGGGCTCCCCTCATGCAGTGTATGGGGGCCCCTTCCATGTACGGTGTGGGGGCCCCTGTCCTGCAGGGTGTGGGGGACCCCTGTCCTGAAGGGTATCGGGGGCCCCTGTCCTGCATGGTGTCGGTGCCCCTGTCATGCAGGGGCTCCTGTCATGTAGGGTGTGGGGGGCCCCTGTCATGCAGGGTGTGGGGGACCCCTGTCATGCAGGGTGTGGGGGGCCCCTATCATGCAGTGTATTGGGGCCCCTGTCCTGCAGGGTGTCGGGGCCCCCTGTCATGCACTGTATCGGGGCCCCCGTCCTGCAGTGTATCAGGGCCCCTGTCCTGCAAGGTATTGGGCCCCTGTCATGCAGGGTATCGGGGGGGCCTTGTCCTGCAGGGTGTGGAGGGCCCCTGTCATGCATGGTGTTGGTGCCCCTGTCATGCAGGGGCTACTGTCATGTAGGGTATGGGGGGCCCCGGTCATGCAGGGTGTTGGGGCCC
Source organism: Lithobates pipiens (assembly GCF_037356315.1). Taxonomy (NCBI): domain Eukaryota; kingdom Metazoa; phylum Chordata; class Amphibia; order Anura; family Ranidae; genus Lithobates; species Lithobates pipiens. The sequence continues at coordinate 164,726,455 of NW_027507789.1, forward strand.
CTATCATGCAGTGTATTGTGGCCCCTGTCCTGCAGGGTGTTGGGGGGCCCTGTCCTGCAGGGTGTCGGGGCCCCTGTCCTGCAGGGTATCTGGGGGGCCCCTGTCATGCAGGGTATCGGGGGGACCCCTGTCATGTAGGGTGTGGGGGGGGCCCTGTCCTGCAGGGTGTGGGGGTCCCCCTCATGCAGTGTATGCGGGCCCCTTCCATGTACGGTGTGGGGGGCCCCTGTCCTTCAGGGTATCGGGGGCCCCTGTCATGTAGGGTGTGGGGGGCCCCTGTCCTGCAGGGTGTGGGGGCCCCCCTCATGCAGTGTATCGGCGGCCCCTTCCATGTACGGTGTGGGGGGCCCCTGTCCTGCAGGGTGTGGGGGACCCCTGTCCTGCAGGGTATCCGGGGGCCCCTGTCCTGCAGGGTATCCGGGGGGCCCCTGTCATGTAGGGTGTGGGGGCCCCTCTCATGCAGTGTATGGGGGCCCCTTCCATGTACGGTGTGGGGGGCCCCTGTCCTGCAGGGTGTGGGGGACCCCTGTCCTGCAGGGTATCGGGGGCCCCTGTCCTGCATGGTGTCGGGGCCCTTGTAATGCAGGGGCTTCTGTCATGTAGGGTGTGGGGGCCCCTGTCATGCAGGGTGTTGGGGGCCCCTGTCCTGCATGGTGTCGGGGCCCCTGTAATGCAGGGGCCCCTGTCATGTAGGGTGTGGGGGACCCCTGTCCTGCAGGGTATCGGGGGCCCCTTTCCTGCATGGTGTCGGGGCCCCTGTAATGCAGGGGCTCCTGTCATGTAGGGTATGGGGAGCCCCTGTCATGTAGGGTGTGGGGCCCCCCTCATGCAGTGTATGGGGGCCCCTTCCATGTACGGTGTGGGGCCCCTGTCCTGCATGGTGTCGGGGCACCTGACATGTAGGGTGTGGGGGGCCACTATCATGCAGTGTATCGGGGCCCCCTGTCATGCACTGTATCGGGGCCCCCGTCCTACAGTGTATCAGGGCCCCTGTCCTGCAAGGTATTGGGCCCCTGTCATGCAGGGTATCGGGGGGGCCTTGTCCTGCAGGGTGTGGAGGGCCCCTGTCATGCATGGTGTTGGTGCCCCTGTCATGCAGGGGCTACTGTCATGTAGGGTATGGGGGGCCCCGGTCATGCAGGGTGTTGGGGCCCCTATCATGCAGTGTATTGTGGCCCCTGTCCTGCAGGGTGTCGGGGGGCCCTGTCCTGCAGGGTGTCGGGGCCCCTGTCATGCAGGGTATCGGGGGGACCCCTGTCATGTAGGGTGTGGGGGGGCCCCTGTCCTGCAGGGGTGGGGGTCCCCCTCATGCAGTGTATGCGGGCCCCTTCCATGTACGGTGTGGGGGGCCCCTGTCCTTCAGGGTATCGGGGGCCCCTGTCATGTAGGGTGTGGGGGGCCCCTGTCCTGCAGGGTGTGGGGGCCCCCCTCATGCAGTGTATCGGCGGCCCCTTCCATGTACGGTGTGGGGGGCCCCTGTCCTGCAGGGTGTGGGGGACCCCTGTCCTGCAGGGTATTGGGGGGCCCCTGTCCTGCATGGTGTCGGGGCCCTTGTAATGCAGGGGCTTCTGTCCTGTAGGGTGTGGGGGCCCCTGTCATGCAGGGTGTTGGGGGCCCCTGTCCTGCATGGTGTCAGGGCCCCTGTAATGCAGGGGCCCCTGTCATGTAGGGTGTGGGGGACCCCTGTCCTGCAGGGTATCGGGGGCCCCTTTCCTGCATGGTGTCGGGGCCCCTGTAATGCAGGGGCTCCTGTCATGTAGGGTATGGGGGGCCCCTGTCATGTAGGGTGTGGGGCCCCCCTCATGCAGTGTATGGGGGCCCCTTCCATGTACGGTGTGGGGCCCCTGTCCTGCATGGTGTCGGGGCACCTGACATGTAGGGTGTGGGGGGCCACTATCATGCAGTGTATTGGGGCCCCCATCCTGCAGGGTGTCGGGGCCCCTGTCATGCAGAGTGTGGAGGGACCCTGTCATGCAGGGTGTTGGGGCCCCTGTCCTGCAGTGTATCGGGCCCCTGTCCTGCAGTGTATGGGGGGGCCCTGTCATGCAGTGTATGGGGGCCCCTATCCTGCAGTGTATCGGGGCCCCTGTCATGTAGTGTATCGGGGCCCCTGGGATCAGCTCTGCTCCTCAGTGTGGACGATGATTTCTGTTCCCTCAGAGCAGAAAGGAGGAGAGGAAACACTGACAGATTATTACACAAACCTGTCCCGCCCACACATCCCGACACTGGACCCGCCCCCCTGGTCAGCTGACATCAGTCATAATCACACTTACTAGTTCTCTGATAGAGGTGCGATGAAGAAGCTGGGGGTGTAGATTTTACCACTGGAGGGCGCTGTGTGAGGTCTCACTCCCTCCTCCTGGAACCACCTACAAAATGGCGCCGCTCGGCCTGCGCGCGCTAACCCCGCCCCCTCAAGCCAATCAGATGCCGCTGCGTGACGCACGCTCTGGCTGAGTGGCTGATATCTCTGCTGTACGGAGACAGATAGCTGCAGAGAGGATTCAGCTTTATCCTCCCTTCAGCCTGCAGGGGGCAATAGAGCGCCATTGTGTAGTGAGGGAAGGCTGCCCGTTCTTCCCCTCCTCTATGCCTTTCTCACATAACTGCAGGGAGGAAGGAAACGACGATTCACAGTGTCTGGAAGTGCAGGGGGGTCTGTGCTGATTGATTATTAGTGCAGCCCCACCATGAAAGCCCACACTGGACCACCAGGGATTGTCACCACCAGGTAGACCACCAGGGATGCCAATCAGTGCCCACAATGGGCATCACTGATTGGCAGCCATTATTGTTTGGCACCTTATCAGTGTTTGACAGGGCAGCCCCATCAGTGCCACCTATCAGTGCCATCCGTGCCTCCTATGTATACCCATCAGTGCTGCATATTAGTGACCATCGTCAGTGCCACCTTATCAGAGCTTGTCAGTGCAGCCCCATCTGTGCCCTCTTTCAGTGACACCTATGTATACCTATCAGTGCCGCATATTAGTGCCCATCATCGGTGCCGCATATTAGTGCCCATCATCGGTGCCACCTTATGAGTGTTTGTCAGTGCAGCCCCATCTGTGCCGCCTGTCAGTGCCCATCCATGCAGCCTTTCAGTGCCACCTATGTAAACCCATCTGCTGCATATCAGTGCCACATATTAGTGCCCATCATCAGTGCCACCTCATTGGTGCCCATCAGTGCCAGTTAGTGCAGCCCCATCAGTGCCCACCAGTGAAGGAGAAAACATACTTATTTCCAAAGTTTTTTCTTTCAACGTTTTCGGGGTTTTTTTTTTTGTTTAGCAGAAAATAAAAACCGCAGAGGTGATCAATTAACACCAAAATAAAGCTCTATTTGTGGGAACAAAATGATAACAATGTGGTTTGTGTACAGTGTAGCATGACCGCGCAATTGTCATTCACAATGTGACAGCGCTGAAAGCTGAAAATAGGTCTGGGCAGGAAGGTGTATAAGTTGCTCGGTATTGAAGTGGTTAATATTAAAAACCTGAGTATTACTTCACATTTGTCCTCCTCCGCAGTGTCACCATTTTTGCCTCAATTTTTCCCCATAACCCCTCCCCCCCACTAAACTCACGTATATGTCCATATATCTTCTATCGAGTGTCCAGACAATCTGATGCGGCTTTTGACGTTTAAAAAAAAAACAGGTATGATCTCTAGCCGTGACCCTCAATTTACTAGGGTAAAGGAGATTTAACTTTTTTATTATCCAATTTTCTTTACAATTTTGTTAAACACTTTTTAAAATATTTCACAGTGCTTCTGGGGAAGGGATGGGGGGTATGGGGCAGTGGATGGTGTCAGTAGCACACAGCGGGCTGGAGGAGGAGAACACACAGGGGCGGAGGAGAACACACAGGGGCGGAGGAGAGGAGAACACACGGGGGCGGAGGAGAGGAGAACATGGGGCGGAGTAGAACACACGGGGGTGGAGTAGAACACACGGGGCGGAGGAGAACACATGGGGCGGAGGAGAACACACGGGGGGCGGAGGAGAACACGGGGGGCGGAGGAGAACACACGGGGGGCGGAGGAGAGGAGAACATGGGGCGGAGGAGAGGAGAACACAGTGGGGCGGAGGAGAGGAGAACATGGGGCGGAGTAGAACACACGGGGGCGGGGTAGAACACACAGGGGCGGAGTAGAACGCACAGGGGCGGAGTAGAACACACAGGGGCGGAGTAGAACACACAGGGGCGGAGTAGAACACACGGGGGTGGAGTAGAACACACGGGGGGCGGAGGAGAACACGGGGGGCGGAGGAGAACACGGGGGGCGGAGGAGAACACGGGGGGCGGAGGAGAACACAGGGGCGGAGGAGAACACAGGGGCGGAGGAGAACACACGGGGGCGGAGGAGAACACACGGGGGACGGAGGAGAACACACGGGGGGCGGAGGAGAACACACGGGGGCGGAGGAGAGGAGAACACACGGGGGCAGAGGAGAGGAGAACATGGGGCGGAGTAGAACACACAGGGCGGAGTAGAACACACGGGCGGAGTAGAACACACGGGGGCTGAGGAGAACACACGGGGGCTGAGGAGAACACACGGGGGCTGAGGAGAACACACGGGGGCTGAGGAGAACACACGGGGGCTGAGGAGAACACACAGGGGCTGAGGAGAACACACGGGGGCTGAGGAGAACACAGGGGGGGCGGTGGAGAACACACGGGGGCTGTGGAGAACACACGGGGGCTGAGGAGAACACACGGGGGGCGGAGGAGAACACAGGGGGCTCGGAGGAGAACACAGGGGGGGCGGTGGAAAACACACGGGGGCTGAGGAGAACACACGGGGGGCGGAGGAGAACACAGGGGGCGGAGGAGAACACACGGGGGGCGGAGGAGAACACATGGGGGGCGGAGGAGAACACACGGGGGGCGGAGGAGAACACGGGGTGGAGGAGAACACACGGGGGGTGGAGGAGAACACGGGGCGGAGGAGAAGATGGATGCAAAGGATGACATGGGGGGACAATCTGGGCTAAGTGTTGGGGTGGAAGGACAGTTCCTAGCACCGATCTCCTTGGATCACTATAGGCTCTAATAGGCTTCAAAATAGGGTGGACTCGTGGCGCAGAGCATTGCACTCAGAGCCCACCCAAATGTGTTAGAAAAGCAAATGAAGATTCGCTTTTCTAAGACTAAATCGCCTCTCTGCCAGTCGGGAAGCGCGGGTCTGTTACCCATTTCCTGATTGGCTGAAAGTCAGACAATCCTATTGGATGCCTAGGAGGAGGGGAGGAGATGCCCCGGCTGAAGCCGTGATCTCCGAAGGGAAGAGGACACAGGAGACGCTGCCAGGTACCTGCCGCAACCTGTCCCGTTGTACGATGTGTCTGCCAATCCCCAACGCTGATGAGGTAAGTGCTGGTGGACCGGTAGACAGCAGGGGGGAATGGGGTGGGTTTGAGGTGCCGCGGGCGGTGGTTGTTTTTTGCCGTGCCCCAAACAAAATGGGATAGTGGACAGTGTCAGTAGAGCAGTGGATGGTGTCAATAGTTTTTTTTTTAAATGTATTTATTTTTTTCCAATTTCATTTGGTTTTCTTTTTTTTTAACAATGCTTTTTGGGGGAAGGGCTTGGGGCTGTGGACAGTGCTGGTATAGGGGTGGTGTCAGGTTTTTATTTATTTTTTACAATTTTATTTTGTAAATATTATTGAATTTTTTATGTTTTTTTATCAGCCCTGTTGGGGCTTTGTTGAGATATCAGGGGTCTAATAAACCCCTGACATCTTCCCTTTGAGGTAGAGAAAGGGACTGAGGACACAGATTCCCAAGCCCCTTTCTGAGCAGCCTCAGCATTGAAAATTAATGAACAGGAGACAGAGGCTCCCTCCCCCAGAAAAAAATCATGACAGGTCCTCTTAAATATGAGATCGGGGGTCAAAAATACCTCAGATCTCATATTTACACTAAAATGCAATAATAATAATAATTAAAAAAAAATGTCATTTAAAAAAAGATTTAAAGAAATGGCCCTTTAAGGCTAGGTTCACATTGCAGCGATGCGGGAACGCCGCAAATCCGCGGCGGGTTCCCGCATCGCATACCTCCCGGCGGCAGTTCACACTGCCCTATGCGAACTGCTGGGAGTGTCAGTGAAACATTAATGACACCCCCAGATCAGTTCGCATATCGCAATGCGATCTGCAAACTCGTACAGGAATCGGATCGCATAGTGTGAACACCCATGCGATCCGATTCTGCTGCGGACCAAAAAAAGGGTCCTGTGCGAGTTTGGGTCGGGTGCGATGCAAATTCAGCCATACTATCTGTATGGCTGAACTCGCATCGCACAGAGATCGGATGTGATTTGCACTGCAGTGCGAATCACATCCGGTTCTCGTAACCGCTGCAGTGTGAACCCAGCCTAAGAGCTATGGGTGGAAGTGATGTTTTGACCTCACGCCCTGCAGTGTCATGGAGACGGATGTGGGAAATCTTCCCCTTACTCGTCTCCATGCCCAGCCACAGAGAGGACCGGATTGCCTCCACCACTGCAGGCGACTCCAGTAAGCGGCGGAGGGCACCGGAGCGCGGCGGGAGGGGGGCCCCCTCCTGCCGCCGATAAAAGTGATCTCGCCATGAATCCGCCACAGAGACCACATTTATCTTACAGCGCACCGCTGGCCGAACACGAGGATACCGGGTTTATGGCAGCTTGCTGCTGCCATAACAACGATATCCGTCCTCAAAGTAAGGATGTATAACGGCGTTCGGCGGTTCTTTTTTTTTCCATTAAATAATATTTATGGCGTGCCAGATACAGCTCCTCATTATTATATTATATACATCATACACAGAGGGAGGGGGAGAAGGTAAGGGGTAATGTACAGGTCACATACAGTAGGAGGATGGACATAGGGCAGGGATATGCAATTAGCGGACCTCCAGCTGTTGCAGAACTACAAGTCCCATGAGGCCTAGCAAGACTCTGACAGCCGCAATCATGGAACCCAGAGCCAGAGGCATGATGGGACTTGTAGTTTTGCAATAGCTGGAGGTCAATTGCATATCCCTGACATAGGGGGTTGATGTGCAGGGTAAGGGGGTGAAGGAGTTAAAGTATAGCTAAAGGCAAAACTTTAAAAAAAACATTTTTTAGTTTAGGATGGAGTGAATCCAAAACTGTCAGTTTTTATGGCTGTCTGCACCCCCATTGGGGAGTATCGCCCTTTCAATTTGTCCTTTAACCACTTCAATACCGGGCCATAGTCATATGACAGCCACAGATGGGATCTCCCATCCTGGGTGGACATCATATGACGGCCTCGGTATTGCGCCGCTCCTGCGATCGTGGATGAGCTATGTCCCTCGGACACAGCCCATCCCCGATCTGTGGGATTTTCCTCCCCATCGACCCCCCCCCCCCCCGATACATGTGACCGGCCGTGTCCAATCACAGCCGGTCACATGTACTGTGCCGTTATAGGGCGCGTGCAGAACGCCGATCGGGGATGTGGCTTGTCACCCTGACACAGCCCAACCCCGATCGCAGTAAAGAGCCAATGAAATTGGCTCTTTACCACGTGACCGGCTGTGTCCAATCACAGCCGGTCACAGAATGTAAACAAACCGCGGTAATGAGATGTTACCGGGTTCTCCTCCTCACACACTGATCGTGTGTGAGGAGATTGTGGTAACATCTCGTTACCCCTCAGTGTACACACCAACCACACTGATTACCCCCCCAATAAAGCGGACCTGTCACCACTCATCAAAGTACCTGTCATCACCCATCAAAGCTCATCTGAGTACCTGGCCCAGCCCACCTGAGTACCTGTCCCAGCCCATCTGAGTACCCGAGTACCTGTCCCAGCCCATCTGAGTACCCGAGTACCTGTCCCAGCCCATCTGAGTACCCAAGTACCTGTCCCAGCTCATCTGAGTACCTGTCCCAGCCCATCTGAGTACCTGTGCCAGCCCGTCGGAGTACCTGTGCCAGCCTGTCGGAGTACCCGAGTACCTGTCACGAGCCGTCAGAGTACCCAAGTACCTATTTGCAGCCCATGCCTCATAGAATACACATTGGGGTGTTTGCTTTCCAAAATGGGGTCATTTTGTGGGTAATTCTATTGTCGTAGTGGTCCAGGACCTTCAAAAGTGTGATAGGTAGGAATGAAATGAGATGTGTCATTTATGCTCCTAGAACGCCTGAAGGTACCACTTCCATGTTGGACCTCTGTATATGGCCAGGCTGTGTAAAAGTCTCACACATGTGGTATCGCAATACTCAGGAGGAGTAGCAGAATGAGTTTTGGGGTGTAATTTTTGCTATATACATGCTATGTGTTAGAAATATCTTATAAATGGACAACTTTGTGTAAAAAAAAAAAAAAATGTAATTTTCTTGCCACATTTTCTGAAGACTTGTGTAAAAAAATTAAAGCGGTTCTGCACTCATAATAATACATTTGCCCATTCTGTTGCCTCTAGACCGTAATCCCAGGAGACATTGCGGCTAATGCACCCAAAATCTGTAATAGCCGAAATCACGCGAGATTTCGGGTGTATTAGCCGAAATCTCGCGAGATTTCGGGTGCATTAGCCGCAATGTCTCCTGGGATTACTTGGACGAGATCCCAGGAGACAGTGCGGGCTTCAGCAGGAAATGATGCTGATCCCCGCAAGAGACCGCCCATCGCCGCAGGGGAGGAAAATAAAAAACTACGAATTACAAAAGGTAGATTAATAAAAAAAAAAAAAACATGTGGCATTATCAAATGTACGGTCTAGAGGCAACAGAATGGGCAAATGTATTATTATGAGTGCAGAACCGCTTTAACTGCTCAAAAGACTCATAATGCTTCATAGAATATACTTTGGGGTGTTTGTTTTCCAAAATGGGGTAATTTCGTGGGTAATTCCATTGTCCTGGTGCTCCAGGGCCTTCACAAATGTAATAGGTCGTTAGGAAATTAGAGGCGTCATTTATGCTCCTAGAACCCCTGACGGTGCCCCCTGCATTTTGGGCCTCTCTGTGTGACCAGCCTGTGTAAAAGTCCCACACATGTGTTATGGCCGTACTCGGGAAGAGTTGCAGACTGTATTTTGGGGTGTAATTGGAAGTATGCATATGCTGTGTATGAGAAATAACTTGTTATTATGACACTTTTGTAAAAAAAAAAACAAAAAAAAAAAAAAAAAAAACATTCTTCTTTTTCCCAAGAATTGTGGGAAAAAATTACAACTTCAAAAAACTCACCATGCCTCTTACTAAATACCTTGGGCTGTCTACTTTTCAAAAAGGGGTCATTTGGGGGGTATTTGTACTTTCCTGACATTTCAGAGCCTCAAGAAATGAGATAGGCTGTCAGTGCATCAGGTGTGATCAGATGTGATCAATTTTCAATGATTTGCACCATAGCTTGTAGACTCTATAACTTTCAAAGAGACTAAATAATATCCACTCATTTTGGTTTATTTTTACCAAAGAGATGTAGCCGTATAAATTTATGAACAAAAATGACTTATTTGCAATATTTTATCATAGAAACTAAAAAAAAGTTTTTTTTACAAAATTTTCGCTATTTTTTCACTTACCGTATATACTCGAGTATAAGCCGAGATTTTCAGCCCCTTTTTTTAGGCTGAAAGTGCCCCCCTCGGCTTATACTCGAGTCACGAAGATCAGGTAGACAGACGGCGGCCATTCCACTATTCAAAAGCCGCGCCTCCCTGTCTGTGATAGGCGGAACACTCAATTTCCCAGCAGTCAGTGTTCCGCCTATCACGGACATCTGCTCATTCTCATACTACGGACGAGGATGAGAGGATGTCCGTGATAGGCGGAACACTGACTGCTGGGAAATTGAGTGTTCCGCCTATCACAGACAGAGAGGCGCGGCTTTTGAACAGTGGACTGGCCGCCGTCTGTCAGACGAGGAGGAGAGGTGCGGCATGGCACACAGAGGCTGCAGATTGGCACAGGTAGGCAGGGATGGACACAGGGATGGACGGGACACAGTGAGGGACACAGCGATGGACGGGACACAGCGATGGACGGGACACAGCGATGGACGGGACACAGGGATGGACGGGACACAGGGATGGACACAGGGATGTCTCACCCTCGGCTTATACACGAGTCAATAAGTTTTCCCAGTTTTTTTGTGGTAAATTAGGGGCCTCGGCTTATATTCGGATCGACCTATACTCGAGTATATACGGCATGCCGCAAAAAATAAAAAACTCAGTGGTGATTAAATACCACCAAAAGAAAGCTCTATTTGTATGAAAAAATGATAAAAATTTTGTTTGGGTACAGTGTTGCATGACTGAGTAACTGGCATCCAAAGTGTAAGAGCGCTGAAAGCTAAAAATTGGTCTGGTAAGGAAGCTGTATAAATGCCTTGTATTGAAGTGGTTAAAGGAAAGAAACTCCCAAATTTTGGGTTGTCCCCAGAAAAGTAAAATAGGGGAAATCTTCCAATGGAGACACTAGTTCTGGTGACCTGGGAAGAGGGGGATCAAATTGATTCCCTTAATTTGCAGGGATTTCCTTTCACTTCCTGTTTTGGCTATGGGACAGGAAGTGAAGGAAAATCTCCCCCATGGGACACAAATGGTGATAAAAAAAATAAATACATTTGGTCTATCCAAAATGAAAAAAGTTTTTGTCTGTAGTGCTACTTTAATATACAGGCAGGGCACAGCATGGAGATTAAGGGTACGGTAGAGGAAGGGGAGTGAAGGGGTTAAATTTACTCCACCATGAATCTGCTGCTGATCCCTTCATCCGCAGATCCTCATTTCTTCACCCTCTCAGGCCTTAACATGGGATCGTGTTTACATTTGCGATCGCCGCGATGAAGGTACACAGCCACTCTGATCATTTATAAGCACTTGACCTCTGGAAGATTTACCCCCTCACCCCTCCCATGACCAGTCAGTATTTTGCTTTATGGCACTGCGCTACTTTAACCACTTGCCGACCAGCCGCCATCATTTTACTGTGGCAGGTCGGCACGATCCCACAAACCGTCGTAGATATATGTCGTCTCGTGGGGTCGGGATAGCAGGCACGTGCGCACGCGGGAGTGCCGATGCTCATGGCCGACTGTCGCAATGACCGCCAGCCATGAGCGAGTGTGTGTAAACAGATCGGGTGTTCCCATTAGCTAGGAACCACGATTTGTCACTTCTTCTAGTCAGTCCCATCCCCCTTCAGTTAGAATCATCTCCCAGGGAACACATTTAAAGCGGGACTGCACTGCGGAAAAAATATTAAAAGCCAGCAGCTACAAATACTGCAGCTGCTGACTTTTAATAAATGGACACTCACCTGTCCCTGGGTCCAGCGATGCCGAGGCCGATCGATCACTCGGCTCTCGGCTGCTGCCGCCACCATTCTAGGTGAGGGAATCAGAAAGTGAAGCGAAGCGGCTTCACTTCCCGGTTCCCTACTGCGCAATAGGAATTGTCCGCGCTGTCTCTGGGACCCGTGTGTGTCCCAGCAGACAGCGCGCAGGGACAGGAAGAGGCATAGACTCCCGTGGGTAGGGGTGAGCTTTGTGTTCGAGTCGAACGTACGTTCGACTCGAACATTGGCTGTTCGTCCGTTCGGCGAAATCCGAACACTTGGTCCGTTCGCGTCAAAATTCGCATGGCGCTCACGGCCCACAATGCACTGCGATGGCGCAGTGCATTGCTGGCTCATGATTGGCCAAGCATGCACTGTGACCCTGCATGCTTGGCCAATCGCAGCGCCAGCAGCGAGGAGAGCCATGATTGGCCACAGGCAGGATGCCTGTGGCCAATCATAGCTCAGGCTGTGTAGTGCACGCCCCACACTATATAAGGCCGCCATTGAGGCGGCCTCGTGTAGTATGTTGGCATCTGAAGCAGTGGGTGTTCTGTGTACCTTCAACACAGTACACACCGATCGTTTTTGGCTGATTTCCTATCTTGCTGTTGTGTAGTGGTTATTGTCTGTGCCCTGACCGCAGTATACACCACTATATTCACGTCACCTATATAGCTAGTGATCTATCTTTAATAATAGAGCTTGCAGTCAGTAGTGTTAGGAGATAGTGCGTGCTGTCTGCGTGCTCTGTACCCAGTACATACCGCTATAATCCACCTACATAGCTGTTCTCTATTTGAGCCCAATTGCCATCTGCAGGAGTTATTGGAAGTTGTGTGTGCCTCCAGCACAGCACAGTATACATCTGTATATACCCCTTTATCTCTGCTGTTTTCTGGTTATTGTCTGCGTGCCCTGACCGCAGTATACACCGCGATATTCACGTCAGCTATATAGCTAGTGATCTATCTTTAATAATAGAGCTTGCAGTCAGTAGTGTTAGGAGATAGTGCGTGCTGTCTGCGTGCTCTGTACCCAGTACATACCGCTATAATCCACCTACATAGCTGTTCTCTATTTGAGCCCAATTGGGGTTATTTCCTGCAAATTCCTGCAATAAAAGAGGGCTAATTCCTGCAATAAAACTAGAGTATATGGCAGAGGTTGCAGTGTGGTGGCACCAGTGCCTAAGGCCTAATTTTTCTGCCCCTGTTTAACAGAGACATGTAATTACAATTCTTGATATAATATTTTACAGGAGGGCCCCTTCCTGTGCCCACCCAGAGTAACGGTGAGGACTTATAGTGTTGTGGCACCAGCACCACAACCACCAAAGGTCAATTTTTCTACCACTGTTCAACAATGGCATGTAATTACAATTCTTGATATAATCGTTCACAGCAGGGCGCTCCAGCGCCCACCAAGAGTCACTTTGAGGGCTTACAATGTTGTGGCAAAACCAACACCTTGTTCCGCCATTTCTGCAGAGCATATAGGGCAGGCCCCTACTTTCAAACATCCAACTTACAAACATCTCCTACTTGCAAACGCAAGGAGACAGCAGCAAGTGAGATGAAAAAAGATGGACGACAAAACAAATTATACAGGGGTGATAACCCTTCCCTATGTTTTCCAAAAAGCTTAAAAATAGTTTTTTTGACTGGAGCTACACTTTAAAAATGTACCAGTTGAAAATTACAAACAGATTCAACTTAACACAACAAACCTACACAGTCCCTGTCTTGTTTGCACCGCCTGTATACTGCTGTTCTGAGTATATAGGGCCTGGGGGCCACACGCATTTCCTTTTTTTAATATGGGTACAGGGTTCCCCTTAATATGCGTACAAGACCCAAATAGGCTGGTAATGGGCAGGGAGGGCTACCCATGCCATTTTTCTGAATGATTTTCAACCATATTGCAGGAACCAGATATAACATTAAAACCGCAAGCAGTTTTCAATGATGTTATTTCCGTTTAATGTCATTTTGTGCAGGGACTGTTCTAAACACGGGAAACACGTGGCACTTCACAGGCATACTACAGACACCCCCCAGGCACCATATTTAAAGGAATATTTCACTTTTTTTTTTCACTTTAATCGTCAGTAAAATCAGTGCTCCCGCCAAAACGGCCATTTTTAAAAACATTTTAGGCAGTGACCCATGTCCCCTGGGGCAGGAGCCAGGTCCCCAAACCCTTTTTAGGACAGTATCTTGCATATTAGCCGTTAAAATTAGCACTTTCCATTTCGAACGTTCGAGTCCCATAGACTTCAATGGGGTTCTAACGTTCGTAACGAACGTGGGGTCCGTTCGAAAGTTCTGGTGCGAACCGAACCGGGGGGTGTTCGGCTAATCCCTACCCGTGGGAGTCTATGCCCGGAAGTGGGTGTAAATACCTGTCTTTGACAGGTATCTGCACCCCCTCCCCCCTGAAAGGTGCCAATTGTGACACCGGAGGGGGGGAGGGTTCCGATCAGCGGAAGTTCCACTTTAGGGTGGAACCTCGCTTTAACCCCTTGATCGCCCCCTAGTGTTAATCCCTTCCTTGCCAGGGACATTTTTGACCTAATCAGTTCATTTTTATAGCACTGATTGCTGTGTAAATGCCAATGGTCCCAAAAATGTGTCAAAAGTGTCCAATGTGTCCGCCATAAAAATCGCAGATCGCCGCCATTACTAGTAAAAAAAAAAAAATAATAATAATAAAAATGCTATAAATCTTTCCCTATTTTGTAAACGTTATAACCTATGCACAAACCAATCAATATACGCTTATTGTGTTTTGTTTTGTTTGTTTTTTTTGTTTTTTTTAACCAAAAATATGTAGAAGAATACATATCGGCCTAAACTGAGAAAAAATTTGCTTTAAAAAAAAAATGGGGATATTTATTATAGCAAAAAGTACAAAATATTGTTTTTTTTTTCAAAATGCACGCATTTTTTTTGTTTGCAGCGCAAAAAATTAAAACCGCAGAGGTGATCAAATACCACTGAAAGAAAGCTCTATTTGTGGGGAAAAAAAGGACCTCAATTTTGTTTGGGTGCAAAGTCGCACGACCGCGCAATTGTCAGTTAAAGTAACGCAGTGACGAATCGCAAAAAATGGCCTGGTCATTCAGCAGCCAAATCTTCCGGGGCTGAAGTAGTTAACTGACAATTGCTATAATGTTGTACACAAATTACATTTTATATAATTTTTTACATTCCCACAAATATTTTCATTTGGTGGAATTTGATCACCACTAGGTGTTTTAGTTTTTGTGCTATAAAGGGGAAAAAAAACAAAAATTTTGAATAAAAAATATATATTTTTTTACTTTCTGCTATAAAACATATCCAATAAAAACATGTAAAAATCAAATGTCTTCATCAATGTAGGCCAATATGTATTCTGCTACATGTTTTTGGTAAAGTAAAACCCAATTAGTTTACATTGATTGGTTTTCACAAAAGTTACAGCGTCTACAAACTATGGTCTATACTGTATATTATACTGGAATTTTTATTTATTTATTGCTGTAGCACCCTGGTGTTTAGGCAGAGTTGCACCTAAATTTACCTGCCAGGTGTATTCACCTTGGCCAATTGTTAGGGATCAATTGAGTTCACCCAAATTCTGGAATTGCTGCACTTCTCTCTTCTACCGCTAGGTGGTCAGGCACTTGGTGGCATTAGATAAGATAAAGGCATTGCAAGGTCAGATTAGGAGTATATGGGGTATCTCAGCCAATGGGTAGGGGTTTTCTTGGCCTGCTGGCAGAACCTATTTATTTGGGTGGAGTCAGGTGATCGGGGTTCTGTGCCAACTGGAGGGCTGTCTGGGTGGACATGTGCTGCCCAGGGCTGCTATCCTGGGACATCTGGATGCCAGGCTGTGTTAGGGCCTACCCAGAAGCAAGAGAGCAGCGTAGGGTTGGCATTGCGGCTTGCAGTCCAACCAGAAGTGACGGTTCTGCCAGCCGGAGAACCTGTCGGAGGTAGAGGGGAAGCTGTCGTCACTAAGGGAACTTCCACTTTATTACCAAGGACCACACTGAGTAACTGAAGCAAGTACCAGAGCATTATTCTTATCAACCGGGGATGGTGAAGAATTGGGAAACTTCAGCAGGTGCCAAGCCAGGGACCCAGCCAGCGGAGGTTTTGCTTGCCAAGCCAGGGACCGAGCAGGCCAGTGGGGTGACGCTTGAGGAGTATCGGTGAGTGCCGAGCTAAGGACCCTGCAGGGACACGGGGGAGACGCTTGAGGAAGATACTGTGTGAGAAGATTGGAAGAGCTCAGGATATCCAGTGGCAGTGGATCAGCAAGTCTAGTGAGAGAGACTGGGAGCTCAGTGGAGTGAAGATCTAGAAGAGGAGATTGTAGAGGAAGTACAGAATTTCATTACAACTTGTGTTGGAAACTGTTATAAGACTGTTGCCATAGGAGACAGCGATCCTACACATGCAGATGTGGTGTCTGGCTGTCTGCCTATAGAAGTCTCAGAGTCTGCTAATTGACATTGCAACTACTAAAGGGTGTCCTGGCCCTAACCTTCTCTCCCACAGTTCAGTTCAAGAGAAAATAAATCTCTTTGCATTCAAGAAGTGTCTGGTGCCCATGAATCTATCTTACACTACAGCCACCATGCCTTGTAACCCACTCCATATAGAAGGATGTCAGCTGTCCCTAACTCTAGACATTCTCATTAGACCATAGGGGACCCAGGACTATGCTACATTTATTCATATTATTAATGGTGGTGATCAGCGATTTATAGTGGGACTGTGATATTGTGGTGGGAAATCTGACACTAACCGTCACTTTTGACACTTTGTGGGAAACAGTGACACACAGTGATCTGTGCTAAAAGTATGCACTGTCACTGTACTAATGACACTTGCTGGGAAGGGGTTAAACCGGGCAGGGGATTTAAATTGGGTTTTTAAATCATGACATAAAAAATTGCAACGATTGCCATTTTACTCCCTAGTGTCTCTGCTAAAAAAATAATAAAAAAAAAAGTATAATGTTTCGGGGTTTCATTTATTTTCTAGCAAAAAATACGGATTTAAACTTGTAAACAAAGTGCCTGGTCAGCAAGTAGTTGTAACTCCAATTTTGTGGGACAAAAAAAAGAATATAGCAATTGTATATGCTACACAAGTGATAATGTAAATGACTGTCGTTAACCAGTTGCCGACCTCCACACGCTGATGTACGTCGGCAGACTGGCACGGGCAGGCATATGGGTGTACCTGTACGTCCCTGCCTCCCAGCGTGCTGAGGGGGAGGCCACTGATTCATGGCCACCCCCTCGCGATCGCTCCTGGCTAATGAGAAGCTTTTTATTTACTGATTACTGCATTGGTGTCATTTGTGACTGTTATAAGTGGTAGGACAGGTAGTGCTAGGCCCCTTTAGCTCTGGGGTACCCCCCCAATAAAGGGTTAACCCCTTGATCACCCCCCTGTCCCCGGTGTCACTAAACAATCTTTTTACTGATCACCATATTAGTGTCACAGGTGATGCTAGTTAGCCAGGTACGTATTTAGGTTCAGCGTTAAGTACCCCCATATACTACTTGGTAAAGGTTTTAACCCCCTGATTGCCCCCTAGTTAACCTGATCACCATATAACTGTTACGGCTGACGCTGGTAAATTCGTTTTTTTTTTTTATAGTGTCAGGGCACCCGCCATTTATTACTTAAAGCGGTTGTATACCCGCTGAAGTTTTTTTTTTTTTTACTCACCTGCAAAGGAAAAGGCATAATGAGCTAGTATGCACCCAATAATAGCTCATTATGAAATACTTACCTTAGAACGAGGCCCCGGCATCTGGTCCGATCGACGCCAAGGGAGCTGACATGTTCCTTCTGCGTTTCTTCCTGGTATCGCGGCTTTGGGTGAGTGGCCGGAGCCGCGATATCATCACTCCCGCGCATGCACGCGGGAGATTTCTTCCTGGCAGGGTCTGGCGTCTGCCGGACTTTTACCCGAGAATCGCCTGTGCGCATGCACTGCTGCAGTCAGCGGCGCATTGCAAGGGGAATATCTCCTAAACCATACAGGTTTAGGAGATTTTTTTTTTACCTACAGGTAAGCCTTATTATAGACTTTCCTGTAGGTAAAAGTACCAAAATTGGCTATACAACCACTTTAATAAAGGTTAAACCACCTGATCACCCAGCGGGTGATATAAGTTAGGTTTTAGGGTCAGGTGGGGTCTGCCTCGGCCCAGGCAGCGTCAGGTTAGTGCCAGTAATGCTAACACCCACGCACGCACGCACACAGCATAACCTCCCTTAGTAGTATAGTATCTGAAAGGATCAATATCTGATCAGATCTATACTAGTGTCCCCAGCAGTTTAGGGTTCCCAAAAACGCAGTGTTAGCGGGATCAGCCCAGATACCTGCATTTTGCCCCTCTGCCCAGCCAAGTGCACTATCTATCGATCGATCGATCGATCACTGTAATTTACAAAACACTAAACACATAACTGCAATGTTCGTAGAATCAGGCCTGATCTCTGCAATCGCTAACAATTTTCTGGTAGTGTTTTGATACAGTCGCTGACAGTCAGGAGCTTTTTTTGCCTGTGAGTCTCACTAGTGTACCAGTAAATTTAGAGCCCAAAATGGCAAATCGAAGGTACAGTAGTGAAGAGGAGGAATATTTAGAATGTTTTTGTTCTTACCTCCCTTTATGCAGACACAACGGTTCAAATTACTATGGGGACTGGTGTGGATGAACCCCTCTGTGTCCACAAATATAACCAAAATATGGGAGGGGTGGACCTCAACGACCAGTTGTTGGCGCCGTACCTAGTTGCCTGTAAGACCAGACGCTGGTACAAAAAAGTGTCTGTTTATTTATTTCAATTGGCTTTGCTGAACGCTCATGTGCTATACAGAGCTTCAGGATGGACTGGATCCTTCCTTAAATTCCAGGAAGAGATCGTCAGAGCCCTTCTGTTTCCAGACGGGGCTCCACCTCACCTTTCCAATCCAAATGCAGTAAGCCGGCTGCATGAGAGGCATTTTCCTTATGTCCTCCCAAGTACCCCTACCCAACGAGCCCCCCAAAGAAAATGTTGTGTCTGTAGAAAGCACGGATATAGGCGTGACACCCGTTATTATTGTCCCTCCTGTCCTGACAATCCTGGTCTTTGCATTGGTGAATGTTTTGAGCGCTACCATTCACTAGTGGAGTTTTACCATAGAGAACAGCACTGCACAGACTAGGCACACTTTCACAGGATCTCCATCGGATTTTGAGAGACCCAAACCGTTACAGTTACAAATAAAAGTGTAAAAAAGTAGAAAATACACAAAAAAATATAAAATAAAAAAAACGAATTGTTGTCAGTAGAAAGAATAGTGGGCCATCATTGGTTTTAGAGGGAGCAATAGTGACCTATTATTGGAGTCAGTGGAAGGAATTGTGACCCATCATTGGTTCCAGTGGGAGGATCCTATTGTTTGTGTTAGTGGAAAGAATAGTGATCAAAAATTGGAGTAAGTGAAAGGGATGTTGACCCATCAGTGGTGTCAATGTAAAGAATAGTGAGCCAACATTGGTGTCCGGGGGATCAATAGTGACCCATCTAAGGGTGTAGAATTTTGATATATTTAATATTTTGCCACACGTTGCGGAAAGATGACAAACCTTTTTTTGTTGCACAAAGTTGTCACTAAATTATATATTGCTCACATATGCATGGGGTTATGTGGAATTACACCCCAAAATAAATTCTGCTGCTTCTCCTGAGTACGGGGATACCACACATGTGGGACTTTTTGGGAGCCTAGCTGCGTATGGGGCCCCAAAAACCAATCACCACCTTCAGGATTTCTAAGGGCGTAAATTTTTGATTTCACTCCTCACTACCTATCACAGTTTTGAAGGCCATAAAATGCCAAGATGGCACCCCCCCAAATGACCCACCCCGTTTTGGAAAGTAGACACCCCAAGCTATTTGCTGAGAGGCATGGTGAGTATTTTGCAGCTCTCATTTGTTTTTGAAAATGAAGAAAGAAAATAAAAATTTAATTTTCTTTCTCGTACATCACGGGACTCAGAGTCTCAGTAATCACTGATGTGTTATATAGGGTATCACTAGGTGATTGGACACTGGCACACCCTAGACAGGAAGTTCAATACCCCATATAACCCCTCCACTTACCGAGAGTACCTCAGTTTTTCCGCCAGTGTCTTAGGTGTTGGTCACGAGTAAAGATGTGCTGTGCTGAGCTCCACTGGAATAT
Organism: Lithobates pipiens; assembly: GCF_037356315.1. Classification (NCBI taxonomy): domain Eukaryota; kingdom Metazoa; phylum Chordata; class Amphibia; order Anura; family Ranidae; genus Lithobates; species Lithobates pipiens. Next base: position 164,746,034 of record NW_027507789.1, read on the forward strand.
CCTACACTGGGGCAAGCCGTGCAACCGGATCCATTCAAAGTCTCTTTTCCAGGCCGAATTGGATGGTACCCGGGCCTCGTGTCCGAAGAAACAAGGTTTTACCTGTAACCCCTGAAGAGTTGGTATATCCCAACGAAACGCGGGGGGCTTACATAGATGCATGATGTCCATACAGATGATTTTATGTCTCTTATTTTGTTTTACTCTAGACTTTCCAACATCAATAAAAATCAAAAAACTGGAGGTGTCATAAGTACTTCACTTTCTTTTAAAGCCAACATCCCAAAAACGTAGAGGTTCTACCAAAAAGCAAATCACCTCAAAATGGCAGGACTTTTCAGGCATAGACTGTGAGACTTACAACGTACATATAAAATCATACAATCACTTTATTATAACAATTTATCAAAAAGTATACACATAATAAAAAAGATACACAAATGTATTTTCAGGTATGCAACCTAGTTACATCCAAACTTGTTCAAAAATGAAAACAATTCTTTTCAATGTATATACAGGTGTGACATATCTATAACATAATCACATATGCACAACCAACTGAATCAATAATCTGCATATGATATGTCCTACGCGTTACGGAGTTTTCTCCTTCCTCAGGCATCCATCATTTATGCAGGTCTATGTTATTCAAAGTTTTGATCTACAATGATAAATAAGAACACGTGTACATGTATATAGACCTTGTTGGCGTAGGAGAGAGAAAAAAAAAAAAAAAAAAGGGGGAAGGGGGAAAAAGGGGATTATGTACCTAATCATACTCACATGCATAGAAGTGTGTTCCAAATAAGGTCATAGCATGACCAATTAATGTGAACCTTCAAACCAATTTGGTTGTACAAGTAGCAAAGACAGAGAGGCAGAACGCACAGAAGGGCAGAGTTAGGGACGAAGACGACACCTTCTCCCCTCTCTCCTAGTCCAATACACTGTGTGGAGCGATGAAAGATGTGTTTAAGGGTCCCCCAAAGACATGAACCGGGACCGCGTAGATAGGCAGCTGGAATCTATAAGGGAGGGGGGGAAGAAAAGTTGTACAGCAAGATAAGGGATTTTTTTTACCCAAATTGGATGGTACCCAGGCCTCGTGTCCGAAGAAACAAGGATTTACCTGTAATCCCTGAAGAGTTGGTATAACCCAACGAAACGCGTCTGGCTTACATAGATGCATGATGTCCATACAGATGATTTTATGTCTCTTATTTTTGTTTTACTCTAGACTTTCCAACATCATTCTGCCCTTCCAGTGGCCCATGTTGTGCAGGACTTGTTTTTACTTTATGATATGCCAAGTACCATGGCGTCAATATTTATATGTGGTTTTCAGCATGCCCAGCGTGTATGCGATTCTGTGCATGCATTTTTGTGTTATTCAGTATGTTATACATTATCTCACCCAGTATAATAAAATGTTCTTTGCTAAGACTGCTTTTTGATATACATCTCTCATTTCAAAACTCCCCTTTTTGTCGGTACCCACAAAAGCAACACTGTGTTTCATGTCCCACGTTTACTTTATATAGTGATTGGCCTAATTTAAAGTCCCGCTGACCGCTTTCCCTTTTCTTTGTCTAAATTTTGGGATGGAGGCCAATTACTTTTGGTGCCTTGGACCCATCATTCTTTATACCTATTCAAGATGGCCACCACGACCTCTGACCAGCCCGCGCATGCGCAGCACTACGACCTATGTGGCCCACCCCACTGGCATGCGCAGAGTGGGCAGGAAGACGCCGAGAGACTCAGAAAAGCCAGTGTAAGGGGGGGCCGCCCACTATAGTAGCCAGGAATGAAGGTACAATATCACAAGGAAGGAAGAAAGCAAAAAAAAGAGAGAGGAACGCAAAGAAAGGAAAGTGAGAGAGAATGGATGACAGGAGGGAGAAATGGAAGGAGAAGGGAAATAGATATAGCTTCTTTCTCTGCTGCAGACTTGAGCAAATCGCAGTATATAAATGCAAATAGGAGCTCTTAGGCCACGTACACACGCGGGGACTGTTCGCTCAACTTTGTTTGTCAAACAGTTTCAGCGGACAGTCCGCTCAAACTTAGCATGGACGTACTTGCCCACATACGATGAACGAACAGTCCGCTGAAACCGTGCGCGATGACGTGAACGGCACGTACGACGGGACTAGAAAACGACGTCCTATACACTGCAATGCAACCTTCGGCGTGTAAATCCTTTCTGAGCATGCGCGGAACTTAGTTTGACGAACAAGCCTACACACGAGGGGACTGTTCGCTGAAACAAAGTTTCAGCGGACAGTTTTTCGGAAATTCCGAAAAACTTTGTTCAGCAGACTGTTCGCTGAAACTGTCCGCTGAAAGCCCACACACGAGCGGACTGTCCGCTGAAACACTGTTCAGCGGATAAAGTTGAGCGAACAGTCCCCGCGTGTGTACGCGGCCTTAGTTAAGAGACAACTGCTGTCCCAAAAGACCCACAGAAGGGACTGCCTATCTTATCAGTGCATTTAGCTGCCCACGAATAAGGACTGCACCTGGGAAAGGCTTGAACCCAGCTGGAAGCTGCCAACTGCAGAGGTAAGGGACATTCGACCACCATTCACTGACCATGCGGTATGAGGGAAAAAAAAGGAGAATGCTGGGAGTGCACTAATCCTTTTCTTTTATAATATTCACTGGTCCTGAGGGAGGAGCCAAGGCGGAGCTTGTCACAGGTATGCTGAAATGGAGGCACCAGGAAAGATCATTTGTGTCCTGGAGCTAACTTTGCTGGCACTGACCCTGGAACTATCCAAGCACAATCAAATGGGAGGTCAATTAGCCGCAGCTCAAGAAAGCCCAAGTAACCTCTAGAGCAGCCATTCTCAACCAGGGTTCCTCGAGGGTTGGCTAGGGGTTCCTTGAGCTGTGGCTAAGCTCCTATCTGATGGTGCCTGCATATCTCCAGGTTGCACACCACCTGGTAGAGCCAGTGGTATGACTGCAAGGCTGCTGTAAGGGCAGCCTTCGAACACCACCAATGTAAGGGGGCATTTTCTATCTCAAGATTTGTTCTGGGATAAAAAGGTTGAGAATAGCTAATCTAAGGAAAACCCTGCTTGTGAATGCTTGCACTTGATTGCAATACTATAGTGCTACCATATAGTCAACATGTGGAAAATCTCATTGCTACACATGTTCTTTACATTCTGGGTGACCTGGCCCTTGCTTGACCCAGAGGGAAGCTAGTCCTCTTCTGAGGGACCCAAAACTGATCATTTTACAAAGGCTCACCCAAAGTCCTTAACATGATTGCTGTTTGTGGTCTAGCCCAATGCCTAATGCCTTTGATCATACAGCTTTTTTTCTCAGGCATTTTTGCCCCCTTTATTTTAACCTGGTGACCCTGTAACATATCCTGTCCTAGAGTGACAATGCTTAACTCAATGTACTATATCCATGGAGAAGCCATGTTGTCAGTCTAATGCCCCATACACACTATCATATTTTCTGCTGATTTTTTTTCTTCAGATTTACCAAAACCATGTAGTGGAAGGGCCTGCCTGATTGCATACAAATTGAAACCTCTAAGTTTTGACCTCATATTATATGGTTTTGTTTTTATCTGTGTTGCAGCCCGCCGTTTCACACAGGCAAAACCGCCCTGCAACACAGCAAAACCGGACCATCAGCACACTGTAAAGCCGCCCCGCAACAGCAAGGCACAATGTGAGAACTACGGTCCCCCCCCCCCGATGTTTGTATAGGCTTCAATTGTGGCCCTGAAATGGTATCTCCCATCAAGGGATGCCTCCTATGATGTGCACTTGCGCCCTGGTCACGTCACTCCAGCTGATCGACATATCAGCTGAAATGCCGCTCCGTCCTGCGCATGCACGGGCACTATTCGATGGGGGCACTTCTCGACAGAACACTGGCAGCAGGAAATGTGGATAGGGGGCAGTAATCACACTGTGTGTGTGTACACTCCAATGTCATCTAATGCCGCGTACACGCGATCAAACAATCCGGTGGAAAAGTCCGGCAAACTCAAGTCCGCCAAACAATCCCCCCGTGTGTAGCCTCCGGCATACTTTTTTGACCCGACAGTACGGCGGACTTAGAATTTCGGTTTGCACAACAATCTACCCGCCGTACTCGCATTTCGGCAGACAATCCGGCCGTGTGTATGCCAGTCCGCCGTACTTTTGAAATGAGCGGACTTTTCCCGCCCGGAGAAAAGTCCGCTCATTTCGAGCGGGTCTCCAGGTAGGCGGGGCCCGCGAAGGAGACGTCGCTGGCCCCGCCGCCTGGTATGGACTTAAAGGGGAACCCCAACGCTGAACAAAATCGGCGTGGGGGTCCCCCCCCCAAGTCCACAACAGACCCTTGTCCGAGCACGCTACCCGGCCGGCCAGGAAAGGGGGGCGAGCGAGCGCCCCCCCCCCTCCTTAGCCGTACCAGGCCGCGTGCCCTCAACATGGGGGGTGCCTTGGGGAAGGGGGGGCCGCGCGGCCCCCCCCACCCCAAAACACCTTGTCCCCATGTTGATGAGGACAAGGGCCTCTTCCCGACAACCCTGGCCGTTGGTTGTCGGGGTCTGCGGGCGGGGGGCTTATCGGAACCTGGGAGCCCCCTTTAATAAGGGGGCCCCCGGATACCGGCCCCCAACCCTATGTGAATGAGTATGGGGTACAATGTACCCCTACCCATTCACCTGTAAAATAAAAGTACAAAAAAAAACACAACACACAAGATAAAATACTTTATTGCACAGCTCCGGGGGTCTTCCGTCTTCGGGGGTCTTCTCGCCGGACTCCTCCGCTATCTTCTTGTAGCTCTTTTGCTAGCGGAGAAAGAGTGCGGCTTTCTTCCTCGCCGCCGGCCTCTTCTCCCGACTTCGGGGGTCTTGTCCCCCTCTTCGGTTCTTCTGCCGGGCCACCGCGCCTTCTTATAGCTCTTTTACAGGCGGTGGCCCGGTCTTCTGTCGCCCCTGCCGCCTTCCGTTCTTCTTCTTCTCCTTCTTCTCCTGGAGATGTTGACTCGACGCTCTCTCCGGCCACAATGCCAGGGACGCGCTGCGCGGCCACTTATATAGGTGTCACATGGCTTTATGTCACATGGGTTGGTCACATGGGGACTGTGACATCGTAAGGGGCGGGGTCACCATGTGACACCAACCCATGTGACATAAAGCCATGTGTCACCGCCCCTTGTCCCTTTATAAGTGGCCGCGCAGCGCGTCCCTGGCATTGTGGCCCCCCCCTTCCCCAAGGCACCCCCCATGTTGAGGGCACGCGGCCTGGTACGGCTAAGGAGGGGGGGCGCTCGCTCGCCCCCCTTTCCTGGCCGGCCGGGTAGCGTGCTCGGACAAGGGTCTGTTGTGGACTTGGGGGGGACCCCCACGCTGATTTTTTTCGGCGTTGGGGGTTCCCCTTTAAGTCCATACCAGGCGGCAGGGCCAGCGACGTCTCCTTCGCGGGCCCCGCCTACCTGGAGACGCGCTCGAAATGAGCGGACTTTCCTCCGCGTGTGTGGGCGAGTCCATTCATTTCGAAAGTACGGCGGACTTAGTACGCCGTATTAGTCCGCTGAAAAAGTGCCGTGTGTGGGCAAGTAGCCCGTTCGAAAATTCCGACGGACAGTTTGGCGGACGTCCGCCAGACTAAGTACGTCGGACAGACGGCTACGTGTGTACGCGGCTTAAGAGCGATCCTGGAGGGGCGCTGTAGTGACAGGAGAGGATGAGGAGGGGAAGGTCACAGGGAAATTGTACACAATGAAGGGGGGGGGTAATAGTTTGTACTTTGGATGTTTGTGGAGAAGGGGATGGGCATTTATCTGTGCTGAGAAGTGTAATCAGGATGCTTTGGGAGATTTGGGTAGGGAGGAAGAATTTGTGCTAGAAAAGGGGTACTTTGGAGGGGATTGTGGATTTGTGGGGGAAATTGTTATACAAGGAGGAACGGGGGGGATTTGCTCTTGAAGTAGTGATTTAGGATATTTTTTTTTGCTGGGGGGATTTGTTAGGAGGCGGGGTTGGGAGGATTTTTGTTAGGAGGCGGGGTTGGGGGGATTTGTGTTAGGAGGCGGGGTTGGGAGGATTTGTGTTAGGAGGCGGGGTTGAGGGAGGATTTGTGTTAGGAGGCGGGGTTGAGGGAGGATTTGTGTTAGGAGGCGGGGTTGAGGGAGGATTTGTGCTGGGGGGATTTGTGCTGGGAGAATGGATTGGGGAAGATTGTTGCTAGAAGGGTAGATTGCAAGGAGGAGGGATTGGGTGGATTTGTGCTAGAAAAAGTGATTTGGGGGATTTGTTCTAGGAGGAGGGATTGGTGGGAGGATTTGTGCTAGGATAGGGAATTGGGGGAGTAGTTTTCTGCTGGGGGGAGATTTGGGTAGGGAGGAAGAATTTGTTCCCAGGAAAAGGGTAATTTGGATGGGGTTGGGGATTTGGGGGCCGATTGGGGGGGGGGGGATTTGTGCTGGGATAGGGAATTGGGGGAGTAGAGTTCTGCTAGGAGGGGGGATTGGGGTGGGATGTGAGTTGGGGGGGGCATAATAACTGTGTAGTGGATACTCCAACTTTGAATTAGATGTAATGTTGAAAAGTGACCCGTTGCTGCAGGCACTTTATCGGTATCTAATGTGATTGGTATATATATAAAATGGCGGGGCTGCGCTGCTGTAGTGATTGCCAAATTAATTTATGCAACAAAGCCAACATGACATTGATGTGCAAGGATGTAAATAATGGCGATTTAAATAATGTGACATTGAGCAAATAAATATCGAAAACGTGAGAATTCATATAATAATACAATCCATGCCACTTTAGGTGCTGATAACACTGCAATAAATATTTGAAAAAGAAGCGGCAAATACCGCAAATGAATCTATAAAATACAGAGGCATTCATCTGTCAATGTGCAGCGATTGCTATGAAGACAGCAGAATAATAAAAGTGATTTATAAACATAAGACTCCAAAGTAAAGAGGGAGATGGAAAATCTGAGGCTACTTTCACACTGGAGGTGTTTTCAGGGGCTAAAGGGTTAAAAAATAGCGCCTGTAAATCGCCTGAACCCGCCCCCCCAAGTATGAGAGCCCCGAGTGCTTTCACACCGGGGAGGTGCGCTGGCGGGACTGGAAAGAAAGTCCTGCAAGCCGCATCTTTGGGGCGTTGTGGGAGCGGAGAATACATCAGTATTGGCCAGTGCTGCCGATGCACCTACAAAGCGTTTCGGCAGTGGCGCCTTTAACCCTTTTCTGGCCGCTAGTGTGGGTTGAAAGCGCCACTAAAATTACGGTAAATCGCAGCTTTACTGCCGACAACCCCCCCCCCCCGCCCCCACCAAAATAATAGTGTGTCCCTTTAGTGTTGTAGGAGGGATGGGGGGGCCCTCTATCCTGCAGGGTGTCAGGGCCCCTGTCATATAGGGTGTGGGGGGCCCCTGTCATGCAGTGTACTGGGGCCCCTGTCCTGCAGGGTGTCGGGGCCCCTGTCCTGCAGGGTGTCAGGGCCCCTGTCATGCAGGGTATCGGGGGGGCCCTGTCAAGCAGGCTGTTGGGGCCCCTGTCATGCAGGGTGTGTGGGGGGCCCCTGTCATGTAGTGTATCGGGGGCCCCTGTCCTGCTGGGTGTTGGGGCCCGTCATGCAGTGTATAAAAGCCCCTGTCATGCAGTGTGGGGGGGGGGGCCTGTCATGCAGTGTATTGGAGCCCCTGTCATGCAGGGTATTGGGGGGCCCCTCTCCTGCAGGGTGTCGGGGGCCCCTGTCATGTAGGGTGTGGGGGCCCCTGTCATGTAGGGTGTGGGGGGCCCCTGTCATGAAGGGTGTGGGGGGCACCTGTCGTGCAGGGTGTTGGGGCCTGTGTCCTGCACGGTGTCGGGGCCCCTGTCATGCAGGGTGTGTGGGGGGCCCCTGTCATGTAGTGTATCGGGGGCCCCTGTCCTGCTGGGTGTTGGGGCCCGTCATGCAGTGTATAAAAGCCCCTGTCATGCAGTGTGGGGGGGGCCCTGTCATGCAGTGTATTGGAGCCCCTCTCCTGCAGGGTGTCGGGGGCCCCTATCATGTAGGGTGTGGGGGCCCCTGTCATGTAGGGTGTGGGGGGCACCTGTCGTGCAGGGTGTTGAGGCCCGTCATGCAGTGTATCAGGGCCCCTGTCATGCAGGGTGTGGGGGGCCCCTGTCATGCAGGGTATCAGGGCCCCTGTCCTGCAGGGTGTCATGTAGGGTGGGGGCCCCTGTCATGTAGGGTGTGGGGGGCCCCTGTCATGTACTATATCGGGGTCCCTGTCATGTAGTATATCGGGGCTCCTGTCATGCAGGGTGTGGTGGCCCCTGTCATGTAGGGAGTGGGTTGCCCCTGTCATGCAGTGTATCGGGGGGCCCCTGTCCTGCAGGGTGTCATGTAGGGTGGGGGCCCCTGCCATGTAGGGTGTGGGGGGTCGCTGTCATGTAGTCTATCAGGGCCCCCGTCATGCAGGATGTGGGGGGCCCCTGTCATGTAGTATATCTGTGCCCCTGTCCTGCAGGGTGTCGGGGGCCCCTGTCATGCAGTGTATCGGGTCCCCTGCCATGCAGGGTGTGGGGGGTGCCTGTCATGCAGGGTGTGGGGGCCCCTGTCATGTAGTGTATCGGGGGCCCCTGTCATGCAGGGTATTGGGGGGCCCCTGTCCTGCAGAGTGTCATGTAGGGTGGGGGCCCCTGTCATGTAGGGTGTGGGGGTCCTTTTCATGAAGTGTATCGGGGCCCCTGTCCTGCAGGGTGTTGTGGCCCAACAGCAGTGTATCAGGGCTTCTGTCATGTAGGGTGTGGGGGGGCCCCTGTCATGTAGTATATCGGGGTCCCTGTCATGTAGTATATCGGGGCTCCTGTCATGCAGGGTGTGGGTTACTCCTGTCATGTAGGGTGTGGGTGGCCCCTGTCCTGCAAGGACCTCATGTAGGGTGGGGGCCCCTGTCATGTAGGGTGTGGGGGGTCCCTGTCATGTAGTGTATCAGGGCCCCTGTCATGCAGGGTGTGGAGGGCCCCTGTCATGTAGTATATCGGGGCCCCTGTCCTGCAGGGTGTCAGGCCCCTATCATGTAGTATATTGGGGCCCCTGTCATGCAGGGTGTGGGGGCCCCTGTCATGCAGTGTATTGGGTCCCCTGCCATGCAGGGTGTGGGGGGGCCCCTGTCGTGCAGTGTATCGGGGGCCCCTGTCATGTAGGGTGTGGGGGGCCCCTGTCAAGTAGGGTGTGGGGGGTCCCTGTCATGTAGTGTATCAGGGGTCCCTGTCATACAGGGTGTGGGGGGGGCCCCTGTCATGCAGGGTGTTGGGGCCCGTCATGCAGTGTATCAGGGCCCCTGTCATGTTGGGTGTGGGGGGCCCCTGTCCTGCAGGGTGTCGATTGCCCCTGTCATGCAGGGTGTGGGGGGCCCCTGTCATGTAGTGTATCGGGGCCCCTGTCCTGAAGGGTGTCGGGTGCCCCTGTCATGCAGGGTGTCGGGTGCCCCTGTCATGCAGGGTGTGGGGGGGCCCCTGTCGTTTAGGGTGTGGGGGGGTCGCTGTCATGCAGGGTGTGGGGGGCCCGTCATGCAGTGTATCAGGGCCCCTGTCATGTTGGGTGTGGGGGGCCCCTGTCCTGCAGGGTGTCGATTGCCCCTGTCATGCAGGGTGTGGGGGGCCCCTGTCATGTAGTATATCGGGGCCCCTGTCCTGCAGGGTGTCGGGTGCCCTTGTCATGCAGGGTGTCGGGTGCCCCTGTCATGCAGGGTGTCGGGTGCCCCTGTCGTTTAGGGTGTGGGGGGGTCGCTGTCATGCAGGGTGTGGGGGGCCACTGTCATGTAGTATATAGGGGCCCCTGTCATGCAGGGTGTGGGGGGGCCCCTGTCGTGCAGGGTGTGGGGGCCCCTGTCATGCAGGAGGGTGTTGGGGCCCTTGTCATGTAGTATATCGGGGCCCCTGTCCTGCAGGGTGTCGGGTGCCCCTGTTGTGCAGTGTATCGGGGGCCCCTGTCATGTAGGGTGTGGGGGCCCCTGTCATGTAGGGTATCGGGGGGCAATGTCATGTAGAGTGTGGGGGCCCCATGTCCTGCAAGGTGTCGGGCCCCTGTCATGTAGTATATCGGGGCCCCTGTCATGTAGTGTGTGGGGGGGCCTCTGTCATGTAGTGTATGGGGGGCCTCTGTCATGTAGCGTATGGGGGGGGCCCTGTCATGTAGTGTATCAGGTGGGGGTGGCCCTGTCATGTAATGTATCGGGGCCCCTGGGATCTCTGAGGACAGCTCTGCTCCTCAGTGTGGACGTGATTTCTGCTCCCTCAGAGCAGAAAGGAGGAGAGGAAACACTGACAGATCATTACACAAGCCGGTCCCGCCCACACATCCCGACACTGGACCCGCCCCCCTGGGGCCCCTGTCGTGCAGGGTGTGGGGGCCCCTGTCATGCAGGGTGTGGGGGGGCCCCTGTCGTGCAGGGTGTGGGGGCCCCCTGTCGTGCAGTGTATCAGGGCCCCTGTCATGTAGGGTGTGGGGGGTCCCTGTCATGTAGTATATCGGGGCCCCTGTCGTGCAGGGTGTGGGGGCCCCTGTCATGCAGGGTGTGGGGGGGCCCTGTTGTGCAGGGTGTGGGGGCCCCTGTCGTGCAGGAGGGTGTTGGGGGCCCCTGTCATGTAGTATATTGGGGCCCCTGTCCTGCAGGGTGTCGGGTGCCCCTGTCATGCAGGGTGTGGGTTACCCCTGTCATGCAGGGTATCGGGGGGCCCCTGTCCTGCAGGGCGTCATGTACGGTGGGGGCCCCTGTCATGTAGGGTGTGGGGGGTCCTGTCATGTAGTGTATCGGGGCCCCTGTCATGCAGTGTGTGGAGTGCTCCTGTCATGTAGTATATCGGGGCCCCTGTCGTGCAGTGTATCGGGGGCCCCTGTCATGTAGGGTGTGGGGGTCCCTGTCATGTAGTGTATCAGGGGTCCCTGTCATGCAGGGTGTTGGGGCCCGTCATGCAGTGTATCAGGGCCCCAGTCATGTTGGGTGTGGGGGGCTCCTGTCATGTAGTATATCGGGGTCCCTGTCCTGCAGGGTGTCGATTGCCCCTGTCCTGCAGGGTGTCGATTGCCCCTGTCCTGCAGGGTGTCGATTGCCCCTGTCATGCAGTGTGTCGATTGCCCCTGTCATGCAGTGTATCGGGGCCCCTGTCATGCAGGGTGTGGGGGGCCCTTGTCGAGCAGGGTGTGGGGGCCCCCTATTGTGCAGTGTATCAGGGGCCCCTGTCATGCAGTGTATCAGGGCCCCTGTCATGTAGGGTGTGGGGGGCCCCTGTCATGTAGGGTGTGGGGGCCCCTGTCATGTAGGGTGTGGGGGGTCCCTGTCATGCAGGGTGTGGGGGGCCCCTGTCATGTAGTATATCAGGACCCTGTCGTGCAGGGTGTGGGGGGGCCCCTGTCGTGCAGGGTGTGGGGGCCCCTGTCATGTAGTATATCGGGGGCCCCTGTCCTGAAGGGTGTCGGGTGCCCCTGTCATGTAGGGTGTGGGGGGGGGGGCACTGTCATGTAGAGTGTGGGGGCCCCTGTCCTGCAAGGTGTCGGTCCCCTGTCATGTAGTATATCGGGCCCCTGTCATGTAGGGTCTGGGGGGGCCCTGTCATGTAGTGTGTATGGGGGGGGCCCTGTCATGTAGTGTGTATGGGGGGGGCCCTGTCATGTAGAGTGTGGGGGCCCCTGTCCGGCAAGGTGTCGGGCCCCTGTCCTGCAAGGTGTCGGGCCCCTGTCATGCAGGGTGTGGGGTGCCCCTGTCATGTAGGATGTGGGGGGCCTCTGTCATGTAGTGTGTGGGGGGCCTCTGTCATGTAGTGTATGGGGGGGCCCTGTCATGTAGGGTGTGGGTGGCTACTGTCATGTAGTGTATGGGGGGGCCCTGTCATGTAGTGTATCGGGGCCACTAGGATCTCTGAGGACAGCTCTGCTCCTCAGTGTGGACGATGATTTCTATTCCCTCAGAGCAGAAAGGAGGAGAGGAAACACTGACAGATCATTACACAAGCCGGTCCCGCCCACACATCCCGACACTGGACCCGCCCCCCTGGTCAGCTGACATCAGTCATAATCACACTTACTAGATTCTCCGGTGCGATGAAGAAGCTTGGGGTGTAGATTTTACCACTGGAGTGCGCTGTGTCGGGTCTCACCCCCTCCTCCTGGAACCACCTACAAAATGGCGCCGCTCGGCCTGCGCTCGCTAACCGCCCGCTTCCTCAAGCCAATCAGATGCCGCTGCGTGACGCACGCTCTGGCTGATACCTCCGCTGTACGTAGACAGATAGCTAAAGAGAGGATTCAGCTTTATCCTCCCTCCAGCCTGCAGGGGGCAATAGAGCGCCATTGTGTAGTGAGGGAAAGCTGCCCGTTCTTCCCCTCCTCTATGCCTTTCTCACATAACTGCAGGGAGGAAGGAAATGACGATTCACAGTGTCTGGAAGTGCAGGGGGGTCTGTGCTGATTGATTATTAGTGCAGCCCCACCAAGAAAGCCCACACTGGACCACCAGGGATTGCCACCACCAGGTATACCACCAGGGATGCCAATCATGCCCACAATGGGCATCACTGATTGGCAGCCATTATTGTTTGGCACCTTATCAGTGCTTGTCAGGGCAGCCCCATCAGTGCCACCTATGTATACCCATCAGTGCTGCATATTAGTGCCCATCATCGGTGCCACCTTATCAGAGCTTGTCAGTATTGCCCCATCTGTGCCGCCTATCAGTGCCACCTATGTAAACCCATCAGTGCTGCATATTAGTGCCACATATTGGTGCCCATCATCAGTGCCACCTTATTAGTGCCCGTTAGAGCAGCCCCATCAGTGCCCACCAGTGAAGGAGAAAACATACTTATTTCCAAAGTTTTTTCTTTCAACGTTTTCGGGGTTTTTTTTTTTTTTTTGTTTAGCAGAAAATAAAAACCGCAGAAGTGATCAATTAACACCAAAATAAAGCTCTATTTGTGGGAACAAAATGATAACAATGTGGTTTGTGTACAGTGTAGCATGACCGCGCAATTGTCATTCACAATGTGACAGCGCTGAAAGCTGAAAATAGGTCTGGGCAGGAAGGTGTATAAGTTGCTCGGTATTGAAGTGGTTAATATTAAAAACCTGAGTATTACTTCACATTTGTCCTCCTCCGCAGTGTCACCATTTTTGCCTCAATTTTTCCCCATAACCCCTCCCCCCCCACTAAACTCATGTATATGTCCATATATCTTCTATCGAGTGTCCAGACAATCTGATGCGGCTTTTGATGCTTAAAAAAAAAAAAACGGGTATGATCTCTAGCCGTGACCCTCAATTTACTAGGGTAAAGGAGATTTAACTTTTTTATTATCCAATTTTCTTTACAATTTTGTTAAACACTTATTAAAATATTTCACAGTGCTTCTGGGGAAGGGATGGGGGGTATGGGGCAGTGGATGGTGTCAGTAGCACACAGCGGGCTGGAGGAGGAGAACACGGGGGCGGGGGGAATGGGGGTGGGTTTGAGGTGCTGCGGGGGGGGGTGGTTGTTTGCCGCCCCCCCCCCCCCCCAAACAAAAAACCACCAACCGCCACTGGAATGTATGGTGGTGGATGGTATGTGCAGGAAAGGAGTGGAAAGAGTTTGGAGGTGGGAAGTATGTGGAGGAGAGGAGTGCAGAGAGTATGGAGGTGGATAGTATGTGCAGGAGAGGAGTGCTGAGTGTATGGAGGTGGGTAGTATGTGCGGGAGAGATGGGTAGTATGTGCGGGAGAGGAGTGCAGAGTGTATGGAGGTGGCTAGTATGTGCGGAAGAGGAGTGCAGAGTGTATGGAGGTGGGTAGTATGTGCGGGAGAGGAGTGCGGAATGCATGGAGGTGGGTAGTATGAGCGGGTGGGGAGTGTATGGAGGTGGGTAGTATGTGCGGGAAAGGAGTGCGGAATGTATGGAGGTGGGTAGTATGAGCGGGAGAGGAGTGCGGAGTGTATGGAGGTGGGTAGTATGTGCGGGAGAGGAGTGCATGGAGGTGGGTAGTATGTGCGGGAGAGGAGTGCATGGAGGTGGGTAGTATGTGCGGGAGAGGAGTGCATGGAGGTGGGTAGTATGTGCGGAAGAGGAGTGCATGGAGGTGGGTAGAAAGTGTGGGAGAGGAGTGCATGGAGGTGGGTAGTATGTGCGGGAGAGGAGTGCATGGAGGTGGGTAGTATGTGCGGGAGAGGAGTGCATGGAGTTGGGTAGTATGTGCGGGAGAGGAGTGCATGGAGCTGGGTAGTATGTGCGGGAGAGGAGTGCATGGAGCTGGGTAGTATGTGCGGGAGAGGAGTGCATGGAGCTGGGTAGTATGTGCGGGAGAAAAGTGTATGGAGCTGGGTAGTATGTGCGGGAGAAGAGTGCAGAGTGTATGGAGGTGGGTAGCATGTGCGGGAGAGGAGTGTGTGGAGGTGGGTAGAATGTGCAGGAGAGGAGTGCCTGGAGGTGGGTAGTATGTGCGGGAGAGGAGTGCATGGAGGTGGGTAGTAAGTGCGGGAGAGGAGTGCCTGGAGGTGGGTAGTATGTGCGGGAGAGGAGTGCATGGAGGTGGGTAGTATGTGCGGGAGAGGAGTGCATGGAGGTGGGTAGTATGTGCGGGAGAGGAGTGCATGGAGGTGGGTAGTATGTGCGGGAGAGGAGTGCATGGAGGTGGGTAGTAAATGCGGGAGAGGAGTGCATGGAGGTGGGTAGTAAGTGCGGGAGAGGAGTGCAGAGTGTATGGAGGTGGGTAGCATGTGCAGGAGAGGAGTGTGTGAAGGTGGGTAGAATGTGCGGGAGAGGAGTGCCTGGAGCTGGGTAGTATGTGCGGGAGAGGAGTGCATGGAGCTGGGTAGTATGTGCGGGAGAAAAGTGTATGGAGCTGGGTAGTATGTTCGGGAGAGGAGTGCAGAGTGTATGGAGGTGGGTAGCATGTGCGGGAGAGGAGTGTGTGAAGGTGGGTAGAATGTGCAGGAGAGGAGTGCCTGGAGGTGGGTAGTATGTGCGGGAGAGGAGTGCCTGGAGGTGGGTAGTAAGTGCGGGAGAGGAGTGCCTGGAGGTGGGTAGTATGTGCGGGAGAGGAGTGCCTGGAGGTGGGTAGTATGTGCGGGAGAGGAGTGCATGGAGGTGGGTAGTATGTGCGGGAGAGGAGTGCATGGAGGTGGGTAGTATGTGCGGGAGAGGAGTGCATGGAGGTGGGTAGTATGTGCGGGAGAGGAGTGCATGGAGGTGGGTAGTATGTGCGGGAGAGGAGTGCATGGAGGTGGGTAGTATGTGCGGGAGAGGAGTGCATGGAGGTGGGTAGTATGTGCGGCAGAGGAGTGCATGGAGGTGGGTAGTATGTGCGGGAGAGGAGTGCATGGAGGTGGGTAGTATGTGCGGGAGAGGAGTGCATGGAGGTGGGTAGTATGTGCGGGAGAGGAGTGCATGGAGGTGGGTAGTATGTGCGGGAGAGGAGTGCTTGGAGGTGGGTAGTATGTGCGGGAGAGGAGTGCTTGGAGGTGGGTAGTATGTGCGGGAGAGGAGTGCTTGGAGGTGGGTAGTATGTGCGGGAGAGGAGTGCTTGGAGGTGGGTAGTAAGTGCGGGAGAGGAGTGCATGGAGGTGGGTAGTATGTGCGGGAGAGGAGTGCATGGAGGTGGGTAGTATGTGCGGGAGAGGAGTGCATGGAGGTGGGTAGTATGTGCGGGAGAGGAGTGCATGGAGGTGGGTAGTATGTGCGGGAGAGGAGTGCTTGGAGGTGGGTAGTATGTGCGGGAGAGGAGTGCTTGGAGGTGGGTAGTATGTGCGGGAGAGGAGTGCTTGGAGGTGGGTAGTAAGTGCGGGAGAGGAGTGCATGGAGGTGGGTAGTATGTGCGGGAGAGGAGTGCATGGAGGTGGGTAGTATGTGCGGGAGAGGAGTGCATGGAGGTGGGTAGTATGTGCGGGAGAGGAGTGCATGGAGGTGGGTAGTATGTGCGGGAGAGGAGTGCATGGAGGTGGGTAGTATGTGCGGGAGAGGAGTGCATGGAGGTGGGTAGTATGTGCGGGAGAGGAGTGCATGGAGGTGGGTAGTATGTGCGGGAGAGGAGTGTATGGAGGTGGGTAGTATGTGCGGGAGAGGAGTGCCTGGAGGTGGGGGGTATGTGCAGGAGAGGAGTGCAGAGTGTATGGAGGTAAATGGACAGTGTCAGTAGGGTGGTGTCAGCAGTTTTTTGTTGTTACTATTTTGTTTTTTATTTTTTTAAACACTTTTTAAAATATTTTTTTCACAGTGCTTCTGGGAAGGGGGTGGAGGGCGGTTTGGGGCAGTGGACAGTGTCAGTAGAGCAGTGAATGGTGTCAATAGGTTTTTTATTTTCTATGTATTTATTTTTTTACAATTTCATAAAAAAAAATGTTTGTTTTGTTTTTTACAGTGCTTTTTGGGGGAAGGGCTTGAGGCTGTGGACAGAGCTGGTATGGGGGTGGTGTCAGGTTTTTATTTTATTTATTTTTTACAATTTTATTTTGTAAATATTATGGAATCTTTTTGTTTTTTTGTCAGCCCTGTTGGGGGCCTTTGTTGATATCAGGAGTCTAATAAACCCCTGACATCTTCCCTTTGAGGTAGAGAAAGGGACTGAGGACACAGATTCCCAATCCCCTTTCTGAGCAGCCTCAGCATTGAAAATGAATGAACAGGAGACAGAGGCTCCCTCCCCCAGAAAAAAAAATCATGACAGGTCCTCTTAAATATGAGATGGGGGGGGGGGGTTAAAAAGACCTCAGATCTCATATTTACACTAAAATGCAATAAAAAATTAATATAAAAAATTATCATTTAAAAAAAGATTTTTAAAGATGGCCCTTTAAAGTGGTTGTAAACCCTTACAAACCACTTTGACCTACAGGTAAGCCTAGATTATGGCTTACCTGTAGGTCCAAGAAATATCTCCTAAACCTATATGGTTTAGGAGATATTTGCCCAAAAACAGGCACCGCTGTCTACGGCGCATGCGCCGTAGACAGCGGCGCACTGAGCGCGGCATTCTCAGAGACGGGATGTGACATCATCGCATGCGCGGGAGTGACGTCATCGCGGCTTCGCCGAATGACAGCGACGGAGCTGCGAGACCCCACCAAGAAAATGGATGCGGTGGACTACCGGGGACAGCGGTGACTTCGCTGGCTCCTGTGTCAGGTAAGTGACACATAATGGGCTACTATGCGATGCATAGTAGTCAATTATGCTTTGCCTTTGCAGGGAATGAAAGAGGAAGTAAACTCATCAGGGTTTACTTCCTCTTTAAGAGCTTTGAAAACGTCACTTCTGCCCTGCAGTGTCATGGAGACGGGTGTGGGAAATCTTCTCCTCACTCGCCTCCATGCCCAGCCACAGAGAGGACCGGATCGCCTCCGCCACTGCCGGCAGCTCCGGTACAGCTCCTCATTATTATATATACATCATACACAGAGGGAGGGGGAGAAGGTAAGGGGTAATGTACAGGTCACATACAGTAGGAGGATGGACAAGGATATGCAATTAGCGGACCTCCAGCTGTTGCAGAACTACAAGTCCCATGAGGCCTAGCAAGACTCTGACAGCCACAATCATGAAACCCAGAGCCAGAGGCATGATGGGACTTGTAGTTTTGCAATAGCTGGAGGTCAGCTAATTGCATATCCCGGACATAGGGGGTTGATATGCAGGCTAAGGGGGTGAAGGAGTTAAAGTATAGCTAAAGGCAAAACTTTTTTGGATGGAGTGAATCCAAAACTGTCAGTTTTTATGGCTGTCTGCACCCCCATTGGGGAGTATCGCCCTTTCAATTTGTCCTGTAAAGGAAAGAAACTCCCAAATTTTGGGTTGTCCCCAGAAAAGTAAAATAGGGGAAATCTTCCAATGGAGACACTAGTTCTGGTGACCTGGGAAGAGGGGGATCAAATTGATTCCCTTAATTTGCAGGGATTTCCTTTCACTTCCTGCTTTGGCTATGGGACAGGAAGTGAAGGGAAATCTCCCCCATGGGACACAAATGGTGATTAAGAAAAAAAAAATACATTTGGTCTATCCAAAATGAAAAAAGTTTTTGCCTATAGTACTACTTTAATATACAGGCAGGGCACAGCATGGAGATCAAGTGTACGGTAGAGGAAGGGGAGTGAAGGGGTTAAATTACCCCACCATGAATCTGCTGCTGATCCTTTCCTCCACAGAGCCTCACTTCCTCCCCTCTCAGATGTTAATATAGGAAGTGAAGGTACACAGCCACTCTGATTGTCTATAACCACTTGACTTCTGGAAGATTTACCCCCCACCCCTCTCATGACCAGTCAGTTTTTTGCTTTTTGGCACTGCGCTACTTTAACCGCTTGCCGGCCAGCCGACATCATTTTACCGCGGCAGGTCGGCATGACCCAGCGAACTGTCATAGCTATAGGTCGGCTCATGGGATTGGGATAGCAGGCACGCGCCTGCTACACAGGGGGGATGCCACTGTGGTCATCGGCCACGAGCAAACACGAGAGGCAGAACAGGGACGAGTGTGTGTAAACACACTCTTCCCTGTTCTGTTCTGAAAGGAGTGAGAGATTGTGTGTTCCTGTTAGCTAGGAACCACGATCTGTCACTTCCTCTAGTCCAGTGATGGTGAACCTTGGCACCCCAGATGTTTTTGAAACTACATTTCCCATGATGCTCAACCTCACTGCAGAGTGCATGAGCATCATGGGAAATGTAGTTCCAAAACATCTGGGGTGCCAAGGTTCGCCATCACTGCTCTAGTCAGTCCCACCCCCCTTCAGTTAGAATTACCTCCCAGGGAACACAATTAACCCCTTGATCGCCCCCTAGTGTTAACCCCTTCCTCGCCAGTCACATTTTTACGGTAATCAGTACATTTTTATAGCACTGATCGCTGTATAAATGCCAATGGTCCCAAAAATGTGTCAAATGTGTCCACCATAAAAATCGCAGATCGCCACCATTACTATTAAAAAAGAAATAATAATAAAAATGCTATAAATCTTTCCCTATTTTGTAAACGCTATAACTTTTGTGTGCAAACCAATCAATATACGATTTTTTTTTTTACCAAAAATATGTAGAAGAATACATATTGGCCTAAACTGAGGAGAAATTTGCTTTTAAAAAAAATAAAAAATTGGGAATATTTATTATAGCAAAAAGTACAAAATATTGTGGTTTTTATTTAAAAATGTACGCTTTTTTTGTTTACAGCGCAAAAAATAAAAACGCAAAGGTGATCAAATACCACTGAAAGAAAGCTCTATTTGTGGGGGGAAAAAAGACTTCAATTTTGTTTGGGTGCAACGTCGCATGACCACGCAATTGTCAGTTAAAGTAACGCAGTGACGAATCGCAAAAACGGCCCGGTCATTCAGCAGCCAAATCTTCTGGGGCTGAAGTGGTTAACTGACAATTGCTACAATGTTGTACACAAATTACATTTTATATAATGTTTTTTATTCCCACAAATATTTTTGTTTGGTGGAATTTGATCACCACGGGGGGGTTTTCGTTTTTGTGCTATAAACGAAAAAATTATTATTTTTTTAATAAAAATATATATATATATTTTTACTTTTGGCTATAAAACATATCCAATAAAAACATGTAAAAATCAAATGTCTTCATCAATGTAGGCCAATATGTATTCTGCTACATGTTTTTGGTAAAGTAAAACCCAATTCGTTTATATTGATTGGTTTTCACAAAAGTTACAGCATCTACAAACTATGGTCTATACTGTATATTATACTGGAATTTTTATTTATTTATTGCTGTAGCACCCTGGTGTTTAGGCAGAGTTGCTCCTAAATTTACCCGCCAGGTGTATTCACCTTGGCCAATTGTTAGGGATCAATTGAGTTCGCCCAAATTCTGGAATTGCTGCACTTCTCTCTTCTACCACTAGGTGGTCAGGCACTTGGTGGCATTAGATAAGATAAAGGCATTGCAAGGTCAGATTAGGAGTATATGGGGTATCTCAGCCAATGGGCAGGAGGTTTCTTAAATCCCTTGGCCTGCTGGCAGAACCTATTTATTTGGGTGAAGTCAGGTGAACTGTGTTCTGTGCCACCTGGAGGGCTGTCTGGGTGGACATGTGCTATGTTGCCCCGGGCTGCTAGGCCGGAGCCTGAGGCCTATCCTTGGACATCTGGATGCCAGGCTGTCTGAGGGCCTATCCAGAAGCAAGAGAGCAGTGTGGGGTTGGGATTGCGGCTTGCAGTCCAACCAGAAGTGACGGTTCTGCCGGGCAGAGAATCTGTCGGAGGTAGAGGGGAAGCTGTTGCCACTAAGGGAACTTCCACTTTATTACCAGGGACCACACTGAGTAACTGAAGCAAGTACCGGAGCAGTATTCTCACCAACCAGGGATGGTGAAGAATTGGGAAACTTCAGGAAGGTGCCAAGCCAGGGACCCAGCCAGCACAGGTGATGCTTGCAGAGCAGCCTTGTGTGCCAAGCCAGGGACCGAGCAGACCAGTGGGGTGATGCTTGACAAGTATCGGTGAGTGCCGAGCCAAGGACCCTGCAGGGACACGGGGGAGACGCTTGAGGAAGATACTGTGTGAGAAGATTGGAAGAGCTCAGGAGATCCAGTGGCAGTGGATCAGCAAGTCTAGTGAGAGAGACTGGGAGCTCAGTGGAGTGAAGATCTAGAAGTGGAGATTGTAGAGGAAGTACAGAAGTTTGTTACAACTGTTGGAAACTGTTATAAGACTGTTGTCATAGGAGACAGCGATCCTACACATGCAGATGTGGTGTCTGGCTATCTGCCTATAGAAGTCTCAGAGTCTGCTAATTGACATTGCAACTACTAAAGGGTGTCCTGGCCCTTACCCTCTCTCCCACAGTTCAGTTCAAGAGAAAATAAATCTCTTTGCATTCAAGAAGTGTCTGGTGCCCATGAATCTATCTTACACTACAGCCACCATGCCTTGTAACCCACTCTGTACAGAAGGATGTCAGCTGTCCCTAACTCTAGACATTCTCATTAGACCATAGGGGACCCGGGACTATGCTACATTTATTCATATTATTAATGGTGGTGATCAGCGATTTATAGCGGGACTGTGATATTGTGGTGGGAAATCTGACACTAACCACCACTTTTGACACTTTGTGGGAAACAGTGACACACAGTGATCTGTGCTAAAAGTATGCACTGTCACTGTACTAATGACACTTGCTGGGAAGGGGTTAAACCGTGCAGGGGATTTAAATTGGGTTTTTAAATCATGACATAAAAAATTGCAATGATTGCCATTTTACTCCCTAGTGTCTCTGCTAAAAAAAAAAAAAAGTATAATGTTTCGGGGTTTCATTTATTTTCTAGCAAAAAATACGGATTTAAACTTGTAAACAAAGTGCCTGGTCAGCAAGTAGTTAAATTGTAACTCCAATTTTGTGGGATAAAAAAAAAAGAATATAGCAATTGTATATGCTACACAAGTGATAATGTAAATGACTGTCGTTAACCAGTTCCGACCTCCACGCGCTGATGTACGTCGGCAGACTGGCACGGGCAGGCATATGGGCGTACCTGTACGTCCCTGCCTCCCAGCGTGCTGAGGGGGAGGCCACTGATTCATGGCCACCCCCTCGCGATCGCTCCTGGCTAATGAGAAGCTTCTTTTTTTTTTAACTGATTACTGCATTGGTGTCATTTGTGACTGTTATAAGTGGTAGAGAAGTTAGTGCTAGGCCCCTTCAGCTCTGGGGTACCCCCCCAATAAAGGTTTAACCCCTTGATCACCCCCCTGTCCCCGGTGTTACTAAGCGATCTTTTTACTGATCACCATATTAGTGTCACAGGTCACGCTAGTTAGCCAGGTAAGTATTTAGGTTCAGCGTCAGCTTTTTATAGCGTCAGGTACCCCCATATACTACCTAGTATAGGTTTTACCCCCTGATTGCCCCCTAGTTAACCCTTTCACCAGTGATCACCGTATAACTGTTATGGCTGACGTTGGTTAGTTCGTTTTTTTTTTTTTATAGTGTCAGGGCACCCGCCACTTATTACTTAAAGTGGTTGTATACCCGCTGAAGTATTTTTTTACTCACCTGCAAAGGAAAAGGCATAATGAGCTAGTATGCACCCAATAATAGCTCATTATGAAATACTTACCTTAGAACGAGGCCCCGACATCTGGCCCGATCCACGCCAAGGGAGCTGACATGTTCCTTCTGCGTTTCTTCCTGGTATCGCGGGTTTGGGTGAGTGGCCGGAGCCGCGATATCGTTACTCCGGCGCATGCGCACGGGAGATTACTTCCTGGCAGGGTCTGGCGTCTGCCGGACTTTTACCCGAGAATCGCCTGTGCTCATGCGCTGCTGCAGTCATGCCTGTACGGTTTAGGAGATTTTTTTTTACCTACAGGTAAGCCTTATTATAGACTTTCCTGTAGGTAAAAGTACCAAAATTGACTATACAATTACTTTAACCACTTGCCGCCCGCCCTATAGCAAATAGACGGCGGCAAAGTGGTTGCATAATCCTGACCGGACGTCATATGACGTGATCAGGATTATGAGCCGCTGCGCGCCCCCGTGGGCGCGCATCGCGGCGATCGTTGTTGCGGGTAGTCAGTCTGACACCCGGCAACTACGATCTCGGTAAAGAGTCTCCGACGGAGACTCTTTACCACGTGATCAGCCGTGTCCAATCACGGCTGATCACAGTGTAAATAGGAAAAGCCGGTGATTGGCTTTTCCTCACTCGCGTCTGTGAGACGCGAGTAGAGGAGAGCCGATCGGCTGCTCCTCTGACAGGGGGGGGTCTGTGCTGATCGATTATCAGCACAGCCCCCCCGAGGATGCCCACACTGGACCACCAGGGACGCCACCAGACCACCAGGGATGCCAAGGACAAGGTATGCCACCCTAGACCACCAGGGATTCCAGTCAGTGCCACAATGGATGCCAATCAGTGCCCATAATGGATGCCAATCAGTGCCCACAATGGGCATCACTGATTGGCATGCATTATTGATTGGCACTGATTGGCATCCATTAGTACAATATATTATAATACAATGCCGCCTATCAGTTCCCATCTGTGCCGCCTATCAGTGCCTACCCATGCCCACCTGTGCCGCCTACCCATGCCCACCTGTGCCGCCTACCCATGCCCACCTGTGCCGCCTATGCATGCCCACCTGTGCCGCCTAACCCATGCCCACCTGTGCCACCTATCCATGCCAATCCGTGCCAATTTGTGCCACCTATCAGTGCCCATCCGTGTCGCCTATCAGTGCCACTTCATTGGTGCCTGGTATTGAAGTGGTTAATAAAGGTTAAACCACCTGATCACTAGTGCCAGTAACGCTAACACCCACGCACGCACGCACACAGCATAACCTCCCTTAGTAGTATAGTATCTGAAAGGATCAATATCTGATCTGATCAGATCTATACTAGTGTCCCCAGCAGTTTAGGGTTCCCAAAAACGCAGTGTTAGCGGGATCAGCCCAGATACCTGCATTTTGCCCCTCTGCCCAGCCCAGCCCACCCAAGTGCAGTAACGATCGATCGATCACTGTCACTTACAAAACAGTAAACACATAACTGCAGTGTTCGCAGTCAGGCCTGATCCCTGCAATCACTAACAGTTTTTTGGTAGCGTTTTGATACAGTCGCTGACAGTCATGAGCTTTTTTTTTGCCTGTGAGTCTCACTAGTGTACCAGTAAATGTAGAGTAGGGATGAGCCGAACACCCCCCGGTTCGGTTCGCACCAGAACTTGCGAACGACCCCCGCGTTCGGTACGAACGTTAGAACCCCATTGAAGTCTATGGGACTCGAACGTTCGAATTGGAAAGTGCTAATTTTAACGGCTAATATGCAAGATAGTGTCCTAAAAAGGGTTTGGCGACCTGCCTCCTGCCTCAGGGGACATGGGTCACTGCAAAAAAAAGTTTTAAAAACTACCGTTTTGGCGGGAGCACTGATTTTAATGACGATTAAAGTGAAAAAAAAGTGAAATATTCCTTTAAATATGGTGCCTGCGGGGTATCTGTAGTATGCCTGTGAAGTGCCACGTGTTTCCCGTGTTTAGAACAGTCCCTGCACAAAATGACATTAAACGGAAATAACACCATTTAAAACTGCTTGCGGTTTTAATGTTATATCTGGTTCCTGCAATATGGTTGAAAATCATTGAGAAACATGGCATGGGTAGCCCTCCCTGCCCATTACCAGCCTATTTGGGTCTTGTACGCATATTAAGGTGAACCCCGTACCCATATTAAAAAAAGGAAATGCGTGTGGCCCCCAGGCCCTATATACTCAGAACAGCAGTATACAGGCGGTGCAAACAAGACAGGGACTGTGTAGGTTTGTTGTGTTAAGTTGAATCTGTTTGTCATTTTCAAGCGGTACATTTTTAAAGTGTAGCTCCAGTCAAAAAAACTATCTTTAAGCTTTTTGGAAAACATAGGGAAGGGTTATCACCCCTGTATAATTTGTTTTGTCGTCCATCTTTTTTCATCTCACTTGCTGCTGTCTCCTTGCGTTTGCAAGTAGGAGATGTTAGTAAGTTGGATGTTTGAAAGTAGGGGCCTGCCCTATATTATAGCGGTATGTACTGGGTACAGAGCACACAGACAGCACGCACTATCTCCTAACACTACTGACTGCAAGCTCTATTATTAACCACTTGTTAGCCCAATGTTTGCATAAAGTGAAAGATGAAGTTATGCTGAGTAAATAGATATCAAACATGTCACTCTTCAAAATTGCACATGCCCGTGGAATGGCGCCAAACGTCGCTACTTAAAAAATCCCCATAGGCGACGCTTTAAATATTTTTTTACTGGTTACATGTTTTGAGTTGCAGAGGAGGTCTAGGACTAGAATTATTGCTCTCGCTCTAACATTCTCGGCGATACCTCACATGTGTGGCACATGCGAGCACATGGGGACATGGGCGCTTTAATTTTTATTTTATTTTTTTATTGTTCATTTTACTTTATTTATTTTAGTTTGACATTTTTTTTCCCAAAAATATATTTTTGATCACTTTTATTCCTATTACAAGAAATGTAAACATCCCTTGTAATAGGAATATGGGGTGACAGGTCCTCTTTACAGTGAAATCTGGGGGGTCAATATGACCTCACATCTCACCTCTAGGCTGGGAAGCCTGAAATAAAAAATAAAAAAAAGATTCTGGCTTTGATCGTACTGGCGAGTTGGTAGAAGCACCGGAGGGCGGTGAGGGGTGGGGGGCGTCTATGGCTGGGTATTTCAGGGTATCACCGAGTATGGCTGGGTATCTCTGAGTATGGCTGGGTATGGCAATTTATGGCAGGGTATTACAGAGTATTGGCGGGGTATTGGCGGGGTACTACAGAGTAATAGCAGGGTACTGCAGAGTATTGGGGGTACTGCAGAGTAATGGCGGGTACTGCAGAGTATTAGGGGGTACTGCAGAGTAATGGGGGTTACTGCAGAGTAATGGGGGGTACTGCAGAGTAATGGCGGGGTACTGCACTGCAGAGTAATGGCGGGGTACTGCAGAGTAATGGTGGGGTACTGCAGAGTAATGGCAGGGTACTGCACTGCAGAGTAATGGCGGGGTACTGCACTGCAGAGTAATGGCGGGGTACTGCAGAGTAATGGCGGGGTACTGCAGAGTAATGGCGGGGTACTGCAGAGTAATGGCAGGGTACTGCACTGCAGAGTAATGGCAGGGTACTGCACTGCAGAGTAATGGCGGGGTACTGCAGAGTAATGGCGGGGTACTGCAGAGTAATGGCAGGGTACTGCAGAGTATGCACTGGTATTGCAGAGTATTGGCAGGGAATTGAGGGGTTAAATTCGGTGAGCAGCGATGTGGGCACTGCAGATGCAGCCCACATCGCTGCTGACACCGATCTCTTTCCCCTCCGCTGTACTGATCGGTACAGAAAGGGGAGGTAGGAACAGGCGTCATAACATGACGCCGGTTTGTTTCCAAGTGATCACTCCGTCATTTGACGGAGCAATCACGTGGTAAAGCGGCCGTTTACCGTGATGCGCCGGGTCCATAGGATCACGGATGCTCTCGAGTGCGCACACCTCGGGGCACGCGAGAGCAGAATTCTGGGAGGCCGTTAATTAACGGCCTCTCTGAGTTAAACAACCGCCCTGAAGCCGTTAATCGGCAATGGGCAGTTGTTAAGTGGTTAAAGCTAGATCACTAGCTATATAGGTGAGGTGAATATAGTGGTGTATACTGCAGTCAGGGCACAGACAACAACCACTACACAGCAGCAAGATAGGAAATCAGCCAAAAACGATTGGTGTGTACTGTGTTGAAGGTACACAGAACACCCACTGCTTCAGATGCAAAGTAACACACTACAGGAGGCCGCCTTAAAGGCGGCCTTATATAGTGTGGGGCGTGCACTACACAGCCTGAGCTATGATTGGCCACAGGCAGGATGCCTGTGGCCAATCATGGCTCTCCTCGCTGCCGGCGCTGCGATTGGCCAAGCATGCGGGGTCACAGTGCATGCTTGGCCAATCATCGGGCAGCAATGCACTGCGCCAACGCAGTGCATTGTGGTCCGCGCGCGCGTCACTCGAATTTTGACGCGAACGGCCAAAACGTTCGGAATTCGCCGAACGCACGAACAGCCAATGTTCGAGTCGAACGTACGTTCGACTCGAACACGAAGCTCATCCCTAATGTAGAGCCCAAAATGGCAAATCGAAGGTACACTGGTGAACAGGAGGAATAATTAGAATGTTTTTGTTCTTACCTCCCTTCATGCAGACACAACGGTTCAAATTACTATGGTGACTGGTGTTGTGGAGGAACCCCTCTGTGTCCACAAATATAACCAAAATATGGGAGGGGTGGACCTCAACGACCAGTTGTTGTCGCCGTACCTAGTTGCCTGTAAGGCCAGACGCTGGTACAAAAAAGTGTCTGTTTATTTATTTTAATTGGCTTTGCTGAACGCTCATGTGCTATACAGAGCTTCAGGATGGACTGGATCCTTCCTTAAATTCCAGGAAGAGATCGTCAGAGCCCTTCTGTTTCCAGACGGGGCTCCACCTCACCTTCCCAATCCAAATGCAGTAAGCCAGCTGCATGAGAGGCATTTTCCTTATGTCCTGCCAAGTACCCCTACCCAACGAGCCCCCCAAAGAAAATGTCGTGTCTGTAGAAAGCACGGATATAGGCGTGACACCCGTTATTATTGTCCCTCCTGTCCTGACAATCCTGGTCTTTGCATTGGTGAATTTTTTGAGCGCTACCATTCACTAGTGGAGTTTTACCATAGAGAACAGCACTGCACAGACTAGGCAAACTTTCTCAGGATCTCCATCGCATTTTGAGAGACACAAACCATTTACAGTTACAAATAAAAGTGTTAAAAAAAAATGTAAAAAATACACAAAAAAATATAAAATAAAATAAACAAATTGTTGTCAGTAGAAAGAATAGTGGGCCATCATTGGTTTTAGAAGGAGCAATAGTGACCTATTATTGGAGTCAGTGGAAGGAATTGTGACCCATCATTGGTTCCAGTGGGAGGATCCTATTGTTTGTGTCAGTGGAAAGAATAGTGATCAAAAATTGGTGTAAGTGAAAGGGATGTTGACCCATCAGTGGTGTCAATATAAAGAATAGTGAGCCAACATTGGTGTCCGGGGGATCAATAGTGACCCATCTAACGGCAAAAAGTTGTCACTAAATGATATACTGCTCACATATGCATGGGCATATGTGGAAGGACACCCCAAAATAAATTCTGCTGCTTCTCCTGAGTACGAGGATACCACACATGTAGGACTTTTTGGGAGCCTAGCCGCGTATGGGGCCCCAAAAACCAATCACCACCTTCAGGATTTCTAAGGGTGTAAATTTTTGACTTCACTCCTCACTACCTATCACAGTTTTGAAGGACATAAAATGCCAAGATGGCACCCACCCCCCCCCCCCCAAATGACCCCGTTTTGGAAAGTAGACACCCCAAGCTTTTTGCTGAGAGGCATGGTGAGTATTTTGCAGCTCTCATTTTTTTTTGAAAATGAAGAAAGAAAAGAAAAATTTAATTTTCTTTCTCGTACATCACGGGACACAGAGTCTCAGTAATCACTGATGGGTTATAT
This sequence comes from Lithobates pipiens, assembly GCF_037356315.1. Taxonomy (NCBI): domain Eukaryota; kingdom Metazoa; phylum Chordata; class Amphibia; order Anura; family Ranidae; genus Lithobates; species Lithobates pipiens. Next base: position 164,774,093 of record NW_027507789.1, read on the forward strand.
AGGGTAGACAGGAAGTTCAATACCCCATATAACCCCTCCCCTTACTGAGAGTACCTCAGTTTTTCCGCCAGTGTCTTAGGTGTTGGTCACGAGTAAAGATGTGCTGTGCTGAGCTCCACTGGAATATCCTACACTGGGGCAAGCCGTGCAACCGGATCCATTCAAAGTCTCTTTTCCAGGTCGAATTGGATGGTACCCGGGCCTCGTGTCCGAAGAAACAAGGTTTTACCTGTAACCCCTGAAGAGTTGGTATACCCCAACGAAACGCGGGGGGCTTACATAGATGCATGATGTCCATACAGATGATTTTATGTCTCTTATTTTGTTTTACTCTAGACTTTCCAACATCAATAAAAATCAAAAAACTGGAGGTGTCATAGGTACTTCACTTTCTTTTAAAGCCAACATCCCAAAAACGTAGAGGTTCTACCAAAAAGCAAATCCCCTCAAAATGGCAGGACTTTTCAGGCATAGACTGTGAGACTTACAACGTACATATAAAATCATACAATCACTTTATTATAACAATTTATCAAAAAGTATACACATAATAAAAAAGATACACAAATGTATTTTCAGGTATGCAACCTAGTTACATCCAAACTTGTTCAAAAATGAAAACAATTATTTTCAATGTATATACAGGTGTGACATATCTATAACATAATCACATATGCACAACCAACTGAATCAATAATCTGCATATGATATGTCCTACGCGTTACGGAGTTTTCTCCTTCCTCAGGCATCCATCATTTATGCAGGTCTATGTTATTCAAAGTTTTGATCTACAATGATAAATAAGAACACGTGTACATGTATATAGACCTTGTTGGCGTAGGAGAGAGAAGAAAAAAAAAGGGGGGGAAGGGGGAAAAAGGGGATTATGTACCTAATCATACTCACATGCATAGAAGTGTGTTCCAAATAAGGTCATAGCATGACCAATTAATGTGAACCTTCAAACCAATTTGGTTGTACAAGTAGCAAAGACAGAGAGGCAGAACGCACAGAAGGGCAGAGTTAGGGACGAAGACGACACCTTCTCCCCTCTCTCCTAGCCCAATACACTGTGTGGAGCGATGAAAGATGTGTTTAAGGGTCCCCCAAAGACATGAACCGGGACCGCGTAGATAGGCAGCTGGAATCTATAAGGGAGGGGGGGAAGAAAAGTTGTACAGCAAGATAAGGGATTTTTTTTACCCAAATTGGATGGTACCCGGGCCTCGTGTCTGAAGAAACAAGGTTTTACCTGTAACCCCTGAAGAGTTGGTATAACCCAACGAAACGCGTCTGGCTTACATAGCTGCATGATGTCCATACAGATGGACATTTACTCTAGACTTTCCAACATCATTCTGCCCTTCCAGTGGCCCATGTTGTGCAGGACTTGTTTTTACTTTATGATATGCCAAGTACCATGGTGTCAATATTTACATGTGGTTTTCAGCATGCCCAGCGTGTATGCGATTCTGTGCATGCATTTTTGTGTTATTCAGTATGTTATACATGATCTCACACAGTATAATAAAATGTTCTTTGCTAAGACTGCTTTTTGATATACATCTCTCATTTCAAAACTCCCCTTTTTTGTCGGCACCCACAAAAGCGACACTGTGTTTCATGTCCCACGCGTTTACTTTATATAGTGATTGGCCTCATTTAAAGTCCCGCTGACCGCTTTCCCTTTTCTTTGTCTAAATTTTGGGATGGAGGCCAATTACTTTTGGTGCCTTGGACCCCATTATTCTTTATACCTATTCAAGATGGCCACCACGACCTCTTGCTAGACCGCGCATTCGCGGCACTACGACCTATGTGGCCCGCCCCACTCGCCAAGCTGGCTCCTGGCGTCCGCGCATGCACAGAGCGGGCAGGAAGACGCCGAGGGACTCAGAAAAGCCAGTGTAAGGGGGGGCCGCCCACTATAGTAGCCAGGAATGACGGTACAATATCACAAGAAAGGGAAGGAAGAACGCAAAAAATGAGAGAGGAACGCAAAGAAAGGAAAGCGAGAGAGAATGGATGACAGGAGGGAGAAATGGAAGGATAAGGGAAATAGATATAGCTTCTTTCTCTGCTGCAGACTTGAGCAAATTGCAGTATAGAAATGCAAATAGGAGCTCTTAGTTAAGAGACAACTGCTGTCCCAAAAGACCCACAGAAGGGACTGCCTATCTTATCAGTGCATTTAGCTGCCCACGAATAAGGACTGCACCTGGGAAAGGCTTGAACCCAGCTGGAAGATGCCAACTGCAGAGGTAAGGGACATTCGACCACCATTCACTGACCATGCGGTATGAGGGAAAAAAAGGAGAATGCTGGGAGTGCACTAATCCTTTTCTTTTATAATATTCACTGGTCCTGAGGGAGGAGCCAAGGCGGAGCTTGTCACAGGTATGCTGAAATGGAGGCACCAGGAAAGATCATTTGTGTCCTGGAGCTAACTTTGCTGGCACTGACCCTGGAACTATCCAAGCACAATCAAATGGGAGGTCAATTAGCCGCAGCTCAAGAAAGCCCAAGTAACCTCTAGAGCAGCCATTCTCAACCAGGGTTCCTCGAGGGTTGGCTAGGGGTTCCCTGAGCTGTGGCTAAGCTCCTATCTGATGGTGCCTGCATATCTCCAGGTTGCACACCACCTGCTAGAGCCAGTGGTATGACTGCAAGGCTGCTGTAAGGGCAGCCTTCGAACACCACCAATGTAAGGGGGCATTTTCCCAATGACCCCTAATGGACTAATCTTACCAGGGGTTCTCTGAGATTTTCTATCTCAAGATTTGTTCTGGGATAAAAAGGTTGAGAATAGCTAATCTAAGGAAAACCCTGCTTGTGAATGCTTGCACTTGATTGCAATACTATAGTGCTACCGTATAGTCAACCTGTGGAAAATCTCATTGCTACACATGTTCTTTACATTGTGGGTGACCTGGCCCTTGCTTGACCCAGAGGGAAGCTAGTCCTCTTCTGAGGGACCCAAAACTGATCATTTTACAAAGGCTCACCCAAAGTCCTTAACATGATTGCTGTTTGTGGTCTAGCCCAATGCCTAATGCCTTTGATCATACGGCTTTTTTTCTCAGGCATTTTTGCCCCCTTTATTTTCACCTGGTGACCCTGTAACATATCCTGTCCTAGAGTGACAATGCTTAGCTCAATGTACTATATCCATGGAGAAGCCATGTTGTCAGTCTAATGCCCCATACACACTATCAGATTTTCTGCTGATTTCTTTTCCTTCAGATTTACCAAAACCATGTAGTGGACGGTCCTGCCTGATTGCATACAAATTGAAACTCCTAAGGTTTGACCTCATATTATATGGTTTTGGTTTTTATCTGTGTTGCAACCCGCCGTTTCACACAGGCAAAACCGCCCTGCAACACAGCAAAACCGGACCATCAGCACACTGTAAAGCCGCCCCGCAACAGAGAGGCACAATGTGAGAACTACGGTCCCGCCCCCCCCCCCCCCCCCCGATGTTTGTATAGGTTTCAACTGTGGCCCTGAAATGGTATCTCCCATCAAGGGATGCCTCCTATGATGTGCGCTTGCGCCCTGGTTACGTCACTCCAGCTGATCGGCTTATCAGCTGAAGTGCCGCTCTGTTCTGCGCATGCGCGGGCATTATTCGATGGGGGGCACTTCTCGACAGAACACTGGCAGCAGGAAATGTGGATAGGGGGCAGTAATCACACTGTGTGTGTGTAAACTCCAATGTCATCTAGGAGCGATCCTGTCTAATGTGCTGGAGGGGCGCTGTAGTGACAGGAGAGGATGAGGAGGGGAAGGTCACAGGGAAATTGTACACAATGAAGGGGGGGTAATAGTTTGTACTTTGGATGTTTGTGGAGAAGGGGGATGGGCATTTATCTGTGCTGAGAAGTGTAATCAGGATGGGGGGTATTTGCTAGAAGGAGGAATGGGGAGGAATATGTGCTAGGACAGTTTTAGGGGGATTTGAGCCGTGACGGGGAATGTTTTCTCTAAGGGTGTGGGAATTTCTGCTAAGAAGGGGGAATTTGTGCTTTGGGAGATTTGGGTAGGGAGGAAGAATTTGTGCTAGAAAAAGGGTAATTTGGAGGGGATTGTGGATTTGTGGGGGAAATTGTTATACAAGGAGGAACGGGGGGATTTGCTCTTGAAGTAGTGATTTAGGATATTTTTTTTTTGCTGGGAGGATTTGTGTTAGGAGGCGGGGTTGAGAGAGGATTTGTGTTAGGAGGCGGGGTTGAGAGAGGATTTGTGTTAGGAGGCGGGGTTGGGAGGATTTGTGTTAGGAGGCGGAGCTGAGGGAGAATTTGTGTTAGGAGGCGGGGTTGAGGGAGGATTTGTGCTGGGGGGGGGGATTTGTGCTGGGAGAATGGATTGGGGAGGATTGTTGCTACAAGGGGGGATTGCAAGGATTTTTGCAAGGAGGAGGGATTGGATGGATTTGTGCTAGAAAAAGTGATTTGGGGGATTTGTTCTAGGAGGAGGGATTGGTGGGAGGATTTGTGCTAGGATAGGGAATTGGGGGAGTAGATTTCTGCTGGGGGGAGATTTTGGTAAGGAGGAAGAATTTGTTCCCAGGAAAAGGGTAATTTGGATGGGGTTGGGGATTTGGGGGACGATTGGGGGGGGATTTGTGCTGGGATAGGGAATTGGGGGAGTAGAGTGATTGCCAAATGAATTTATGCAACAAAGCTAACATGACATTGATGTGCAAGGATGTAAATAATGGCGATTTAAATAATGTGACATTGAGCAAATAAATATCGAAAACGTGAGAATTCATATAATACAATCCATGCCACTTTAGGTGCTGATAACACTGCAATAAATATTTGAAAAAGAAGGGGCAAATACCGCAAATGAATCTATAAAATACGGAGGCATTCATCTGTCAATGTGCAGCAATTGCAATGAAGACAGCAGAATCTTAATTGTGATTTATAAACATAAGACTACTTTCACACTGGAGGCATTTTTCAGGGGCTAAAGGGTTAAAAAATAGCGCCTGTAAATCGCCTGAACCCCCCCCCCCCCCCAAGTATGAGAGCCCCGAGTGCTTTCACACTGGGACGGTACGCTGGCGGGACTGGAAAGAAAGTCCTGCAAGCTGCATCTTTGGGGCTTTGTGGGAGCGGTGAATACATTGCTCCTAAAACGCCCCTACCATTGAAATCAATGGCCAGCGCTGCCGATGCACCTGCAAAGCGTTTTGGCAGTGGCGCCTTTAACACTTTTCTGGCCGCTAGTGTGGGTTGAAAGCGCCACTAAAATGACGGTAAAGCGCAGCTTTACTGCCGACAACCCCCCCGCCCTCACCAAAATAATAGTGTGTCCCTTTAGTGTTTGTAGGAGGGATGGGGGGGATTTGTGCTGGGAGGGGGGCCGGTCAGGGGGGGGGAAGGAGCCACTGTCATATGAGAAGTTGGGAACCCCTGTCGTGCAGGGTGTGGGGGCCCCCTGTCCTGCAGGGTGTCGGGGGGCCCCCCTGTCCTGCAGGGTGTTGGGGGCCCCCTGTCATATAGGGTGTGGGGGGGCCCCTGTCATGTAGTGTATTGGGGCCCCTGTCGTGTAGGGTATGGGGGGCCCCTGTCATGTAGGGTGTGGGGGTCCCTGTCATGCAGGGTGTGGGGGGCCCCTGTCCTGCAGGGTGTCGGGGGCCCCTGTCATGTAGTATATCGGGGCCCCTGTCCTGCAGGGTGTCGGGGGCCCCTGTCCTGCAGGGTGTTGGGTGCCCCTGTCGTGCAGTGTATCGGGGGCCCCTGTCATGTAGGGTGCGGGGGGCCCCTGTCATGTAGTGTATCGGGGGGCCCTGTCATCTAGGGTGTGGGGGCCCCTGTCCTGCAGGGTGTCGGGCCCCTGTCATGGAGTATATCGGGCCCCTGTCATGCAGGGTGTGGGGGCCCTTGTCGTGCAGGGTGTGGGGGGCCCCTGTCGTGCAGGGTGTGGGGGGCCCCTGTCGTGCAGGGTGTTGGGGCCCCTGTCGTGCAGGGTGTTGGGGGCCCCTGTCATGTAGTATATCGGGGCCACTGTCCTGCGGGGTGTCGGGGGCCCCTGTCATGTAATGTATCAGAGGGGCCCTGTCATCTAGGGTGTGGGGGCCCCTGTCCTGCAGGGTATCGGGCCACTGTCATGTAGTATAGCGGGGCCCCTGTCGTGCAGGGTGCAGGGGCCCCCTGTCATGTAGGGTGTGGGGGGCCCCTGTCATGTAGTGTATCGGGGGTCCCTGTCCTGCGGGGTGTCGGGTGCCCCTGTCATGTAGGGTGCGGGTGGCCCCTGTCATGTAATGTATCAGGGGGGCCCTGTCATCTAGGGTGTGGGGGCCCCTGTCCTGCAGGGTGTCGGGCCCCTGTCATGTAGTATATCGGGGCCCCTGTCATGCAGGGTGCGGGGGCCCCCTGTCATGTAGGGTGTGGGGGGCCCCTGTCATGTAGTGTATCAGGGGGGTGTCCTGTCATGTAGTGTGTAGGGGGCCCCTGTCATGTAGTGTATGGGGGGGCCCTGTCATGTAGTGTATTGGGGCCCCATCATGTAGTGTGTGGGGGGGCCCCTGTGATATAGTGTATCGGGGCCCCTGGGATCTGCGAGGACAGCTCTGCTCCTCAGTGTGGACGGTGATTTCTGTTCCCTCAGAGCAGAAAGGAGGAGAGGAAACACTGACAGATCATTACACAAGCCGGTCCCGCCCACACATCCCGACACTGGACCCGCCCCCCTGGTCAGCTGACATCAGTCCTAATCACACTTACTAGTTCTCCGATAGAAGTGCGATGAAGCTGGGGGTGTAGTCTCTGATTTTACCACTGGTGAGCGCTGTGTCGGGTCTCACTCCCTCCTCCTGGAACCACCTACAAAATGGCGCCGGTCAGTCTGCGCGCGCTAACCGCCCGTATCCTCAAGCCAATCAGATGCCGCTGCGTGACGCACGCTCTGGCTGATATCTCCACTGTACGGAGAAAGATAGCTGCAGAGAGGATTCAGCTTTATCCTCCCTCCAGCCTGCAGGGGGCAATAGAGCACCGTTGTGTAGTGAGGGAAGACTGCCCGTTCCTCCCCTCCTCTATGCCTTTCTCACATAACTGCAGGGAGGAAAGAAACGACAATTCACAGTGTCTGGAAGTGCAGGGGGGTCTGTGCTGATTGATTATCAGTGCAGCCCCACCAAGAAAGCCCACACTGGACCACCAGGGATTGTCACCACCAGGTATACTATCCTAGACCACCAGGGATGCCAATCAGTGCCCGTAATGGGCATCACTGATTGGCAGCCATTATTGTTTGGCACCTTATCAGTGCTTGTCAGGGCAGCCCCATCAGTGCCACCTATGTATACCCATCAGTGCTGCATATTAGTGCCCATCATCGGTGCCACCTTGTCAGTGCAGCCCCATCTGTGCCGCCTTTCAGTGCCACCTATGTAAACCCATCAGTGCTGCATATCAGTGCCACATATTGGTGCCCATCATCAGTGCCACCTTAGTGCCCGTTAGAGCAGCCCCATCAGTGCCCACCAGTGAAGGAGAAAACATAATTATTTACAAAGTTTTTTCTTTCAACGTTTTCGGGCTTTTTTTTTTTTTGGTTTAGCAGAAAATAAAAACCGCAGAGGTGATCAATTAACACCAAAATAAAGCTCTATTTGTGGGAACAAAATGATAACAATGTGGTTTGTGTACAGTGTAGCATGACCGCGCAATTGTCATTCACAATGTGACAGCGCTGAAAGCTGAAAATAGGTCTGGGCAGGAAGGTGTATAAGTTGCTCGGTATTGAAGTGGTTAATATTAAAAACCTGAGTATTACTTCACATTTGTCCTCCTCCGCAGTGTCACCATTTTTGCCTCAATTTTTCCCCATAACCCCTCCCCCCCCACTAAACTCATGTATATGTCCATATATCTTCTATCGAGTGTCCAGACAATCTGATGCGGCTTTTGATGCTTAAAAAAAAAAAAACGGGTATGATCTCTAGCCGTGACCCTCAATTTACTAGGGTAAAGGAGATTTAACTTTTTTATTATCCAATTTTTTTTACAATTTTGTTAAACACTTTTTAAAATATTTCACAGTGCTTCTGGGGAAGGGATGGGGGGTATGGGGCAGTGGATGGTGTCAGTAGCACACAGCAGGCTGGAGGAGGAGAACACGGGTGCGGGGGGAATAGGGGTGGGTTTGAGGTGCCGCGGGGGGGGGGGGTTGTTTGCCGTCCCCCCAAACAAAAAACCACCAACCGCCACTGGAGTGCATGGTGGTGGATGGTATGTGCAGGAGAGGAGTGCGGAGTGTATGGTGGTGGATGGTATGTGCAGGAGAGGAGTGCAGAGAGTATGGAGGTGGGTAGTATGTGCAGGAGAGGAGTACGGAGTGTATGGAGGTGGGTAGTATGTGCGGGAGAGGAGTGCGGAGTGTATAGAGGTGGGTAGTATGGGCGGGAGAAGAGTGCGGAGTGTATGGAGGTGGGTAGTATGTGCGGAGTGTATGGAGGTGGGTAGTATGTGCGGGAGAGGAGTGCATTGAGGTGGGTAGTATGTGCGGGAGAGGAGTGCATGGAGATGGGTAGTATGTGCGGAACAGGAGTGCATGGAGGTGGGTAGTATGTGCGGGACAGGAGTGCATGGAGGTGGGTAGTATTTGCGGGAGAGGAGTGCATGGAGGTGGGTAGTATGTGCGGGAGAGGAGTGCATGGAGGTTGGTAGTAAGTGCGGGAGAGGAGTGCAGAGTGTATAGAAGTGGGTAGTATGTACGGCAGAGGAGTGTGGAGTGTATGGAGGTGGGTAGTATGTGCAGGAGAGGAGCGCGGAGTGTATGGAGGTGGGTAGTATGTGCGGGAGAGGAGCGCATGGAGGTGGGTAGTATGTGCGGGAGAGGAGCGCATGGAGGTGGGTAGTATGTGCGGGAGAGGAGCGCATGGAGGTGGGTAGTATGTGCGGGAGAGGAGCGCATGGAGGTGGGTAGTATGTGCGGGAGAGGAGCGCATGGAGGTGGGTAGTATGTGCGGGAGAGGAGCGCATGGAGGTGGGTAGTATGTGCGGGAGAGGAGCGCGTGGAGGTGGGTAGTATGTGCGGGAGAGGAGCGCGTGGAGGTGGGTAGTATGTGCGGGAGAGGAGCGCGTGGAGGTGGGTAGTATGTGCGGGAGAGGAGTGTGGAGTGTATGGAGGTGGGTAGTATGTGCGGGAGAGGAGCGCGGAGTGTATGGAGGTGGGTAGTATGTGCGGGAGAGGAGCGCATGGAGGTGGGTAGTATGTGCGGGAGAGGAGCGCATGGAGGTGGGTAGTATGTGCGGGAGAGGAGCGCATGGAGGTGGGTAGTATGTGCGGGAGAGGAGCGCATGGAGGTGGGTAGTATGTGCGGGAGAGGAGCGCATGGAGGTGGGTAGTATGTGCGGGAGAGGAGCGCATGGAGGTGGGTAGTATGTGCGGGAGAGGAGCGCGTGGAGGTGGGTAGTATGTGCGGGAGAGGAGCGCGTGGAGGTGGGTAGTATGTGCGGGAGAGGAGCGCGTGGAGGTGGGTAGTATGTGCGGGAGAGGAGTGCGTGGAGGTGGGTAGTATGTGCCTGAGAGGAGTGCGGAGTGTATGTAGGTGGGTAGTATGTGCGGGAGAGGAGTGTGGAGTGTATGGAGGTGGATAGTATTTGCGGCAGAGGAGTGCGGAGTGTATGGAGGTGGATAGTACGTGCAGGAGAGGAGTGCATGGAGGTGGGTAGTATGTGCGGGAGAGGAGTGCATGGAGGTGGGTAGTATGTGCGGGAGAGGAGTGCGTGGAGGTGGGGGGTATATGCGGGAGAGGAGTGCATGGAGGTGGGGGGTATGTGCGGGAGAGTAGTACGTGGAGGTGGGGTTATGTGCGGGAGGGGAGTGCATGGAGGTGGGGGGTATGTGTGGGAGAGGAGTGCATGGAGGTGGGGTGTTTGTGCAGGGGAGGAGTGCATGGAGGTGGGGGTATGTGCAGGAGAGGAGTGCTGAATGTATGCAGGTAAATGGACAGTGTCAGTAGGGTGGTGTCAGCAGTTTTTTGTTGTTACTATTTTGTTTTTTATTTTTTTAAACACTTTTTAAAATATTTTTTTCACAGTGCTTCTGGGAAGGGGGTGGAGGGCGGTTTGGGGCAGTGGACAGTGTCAGTAGAGCAGTGGACGGTGTCAATAGGTTTTTTTTTTCTATGTATTTATTTTTTTACAATTTCATTAGTTTTTTTTACAGTGCTTTTTAGGGGAGCGGCTTGGGGCTGTGGACAGAGCTGGTATGGGGGTGGTGTCAGGTTTTTATTTTATTTATTTTGTACAATTTTATTTTGTAAATATTACTGTAATATATTATATTATTGGCTTTGTTGAGATATCAGGAGTCTAATAAACCCCTGACATCTTCCCTTTGAGGTAGAGAAAGGGACTGAGGACACAGATTCCCAATCCCCTTTCTGAGCAGCCTCAGCATTGAAAATGAATGAACAGGAGACAGAGGCTCCCTCCCCCAGAAAAAAAAATCATGACAGGACCTCCTAAATATGAGATGGGGGGTCAAAAAGACCTCAGATCTCAAATTTACACTAAAATGCAATAAAAAAATAAATATAAAAAAAGTTTTTTAAAAATGGCCCTTTAAGGCTGGGATCACACTGCAGCGGTTACGAGAACCGGATGTGATTCGCACCACAGTGCAAATCACATCCGATCTCTGTGCGATGCGAGTTCAGCCATACAGATAGTATGGCTGAATTCGTATCGCACCCGATCCAAACTCGCACAGGACCCTTTTTTTGGTCCACAGCAGAATCGGATCGCATTGGTGTTCACACCATGCGATCCGATTCCTGTCCGAGTTTGCAGATTGCACTGCGATATGCGAACTGATCTGGGGGTGTCATTAACGTTTCACTGACACTCCCAGCAGTTCACATAGGGCAGTGTGAACTGCCACCGGGAGGTGTGCGATGCGGGAACCCGCCGCGGATTCGCTGCGTTCCCGCATCGCTGCAATGTGAACCTAGCCTAAGAGCTATGAAAACGTCACTTCTGCCCTGCAGTGTCATGGAGACGGGTGTGGGAAATCTTCCCCTCACTCGCCTCCATGCCCAGCCACAGAGAGGACCGGATCGCCTCCGCCACTGCCAGCAGCTCCGGTACAGCTCCTCATTATTATATATACATCATACACAGAGGGAGGGGGAGAAGGTAAGGGGTAATGTACAGGTCACATACAGTAGGAGGATGGACATAGGGTAGGGATATGCAATTAGCGGACCTCCAGCTGTTGCAGAACTACAAGTCCCATGAGGCCTAGCAAGACTCTGACAGCCACAATCATGAAACCCAGAGCCAGAGGCATGATGGGACTTGTAGTTTTGCAATAGCTGGAGGTCAGCTAATTGCATATCCCGGACATAGGGGGTTGATGTGCAGGCTAAGGGGGTGAAGGAGTTAAAGTATAGCTAAAGGCAAAACTTTTATTTTATTTTTATTTTTTAGTTTTGGATGGAGTGAATCCAAAACTGTCAGTTTTTATGGCTGTCTGCACCCCCATTGGGGAGTATCGCCCTTTCAATTTGTCCTGTAAAGGAAAGAAACTCCCAAATTTTGGGTTGTCCCCAGAAAAGTAAAATAGGGGAAATCTTCCAATGGAGACACTAGTTCTGGTGACCTGGGAAGAGGGGGATCAAATTGATTCCCTTAATTTGCAGGGATTTCCTTTCACTTCCTGCTTTGGCTATGGGACAGGAAGTGAAGGGAAATCTCCCCCATGGGACACAAATGGTGATTAAGAAAAAAAAAATACATTTGGTCTATCCAAAATGAAAAAAGTTTTTGCCTATAGTACTACTTTAATATACAGGCAGGGCACAGCATGGAGATCAAGTGTACGGTAGAGGAAGGGGAGTGAAGGGGTTAAATTACCCCACCATGAATCTGCTGCTGATCCTTTCCTCCACAGAGCCTCACTTCCTCCCCTCTCAGATGTTAATATAGGAAGTGAAGGTACACAGCCACTCTGATTGTCTATAACCACTTGACTTCTGGAAGATTTACCCCCCACCCCTCTCATGACCAGTCAGTTTTTTGCTTTTTGGCACTGCGCTACTTTAACCACTTGCCGGCCAGCCGACATCATTTTACCGCGGCAGGTCGGCATGACCCAGCAAACTGTCATAGCTATAGGTCGGCTCATGGGATTGGGATATCAGGCACGCGCCTGCTACACAGGGGGGATGCCACTGTGGTCATCGTGACTGTCGGCCACAAGCAAACACGAGAGGCAGAACAGGGACGAGTGTGTGTAAACACACTCTTCCCTGTTCTGTTCTGAAAGGAGTGAGAGATTGTGTGTTCCTGTTAGCTAGGAACCACGATCTGTCACTTCCTCTAGTCCAGTGATGGTGAACCTTGGCACCCCAGATGTTTTTGAAACTACATTTCCCATGATGCTCAACTACACTGCAGAGTGCATGAGCATCATGGGAAATGTAGTTCCAAAACATCTCGGGTGCCAAGGTTCGCCATCTGGGGTGCCAAGGTTCGCCATCACTGCTCTAGTCAGTCCCAACCCCCTTCAGTTAGAATCGCCTCCCAGGGAACACAATTAACCCCTTGATCGCCCCTAGTGTTAACCCCTTCCTCGCCAGTGACATTTTTACGGTAATCAGTACATTTTTAGAGCACTGATCGCTGTATAAATGCCAATGGTCCCAAAAATGTGTCAAAAGTGTCCAATGCTGCCATTACTATTAAAAAAGAAATAATAATAAAAATGCTATAAATCTTTCCCTATTTTGTAAACGCTATAACTTGTGTGCAAACCAATCAATATACGATTTTTTTTATTTTTTTACCAAAAATATGTAGAAGAATACATATTGGCCTAAACTGAGGAGAAATTTGCTTTTAAAAAATAAATAAAAAATTGGGAATATTTATTATAGCAAAAAGTACAAAATATTGTGGTTTTTATTTAAAAATGTACGCTTTTTTTGTTTACAGCGCAAAAAATAAAAACGCAGAGGTGATCAAATACCACCAAAAGAAAGCTCTATTTGTGGGGAAAAAAGGACTTCAATTTTGTTTGGGTGCAATGTCGCATGACCGCGCAATTGTCAGTTAAAGTAACGCAGTGACGAATCGCAAAAACGGCCCGGTCATTCAGCAGCCAAATCTTCTGGGGCTGAAGTGGTTAACTGACAATTGCTACAATGTTGTACACAAATTACATTTTATATAATGTTTTTTATTCCCACAAATATTTTTGTTTGGTGGAATTTGATCACCACGGGGGGGTTTTCGTTTTTGTGCTATAAACGAAAAAATTATTATTTTTTTAAAGAGTGTCTGGTGCCCATGAATCTATCTTACACTACAGCCACCATGCCTTGTAACCCACTCTGTACAGAAGGATGTCAGCTGTCCCTAATTCTAGATATTCTCATTAGACCATAGGGGACCCGGGACTATGCTACATTTATTCATATTATTAATGGTGGTGATCAGCGATTTATAGCGGGACTGTGATATTGTGGTGGGAAATCTGACACTAACCGCCACTTTTGACACTTTGTGGGAAACAGTTACACACAGTGATCTGTGCTAAAAGTATGCACTGTCACTGTACTAATGACACTTGCTGGGAACGGGTTAAACCGGGCAGGGGATTTAAATTGGGTTTTTAAATCATGACATAAAAAATTGCAACGATTGCCATTTTACTCCCTAGTGTCTCGGCTAAAAAAAAAAAAAATATATAATGTTTGGGGGTTTCATTTATTTTCTAGCAAAAAATACGGATTTAAACTTGTAAACAAAGTGCCTGGTCAGCAAGTAGTTAAATTGTAACTCCAATTTTGTGGGACAAAAAAAAAAAGAATATAGCAATTGTATATGCTACACAAGTGATAATGTAAATGACTGTCGTTAACCAGTTCCGACCTCCACACGCTGATGTACGTCGGCAGACTGGCACGGGCAGGCATATGGGCGTACCTGTACGTCCCTGCCTCCCAGCATGCTGAGGGGGAGGCCACTGATTCATGGCCACCCCCTCGCGATCGCTCCTGGCTAATGAGAAGCTTCTTTTTTTTTTTACTGATTACTGCATTGGTGTCATTTGTGACTGTTATAAGTGGTAGAGAAGTTAGTGCTAGGCCTCTTTAGCTCTGGGGTACCCCCCAATAAAGGTTTAACCCCTTGATCACCCCCCTGTCCCCGGTGTCACTAAGCAATCTTTTTACTGATCACCATATTAGTGTCACAGGTGACGCTAGTTAGCCAGGTAAGTATTTAGGTTCAGCGTCAGCTTTTTATAGCGTCAGGTACCCCCATATACTACCTAGTAAAGGTTTTACCCCCTGATTGCCCCCTAGTTAACCCTTTCACCAGTGATCACCGTATAACTGTTATGGCTGACACTGGTTAGTTAGTTTTTTTTTTTACTCACCTGCAAAGGAAAAGGCATAATGAGCTAGTATGCCCCCAATAATATCTCATTATGAAATACTTACCTTAGAACGAGGCCCCGACATCTGGCCCGATCCACGTCAAGGGAGCGGCTTTGGGTGAGTGGCCGGAGCTGCAATATCGTCACTCCCTCGTATGCGCGCGGGAGATTACTTCCTGGCAGGGTCTGGCGTCTGCCGGACTTTTACCCGAGAATCGCCTGTGCGCATGCGCTGCTGCAGTCAGCGGCGCAATGCGAGGGGAATATCTCCTAAACCGTACAGGTTTAGGAGATTTTTTTTTACCTACAGGTAAGCCTTATTATAGACTTTCCTGTAGGTAAAAGTACCAAAATTGACTATACAATACTTTAATAAAGGTTAAACCACCTGATCACTAGTGCCAGTAACGCTAACACATATAAAATCATACAATAACAATACAATACAATAACAATTTATCAAAAAGTATACACATAATAAAAAGATACACAAATGTATTTTCAGGTATGCAACCTAGTTACATCCAAACTTGTTCAAAAATGAAAACAATTATTTTCAATGTATATACAGGTGTGACATATCTATAACATAATCACATATGCACAACCAACTGAATAAATAATCTGCATATGATATGTCCTACGTGTTACAGAGTTTTCTCCTTCCTCAGGCATCCATCATTTATGCAGGTCTATGTTATTCAAAGTTTTGATCTACAATGATAAATAAGAACACGTGTACATGTATATAGACCTTGTTGGTGTAGGAGAGAGAAAAAAAAAAAGGGGGGGGACAGGGGAAAAAGGGGATTATGTACCTAATCATACTCACATGCATAGAAGTGTGTTCCAAATAAGGTCATAGCATGACCAATTAATGTGAACCTTCAAACCAATTTGGTTGTACAAGTAGCAAAGACAGAGAGGCAGAACGCACAGAAGGGCAGAGTTAGGGACGAAGACGACACCTTCTCCCCTCTCTCCTAGCCCAATACACTGTGTGGAGCGATGAAAGATGTGTTTAAGGGTCCCCCAAAGACACAAACCGGCAGCTGGAATCTATAAGGGAGGGGGGAGAAAAATATGTACAGCAATATAAGGGATTTTTTTTACCCAAATTGGATGGTACCCGGGCCTCGTGTCCGAAGAAACAAGGATTTACCTGTAACCCCTGAAGAGTTGGTATAACCCAACGAAACGCGTCTGGCTTACATAGATGCATGATGTCCATACAGATGATTTTATGTCTCTTATTTTGTTTTACTCTAGACTTTCCAACATCATTCTGCCCTTCCAGTGGCCCATGTTGTGCAGGACTTGTTTTTACTTCATGATATGCCAAGTACCATGGCGTCAATATTTATATGTGGTTTTCAGCATGCCCAGCGTGTATGCGATTCTGTGCATGCATTTTTGTGTTATTCAGTATGTTATACATGATCTCACCCAGTATAATAAAATGTTCTTTGCTAAGACTGCTTTTTGATATAAGTGGTAGAGAAGTTAGTGCTAGGCCTCTTTAGCTCTGGGGTACCCCCCAATAAAGGTTTAACCCCTTGATCACCCCCCTGTCCCCGGTGTCACTAAGCAATCTTTTTACTGATCACCATATTAGTGTCACAGGTGACGCTAGTTAGCCAGGTAAGTATTTAGGTTCAGCGTCAGCTTTTTATAGCGTCAGGTACCCCCATATACTACCTAGTAAAGGTTTTACCCCCTGATTGCCCCCTAGTTAACCCTTTCACCAGTGATCACCGTATAACTGTTATGGCTGACACTGGTTAGTTAGTTTTTTTTTTTACTCACCTGCAAAGGAAAAGGCATAATGAGCTAGTATGCCCCCAATAATATCTCATTATGAAATACTTACCTTAGAACGAGGCCCCGACATCTGGCCCGATCCACGTCAAGGGAGCTGACATGTTCCTTCTGCGTTTCTTCCTGGTATTGCGGCTTTGGGTGAGTGGCCGGAGCTGCAATATCGTCACTCCCGCGTATGCGCGCGGGAGATTACTTCCTGGCAGGGTCTGGCGTCTGCCGGACTTTTACCCGAGAATCGCCTGTGCGCATGCGCTGCTGCAGTCAGCGGCGCAATGCGAGGGGAATATCTCCTAAACCGTACAGGTTTAGGAGATTTTTTTTTACCTACAGGTAAGCCTTATTATAGACTTTCCTGTAGGTAAAAGTACCAAAATTGACTATACAATACTTTAATAAAGGTTAAACCACCTGATCACTAGTGCCAGTAACGCTAACACCCACGCACGCACGCACACAGCATAACCTCCCTTAGTAGTATAGTATCTGAAAGGATCAATATCTGATCTGATCAGATCTATACTAGTGTCCCCAGCAGTTTAGGGTTCCCAAAAACGCAGTGTTAGCGGGATCAGCCCAGATACCTGCATTTTGCCCCTCTGCCCAGCCCAGCCCACCCAAGTGCAGTAACGATTGATCGATCACCTTCACTTACAAAACAATAAACATATAACTGCAGTGTTCGCAGAGTCAGGCCTGATCCCTGCAATTACTAACAGTTTTTTGGTAGCGTTTTGATACAGTCGCTGATAGTCAGGAGCTTTTTTTTGCCTGTGAGTCTCACTAGTGTACCAGTAAATGTAGAGCCCAAAATGGCAAATCGAAGGTACAGTAGTGAAGAGGAGGAATAATTAGAATGTTTTTGTTCTTACCTCCCTTCATGAAGACACAACTGTCCAAATTACTATGGTGACTGGTGTTGTGGATGAACCCCTCTGTGTCCACAAATATAACCTTAATATGGGAGGGGTGGACCTCAACGACCAGTTGTTAACGCCGTACCTAGTTGCCTGTAAGGCCAGACGCTGGTACAAAAAAGTGTCTGTTTATTTATTTCAATTGGCTTTGCTGAACGCTCGTGCTATACAGAGCTTCAGGATGGACTGGATCCTTCCTTAAATACCAGGAAGAGATCATCAGAGCCCTTCTGTTTCCAGACGGGGCTCCACCTCACCTTCCCAATCCAAATGCAGTAAGCTGGCTGCATGAGAGGCATTTTCCTTATGTCCTCCCAAGTACCCCTACCCAACGAGCCCCCCAAAGAAAATGTTGTGTCTGTAGAAAGCACGGATATAGGCGTGACACCCGTTATTATTGTCCCTCCTGTCCTGACAATCCTGGTCTTTGCATTGGTGAATTTTTTGAGCGCTACCATTCACTAGTGGAGTTTTACCATAGAGAACAGCACTGGACAGACTAGGCACACGTTCGCAGGATCTCCATCGGATTTTGAGAAACTCAAACCATTTACAGTTACAAATAAAAGTGTAAAAAATACACAAAAAAATATAAAATAAAATAAACAAATTGTTGTCAGTAGAAAGAATAGTGGGCCATCATTGGTTTTAGAGGGAGCAATAGTGACCTATTATTGGAGTCAGTGGAAGGAATTGTGACCCATCATTGGTTCCAGTGGGAGGATCCTATTGTTTGTGTCAGTGGAAAGAATAGTGATCAAAAATTGGTGTAAGTGAAAGGGATGTTGACCCATCAGTGGTGTCAATGGAAAGAATAGTGAGCCAACATTGGTGTCCGGGGGATCAATAGTGACCCATCTAACGGCAAAAAGTTGTCACTAAATGATATATTGCTCACATATGCATGGGCATATGTGGAATTACACCCCAAAATAAATTCTACTGCTTCTCCTGAGTACGGGGATACCACACATGTGGGACTTTTTGGGAGCCTAGCCGCGTATGGGGCCCCAAAAACCAATCACCACCTTCAGGATTTCTAAGGGCGTACATTTTTGATTTCACTCCTCACTACCTATCACAGTTTTGAAGGCCATAAAATACCAATATTGGCACCCCCCCCCCAAATGACCCCGTTTTGGAAAGTAGACACCCCAAGCTTTTTGCTGAGAGGCATGGTGAGTATTTTGCAGCTCTCATTTATTTTTGAAAATGAAGAAAGAAAAGAAAAATGTAATTTTTTTTCTCGTACATCACGGGACACAGCGTCTCAGTAATCACTGATGGGTTATATAGGGTATCACTAGGTGATTGGACACTGGCACACCCTAGACAGGAAGTTCAATCCCCCATATAACCCCTCCACTTACTGAGAGTACCTCAGTTTTTCCGCCAGTGTCTTAGGTGTTGATCACGAGTAAAGATGTGCTGTGCTGAGCTCCACTGGAATATCCTACACTGGGGCAAGCCGTGCAACCTGATCCATTCAAAGTGTCTTTTCCAGGCCAAATTGGATGGTACCCGAGCCTCGGGTCCGAACAAACAAGGTTTTACCTGTAACCCCTGAAGAGTTGGTATACCCCAACGAAACGCAGGGGGCTTACATAGATGCATGATGTCCATAAAGATGATTTTATGTCTCTTATTTTGTTTTACTCTAGACTTTCCAACATCAATAAAAATCAAAAAACTGGAGGTGTCATAAGTACTTCACTTTCTTTTAAAGCTAACATGCCAAAAACGTAGAGGTTCTACCAAAAAGCAAATCACCTCAAAATGGCAGGACTTTTCAGGCATAGACTGTGAGACTTACAACGTACATATAAAATCATACAATAACAATTTATCAAAAAGTATACACATAATAAAAAGATACACAAATGTATTTTCAGGTATGCAACCTAGTTACATCCAAACTTGTTCAAAAATGAAAACAATTCTTTTCAATGTATATACAGGTGTGACATATCTATAACATAATCACATATGCACAACCAACTGAATAAATAATCTGCATATGATATGTCCTACGTGTTACAGAGTTTTCTCCTTCCTCAGGCATCCATCATTTATGCAGGTCTATGTTATTCAAAGTTTTGATCTACAATGATAAATAAGAACACGTGTACATGTATATAGACCTTGTTGGTGTAGGAGAGAGAAAAAAAAAAAGGGGGGGGGACAGGGGAAAAAGGGGATTATGTACCTAATCATACTCACATGCATAGAAGTGTGTTCCAAATAAGGTCATAGCATGACCAATTAATGTGAACCTTCAAACCAATTTGGTTGTACAAGTAGCAAAGACAGAGAGGCAGAACGCACAGAAGGGCAGAGTTAGGGACGAAGACGACACCTTCTCCCCTCTCTCCTAGCCCAATACACTGTGTGGAGCGATGAAAGATGTGTTTAAGGGTCCCCCAAAGACACAAACCGGCAGCTGGAATCTATAAGGGAGGGGGGAGAAAAATATGTACAGCAATATAAGGGATTTTTTTTACCCAAATTGGATGGTACCCGGGCCTCGTGTCCGAAGAAACAAGGATTTACCTGTAACCCCTGAAGAGTTGGTATAACCCAACGAAACGCGTCTGGCTTACATAGATGCATGATGTCCATACAGATGATTTTATGTCTCTTATTTTGTTTTACTCTAGACTTTCCAACATCATTCTGCCCTTCCAGTGGCCCATGTTGTGCAGGACTTGTTTTTACTTCATGATATGCCAAGTACCATGGCGTCAATATTTATATGTGGTTTTCAGCATGCCCAGCGTGTATGCGATTCTGTGCATGCATTTTTGTGTTATTCAGTATGTTATACATGATCTCACCCAGTATAATAAAATGTTCTTTGCTAAGACTGCTTTTTGATATAAGTGGTAGAGAAGTTAGTGCTAGGCCTCTTTAGCTCTGGGGTACCCCCCAATAAAGGTTTAACCCCTTGATCACCCCCCTGTCCCCGGTGTCACTAAGCAATCTTTTTACTGATCACCATATTAGTGTCACAGGTGACGCTAGTTAGCCAGGTAAGTATTTAGGTTCAGCGTCAGCTTTTTATAGCGTCAGGTACCCCCATATACTACCTAGTAAAGGTTTTACCCCCTGATTGCCCCCTAGTTAACCCTTTCACCAGTGATCACCGTATAACTGTTATGGCTGACACTGGTTAGTTAGTTTTTTTTTTTACTCACCTGCAAAGGAAAAGGCATAATGAGCTAGTATGCCCCCAATAATATCTCATTATGAAATACTTACCTTAGAACGAGGCCCCGACATCTGGCCCGATCCACGTCAAGGGAGCTGACATGTTCCTTCTGCGTTTCTTCCTGGTATTGCGGCTTTGGGTGAGTGGCCGGAGCTGCAATATCGTCACTCCCGCGTATGCGCGCGGGAGATTACTTCCTGGCAGGGTCTGGCGTCTGCCGGACTTTTACCCGAGAATCGCCTGTGCGCATGCGCTGCTGCAGTCAGCGGCGCAATGCGAGGGGAATATCTCCTAAACCGTACAGGTTTAGGAGATTTTTTTTTACCTACAGGTAAGCCTTATTATAGACTTTCCTGTAGGTAAAAGTACCAAAATTGACTATACAATACTTTAATAAAGGTTAAACCACCTGATCACTAGTGCCAGTAACGCTAACACCCACGCACGCACGCACACAGCATAACCTCCCTTAGTAGTATAGTATCTGAAAGGATCAATATCTGATCTGATCAGATCTATACTAGTGTCCCCAGCAGTTTAGGGTTCCCAAAAACGCAGTGTTAGCGGGATCAGCCCAGATACCTGCATTTTGCCCCTCTGCCCAGCCCAGCCCACCCAAGTGCAGTAACGATTGATCGATCACCTTCACTTACAAAACAATAAACATATAACTGCAGTGTTCGCAGAGTCAGGCCTGATCCCTGCAATTACTAACAGTTTTTTGGTAGCGTTTTGATACAGTCGCTGATAGTCAGGAGCTTTTTTTTGCCTGTGAGTCTCACTAGTGTACCAGTAAATGTAGAGCCCAAAATGGCAAATCGAAGGTACAGTAGTGAAGAGGAGGAATAATTAGAATGTTTTTGTTCTTACCTCCCTTCATGAAGACACAACTGTCCAAATTACTATGGTGACTGGTGTTGTGGATGAACCCCTCTGTGTCCACAAATATAACCTTAATATGGGAGGGGTGGACCTCAACGACCAGTTGTTAACGCCGTACCTAGTTGCCTGTAAGGCCAGACGCTGGTACAAAAAAGTGTCTGTTTATTTATTTCAATTGGCTTTGCTGAACGCTCGTGCTATACAGAGCTTCAGGATGGACTGGATCCTTCCTTAAATACCAGGAAGAGATCATCAGAGCCCTTCTGTTTCCAGACGGGGCTCCACCTCACCTTCCCAATCCAAATGCAGTAAGCTGGCTGCATGAGAGGCATTTTCCTTATGTCCTCCCAAGTACCCCTACCCAACGAGCCCCCCAAAGAAAATGTTGTGTCTGTAGAAAGCACGGATATAGGCGTGACACCCGTTATTATTGTCCCTCCTGTCCTGACAATCCTGGTCTTTGCATTGGTGAATTTTTTGAGCGCTACCATTCACTAGTGGAGTTTTACCATAGAGAACAGCACTGGACAGACTAGGCACACGTTCGCAGGATCTCCATCGGATTTTGAGAAACTCAAACCATTTACAGTTACAAATAAAAGTGTAAAAAATACACAAAAAAATATAAAATAAAATAAACAAATTGTTGTCAGTAGAAAGAATAGTGGGCCATCATTGGTTTTAGAGGGAGCAATAGTGACCTATTATTGGAGTCAGTGGAAGGAATTGTGACCCATCATTGGTTCCAGTGGGAGGATCCTATTGTTTGTGTCAGTGGAAAGAATAGTGATCAAAAATTGGTGTAAGTGAAAGGGATGTTGACCCATCAGTGGTGTCAATGGAAAGAATAGTGAGCCAACATTGGTGTCCGGGGGATCAATAGTGACCCATCTAACGGCAAAAAGTTGTCACTAAATGATATATTGCTCACATATGCATGGGCATATGTGGAATTACACCCCAAAATAAATTCTACTGCTTCTCCTGAGTACGGGGATACCACACATGTGGGACTTTTTGGGAGCCTAGCCGCGTATGGGGCCCCAAAAACCAATCACCACCTTCAGGATTTCTAAGGGCGTACATTTTTGATTTCACTCCTCACTACCTATCACAGTTTTGAAGGCCATAAAATACCAATATTGGCACCCCCCCCCCCAAATGACCCCGTTTTGGAAAGTAGACACCCCAAGCTTTTTGCTGAGAGGCATGGTGAGTATTTTGCAGCTCTCATTTATTTTTGAAAATGAAGAAAGAAAAGAAAAATGTAATTTTTTTTCTCGTACATCACGGGACACAGCGTCTCAGTAATCACTGATGGGTTATATAGGGTATCACTAGGTGATTGGACACTGGCACACCCTAGACAGGAAGTTCAATCCCCCATATAACCCCTCCACTTACTGAGAGTACCTCAGTTTTTCCGCCAGTGTCTTAGGTGTTGATCACGAGTAAAGATGTGCTGTGCTGAGCTCCACTGGAATATCCTACACTGGGGCAAGCCGTGCAACCTGATCCATTCAAAGTGTCTTTTCCAGGCCAAATTGGATGGTACCCGAGCCTCGGGTCCGAACAAACAAGGTTTTACCTGTAACCCCTGAAGAGTTGGTATACCCCAACGAAACGCAGGGGGCTTACATAGATGCATGATGTCCATAAAGATGATTTTATGTCTCTTATTTTGTTTTACTCTAGACTTTCCAACATCAATAAAAATCAAAAAACTGGAGGTGTCATAAGTACTTCACTTTCTTTTAAAGCTAACATGCCAAAAACGTAGAGGTTCTACCAAAAAGCAAATCACCTCAAAATGGCAGGACTTTTCAGGCATAGACTGTGAGACTTACAACGTACATATAAAATCATACAATAACAATTTATCAAAAAGTATACACATAATAAAAAGATACACAAATGTATTTTCAGGTATGCAACCTAGTTACATCCAAACTTGTTCAAAAATGAAAACAATTCTTTTCAATGTATATACAGGTGTGACATATCTATAACATAATCACATATGCACAACCAACTGAATAAATAATCTGCATATGATATGTCCTACGTGTTACAGAGTTTTCTCCTTCCTCAGGCATCCATCATTTATGCAGGTCTATGTTATTCAAAGTTTTGATCTACAATGATAAATAAGAACACGTGTACATGTATATAGACCTTGTTGGTGTAGGAGAGAGAAAAAAAAAAAGGGGGGGGGGACAGGGGAAAAAGGGGATTATGTACCTAATCATACTCACATGCATAGAAGTGTGTTCCAAATAAGGTCATAGCATGACCAATTAATGTGAACCTTCAAACCAATTTGGTTGTACAAGTAGCAAAGACAGAGAGGCAGAACGCACAGAAGGGCAGAGTTAGGGACGAAGACGACACCTTCTCCCCTCTCTCCTAGCCCAATACACTGTGTGGAGCGATGAAAGATGTGTTTAAGGGTCCCCCAAAGACACAAACCGGCAGCTGGAATCTATAAGGGAGGGGGGAGAAAAATATGTACAGCAATATAAGGGATTTTTTTTACCCAAATTGGATGGTACCCGGGCCTCGTGTCCGAAGAAACAAGGATTTACCTGTAACCCCTGAAGAGTTGGTATAACCCAACGAAACGCGTCTGGCTTACATAGATGCATGATGTCCATACAGATGATTTTATGTCTCTTATTTTGTTTTACTCTAGACTTTCCAACATCATTCTGCCCTTCCAGTGGCCCATGTTGTGCAGGACTTGTTTTTACTTCATGATATGCCAAGTACCATGGCGTCAATATTTATATGTGGTTTTCAGCATGCCCAGCGTGTATGCGATTCTGTGCATGCATTTTTGTGTTATTCAGTATGTTATACATGATCTCACCCAGTATAATAAAATGTTCTTTGCTAAGACTGCTTTTTGATATAAGTGGTAGAGAAGTTAGTGCTAGGCCTCTTTAGCTCTGGGGTACCCCCCAATAAAGGTTTAACCCCTTGATCACCCCCCTGTCCCCGGTGTCACTAAGCAATCTTTTTACTGATCACCATATTAGTGTCACAGGTGACGCTAGTTAGCCAGGTAAGTATTTAGGTTCAGCGTCAGCTTTTTATAGCGTCAGGTACCCCCATATACTACCTAGTAAAGGTTTTACCCCCTGATTGCCCCCTAGTTAACCCTTTCACCAGTGATCACCGTATAACTGTTATGGCTGACACTGGTTAGTTAGTTTTTTTTTTTACTCACCTGCAAAGGAAAAGGCATAATGAGCTAGTATGCCCCCAATAATATCTCATTATGAAATACTTACCTTAGAACGAGGCCCCGACATCTGGCCCGATCCACGTCAAGGGAGCTGACATGTTCCTTCTGCGTTTCTTCCTGGTATTGCGGCTTTGGGTGAGTGGCCGGAGCTGCAATATCGTCACTCCCGCGTATGCGCGCGGGAGATTACTTCCTGGCAGGGTCTGGCGTCTGCCGGACTTTTACCCGAGAATCGCCTGTGCGCATGCGCTGCTGCAGTCAGCGGCGCAATGCGAGGGGAATATCTCCTAAACCGTACAGGTTTAGGAGATTTTTTTTTACCTACAGGTAAGCCTTATTATAGACTTTCCTGTAGGTAAAAGTACCAAAATTGACTATACAATACTTTAATAAAGGTTAAACCACCTGATCACTAGTGCCAGTAACGCTAACACCCACGCACGCACGCACACAGCATAACCTCCCTTAGTAGTATAGTATCTGAAAGGATCAATATCTGATCTGATCAGATCTATACTAGTGTCCCCAGCAGTTTAGGGTTCCCAAAAACGCAGTGTTAGCGGGATCAGCCCAGATACCTGCATTTTGCCCCTCTGCCCAGCCCAGCCCACCCAAGTGCAGTAACGATTGATCGATCACCTTCACTTACAAAACAATAAACATATAACTGCAGTGTTCGCAGAGTCAGGCCTGATCCCTGCAATTACTAACAGTTTTTTGGTAGCGTTTTGATACAGTCGCTGATAGTCAGGAGCTTTTTTTTGCCTGTGAGTCTCACTAGTGTACCAGTAAATGTAGAGCCCAAAATGGCAAATCGAAGGTACAGTAGTGAAGAGGAGGAATAATTAGAATGTTTTTGTTCTTACCTCCCTTCATGAAGACACAACTGTCCAAATTACTATGGTGACTGGTGTTGTGGATGAACCCCTCTGTGTCCACAAATATAACCTTAATATGGGAGGGGTGGACCTCAACGACCAGTTGTTAACGCCGTACCTAGTTGCCTGTAAGGCCAGACGCTGGTACAAAAAAGTGTCTGTTTATTTATTTCAATTGGCTTTGCTGAACGCTCGTGCTATACAGAGCTTCAGGATGGACTGGATCCTTCCTTAAATACCAGGAAGAGATCATCAGAGCCCTTCTGTTTCCAGACGGGGCTCCACCTCACCTTCCCAATCCAAATGCAGTAAGCTGGCTGCATGAGAGGCATTTTCCTTATGTCCTCCCAAGTACCCCTACCCAACGAGCCCCCCAAAGAAAATGTTGTGTCTGTAGAAAGCACGGATATAGGCGTGACACCCGTTATTATTGTCCCTCCTGTCCTGACAATCCTGGTCTTTGCATTGGTGAATTTTTTGAGCGCTACCATTCACTAGTGGAGTTTTACCATAGAGAACAGCACTGGACAGACTAGGCACACGTTCGCAGGATCTCCATCGGATTTTGAGAAACTCAAACCATTTACAGTTACAAATAAAAGTGTAAAAAATACACAAAAAAATATAAAATAAAATAAACAAATTGTTGTCAGTAGAAAGAATAGTGGGCCATCATTGGTTTTAGAGGGAGCAATAGTGACCTATTATTGGAGTCAGTGGAAGGAATTGTGACCCATCATTGGTTCCAGTGGGAGGATCCTATTGTTTGTGTCAGTGGAAAGAATAGTGATCAAAAATTGGTGTAAGTGAAAGGGATGTTGACCCATCAGTGGTGTCAATGGAAAGAATAGTGAGCCAACATTGGTGTCCGGGGGATCAATAGTGACCCATCTAACGGCAAAAAGTTGTCACTAAATGATATATTGCTCACATATGCATGGGCATATGTGGAATTACACCCCAAAATAAATTCTACTGCTTCTCCTGAGTACGGGGATACCACACATGTGGGACTTTTTGGGAGCCTAGCCGCGTATGGGGCCCCAAAAACCAATCACCACCTTCAGGATTTCTAAGGGCGTACATTTTTGATTTCACTCCTCACTACCTATCACAGTTTTGAAGGCCATAAAATACCAATATTGGCACCCCCCCCCCAAATGACCCCGTTTTGGAAAGTAGACACCCCAAGCTTTTTGCTGAGAGGCATGGTGAGTATTTTGCAGCTCTCATTTATTTTTGAAAATGAAGAAAGAAAAGAAAAATGTAATTTTTTTTCTCGTACATCACGGGACACAGCGTCTCAGTAATCACTGATGGGTTATATAGGGTATCACTAGGTGATTGGACACTGGCACACCCTAGACAGGAAGTTCAATCCCCCATATAACCCCTCCACTTACTGAGAGTACCTCAGTTTTTCCGCCAGTGTCTTAGGTGTTGATCACGAGTAAAGATGTGCTGTGCTGAGCTCCACTGGAATATCCTACACTGGGGCAAGCCGTGCAACCTGATCCATTCAAAGTGTCTTTTCCAGGCCAAATTGGATGGTACCCGAGCCTCGGGTCCGAACAAACAAGGTTTTACCTGTAACCCCTGAAGAGTTGGTATACCCCAACGAAACGCAGGGGGCTTACATAGATGCATGATGTCCATAAAGATGATTTTATGTCTCTTATTTTGTTTTACTCTAGACTTTCCAACATCAATAAAAATCAAAAAACTGGAGGTGTCATAAGTACTTCACTTTCTTTTAAAGCTAACATGCCAAAAACGTAGAGGTTCTACCAAAAAGCAAATCACCTCAAAATGGCAGGACTTTTCAGGCATAGACTGTGAGACTTACAACGTACATATAAAATCATACAATAACAATTTATCAAAAAGTATACACATAATAAAAAGATACACAAATGTATTTTCAGGTATGCAACCTAGTTACATCCAAACTTGTTCAAAAATGAAAACAATTCTTTTCAATGTATATACAGGTGTGACATATCTATAACATAATCACATATGCACAACCAACTGAATAAATAATCTGCATATGATATGTCCTACGTGTTACAGAGTTTTCTCCTTCCTCAGGCATCCATCATTTATGCAGGTCTATGTTATTCAAAGTTTTGATCTACAATGATAAATAAGAACACGTGTACATGTATATAGACCTTGTTGGTGTAGGAGAGAGAAAAAAAAAAAGGGGGGGGGACAGGGGAAAAAGGGGATTATGTACCTAATCATACTCACATGCATAGAAGTGTGTTCCAAATAAGGTCATAGCATGACCAATTAATGTGAACCTTCAAACCAATTTGGTTGTACAAGTAGCAAAGACAGAGAGGCAGAACGCACAGAAGGGCAGAGTTAGGGACGAAGACGACACCTTCTCCCCTCTCTCCTAGCCCAATACACTGTGTGGAGCGATGAAAGATGTGTTTAAGGGTCCCCCAAAGACACAAACCGGCAGCTGGAATCTATAAGGGAGGGGGGAGAAAAATATGTACAGCAATATAAGGGATTTTTTTTACCCAAATTGGATGGTACCCGGGCCTCGTGTCCGAAGAAACAAGGATTTACCTGTAACCCCTGAAGAGTTGGTATAACCCAACGAAACGCGTCTGGCTTACATAGATGCATGATGTCCATACAGATGATTTTATGTCTCTTATTTTGTTTTACTCTAGACTTTCCAACATCATTCTGCCCTTCCAGTGGCCCATGTTGTGCAGGACTTGTTTTTACTTCATGATATGCCAAGTACCATGGCGTCAATATTTATATGTGGTTTTCAGCATGCCCAGCGTGTATGCGATTCTGTGCATGCATTTTTGTGTTATTCAGTATGTTATACATGATCTCACCCAGTATAATAAAATGTTCTTTGCTAAGACTGCTTTTTGATATAAGTGGTAGAGAAGTTAGTGCTAGGCCTCTTTAGCTCTGGGGTACCCCCCAATAAAGGTTTAACCCCTTGATCACCCCCCTGTCCCCGGTGTCACTAAGCAATCTTTTTACTGATCACCATATTAGTGTCACAGGTGACGCTAGTTAGCCAGGTAAGTATTTAGGTTCAGCGTCAGCTTTTTATAGCGTCAGGTACCCCCATATACTACCTAGTAAAGGTTTTACCCCCTGATTGCCCCCTAGTTAACCCTTTCACCAGTGATCACCGTATAACTGTTATGGCTGACACTGGTTAGTTAGTTTTTTTTTTTACTCACCTGCAAAGGAAAAGGCATAATGAGCTAGTATGCCCCCAATAATATCTCATTATGAAATACTTACCTTAGAACGAGGCCCCGACATCTGGCCCGATCCACGTCAAGGGAGCTGACATGTTCCTTCTGCGTTTCTTCCTGGTATTGCGGCTTTGGGTGAGTGGCCGGAGCTGCAATATCGTCACTCCCGCGTATGCGCGCGGGAGATTACTTCCTGGCAGGGTCTGGCGTCTGCCGGACTTTTACCCGAGAATCGCCTGTGCGCATGCGCTGCTGCAGTCAGCGGCGCAATGCGAGGGGAATATCTCCTAAACCGTACAGGTTTAGGAGATTTTTTTTTACCTACAGGTAAGCCTTATTATAGACTTTCCTGTAGGTAAAAGTACCAAAATTGACTATACAATACTTTAATAAAGGTTAAACCACCTGATCACTAGTGCCAGTAACGCTAACACCCACGCACGCACGCACACAGCATAACCTCCCTTAGTAGTATAGTATCTGAAAGGATCAATATCTGATCTGATCAGATCTATACTAGTGTCCCCAGCAGTTTAGGGTTCCCAAAAACGCAGTGTTAGCGGGATCAGCCCAGATACCTGCATTTTGCCCCTCTGCCCAGCCCAGCCCACCCAAGTGCAGTAACGATTGATCGATCACCTTCACTTACAAAACAATAAACATATAACTGCAGTGTTCGCAGAGTCAGGCCTGATCCCTGCAATTACTAACAGTTTTTTGGTAGCGTTTTGATACAGTCGCTGATAGTCAGGAGCTTTTTTTTGCCTGTGAGTCTCACTAGTGTACCAGTAAATGTAGAGCCCAAAATGGCAAATCGAAGGTACAGTAGTGAAGAGGAGGAATAATTAGAATGTTTTTGTTCTTACCTCCCTTCATGAAGACACAACTGTCCAAATTACTATGGTGACTGGTGTTGTGGATGAACCCCTCTGTGTCCACAAATATAACCTTAATATGGGAGGGGTGGACCTCAACGACCAGTTGTTAACGCCGTACCTAGTTGCCTGTAAGGCCAGACGCTGGTACAAAAAAGTGTCTGTTTATTTATTTCAATTGGCTTTGCTGAACGCTCGTGCTATACAGAGCTTCAGGATGGACTGGATCCTTCCTTAAATACCAGGAAGAGATCATCAGAGCCCTTCTGTTTCCAGACGGGGCTCCACCTCACCTTCCCAATCCAAATGCAGTAAGCTGGCTGCATGAGAGGCATTTTCCTTATGTCCTCCCAAGTACCCCTACCCAACGAGCCCCCCAAAGAAAATGTTGTGTCTGTAGAAAGCACGGATATAGGCGTGACACCCGTTATTATTGTCCCTCCTGTCCTGACAATCCTGGTCTTTGCATTGGTGAATTTTTTGAGCGCTACCATTCACTAGTGGAGTTTTACCATAGAGAACAGCACTGGACAGACTAGGCACACGTTCGCAGGATCTCCATCGGATTTTGAGAAACTCAAACCATTTACAGTTACAAATAAAAGTGTAAAAAATACACAAAAAAATATAAAATAAAATAAACAAATTGTTGTCAGTAGAAAGAATAGTGGGCCATCATTGGTTTTAGAGGGAGCAATAGTGACCTATTATTGGAGTCAGTGGAAGGAATTGTGACCCATCATTGGTTCCAGTGGGAGGATCCTATTGTTTGTGTCAGTGGAAAGAATAGTGATCAAAAATTGGTGTAAGTGAAAGGGATGTTGACCCATCAGTGGTGTCAATGGAAAGAATAGTGAGCCAACATTGGTGTCCGGGGGATCAATAGTGACCCATCTAACGGCAAAAAGTTGTCACTAAATGATATATTGCTCACATATGCATGGGCATATGTGGAATTACACCCCAAAATAAATTCTACTGCTTCTCCTGAGTACGGGGATACCACACATGTGGGACTTTTTGGGAGCCTAGCCGCGTATGGGGCCCCAAAAACCAATCACCACCTTCAGGATTTCTAAGGGCGTACATTTTTGATTTCACTCCTCACTACCTATCACAGTTTTGAAGGCCATAAAATACCAATATTGGCACCCCCCCCCCCAAATGACCCCGTTTTGGAAAGTAGACACCCCAAGCTTTTTGCTGAGAGGCATGGTGAGTATTTTGCAGCTCTCATTTATTTTTGAAAATGAAGAAAGAAAAGAAAAATGTAATTTTTTTTCTCGTACATCACGGGACACAGCGTCTCAGTAATCACTGATGGGTTATATAGGGTATCACTAGGTGATTGGACACTGGCACACCCTAGACAGGAAGTTCAATCCCCCATATAACCCCTCCACTTACTGAGAGTACCTCAGTTTTTCCGCCAGTGTCTTAGGTGTTGATCACGAGTAAAGATGTGCTGTGCTGAGCTCCACTGGAATATCCTACACTGGGGCAAGCCGTGCAACCTGATCCATTCAAAGTGTCTTTTCCAGGCCAAATTGGATGGTACCCGAGCCTCGGGTCCGAACAAACAAGGTTTTACCTGTAACCCCTGAAGAGTTGGTATACCCCAACGAAACGCAGGGGGCTTACATAGATGCATGATGTCCATAAAGATGATTTTATGTCTCTTATTTTGTTTTACTCTAGACTTTCCAACATCAATAAAAATCAAAAAACTGGAGGTGTCATAAGTACTTCACTTTCTTTTAAAGCTAACATGCCAAAAACGTAGAGGTTCTACCAAAAAGCAAATCACCTCAAAATGGCAGGACTTTTCAGGCATAGACTGTGAGACTTACAACGTACATATAAAATCATACAATAACAATTTATCAAAAAGTATACACATAATAAAAAGATACACAAATGTATTTTCAGGTATGCAACCTAGTTACATCCAAACTTGTTCAAAAATGAAAACAATTCTTTTCAATGTATATACAGGTGTGACATATCTATAACATAATCACATATGCACAACCAACTGAATAAATAATCTGCATATGATATGTCCTACGTGTTACAGAGTTTTCTCCTTCCTCAGGCATCCATCATTTATGCAGGTCTATGTTATTCAAAGTTTTGATCTACAATGATAAATAAGAACACGTGTACATGTATATAGACCTTGTTGGTGTAGGAGAGAGAAAAAAAAAAAGGGGGGGGGACAGGGGAAAAAGGGGATTATGTACCTAATCATACTCACATGCATAGAAGTGTGTTCCAAATAAGGTCATAGCATGACCAATTAATGTGAACCTTCAAACCAATTTGGTTGTACAAGTAGCAAAGACAGAGAGGCAGAACGCACAGAAGGGCAGAGTTAGGGACGAAGACGACACCTTCTCCCCTCTCTCCTAGCCCAATACACTGTGTGGAGCGATGAAAGATGTGTTTAAGGGTCCCCCAAAGACACAAACCGGCAGCTGGAATCTATAAGGGAGGGGGGAGAAAAATATGTACAGCAATATAAGGGATTTTTTTTACCCAAATTGGATGGTACCCGGGCCTCGTGTCCGAAGAAACAAGGATTTACCTGTAACCCCTGAAGAGTTGGTATAACCCAACGAAACGCGTCTGGCTTACATAGATGCATGATGTCCATACAGATGATTTTATGTCTCTTATTTTGTTTTACTCTAGACTTTCCAACATCATTCTGCCCTTCCAGTGGCCCATGTTGTGCAGGACTTGTTTTTACTTCATGATATGCCAAGTACCATGGCGTCAATATTTATATGTGGTTTTCAGCATGCCCAGCGTGTATGCGATTCTGTGCATGCATTTTTGTGTTATTCAGTATGTTATACATGATCTCACCCAGTATAATAAAATGTTCTTTGCTAAGACTGCTTTTTGATATAAGTGGTAGAGAAGTTAGTGCTAGGCCTCTTTAGCTCTGGGGTACCCCCCAATAAAGGTTTAACCCCTTGATCACCCCCCTGTCCCCGGTGTCACTAAGCAATCTTTTTACTGATCACCATATTAGTGTCACAGGTGACGCTAGTTAGCCAGGTAAGTATTTAGGTTCAGCGTCAGCTTTTTATAGCGTCAGGTACCCCCATATACTACCTAGTAAAGGTTTTACCCCCTGATTGCCCCCTAGTTAACCCTTTCACCAGTGATCACCGTATAACTGTTATGGCTGACACTGGTTAGTTAGTTTTTTTTTTTACTCACCTGCAAAGGAAAAGGCATAATGAGCTAGTATGCCCCCAATAATATCTCATTATGAAATACTTACCTTAGAACGAGGCCCCGACATCTGGCCCGATCCACGTCAAGGGAGCTGACATGTTCCTTCTGCGTTTCTTCCTGGTATTGCGGCTTTGGGTGAGTGGCCGGAGCTGCAATATCGTCACTCCCGCGTATGCGCGCGGGAGATTACTTCCTGGCAGGGTCTGGCGTCTGCCGGACTTTTACCCGAGAATCGCCTGTGCGCATGCGCTGCTGCAGTCAGCGGCGCAATGCGAGGGGAATATCTCCTAAACCGTACAGGTTTAGGAGATTTTTTTTTACCTACAGGTAAGCCTTATTATAGACTTTCCTGTAGGTAAAAGTACCAAAATTGACTATACAATACTTTAATAAAGGTTAAACCACCTGATCACTAGTGCCAGTAACGCTAACACCCACGCACGCACGCACACAGCATAACCTCCCTTAGTAGTATAGTATCTGAAAGGATCAATATCTGATCTGATCAGATCTATACTAGTGTCCCCAGCAGTTTAGGGTTCCCAAAAACGCAGTGTTAGCGGGATCAGCCCAGATACCTGCATTTTGCCCCTCTGCCCAGCCCAGCCCACCCAAGTGCAGTAACGATTGATCGATCACCTTCACTTACAAAACAATAAACATATAACTGCAGTGTTCGCAGAGTCAGGCCTGATCCCTGCAATTACTAACAGTTTTTTGGTAGCGTTTTGATACAGTCGCTGATAGTCAGGAGCTTTTTTTTGCCTGTGAGTCTCACTAGTGTACCAGTAAATGTAGAGCCCAAAATGGCAAATCGAAGGTACAGTAGTGAAGAGGAGGAATAATTAGAATGTTTTTGTTCTTACCTCCCTTCATGAAGACACAACTGTCCAAATTACTATGGTGACTGGTGTTGTGGATGAACCCCTCTGTGTCCACAAATATAACCTTAATATGGGAGGGGTGGACCTCAACGACCAGTTGTTAACTCCGTACCTAGTTGCCTGTAAGGCCAGACGCTGGTACAAAAAAGTGTCTGTTTATTTATTTCAATTGGCTTTGCTGAACGCTCGTGCTATACAGAGCTTCAGGATGGACTGGATCCTTCCTTAAATACCAGGAAGAGATCATCAGAGCCCTTCTGTTTCCAGACGGGGCTCCACCTCACCTTCCCAATCCAAATGCAGTAAGCTGGCTGCATGAGAGGCATTTTCCTTATGTCCTCCCAAGTACCCCTACCCAACGAGCCCCCCAAAGAAAATGTTGTGTCTGTAGAAAGCACGGATATAGGCGTGACACCCGTTATTATTGTCCCTCCTGTCCTGACAATCCTGGTCTTTGCATTGGTGAATTTTTTGAGCGCTACCATTCACTAGTGGAGTTTTACCATAGAGAACAGCACTGGACAGACTAGGCACACGTTCGCAGGATCTCCATCGGATTTTGAGAAACTCAAACCATTTACAGTTACAAATAAAAGTGTAAAAAATACACAAAAAAATATAAAATAAAATAAACAAATTGTTGTCAGTAGAAAGAATAGTGGGCCATCATTGGTTTTAGAGGGAGCAATAGTGACCTATTATTGGAGTCAGTGGAAGGAATTGTGACCCATCATTGGTTCCAGTGGGAGGATCCTATTGTTTGTGTCAGTGGAAAGAATAGTGATCAAAAATTGGTGTAAGTGAAAGGGATGTTGACCCATCAGTGGTGTCAATGGAAAGAATAGTGAGCCAACATTGGTGTCCGGGGGATCAATAGTGACCCATCTAACGGCAAAAAGTTGTCACTAAATGATATATTGCTCACATATGCATGGGCATATGTGGAATTACACCCCAAAATAAATTCTACTGCTTCTCCTGAGTACGGGGATACCACACATGTGGGACTTTTTGGGAGCCTAGCCGCGTATGGGGCCCCAAAAACCAATCACCACCTTCAGGATTTCTAAGGGCGTACATTTTTGATTTCACTCCTCACTACCTATCACAGTTTTGAAGGCCATAAAATACCAATATTGGCACCCCCCCCCAAATGACCCCGTTTTGGAAAGTAGACACCCCAAGCTTTTTGCTGAGAGGCATGGTGAGTATTTTGCAGCTCTCATTTATTTTTGAAAATGAAGAAAGAAAAGAAAAATGTAATTTTTTTTCTCGTACATCACGGGACACAGCGTCTCAGTAATCACTGATGGGTTATATAGGGTATCACTAGGTGATTGGACACTGGCACACCCTAGACAGGAAGTTCAATCCCCCATATAACCCCTCCACTTACTGAGAGTACCTCAGTTTTTCCGCCAGTGTCTTAGGTGTTGATCACGAGTAAAGATGTGCTGTGCTGAGCTCCACTGGAATATCCTACACTGGGGCAAGCCGTGCAACCTGATCCATTCAAAGTGTCTTTTCCAGGCCAAATTGGATGGTACCCGAGCCTCGGGTCCGAACAAACAAGGTTTTACCTGTAACCCCTGAAGAGTTGGTATACCCCAACGAAACGCAGGGGGCTTACATAGATGCATGATGTCCATAAAGATGATTTTATGTCTCTTATTTTGTTTTACTCTAGACTTTCCAACATCAATAAAAATCAAAAAACTGGAGGTGTCATAAGTACTTCACTTTCTTTTAAAGCTAACATGCCAAAAACGTAGAGGTTCTACCAAAAAGCAAATCACCTCAAAATGGCAGGACTTTTCAGGCATAGACTGTGAGACTTACAACGTACATATAAAATCATACAATAACAATTTTTAAAAAAGTATACACATAATAAAAAGATACACAAATGTATTTTCAGGTATGCAACCTAGTTACATCCAAACTTGTTCAAAAATGAAAACAATTCTTTTCAATGTATATACAGGTGTGACATATCTATAACATAATCACATATGCACAACCAACTGAATAAATAATCTGCATATGATATGTCCTACGTGTTACAGAGTTTTCTCCTTCCTCAGGCATCCATCATTTATGCAGGTCTATGTTATTCAAAGTTTTGATCTACAATGATAAATAAGAACACGTGTACATGTATATAGACCTTGTTGGTGTAGGAGAGAGAAAAAAAAAAAGGGGGGGGGACAGGGGAAAAAGGGGATTATGTACCTAATCATACTCACATGCATAGAAGTGTGTTCCAAATAAGGTCATAGCATGACCAATTAATGTGAACCTTCAAACCAATTTGGTTGTACAAGTAGCAAAGACAGAGAGGCAGAACGCACAGAAGGGCAGAGTTAGGGACGAAGACGACACCTTCTCCCCTCTCTCCTAGCCCAATACACTGTGTGGAGCGATGAAAGATGTGTTTAAGGGTCCCCCAAAGACACAAACCGGCAGCTGGAATCTATAAGGGAGGGGGGAGAAAAATATGTACAGCAATATAAGGGATTTTTTTTACCCAAATTGGATGGTACCCGGGCCTCGTGTCCGAAGAAACAAGGATTTACCTGTAACCCCTGAAGAGTTGGTATAACCCAACGAAACGCGTCTGGCTTACATAGATGCATGATGTCCATACAGATGATTTTATGTCTCTTATTTTGTTTTACTCTAGACTTTCCAACATCATTCTGCCCTTCCAGTGGCCCATGTTGTGCAGGACTTGTTTTTACTTCATGATATGCCAAGTACCATGGCGTCAATATTTATATGTGGTTTTCAGCATGCCCAGCGTGTATGCGATTCTGTGCATGCATTTTTGTGTTATTCAGTATGTTATACATGATCTCACCCAGTATAATAAAATGTTCTTTGCTAAGACTGCTTTTTGATATAAGTGGTAGAGAAGTTAGTGCTAGGCCTCTTTAGCTCTGGGGTACCCCCCAATAAAGGTTTAACCCCTTGATCACCCCCCTGTCCCCGGTGTCACTAAGCAATCTTTTTACTGATCACCATATTAGTGTCACAGGTGACGCTAGTTAGCCAGGTAAGTATTTAGGTTCAGCGTCAGCTTTTTATAGCGTCAGGTACCCCCATATACTACCTAGTAAAGGTTTTACCCCCTGATTGCCCCCTAGTTAACCCTTTCACCAGTGATCACCGTATAACTGTTATGGCTGACACTGGTTAGTTAGTTTTTTTTTTTACTCACCTGCAAAGGAAAAGGCATAATGAGCTAGTATGCCCCCAATAATATCTCATTATGAAATACTTACCTTAGAACGAGGCCCCGACATCTGGCCCGATCCACGTCAAGGGAGCTGACATGTTCCTTCTGCGTTTCTTCCTGGTATTGCGGCTTTGGGTGAGTGGCCGGAGCTGCAATATCGTCACTCCCGCGTATGCGCGCGGGAGATTACTTCCTGGCAGGGTCTGGCGTCTGCCGGACTTTTACCCGAGAATCGCCTGTGCGCATGCGCTGCTGCAGTCAGCAGCGCAATGCGAGGGGAATATCTCCTAAACCGTACAGGTTTAGGAGATTTTTTTTTACCTACAGGTAAGCCTTATTATAGACTTTCCTGTAGGTAAAAGTACCAAAATTGACTATACAATACTTTAATAAAGGTTAAACCACCTGATCACTAGTGCCAGTAACGCTAACACCCACGCACGCACGCACACAGCATAACCTCCCTTAGTAGTATAGTATCTGAAAGGATCAATATCTGATCTGATCAGATCTATACTAGTGTCCCCAGCAGTTTAGGGTTCCCAAAAACGCAGTGTTAGCGGGATCAGCCCAGATACCTGCATTTTGCCCCTCTGCCCAGCCCAGCCCACCCAAGTGCAGTAACGATTGATCGATCACCTTCACTTACAAAACAATAAACATATAACTGCAGTGTTCGCAGAGTCAGGCCTGATCCCTGCAATTACTAACAGTTTTTTGGTAGCGTTTTGATACAGTCGCTGATAGTCAGGAGCTTTTTTTTGCCTGTGAGTCTCACTAGTGTACCAGTAAATGTAGAGCCCAAAATGGCAAATCGAAGGTACAGTAGTGAAGAGGAGGAATAATTAGAATGTTTTTGTTCTTACCTCCCTTCATGAAGACACAACTGTCCAAATTACTATGGTGACTGGTGTTGTGGATGAACCCCTCTGTGTCCACAAATATAACCTTAATATGGGAGGGGTGGACCTCAACGACCAGTTGTTAACGCCGTACCTAGTTGCCTGTAAGGCCAGACGCTGGTACAAAAAAGTGTCTGTTTATTTATTTCAATTGGCTTTGCTGAACGCTCGTGCTATACAGAGCTTCAGGATGGACTGGATCCTTCCTTAAATACCAGGAAGAGATCATCAGAGCCCTTCTGTTTCCAGACGGGGCTCCACCTCACCTTCCCAATCCAAATGCAGTAAGCTGGCTGCATGAGAGGCATTTTCCTTATGTCCTCCCAAGTACCCCTACCCAACGAGCCCCCCAAAGAAAATGTTGTGTCTGTAGAAAGCACGGATATAGGCGTGACACCCGTTATTATTGTCCCTCCTGTCCTGACAATCCTGGTCTTTGCATTGGTGAATTTTTTGAGCGCTACCATTCACTAGTGGAGTTTTACCATAGAGAACAGCACTGGACAGACTAGGCACACGTTCGCAGGATCTCCATCGGATTTTGAGAAACTCAAACCATTTACAGTTACAAATAAAAGTGTAAAAAATACACAAAAAAATATAAAATAAAATAAACAAATTGTTGTCAGTAGAAAGAATAGTGGGCCATCATTGGTTTTAGAGGGAGCAATAGTGACCTATTATTGGAGTCAGTGGAAGGAATTGTGACCCATCATTGGTTCCAGTGGGAGGATCCTATTGTTTGTGTCAGTGGAAAGAATAGTGATCAAAAATTGGTGTAAGTGAAAGGGATGTTGACCCATCAGTGGTGTCAATGGAAAGAATAGTGAGCCAACATTGGTGTCCGGGGGATCAATAGTGACCCATCTAACGGCAAAAAGTTGTCACTAAATGATATATTGCTCACATATGCATGGGCATATGTGGAATTACACCCCAAAATAAATTCTACTGCTTCTCCTGAGTACGGGGATACCACACATGTGGGACTTTTTGGGAGCCTAGCCGCGTATGGGGCCCCAAAAACCAATCACCACCTTCAGGATTTCTAAGGGCGTACATTTTTGATTTCACTCCTCACTACCTATCACAGTTTTGAAGGCCATAAAATACCAATATTGGCACCCCCCCCCAAATGACCCCGTTTTGGAAAGTAGACACCCCAAGCTTTTTGCTGAGAGGCATGGTGAGTATTTTGCAGCTCTCATTTATTTTTGAAAATGAAGAAAGAAAAGAAAAATGTAATTTTTTTTCTCGTACATCACGGGACACAGCGTCTCAGTAATCACTGATGGGTTATATAGGGTATCACTAGGTGATTGGACACTGGCACACCCTAGACAGGAAGTTCAATCCCCCATATAACCCCTCCACTTACTGAGAGTACCTCAGTTTTTCCGCCAGTGTCTTAGGTGTTGATCACGAGTAAAGATGTGCTGTGCTGAGCTCCACTGGAATATCCTACACTGGGGCAAGCCGTGCAACCTGATCCATTCAAAGTGTCTTTTCCAGGCCAAATTGGATGGTACCCGAGCCTCGGGTCCGAACAAACAAGGTTTTACCTGTAACCCCTGAAGAGTTGGTATACCCCAACGAAACGCAGGGGGCTTACATAGATGCATGATGTCCATAAAGATGATTTTATGTCTCTTATTTTGTTTTACTCTAGACTTTCCAACATCAATAAAAATCAAAAAACTGGAGGTGTCATAAGTACTTCACTTTCTTTTAAAGCTAACATGCCAAAAACGTAGAGGTTCTACCAAAAAGCAAATCACCTCAAAATGGCAGGACTTTTCAGGCATAGACTGTGAGACTTACAACGTACATATAAAATCATACAATAACAATTTTTAAAAAAGTATACACATAATAAAAAGATACACAAATGTATTTTCAGGTATGCAACCTAGTTACATCCAAACTTGTTCAAAAATGAAAACAATTCTTTTCAATGTATATACAGGTGTGACATATCTATAACATAATCACATATGCACAACCAACTGAATAAATAATCTGCATATGATATGTCCTACGTGTTACAGAGTTTTCTCCTTCCTCAGGCATCCATCATTTATGCAGGTCTATGTTATTCAAAGTTTTGATCTACAATGATAAATAAGAACACGTGTACATGTATATAGACCTTGTTGGTGTAGGAGAGAGAAAAAAAAAAAGGGGGGGGGACAGGGGAAAAAGGGGATTATGTACCTAATCATACTCACATGCATAGAAGTGTGTTCCAAATAAGGTCATAGCATGACCAATTAATGTGAACCTTCAAACCAATTTGGTTGTACAAGTAGCAAAGACAGAGAGGCAGAACGCACAGAAGGGCAGAGTTAGGGACGAAGACGACACCTTCTCCCCTCTCTCCTAGCCCAATACACTGTGTGGAGCGATGAAAGATGTGTTTAAGGGTCCCCCAAAGACACAAACCGGCAGCTGGAATCTATAAGGGAGGGGGGAGAAAAATATGTACAGCAATATAAGGGATTTTTTTTACCCAAATTGGATGGTACCCGGGCCTCGTGTCCGAAGAAACAAGGATTTACCTGTAACCCCTGAAGAGTTGGTATAACCCAACGAAACGCGTCTGGCTTACATAGATGCATGATGTCCATACAGATGATTTTATGTCTCTTATTTTGTTTTACTCTAGACTTTCCAACATCATTCTGCCCTTCCAGTGGCCCATGTTGTGCAGGACTTGTTTTTACTTCATGATATGCCAAGTACCATGGCGTCAATATTTATATGTGGTTTTCAGCATGCCCAGCGTGTATGCGATTCTGTGCATGCATTTTTGTGTTATTCAGTATGTTATACATGATCTCACCCAGTATAATAAAATGTTCTTTGCTAAGACTGCTTTTTGATATAAGTGGTAGAGAAGTTAGTGCTAGGCCTCTTTAGCTCTGGGGTACCCCCCAATAAAGGTTTAACCCCTTGATCACCCCCCTGTCCCCGGTGTCACTAAGCAATCTTTTTACTGATCACCATATTAGTGTCACAGGTGACGCTAGTTAGCCAGGTAAGTATTTAGGTTCAGCGTCAGCTTTTTATAGCGTCAGGTACCCCCATATACTACCTAGTAAAGGTTTTACCCCCTGATTGCCCCCTAGTTAACCCTTTCACCAGTGATCACCGTATAACTGTTATGGCTGACACTGGTTAGTTAGTTTTTTTTTTACTCACCTGCAAAGGAAAAGGCATAATGAGCTAGTATGCCCCCAATAATATCTCATTATGAAATACTTACCTTAGAACGAGGCCCCGACATCTGGCCCGATCCACGTCAAGGGAGCTGACATGTTCCTTCTGCGTTTCTTCCTGGTATTGCGGCTTTGGGTGAGTGGCCGGAGCTGCAATATCGTCACTCCCGCGTATGCGCGCGGGAGATTACTTCCTGGCAGGGTCTGGCGTCTGCCGGACTTTTACCCGAGAATCGCCTGTGCGCATGCGCTGCTGCAGTCAGCGGCGCAATGCGAGGGGAATATCTCCTAAACCGTACAGGTTTAGGAGATTTTTTTTTACCTACAGGTAAGCCTTATTATAGACTTTCCTGTAGGTAAAAGTACCAAAATTGACTATACAATACTTTAATAAAGGTTAAACCACCTGATCACTAGTGCCAGTAACGCTAACACCCACGCACGCACGCACACAGCATAACCTCCCTTAGTAGTATAGTATCTGAAAGGATCAATATCTGATCTGATCAGATCTATACTAGTGTCCCCAGCAGTTTAGGGTTCCCAAAAACGCAGTGTTAGCGGGATCAGCCCAGATACCTGCATTTTGCCCCTCTGCCCAGCCCAGCCCACCCAAGTGCAGTAACGATTGATCGATCACCTTCACTTACAAAACAATAAACATATAACTGCAGTGTTCGCAGAGTCAGGCCTGATCCCTGCAATTACTAACAGTTTTTTGGTAGCGTTTTGATACAGTCGCTGATAGTCAGGAGCTTTTTTTTGCCTGTGAGTCTCACTAGTGTACCAGTAAATGTAGAGCCCAAAATGGCAAATCGAAGGTACAGTAGTGAAGAGGAGGAATAATTAGAATGTTTTTGTTCTTACCTCCCTTCATGAAGACACAACTGTCCAAATTACTATGGTGACTGGTGTTGTGGATGAACCCCTCTGTGTCCACAAATATAACCTTAATATGGGAGGGGTGGACCTCAACGACCAGTTGTTAACGCCGTACCTAGTTGCCTGTAAGGCCAGACGCTGGTACAAAAAAGTGTCTGTTTATTTATTTCAATTGGCTTTGCTGAACGCTCGTGCTATACAGAGCTTCAGGATGGACTGGATCCTTCCTTAAATACCAGGAAGAGATCATCAGAGCCCTTCTGTTTCCAGACGGGG
The DNA here is from genome assembly GCF_037356315.1 of Lithobates pipiens. NCBI lineage: Eukaryota > Metazoa > Chordata > Amphibia > Anura > Ranidae > Lithobates > Lithobates pipiens. Next base: position 164,816,221 of record NW_027507789.1, read on the forward strand.
CTCCACCTCACCTTCCCAATCCAAATGCAGTAAGCTGGCTGCATGAGAGGCATTTTCCTTATGTCCTCCCAAGTACCCCTACCCAACGAGCCCCCCAAAGAAAATGTTGTGTCTGTAGAAAGCACGGATATAGGCGTGACACCCGTTATTATTGTCCCTCCTGTCCTGACAATCCTGGTCTTTGCATTGGTGAATTTTTTGAGCGCTACCATTCACTAGTGGAGTTTTACCATAGAGAACAGCACTGGACAGACTAGGCACACGTTCGCAGGATCTCCATCGGATTTTGAGAAACTCAAACCATTTACAGTTACAAATAAAAGTGTAAAAAATACACAAAAAAATATAAAATAAAATAAACAAATTGTTGTCAGTAGAAAGAATAGTGGGCCATCATTGGTTTTAGAGGGAGCAATAGTGACCTATTATTGGAGTCAGTGGAAGGAATTGTGACCCATCATTGGTTCCAGTGGGAGGATCCTATTGTTTGTGTCAGTGGAAAGAATAGTGATCAAAAATTGGTGTAAGTGAAAGGGATGTTGACCCATCAGTGGTGTCAATGGAAAGAATAGTGAGCCAACATTGGTGTCCGGGGGATCAATAGTGACCCATCTAACGGCAAAAAGTTGTCACTAAATGATATATTGCTCACATATGCATGGGCATATGTGGAATTACACCCCAAAATAAATTCTACTGCTTCTCCTGAGTACGGGGATACCACACATGTGGGACTTTTTGGGAGCCTAGCCGCGTATGGGGCCCCAAAAACCAATCACCACCTTCAGGATTTCTAAGGGCGTACATTTTTGATTTCACTCCTCACTACCTATCACAGTTTTGAAGGCCATAAAATACCAATATTGGCACCCCCCCCCAAATGACCCCGTTTTGGAAAGTAGACACCCCAAGCTTTTTGCTGAGAGGCATGGTGAGTATTTTGCAGCTCTCATTTATTTTTGAAAATGAAGAAAGAAAAGAAAAATGTAATTTTTTTTCTCGTACATCACGGGACACAGCGTCTCAGTAATCACTGATGGGTTATATAGGGTATCACTAGGTGATTGGACACTGGCACACCCTAGACAGGAAGTTCAATCCCCCATATAACCCCTCCACTTACTGAGAGTACCTCAGTTTTTCCGCCAGTGTCTTAGGTGTTGATCACGAGTAAAGATGTGCTGTGCTGAGCTCCACTGGAATATCCTACACTGGGGCAAGCCGTGCAACCTGATCCATTCAAAGTGTCTTTTCCAGGCCAAATTGGATGGTACCCGAGCCTCGGGTCCGAACAAACAAGGTTTTACCTGTAACCCCTGAAGAGTTGGTATACCCCAACGAAACGCAGGGGGCTTACATAGATGCATGATGTCCATAAAGATGATTTTATGTCTCTTATTTTGTTTTACTCTAGACTTTCCAACATCAATAAAAATCAAAAAACTGGAGGTGTCATAAGTACTTCACTTTCTTTTAAAGCTAACATGCCAAAAACGTAGAGGTTCTACCAAAAAGCAAATCACCTCAAAATGGCAGGACTTTTCAGGCATAGACTGTGAGACTTACAACGTACATATAAAATCATACAATAACAATTTATCAAAAAGTATACACATAATAAAAAGATACACAAATGTATTTTCAGGTATGCAACCTAGTTACATCCAAACTTGTTCAAAAATGAAAACAATTCTTTTCAATGTATATACAGGTGTGACATATCTATAACATAATCACATATGCACAACCAACTGAATAAATAATCTGCATATGATATGTCCTACGTGTTACAGAGTTTTCTCCTTCCTCAGGCATCCATCATTTATGCAGGTCTATGTTATTCAAAGTTTTGATCTACAATGATAAATAAGAACACGTGTACATGTATATAGACCTTGTTGGTGTAGGAGAGAGAAAAAAAAAAAGGGGGGGGGACAGGGGAAAAAGGGGATTATGTACCTAATCATACTCACATGCATAGAAGTGTGTTCCAAATAAGGTCATAGCATGACCAATTAATGTGAACCTTCAAACCAATTTGGTTGTACAAGTAGCAAAGACAGAGAGGCAGAACGCACAGAAGGGCAGAGTTAGGGACGAAGACGACACCTTCTCCCCTCTCTCCTAGCCCAATACACTGTGTGGAGCGATGAAAGATGTGTTTAAGGGTCCCCCAAAGACACAAACCGGCAGCTGGAATCTATAAGGGAGGGGGGAGAAAAATATGTACAGCAATATAAGGGATTTTTTTTACCCAAATTGGATGGTACCCGGGCCTCGTGTCCGAAGAAACAAGGATTTACCTGTAACCACTGAAGAGTTGGTATAACCCAACGAAACGCGTCTGGCTTACATAGATGCATGATGTCCATACAGATGATTTTATGTCTCTTATTTTGTTTTACTCTAGACTTTCCAACATCATTCTGCCCTTCCAGTGGCCCATGTTGTGCAGGACTTGTTTTTACTTCATGATATGCCAAGTACCATGGCGTCAATATTTATATGTGGTTTTCAGCATGCCCAGCGTGTATGCGATTCTGTGCATGCATTTTTGTGTTATTCAGTATGTTATACATGATCTCACCCAGTATAATAAAATGTTCTTTGCTAAGACTGCTTTTTGATATACATCTCTCATTTCAAAACTCCCCTTTTTGTCGGTACCCACAAAAGCAACACTGTGTTTCATGTCCCACGCGTTTACTTTATATAGTGATTGGCCTCATTTAAAGTCCCGCTGACCGCTTTCCCTTTTCTTTGTCTAAATTTTGGGATGGAGGCCAATTACTTTTGGTGCCTTGGACCCATCATTCTTTATACCTATTCAAGATGGCCACCACGACCTCTGGCCACCACGCACATTCGTGGCACTACGACCTATGTGGCCCTCCCCACTCGCCGAGTTGGCTCCTGTCGTCCGCACATGCGCAGAGCGGGCAGGAAGGCGCTTAGGGACTCAGAAAAGCCAGTGTAAGGGGGGGCCGCCCACTATAGTAGCCAGGAATGACGGTACAATATCACAAGAAAGGGAAGGAAGAACGCAAAAAAAGAGAGAGGAACGCAAAGAAAGGAAAGCGAGAGAGAATGGATGACAGGAGGGAGAAATGGAAGGATAAGGGAAATAGATATAGCTTCTTTCTCTGCTGCAGACTTGAGAAAACCGCAGTATAGAAATGCAAATAGGAGCTCTTAGTTAAAAGACAACTGCTGTCCCAAAAGACCCACAGAAGGTACTGCCTATCTTATCAGTGCATTTAGCTGCCCACGAATAAGGACTGCACCTGGGAAAGGCTTGAACCCAGCTGGAAGATGCCTACTGCAGAGGTAAGGGACATTCGACCACCATTCACTGACCATGCGGTATGAGGGAAAAAAGGAGAATGCTTGGAGTGCACTAATCCTTTTCTTTTATAATATTCACTGGTCCTGAGGGAGGAGCCAAGGCGGAGCTTGTCACAGGTATGCTGAAATGGAGGCACCGGGAAAGATAATTTGTGTCCTGGAGCTAACTTTGCTGGCACTGACCCTGGAACTATCCAAGCACAATCAAATGGGAGGTCAATTAGCCACAGCTCAAGAAAGCCCAAGTAACCTCTAGAGCAGCCATTCTCAACCAGGGTTCCTCGAGGGTTGGCTAGGGGTTCCCTGAGCTGTGGCTAAGCTCCTATCTGATGGTGCCTGCATATCTCCAGGTTGCACACCACCTGCTAGAGCCAGTGGTATGACTGCAAGGCTGCTGTAAGGGCAGCCTTCGAACACCACCAATGTAAGGGGGCATTTTCCCAATGACCCCTAATGGACTAATCTTACCAGGGGTTCTCTGAGATTTTCTATCTCAAGATTTGTTCTGGGATAAAAAGGTTGAGAATAGCTAATCTAAGGAAAACCCTGCTTGTGAATGCTTGCTCTTGATTGCAATACTATAGTGCTACCGTATAGTCAACCTGTGGAAAATCTCATTGCTACACATGTTCTTTACATTCTGGGTGACCTGGCCCTTGCTTGACCCAGAGGGAAGCTAGTCCTCTTCTGAGGGACCCAAAACTGATCATTTTACAAAGGCTCACCCAAAGTCCTTAACATGATTGCTGTTTGTGGTCTAGCCCAATGCCTAATGCCTTTGAGCATACGGCTTCTTTTCTCAGGCATTTTTGCCCTCTTTATTTTCACCTGGTGACCCTGTAACATATCCTGTCCTAGAGTGACAATGCTTAACTCAATGTACTATATCCATGGAGAAGCCATGTTGTCAGTCTAATGCCCCATACACACTATCAGATTTTCTGCTGATTTCTTTTCCTTCAGATTTACCAAAACCATGTAGTGGACGGTCCTGCCTGATTGCATACAAATTGAAACTCCTAAGGTTTGACCTCATATTATATGGTTTTGGTTTTTGTCTGTGTTGCAACCCGCCGTTTCACACAGGCAAAACCGCCCTGCAACACAGCAAAACCGGACCATCAGCACACTGTAAAGCCGCCCCGCAACAGCGAGGCACAATGTGAGAACTACGGTCCACCCCCCCGATGTTTGTATAGGCTTCAATTGTGGCCCTGAAATGGTATCTCCCATCAAGGGATGCTTCCTATGATGTGCACTTGCGCCCTGGTCACGTCACTCCAGCTGATCGGCTTATCAGCTGAAGTGCCGCTCCGTCCTGCGCATGCACAGGCACTATTTGATGGGGGGCACTTCTCGACAGAACACTGGCAGCAGGAAATGTGGATAGGGGGCAGTAATCACACTGTGTGTGTGTACACTCCAATGTCATCTAGGAGCGATCCTGTCTAATGTGCTGGAGGGGCGCTGTAGTGACAGGAGAGGATGAGGAGGGGAAGGTCACAGGGAAATTGTACACAATGAAGGGGGGGGGTAATAGTTTGTACTTTGGATGTTCGTCGTGGAGAAGGGGGATGGGCATTTATCTGTGCTGAGAAGTGTAATCAGGATGGGGGGGGTGTGTATTTGCTAGAAGGAGGAATGGGGAGGAATATGTGCTAGGACAGTTTTGGGGGGTTTGAGCCGTGACAGGGAATGTTTTTTCTAAGGGTGTGGGAATTTCTGCTAAGAGGGGGGAATTTGTGCTTTGGGAGATTTGGGTAGGGAGGAAGAATTTGTGCTAGAAAAAGGGTAATTTGGAGGGGGTTGTTGATTTGTGGGGGGAAATTGTTATACAAGGAGGAACGGGGGGATTTGCTCTTGAAGTAGTGATTTAGGGGATTTTTTTTTCCTGGGGGCTATTTTTTTTTGCTGGGGGGATTTTTGTTAGGAGGCGGGGTTGGAAAGATTTGTGTTAGGAGGCGGGGTTGAGGGAGGATTTGTGTTAGGAGGCGGGGTTGAGGGAGGATTTGTGCTGGGAGAATGGATTGGGGTGGATTGTTGCTAGAAGGGTGGATTGCAAGGATTTTTTCAAGGAGGAGGGATTGGATGGATTTGTGCTAGAAAAAGTGATTTGGGGGATTTGTTCTAGGAGGAGGGATTGGTGGGAGGATTTGTGCTAGGATAGGGAATTGGGGGAGTAGATTTCTGTTGGGGGGAGATTTGGGTAGGGAGGAAGAATTTGTTCCCAGGAAAAGGGTAATTTGGACGGGGTTGGGGATTTGGGGGACGATTGGGGGGCATTTGTGCTGGGATAGGGAATTGGGGGAGTAGAGTTCTGCTAGGAGGGGGGATTGGGGTGGGATGTGAGTTGGGGGGCATAATAACTGTGTAGTGGATACTCCAACTTTGAATTAGATGTAATGTTGAAAAGTGACCCGTTGCTGCAGGCACCTTATCGGTATCTAATGTGATTGGTATATATATAAAATGGCGGGGCTGCGCTGCTGTAGTGATTGGCAAATTAGTTTATACAACAAAGCTAACATGACATTGATGTGCAAGGATGTAAATAATGGCGATTTAAATAATGTGACATTGAGCAAATAAATATCGAAAACGTGAGAATTCATATAATAATACAATCCATGCCACTTTAGGTGCTGGTAACACTGCAATAAATATTTGAAAAAGAAGGGGCAAATACCGCAAATGAATCTATAAAATACAGAGGCATTCATCTGTCAATGTGCAGCGATTGCTATGAAGACAGCAGAATAATAATAGTGATTTATAAACATAAGACTCCAAAGTAAAGAGGGAGATGGAAAATCTGAGGCTACTTTCACACTGGAGGTGTTTTTCAGGGGCTAAAGGGTTAAAAAATAGCGCCTGTAAATCGCCTGAACCCCCCCAAGTATGAGAGCCCCGAGTGCTTTCACACCGGGGCGGTGCGCTGGCGGGACTGGAAAGAAAGTCCTGCAAGCCGCATCTTTGGGGCGTTGTGGGAGCGGTGAATACATCAGTATTGGCCAGTGCTGCCGATGCACCTGCAAAGCGTTTCGGCAGTGGCACCTTTAACCCTTTTCTGGCCGCTAGTGTGGGTTGAATGCGCCACTAAAATGACGGTAAAGCGCAGCTTTACTGCCGACAACCCCCCCACCAAAATAATAGTGTGTCCCCTTAGTGTTGTAGGAGGGATGGGGGAGGATTTGTGCTGGGAGGGGGGCCGGTCAGGTGGGGGGAAGGAGCCACTGTCATATAAGAAGTTGGGAACCCCTGTCGTGCAGGGTGTGGGGGCCCCTGTCCTGTAGGGTGTCGGGGGGGCCCCCCCGACACCCTGCAGGACAGGGGGCCCCCCGACACCCTGCAGGACAGGGGGCCCCACACCCTGCACGACAGGGGTTCCCAACTTCTTATATGACAGTGGCTCCTTCCCCCCACCTGACTGGCCCCCCTCTCAGCACAAATCCCCCCCCCATCCTTCCTACAACACTAAGGGGACACACTATTATTTTGGTGGGGGGGTTGTCGGCAGTAAAGCTGCGCTTTACCAACATTTTACTGTCATGCATGGTGTCGGGGCCCCTCTCATGCAGTGTATTGGGGCCCCTGTTCTGCATGGTGTCGGGGGCCCCTGTCATGTAGTGTGTGGGGGCCCCTGTCATGTAGTGTATCGGGGGCCCCTGTCCTGCTGGGTGTTGGGGCCTGTCATGCAGTGTATCAAAGCCTCTGTCATGCAGGGTGTGGGGGGCCCCTGTCATGCAGGGTGTTGAGGCCCCTGTCATGCAGGATATTGGGGGGCCCCTCTCCTGCAGGGTGTCGGGGGCCCCTGTCATGTAGTGTATCGGTGGGGCCCTGTCATGTATTGTGTCGGGGCCCCTGTCATGTAGGGTGTGGGGGCTCGTCATGCAGTGTATCAGGGCCCCTGTCATGCAGAGTGTGGGGGCCCCCTGTCATGCAGGGTATCACGGCCCCTGTCATGCAGGGTATCGGGGGCCCCTGTCCTGCAGGGTATCGGGGGGCCCCTGTCCTGCAGGGTATCATGTAGGGTGGGGGCCCCTGTGATGTAGGGTGTGCGGGGTCCCTGTCATGTAGTGTATTGGGGCCCCTGTACTGCAGGGTGTTGGGACCCGTCATGCAGTGTATCAGGGCCCCTGTCATGTAGGGAGTGGGAGGCCCCTATCATGTAGGGTGTTGGGGGCCCCTGTCATGGAGAATGTTGGAGCCCCTGTCATTCAGTGTATCGGGTCCCCTGCCATGCAGGGTGTGGGGGGGCCCCTGTCATGCAGTGTATCGGGGGCCCCTGTCATGTATGGCGTGGGGGGTCCCTGTCATGTAGTGTATCGGGGGTCCCTGTCATGCAGGGTGTGGGGGGCCCCTGTCCTGCAGGGTGTTGGGGCCCGTCATGAAGTGTATCAGGGACCCTGTCATGCAGGGTGTGGGGGCCCCTGTCGTGTAGTATATCGGGGTCCCTGTCATGTAGTATATCGGGGCCCCTGTCCTGCAGGGTGTCAGATGCCCCTGTCATGCAGGGTGTTGGGGCCCCTGTCATGCAGTGTATCGGGGCCCCTGTCGTGCAGGGTGTGGGGGGGCCCCTGTCGTGCAGGGTGTGGGGGGGCCCCTGTTGTGCAGGGTGTGGGGGGCCCCTGTTGTGCAGTGTGTGGGGGGCCCCCTGTCGTGTAGGGTGTGGGGGGCCCCTGTCATGTAGGGTGTGGGGGGCCCCTGTCCTGCAGGGTGTCGGGCCCCTGTCATGTAGTATATTGGGGCCCCTGTCATGCAGGGTGTGGGGGGGCCCCTGTCATGCAGGGTGTGGGGGGCCCCTGTCGTGCAGGGTGTGGGGGGCCCCTGTCGTGCAGGGTGTTGGGGGCCCCTGTCATGTAGTATATCGGGGCCCCTGTCCTGCAGGGTGTCGGGTGCCCCTGTCCTGCAGTGTATCGGGGGCCTCTGTCAAGTAGGGTGTGGGGGGCCCCTGTCATGTAGTGTATCGGGGGCCCTGTCATGTAGTGTATCGGGGCCCCGTCATGTAGTGTGTGGGGGGCCCCTGTCCTGCAGGGTGTTGGGGCCCGTCATGCAGTGTATCAGGGCCCCTGTCATGCAGAGTATCAGGGCCCCTGTCATGCAGGGTATCGGGGGGCCCTTGTCCTGCAGGGTGTCATGTAGGGTGGGGGCCCCTGTTATGTAGATTGTGGGGGGTCTCTGTCATGTAGTGTATCGGGGGCCCCTGTCCTGCAGGGTGTTGGGGCCCATCATGCAGTGTATCAGGGCTCCTGTCATGCAGGGTGTTGGGGCCCCTGTCATGCAGTGTATCAGGGCCCCTGTCGTGCAGGGTGTGGGGGGGCCCCTGTTGTGCAGGGTGTGGGGGGCCCCTGTCGTGCAGTGTGTGGGGGGGCCCCCTGTCGTGTAGGGTGTGGGGGGCCCCTGTCCTGCAGGGTGTCGGGCCCCTGTCATGTAGTATATTGGGGCCCCTGTCATGCAGGGTGTGGGGGGCCCCTGTCGTGCAGGGTGTTGGGGGCCCCTGTCATGTAGTATATCGGGGCCCCTGTCCTGCAGGGTGTCGGGTGCCCCTGTCGTGCAGTGTATCGGGGGCCTCTGTCAAGTAGGGTTTGGGGGGCCCCTGTCATGTAGTGTATCGGGGCCCCATCATGTAGTGTGTGGGGGGCCCCTGTCCTGCAGGGTGTTGGGGCCCATCATGCAGTGTATCAGGGCCCCTGTCATGCAGGGTGTGGGGGGCCCCTGTCATGCAGAGTATCAGGGCCCCTGTCATGCAGGGTATCGGGGGGCCCTTGTCCTGCAGGGTGTCATGTAGGGTGGGGGCCCCTGTTATGTAGATTGTGGGGGGTCTCTATCATGTAGTGTATCGGGGGCCCCTGTCCTGCAGGGTGTTGGGGCCCATCATGCAGTGTATCAGGGCCCCTGTCATGTAGGGTGTTGGGGGTCCCTGTCATGTAGTATATCGGGGCCCCTATCCTGCGGGTGTCGATTGCCCATCATGCAGGGTGTTGGGGCCCACGTCATGTAGTGTGTGGGGGCCACGTCATGTAGTGTGTGGGGGGCCCCTGTCCTGCAGTGTATCGGGGGCCCCGTCATGTAGTGTATCGGGGCCCCTGTGATCTCTGAGGACAGCTCTGCTCCTCAGTGTGGACGATGATTTCTGTTCCCTCAGAGCAGAAAAGAGGAGAGGAAACACTGACAGATCATTACACAAGCCGGTCCCGCCCACACATCCCGACATTGGACCCGCCCCCCTGGTCAGCTGACATCAGTCCTAATCACACTTACTAGTTCTCCGATAGAGGTGCGATGAAGCTGGGGGTGTAGTCTCTGATTTTACCACTGGAGAGCGCTGTGTCGGGTCTCACTCCCTCCTCCTGGAACCACCTACAAAATGGCGCCGGTCGGCCTGCGCGCGCTAACCGCCCGTGTAGTGTCACAGTTTGATGCCTATCACAGGATGGTGCGGAAGTGACGTTGTTGCGTACTGCGCATGCGCGATGCGCTCCAAACGCTCGCGCCGTGCGTTCCAACATAGTTTCGGCAATACAGTTCAGCGAAACCATCACATAATGTTACGGAAGTGATGTTACACACAACACAAACACGGGCCACGTTGTTGCGTACTGCGCATGCGCGATGCGTTCCAAACACTTGCGCCGTGCGTTCCAACATAGTTTCGGCAATACAGTTCAGCGAAACCATCACATAATGTTACGGAAGTGAAGTTACACACAACACAAACACTGGGCCGTTCGTTACAACACTAATACTTCCCTTGTTACCTAGTAGGTTTTGCATTGCTGGGACTTGTAGTGCCTATCCTGAGCTACATGCTTCAATGTTCAGTGTCCTCATCCCTATCCCCATGCTTCAATGTTCAGTGTCCATCCTTATCCCCGTGCTTCAATGTTCAGTGTCCTCATCCTTATCCCCGAGCTTCAATGTTCAGTGTCCATCCTTATCCCCGTGCTTCAATGTTCAGTGTCCTCATCCCTATCCGCGAGCTTCAATGTTCAGTGTCCTCATCCTTATCCCTGTGCTTCAATGTTCAGTGTCCTCATCCCTATCCCCATGCTTCAATGTTCAGTGTCCTCATCCCTATCCGCGAGCTTCAATGTTCAGTGTCCTCATCCTTATCCCTGTGCTTCAATGTTCAGTGTCCTCATCCCTATCCCCATGCTTCAATGTTCAGTGTCCTCATCCCTATCCGCGAGCTTCAATGTTCAGTGTCCTCATCCTTATCCCTGTGCTTCAATGTTCAGTGTCCTCATCCCTATCCCCATGCTTCAATGTTCAGTGTCCTCATCCCGATCCGCAAGCTTCAATGTTCAGTGTCCTCATCCTTATCCCTGTGCTTCAATGTTCAGTGTCCTCATCCCTATCCGCAAGCTTTAAATGTTCAGTGTCCTCATCCTTATCCCTGTGCTTCAATGTTCAGTGTCCTCATCCTTATCCCTGAGCTTCAATGTTCAGTGTCCTCATCCCTATCCCCCTGCTTCAATGTTCAGTGTCCTCATCCCTATCCGCGAGCTTCAATGTTCAGTGTCCTCATCCTTATCCCCGAGCTTCAATGTTCAGTGTCCTCATCCCTATCCCCCTGCTTCAATGTTCAGTGTCCTCATCCCTATCCCCCTGCTTCAATGTTCAGTGTCCTCATCCTTATCCCCGAGCTTCAATGTTCAGTGTCCTCATCCCTATCCCCATGCTTCAATGTTCAGTGTCCTCATCCCTATCCCCGAGCTTCAATGTTCAGTGTCCTCATCCCTATCCCCGAGCTTCAATGTTCAGTGTCCTCATCCCTATCCCCGAGCTTCAATGTTCAGTGTCCATCCTTATCCCTGTGCTTCAATGTTCAGTGTCCTCATCCCTATCCGCAAGCTTCAATGTTCAGTGTCCTCATCCTTATCCCCATGCTTCGATGTTCAGTGTCCTCATCGCAGCAGGGGGATAAGGATGAGGACACTGAACATTGAAGCTCGCGGATAGGGATGAGGACACTGAACATTGAAGCAGGGGGATAGGGATGAGGACACTGAACATTGAAGCTCGGGGATAAGGATGAGGACCCTGAACATTGAAGCAGGGGGATAAGGATGAGGACACTGAACATTGAAGCTCGCGGATAGGGATGAGGACACTGAACATTGAAGCAGGGGGATAGGGATGAGGACACTGAACATTGAAGCTCAGGGATAAGGATGAGGACACTGAACATTGAAGCACAGGGATAAGGATGAGGACACTGAACATTTAAAGCTTGCGGATAGGGATGAGGACACTGAACATTGAAGCACAGGGATAAGGATGAGGACACTGAACATTGAAGCTTGCGGATCGGGATGAGGACACTGAACATTGAAGCATGGGGATAGGGATGAGGACACTGAACATTGAAGCACAGGGATAAGGATGAGGACACTGAACATTGAAGCTCGCGGATAGGGATGAGGACACTGAACATTGAAGCATGGGGATAGGGATGAGGACACTGAACATTGAAGCACAGGGATAAGGATGAGGACACTGAACATTGAAGCTCGCGGATAGGGATGAGGACACTGAACATTGAAGCATGGGGATAGGGATGAGGACACTGAACATTGAAGCACAGGGATAAGGATGAGGACACTGAACATTGAAGCTCGCGGATAGGGATGAGGACACTGAACATTGAAGCACGGGGATAAGGATGGACACTGAACATTGAAGCTCGGGGATAAGGATGAGGACACTGAACATTGAAGCACGGGGATAAGGATGGACACTGAACATTGAAGCATGGGGATAGGGATGAGGACACTGAACATTGAAGCATGTAGCTCAGGATAGGCACTACAAGTCCCAGCAATGCAAAACCTACTAGGTAACAAGGGAAGTATTAGTGTTGTGACGCACGGCCCAGTGTTTGTGTTATGTGTAACTTCACTTCCGTAACATTATGTGATGGTTTCGCTGAACTGTATTGCCGAAACTATGTTGGAACGCACGGCGCAAGTGTTTGGAACGCATCGCGCATGCGCAGTACGCAACAACGTGGCCCGTGTTTGTGTTGTGTGTAACATCACTTCCGTAACATTATGTGATGGTTTCGCTGAACTGTATTGCCGAAACTATGTTGGAACGCACGGCGCGAGCGTTTGGAGCGCATCGCGCATGCGCAGTACGCAACAACGTCACTTCCGCACCATCCTGTGATAGGCATCAAACTGTGACACTACACCCGCTCCTCCAGCCAATCAGATGCCGCTGCGTGACGCACGCTCTGGCTGATCTCTCCACTGTACGGAGACAGATAGCTGCAGAGAGGATTCAGCCTTATCCTCCCTCCAGCCTGCAGGGGGCAATAGAGCGCCGTTGTTTAGTGAGGGAAGGCTGCCCGTTCTTCCCCTCCTCTATGCCTTTCTCACATAACTGCAGGGAGGAAGGAAACGACGATTCACAGTGTCTGGAAGTGCAGGGGGGGTCTGTGCTGATTGATTATCAGTGCAGCCCCACCAAGAAAGCCCACACTGGACCACCAGGTATTGCCACCACCAGGGATGCCAATCAGTGCCCACAATGGGCATCACTGATTGGCAGCCATTATTGTTTGGCACCTTATCAGTGCTTGTCAGGGCAGTCCCATCAGTGCCACCTATGTATACCCATCAGTGCTGCATATTAGTGTCCATCGTCAGTGCCACCTTATCAGAGCTTGTCAGTGCAGCCCCATCTGTGCCGCCTATCAGTGCCCATCCATGCCGCGTATCAGTGCCACCTATGTAAACCCATCAGTGCTGCATATTAGTGCCACATATTGGTGCCCATCATCAGTGCCACCTTATTAGTGCCCACCAGTGAAGGAGAAAACATACTTATTTCCAAAGTTTTTTTCTTTCAAAGTTTTCGGGCTTTTTTTTTTTTTTATTTAGCAGAAAATAAAAACCGCAGAGGTGATCAATTAACACCAAAATAAAGCTCTATTTGTGGGAACAAAATGATAACAATGTGGTTTGTGTACAGTGTAGCATGACCGCGCAATTGTCATTCACAATGTGACAGCGCTGAAAGCTGAAAATAGGTCTGGGCAGGAAGGTGTATATGTGTCCTCCTCCGCAGTGTCACAATTTTTGCCTCAATTTTTCCCCATAACCCCTCCCCCCCTCCCCCCCCCACTAAACTCATGTATATGTCCATATATCTTCTATCGAGTGTCCAGACAATCTGATGCGGCTTTTGACGTTTAAAAAAAAAAACAGGTATGATCTCTAGCCGTGACCCTCAATTTACTAGGGTAAAGGAGATTTAACTTTTTTATTATCCAATTTTCTTTACAATTTTGTTAAACACTTTTTAAAATATTTCACAGTGCTTCTGGGGAAGGGATGGGGGGTATGGGGCAGTGGATGGTGTCAGTAGCACACAGCGGGCAGGAGGAGGAGAACACGGGGGTGGGGGGGGGGAATAGGGGGGGGTTTGAGGTGCCGTGGGGGGTGGCTGTTTGCCGCCCCCCCAAACAAAAACCACCAACCGCCACTGGAGTGTATGGTGGTGGATGGTATGTGCAGGAGAGGAGTGCTGAGTGTACGGAGGTGGGTAGTATGTGCAGGAGAGGAGTGTATGGAGGTGGGTAGTATGTGCGGGAGAGGAGTGCGGAGTGTATGGAGGTGGGTAGTATGTGCGGGAGAGGAGTGCGGAGTGTATGGAGGTGGGTAGTATGTGCGGGAGAGGAGTGCTGATTGTATGGAGGTGGGTAGTATGTGCGGGAGAGGAGTGCTGATTGTATGGAGGTGGGTAGTATGTGCGGGAGAGGAGTGCGGAGTGTATGGAGGTTGGTAGTATGTGCGGGAGAGGAGTGCGGAGTGTATGGAGGTGGGTAGTATGTGCGGGAGAGGAGTGTATGGAGGTGGGTAGTATGTGCGGGAGAGGAGTGCGGAGTGTATGGAGGTGGGTAGTATGTGCGGGAGAGGAGTGCTGATTGTATGGAGGTGGGTAGTATGTGCGGGAGAGGAGTGCTGATTGTATGGAGGTGGGTAGTATGTGCGGGAGAGGAGTGCTGAGTGTACGGAGGTGGGTAGTATGTGCAGGAGAGGAGTGTATGGAGGTGGGTAGTATGTGCGGGAGAGGAGTGCGGAGTGTATGGAGGTGGGTAGTATGTGCGGGAGAGGAGTGCGGAGTGTATGGAGGTGGGTAGTATGTGCGGGAGAGGAGTGCTGATTGTATGGAGGTGGGTAGTATGTGCGGGAGAGGAGTGCTGATTGTATGGAGGTGGGTAGTATGTGCGGGAGAGGAGTGCGGAGTGTATGGAGGTTGGTAGTATGTGCGGGAGAGGAGTGCGGAGTGTATGGAGGTGGGTAGTATGTGCGGGAGAGGAGTGTATGGAGGTGGGTAGTATGTGCGGGAGAGGAGTGCTGATTGTATGGAGGTGGGTAGTATGTGCGGGAGAGGAGTGCTGATTGTATGGAGGTGGGTAGTATGTGCGGGAGAGGAGTGCAGAGTGTATGGAGGTTGGTAGTATGTGCGGGAGAGGAGTGTATGGAGGTGGGTAGTATGTGCGGGAGAGGAGTGCGGAGTGTATGGAGGTGGGTAGTAAGTGCGGGAGAGGAGTGCATGGAGGTGGGTATTATGTGTGGGAGAGGAGTATATGGAGGTGGGTAGTATGTGCGGGAGAGGAGTGCATGGAGGTGGGTAGTATGTGCGGGAGAGGAGTGCGTGGAGGTGGGTAGTATGTGCGGGAGAGGAGTGCGTGGAGGTGGGTAGTATGTGCGGGAGAGGAGTGCGTGGAGGTGGGTAGTATGTGCGGGAGAGGAGTGCGTGGAGGTGGGTAGTATGTGCGGGAGAGGAGTGCGTGGAGGTGGGTAGTATGTGCGGGAGAGGAGTGCATGGAGGTGGGTAGTATGTGCTGGAGAGGAGTGCATGGAGGTGAGTAGTATGTGCGGGAGAGGAGTGCATGGAGGTGGGTAGTATGTGCGGGCGAGGAGTGCATGGAGGTGGGTAGTATGTGCGGGCGAGGAGTGCATGGAGTTCGGTAGTATGTGCGGGCGAGGAGTGCATGGAGTTCGGTAGTATGTGCAGGAGAGGAGTGCGTAGTGTATGGAGGTGGGTAGTATGTGCGGGAGAGGAGTACATGGAGGTGGGTAGTATCTGCGGGAGAGGAGTGCGGAGTGTATGGAGGTGGGTAGTATGTGCGGGAGAGGAGTGCGGAGTGTATGGAGCTGGGTAGTATGTGCTGGAGAGGAGTGCAGAGTGTATGGAGGTGGGTAGTAAGTGCGGGAGAGGAGTGCGTGGATGTGGGTAGTATGTGCGGGAGAGGAGTGTGTTGAGGTGGGTAGTATGTGCGAGAGAGGAGTGCGTGGAGGTGGGTAGTATGTGCGGGAGAGGAGTGCGTAGAGGTGGGTAGTATGTGCGGGAGAGGAGTGTGTGGAGGTGGGTAGCATGTGCGGGAGAGGGGTGCATGGAGGTGGGTAGTAAGTGCGGGAGAGGAGTGCATGGAGGTGGGTAGTAAGTGTGGGAGAGGAGTGCATGGAGGTGGGTAGTACGTGCGGGAGAGGAGTGCATGGAGGTGGGCAGTATGTGCGGGAGAGGAATGTATGGAGGTGGGTAGTATGTGCGGGAGAGGAGTGCTGATTGTATGGAGGTGGGTAGTATGTGCGGGAGAGGAGTGCGGAGTGTATGGAGGTTGGTAGTATGTGCGGGAGAGGAGTGCGTGGAGGTGGGTAGTATATGCGGGAGAGGAGTGCGTGGAGGTGGGTAGTATGTGCGGGAGAGGAGTGCGTGGAGGTGGGTAGTATGTGCGGGAGAGGAGTGCGTGGAGGTGGGTAGTATGTGCGGGAGAGGAGTGCGTGGAGGTGGGTAGTATGTGCGGGAGAGGAGTGCGTGGAGGTGGGTAGTATGTGCGGGAGAGGAGTGCATAGTGTATGGAGGTGGGTAGTATGTGCGGGAGAGGAGTGCATGGAGGTGGGTAGTATGTGCTGGAGAGGAGTGCATGGAGGTGAGTAGTATGTGCGGGAGAGGAGTGCATGGAGCTGGGTAGTATGTGCGGGCGAGGAGTGCATGGAGGTGGGTAGTATGTGCGGGCGAGGAGTGCATGGAAGTCGGTAGTATGTGCAGGAGAGGAGTGCGTAGTGTATGGAGGTGGGTAGTATGTGCGGGAGAGGAGTACATGGAGGTGGGTAGTATCTGCGGGAGAGGAGTGCGGAGTGTATGGAGGTGGGTAGTATGTGCGGGAGAGGAGTGCGGAGTGTATGGAGGTGGGTAGTATGTGCTGGAGAGGAGTGCAGAGTGTATGGAGGTGGGTAGTAAGTGCGGGAGAGGAGTGTGTTGAGGTGGGTAGTATGTGCGAGAGAGGAGTGCGTGGAGGTGGGTAGTATGTGCGGGAGAGGAGTGCGTGGAGGTGGGTAGCATGTGCGGGAGAGGAGTGCATGGAGGTGGGTAGTAAGTGCGGGAGAGGAGTGCATGGAGGTGGGTAGTAAGTGTGGGAGAGGAGTGCATGGAGGTGGGTAGTAAGTGTGGGAGAGGAGTGCATGGAGGTGGGTAGTACGTGCGGGAGAGGAGTGCATGGAGGTGGGCAGTATGTGCGGGAGAGGAGTGTATGGAGGTTGGTAGTACATGCGGGAGAGGAGTGCAGAGTGTATGGAGGTGGGTAGTATGTGCCTGAGAGGAGTGCATGGAGGTGGGTAGTAAGTGCGGGAGAGGAGTGCAGAGTGCATGGAGGTGGGTAGTATGTGCGGGAGAGGAGTGCATGGAGGTGAGTAGTATGTGTGGGAGAGGAGTGCATGGAGGTGGGTAGTATCTGCGGGAGAGGAGTGCAGAGTGTATGGAGGTGGGTAGTATGTGCGGCAGAGGAGTGCGGAGTGTATGGAGGTGGGTAGTATGTGCGGGAGAGGAGTGTATGGACCCCAAGCTATTTGCTGAGGCATGGTGAGTCCATGGCATATTATATATTTTGCCACACGTTGTGGAAAGATGACAAACTTTTTTTTTTTGTTGCACAAAGTTGTCACTAAATGATATATTACATACACATGGGCATATGTGAAATTACACCCCAAAATAAATTCTACTACTTCTCCTGAGTACGGGGATACCACACGGGGGGGATTTTTTGGGAGCCTAACTGCGTACGGGAACCCAAATCCAAACACCGCCTTCAGGATTTCTAAGGGCGTAAATTTTTGTTTTCACTCCTCACTACCTATCACAGTTTTGAAGGCCATAAAATGTCAAGATGGCACAACCCCCCCCCCCCCAAATGACCCCATTTTGGAAAGTAGACACCCCAAGCTATTTGCTGAGAGGCATGGGGACTATTTTGCAGCTCTCATTTGTTTTTGAAAATGAAGAAAGAAAAGAAAAATTTTATTTTCTTTCTCGTACATCACGGGACACAGAGTCTCAGTAATCACTGATGGGTTATATAGAGCTGTGTGAAGTTGGCACCCCATGTTTGTAAAACCTGAATAAAAATATACCATTCGTTTGCCGCGTTTGTGCTGATTTGTGCCGCAAAAATTAGCGTTTGTGCCGGTTCGGTTTCTGAGATATTAAACATTCAATTCAATGAAAGCCCCGCCCACTTTGCACCCCACATTGCAGAATTTGAAAAACAAATGCGCCATTCATTTGTACCGCGTTTGTGCTAGTTTGTGCTGCAAAAATAAACGTTTGTGCCGCTTTGGTTGCGGAGATATTGGGCGTTATAGTTGCTGAAACCCCCGCCCACTTTGCACCCCACGTTATGGAATTTGAAAAACAAATGCGCCATTCGTTTGTGCTGGTTTGTGCTGCAAGAATAAACGTTTGTGCCGCTTTGGTTGCGGAGATATTGTGCGTTATATGTTGCTGAAACCCCGCCCACTTTGCACCCCACGTTACCGAATTTGAAAAACAAACGCGCCATTCGTTTGTGCCGCAAAAATAAACGTTTGTGCCGCTTTGGTTGTGGAGATATTGTGCGTTATAGTTGCTGAAACCCCGCCCACTTTCCACCCCACGTTGCTGAATCTTAAAAACGAACACACCATTTGCTTCTGCCGGGTTTTTGCTGGTATAGTTGCAGAGATATTGAGCAGTATATATTGTCAAACCACAACAACTTAGCACCTCGTTATTAAATCATACATACAACTAGATTTATTTGTTAATGGTTTGTGCAGATTTGGTGGATATTATACATGTTTTACTTCATATGCATAGTTTTGCCACCCCCACAGGGATCCCCCCTTTCCGATTCTCTAGTGCTGAATGGAAGAACAGACAGGGAGGGGGCGGGCACAGATGGCTCTGGCTCTAGTGAGCCAGAGCAGTTGTCAATCAGGCGGCAGGGTGGATCTCGACAGTATTGTCAGGATCTGTACCGGCTGCAGCATCGATCTGCACTGGCAGGATATAGTGGGCAATGGCCCGCCACATGCACATGAGTTTTTTTGTCACAGGAGAACATACTATATGTCACCTTGTGAACAAAAAGAGAACTAAGGCCAAAAAAGGTTGGGACATAGTTCTCTTTTAACATTAGTTTAAACCAGACGTTAACCAAGAAAAACAGCACTCCAGCAGGAGAGAGAGGTTCGGAGTGGCCATCTACAACTTTCAAGCAAAAAAAATGAAGAACTAAGCTTGCAGGTGGGAGATACAGTGCAGATATTTGATTTGTTCCTCCAAGTGAATCCTCTGTACCACCCTTCATATGTCTCAAAGTAGGGGATATTTCCAGCTGCACATATTCATCAGAAAGAAGTGCAGATGACGGAGGGGCGGAGTTACTACATGGCGCCAAGCAGCAGCGTGATGCTGTGAGCTCCTAGGCATTCCCCCCGAGCGAATATGCTAAGTGAGCCTGAATTTCCATGTTAAAGCTGATTTGTGCCCCCACCATGGTAGCTGCTTATCGGTCTGTTACGTGCTGTTATCCACCTGCTACCTACCCAGTTTCCGGATCTCAGCTGGTCAGTCGTCTGTCTCCCCACTGTCCCTGGTTGATCGACCCGCAGTGAGCCATCTACTGGGTGGCAGTGGAGTAGCATGGGTTGTCAGCACCCGGGTCAAGGCAAGTCATTTGCACCCCCTAACCTGCGGACTTTTAGCACTCCCCGAGTCCCTTCAAATACAATAGCAGTGACCTACCTGATTCCTATACTGACCACTACACTAACCTACTTGATTAATTCCTTTACTGACCATTACACACTACACTGACCACTATACTATACTGTCCACTACACTGAGAACTACACTGACCACTATACTGACCACTCTACTATACTGACCACTACACTACACTGACCACTACACTGTCCACTACACTGACCACTATACTATACTGTCCTACATTACACTGACCACTACACTGTCCACTATACTGACTACTATACTGTCCACTACACTGACTACTATACTGTCCGCTACACTATACTGACCACTACACTGATCACTACACTATACTGTCCACTACACTGTTCACTAGGGATGAGCTTCGCGTTCAAGTCGAACATACATTCAACTCGAACATTGGCTGTTCGTCCGTTCGGCGAATACCGAATGTTATGGGCTGTTCGCGCCAAATTCGTGTGGCGCTCACGGCCCACAATGCACTTCGCCACCGCAGTGCATTGCTGGCTCATGATTGACCAAGCATGCACTGTGACCCCGCATGCTTGGCCAATCACAGCGTCGACAGCAAGGAGAGCCATGATTGGCCACAGGCAGGATGCCTGTGGCCAATCATAGCTCAGGCTGTGTAGTACACGCCCCACACTATATAAGGCCGCCAGCGCGGCGGCCTTGTGTAGTGTATTGGCGTCTGTAGGAGTTAGTGGGTGTTCTGTGTACCTTCAACACAGTATACACCGTTTATTATCGACCGATTTTGCGTTCTTGCTCTTCTGTAGGGGTTGTTGTCTGCGTGCCCTAACCGCAGTATACACCATTATATCCACCTATATAGCTAGCTATATTTCTCTTTTTTTTAATAGAGCTTGCAGTCAGTTGTAGGAGATTGTGCGTGCTGTCTGCGTGCTCTGAACGCAGTATACACCGTTATATCCACCTACATAGCTCTTCTCTAATTGAGCCATCTGCAGGAGTTAGTGGAAGTTGTGTGTGCCTCCAGCACAATATACACTACCCAATTGCTGGTTTTCCCATCTCCCTTCAGGCCATTACCATGTCTGGAAGGCCAACAAGGAGAAGCAGACAGACACGAGCCGATAAAAGAGGGCAAGCAGGCTCTGTGTCTAGAGACAACAGTGCTGGTCGTGGACGCGGTGCATCGTCATCACAGCACGTGGCCATGGGACACGCTTGTCCTTCTTTTCGGCAGCTGGACATGTTGAGCCGCAACATGCCGAAGACTTGGTAGAGTGGATGACCAAGCCCTCTTCATCCTCTCTCACCCAGGCTCAGGGTACTAGCAAAGCAGCTGCCAACCCATCGTCTTCCTGCCTCTCAATGTCATCATCAGTGACTCCTTCCCTAGACCCACCACGTCCTCCTGAGGAGTCTCCTGAACTCTTTGAGCACAGTGTTGGGTACATGCTCCAGGAGGATGCCCAGTGTTTTGTAGGCTCTGATGATGATACTAAGCTAGAGGAAGGCAGTAGCGTGAGCGCAGAGAGAGGGGATGCTCAAGAAGGACAGCAATCTGGCAGTCATGTTCCACAAGCTGCAGCATACTGCCAGGTTTGCTCCAGCAATGAAGAGGGAGGGGATGATGAGGGCACTGACTCCACGTGGGTGCCTGGTAGGAGGGAGGAGGAGGAGGCACATGTCCAACGAGGCAGGATGCCCTCCGGGGGCCAGCTTAGGGGCAGCACACCGACTGAATCACACCGCAGAGCTCCGCTTGGGCACCACATGCTTGACCAGACATATGTTGACCTGCCATGCAGCTCGTTGGCAAGCGTACCTCAAAGACCCACACCAAAGAACAAAGCGGACCTCTCCTTGCTCCTCATCAGCTGGGATCTCCAACCCCACTAAACCTTCAGTCCTCTCTGAAACCTGCTCTGAGAGGAATGAAGGTGTAGAATTAGGTGTGTCACAGCCAAGTGCTTCCGGGCACTCTGCTAGCAGTACACCCACGTCCGATTATAGCAGGCAAATGTCCCTGCCCCAGCTGCTGGACCGTCGAAAGAAGTTCACTCCCAGCCATCCACATGCCCAGCGGTTGAATGCTAGCTTGGCTAAATTGCTAGCACTTCAACTGCTGCCTTTTCAGTTGGTAGACTCTGCCCCCTTCCGTGAGTTTGTACAATGTGCGGTCCCTCAGTGGCAGGTCCCCAAACGCCACTTTTTCTCACTGAAGGCGATTCCGGCTCTCTACCGGCATGTGGAAGGCAATGTCCTTGCCTCGCTGGACAGGGCGGTCAGCGGTAAGATGCATATTACTGCTGACTCATGGTCCAGCAGGCATGGACAGGGACGTTACCTGTCTTTCACGGCCCATTGGGTCACTCTTCTGGCAGCTGGGAAGGATGCAGGACAAGGTGCAGTAGTGTTGGAGGTTGTTCCGCCACCACGCCTCCAAAATGCTACTACTGGTTGTGACACACCTCTCTCCTCCACCCCCTCTTCTTCTTCCTCCATGGCCTCTTCCAGTGCTCTGTCCTCAGAACCAGCGGTGCTCCGTAGGCGTTCCAGGGGCTACGCAAGTACGCAGGCAATACGATGCCATGCCGTGCTTGCGCTGGTTTGTTTGGGGGACAGGAGCCACACTGGGGCAGATGTTTTGTCAGCTCTGCAGGGGCAGGCCGAGAGGTGGTTGACGCCACGCCAGCTTAAGCCAGGAATGGTGGTTTGCGACAATGGCACCAACCTCCTCTCCGCCCTCCGACAGGGACAACTGACCCATGTGCCCTGTGTGGCTCACGTCCTTAACCTGGTGGTGCAGCGGTTCTTGGGCAGGTACCCGGGCTTACAGGATGTCCTGAAGCAGGCCAGAAAAGTCTGTGTGCATTTCCGCCGATCATTTAATGCCTGTGCTCAGCTGGCTGAGCTCCAAAAGGAGTTGAACCTGCCCAAGAACTGACTTATATGTGACATGCCCACCAGGTGGAACTCAACATTGGCCATGCTGCAGTGGCTGCACACGCAGCAGAGGGCCATCAATGAGTACCTGTGCGACTATGGCACCAGGACAGGGTCAGGGGAGCTCGGTTTTTTCTCACCACGCCAGTGGGGAATGATAAGGGATGCATGCACTGTCCTGTCACCGTTTTAGGAGGCCACAAGGATGGTGAGCAGTGACAGTGCATGCATCAGTGACACTGTACCTCTTGTCCACCTCTTGGAGCATACGCTGCGTGGAATAATGGACAGGGCACCTGAGGCAGAACAGAGGCAGGAAGAGGAGGACTTCCTTGCCTCTCAAGGCTCCCTTTATCCAGACAGTGTTCCTGCTGTGCCACCCATCACACAGGAATAGGATGAGGAGGAGGAGGAGGATGATTGTGTCAGCATGGAGGTGGAGGCTGGCACTCAACAGCAGCAGCAGTCTTGTAGGGATGATTTACAGTCCCAAGAAACCCGTGGACTTGTACGTGGCTGGGAGGAGGTAGCTGTGGATCATGTTGTCCTTAGTGACCCAGAGGACTCCGGACCGAATGCCTCAGCTACCCTACGCTGCATGGCCTCCCTGATCCTGCAAAGCCTGCGGAAGGATCCTCGTATTCTTCGGATCAAGGAGAGGGACCATTACTGGCTGGCCACTCTCCTTAAACCACGGTACAAGGGTAAGGTTGCCGACCTTATCTTGCCGTCGCAGAGGGAGCAGAGGATGAGACATCTCTGGGAGGCCTTGCAGAATGGTCTGTGCAATGCGTTCCCAGAGACTGGGAGGTTACAAACTCCTGGTCCTGGACAACGTGTTGCTGAGGCATCGGTCAGAAGGAGCGGTGGAGAAGGTGGCCGTCTGACCGATGCGTTCAGACAATTTTTTAGTCCGCAGCCCCAAGGTATGATCGGTTCCAGCAACCATCGCCAGCGTCTGATTTACATGGTGCAGGAATACCTAGGGACAAGGTCAGACTTGGACACCTTTCCCACCGAAAATCCTCTGGCTTACTGGGTCTTGAGGATGGATCACTGGCCAGAGCTTGCACAGTAAGCAATTGAGCTACTGGCCTGTCCTGCATCCAGCGTTCTTTCGGAACGCACCTTCAGTGCTGCTGGTGGCTTTGTTACCGATCACAGGGTGCGCCTGTCCACCGACTCAGTTGATCGACTGACCTTCATCAAGATGAATCAGTCTTGGATCACCCACAGCTACCAAGCACCTGAAGCTGATGTAACCGAAGAATTTTTTTTGAAATATCACATCCCTTCAAGACTACCTATGCTGATGCTGAGTGACTGTCCTGTTATGTTGATTGTCTATCCTCTTCCTCCTCCGCTGATATGTTGGAAGAAATTTTTTGGTTCTGGGTGATGCCACCAGCCCAATTTTTCAGCCCCTGTTTGACAGGGGCGTTTAATTACAATTTTTGATGCAATGCTTTGCAGCAGGGCTCATTCCTGCACCACAACTAGAGTATATGGGAGAGGTTGCAGTGTCGTGGCACCAGCACCAGTGCCTAAGGCCCAATTTTTCAGCCCCTGTTCAACAGGGGCATGCAATTACAATTCTTGATATAATAGTTCACAGGAGGGCCTGTTTCTGTGCCCACCGAGAGTAACTGTGAGGACTTATAGTGTTGTGGCACCAGCACCACAACCACCAAAGGTCAATTTTTCTACCACTGTTCAACAATGGCATGCAATTACAATTCTTGATATAATCGTTCACAGCAGGGCGCTCCAGCGCCCACCAAGAGTCACTTTGAGGGCTTACAATGTTGTGACAACACCAACACCTTGTTCCGCCATTTCTGCAGAGCATATAGGGCAGGCCCCTACTTTCAAACATCCAACTTACAAACATCTCCTACTTGCAAACGGAAGGAGACAACAGGAAGTGAGATGAAAAAAGACGGACGGCAAAACAAATTATACAGGGGTGATAACCCTTCCCTATGTTTTCCAAAAAGCTTAAAAATAGATTTTTTGACTGGAGCTACACTTTAAAAATGTACCAGTTTAAAATTACAAACAGATTCTACTTAACACAACAAACCTACACAGTCCCTGTCTTGTTTGCATCGCCTGTATACTGCTGTTCTGAGTATATAGGGCCTGGTGTCCCCACGTCTTTCCTTTTTTTAATATGGGTACGTGGTTCCCCTCAATATCCGTACAAGATCCAAAGGGGCTGGTAATGGGCAGGGGGGGGGGGGGGGCTACCCATGCCATTTTTCTCAATGATTTTCATCCATATTGCCGGAACCAGATATTACATTAAAACCGCAAGCAGTTTTAAATGATGTTATTTCCGTTTAATGTCATTTTGTGCAGGGACTGTTCTAAACACGGGAAACACGTGACACTTCACAGGCATACTACAGACACCCCCCAGGCACGATATTTAAAGGAATATTTCACTTTTTTTTTTCACTTTAATCGTCATTAAAATCAGTGCTCCCGCCAAAACGGCCATTTTTAAAAACATTTTAGGCATTGACCCATGTCCCCTGGGGCAGGAGCCAGGTCCCCAAACCCTTTTTAGGACAGTATCTTGCATATTAGCCATTAAAATTAGCACTTTTTAGTTCAAACGTTTGAGTCCCATAGACTTCAATGGGGTTCTATAAAAAGAAAAGGGGGACAAGTGGGACTTTAAATGAAGCATGTCAATTGAAAATAACAATGTATGAATACATGTGAATAAAATAATTTTGATTTAATTTATAATCAATAACCCCTAGGGGTTGTCCATGATCTGAATGCATACACTGGTAGTACAGTAATATAAATATAGATATACACTCAATATATTTTCATAATAGTAATCAGAGAATCTGGAGTATAGACAAATCAATGGACATACATGGATGCAGTTCATAACAGAAATACATAAATTACTAATCAAAAATCATAAAATCACATGAATGAGTACAAACTCTATAGGACAAAAGTTGATATTATCAAGGATTAAAATAAGCTTAAGTAGGCATCCTTTGTTTGAGAACCCGACGCGTTTCTTGGCTTCTTGCCAGTCATCAGGGGTGGGATGCATATTTTTACTAGAAAAGCAAATAAATATGACAAATATTAATATAGGTGGAACCTCAGTTAAATAGAGAGAGTATCAAATTGGTCCACTTAATTGATAAAGTGACTTACAAGATAGCCCAATAATTGGGCAGAACTTCCAGCAATGGGAACTGTTAGAGCTGAGATATAACCGTCTCATCCGGGGTTGAGGCAGGGTTCAGACCATCCCCCAACAATGTCAGGGGGCAGGCCAGGGGGAACTGAAACAGACGTCCTCAACACAGGTCCACTAGGTACTAAATGTATGTGTGTGTTACCCAAATCTGCGAAAAAGAAAAAAGAAAAGTGTGATGGGTCACCAAAAAAACCCCAAATCAGGACACTGAGTGTTGGATTGAACGTGTTGAATGAATATAGCTAATTACTGAAAAGTGTGTGTGAATGAGATATACACAAATGATTGGGAAATAGGAGAAGACTAAATGTGTGTTGAATAAGTGGGAATGGATGATGGGGAAATACAAAATCATCCAATTCAAATGTGTAAAAAAAATATAAATATATAAAAAAATAATATGTGCAGTGCTCTGAATGAAACAATGTATGTGCAAAAAGGAGAGAAGAAAAACGAAACAAAAAAAAAAAAAAACCATGAATAAAACTCTATTACCCATATGTAGAGTTAAGGAGTGATCTCTTCCTAGTGGAGGAGTGAACTGTCTGTCTGTCCCAGCTCATATACCCCAGGCCCTGGGCGGATCCCTGCCAGCGTCATGCATGATGTCTTTTGCAGCTGTGAGAAGATGAGGGAACACTCACAGCTGAGGATAATCCATACCTCAGTGGGTGCCCATCCATCTTAGCTGCAGCATCAGGTGGAAAGACAGAACAAAAAAAACAAAAAAAAAAAAAACAAACAATAGACTCCCACCTTGCAGTGTCTGTTGACACCACTCGAGGGGCCCATTTATGCATGGCGCCGATGCGCTGAGATCGAACCCCACCACCCCCCGTGATCCACAAAGGGAGGTAGGGAGGGAGCTGAGCGCATCGCAACCCCGGAAAAATGACTGCAACATACCCAGCAAAAACAGCCCATATGTTCAACTGATTGATAAATTCCAGCAAAAACAAAACTGGAAAAAATAATATTAAAAAAGTTCTCAATAACTGATGGAAACACATATATAAATAGTTTCAAGCCGCAGGTTTATGAACCCGAAACTGGGATTATAGATGAATAGGGATATACATACAAACGAATATTTACTAAGGATAAGGATAATGAATAATTGTGCAGCATGGTCACCAAAGGAGCAGGTGTCTTCATTTTTCCGGGGTTGCGATGCGCTCAGCTCCCTCCCTACCTCCCTTTGTGGATCACGGGGGGTGGTGGGGTTCTATCTCAGCGCATCTGCGCCATGCATAAATGGGCCCCTCGAGTGGTGTCAACAGACACTGCAAGGTGGGAGTCTATTGTTTGTTTTTGTGTTTTTTTTTTTTTTTTGTTCTGTCTTTCCACCTGATGCTGCAGCTAAGATGGATGGGCACCCACTGAGGTATGGATTATCCTCAGCTGTGAGTGTTCCCTCATCTTCTCACAGCTGCAAAAGACATCATGCATGACGCTGGCAGGGATCTGCCCAGGGCCTGGGGTATATGAGCTGGGACAGACAGACAGTTCACTCCTCCACTGCGCTCCACTAGAAAGAGATCACTCCTTAACTCTACATATGGGTAATAGAGTTTTATTCATGTTTTTTTTTTTTTTTTTTCGTTTTTCTTCTCTCCTTTTTGCACATACATTGTTTCATTCAGAGCACTGCACATATTTTTTTATATATTTATATTTTTTTACACATTTGAATTGGATGATTTTGTATTTCCCCATCATCCATTCCCACTTATTCAACACACATTAAGGCTCCATGCACACTGAAGCTCAAAAAAGCTATTTCTGGACGCCAGATTGCTGGCAGAAAACGCTGGTTGAAAAACCTGCTTTTAACAGCGTTTTATACTAGCGTTAATGAGCGTTAATAAGCGTTTTACAGCGTCAGCGTTAATGGGCGTTTTTTATAAAAATACACAGAGGACACTCCAAAAATCCCACAATGCATTGAAAAATAGAATGCCGAACACTAATGAACGAGCGTTAATGAGCGTTAGGGTCCTTTCACACGGGGCGGATCAGTTCTGATCCGCCCCGTGGATGTCCGTTTGCTCAGCGGGGATCACTCCGCCGATCCCCGCTGAGCAGGGAGATGACAGGTCTGCCTCCGCACACTGCGCAGGGACGGACCTGTCACAGCGCCGCTCTCCCCTATGGGAGATCGGATGACTACGGACCGCAGTGCCCGTCGTCATCCGATCCGATCCGCAGACGGATGGAAAAATAGCTTTTTCCTCCGTCACACTTTTTCGGATCGGAGCGGGTCGGATGTCAGCGGACATGTCACCGCTGACATCCGACGCTCCATAGAGCTCTATGGAGCACCCGTTCAGGTCCGCCTGAAAAACTGACAGGCGGGCCTGAACGGGACGTTAGTGTGAAAGGGGCCTTCATGAGCGTTTGTCGTTTTTTGCCGCTGAAAAACGGCACTTTGAACGCGAATTTCTGGCGTTCAGAAAAAAGCCCATAAACTCCACTGCTCATTAAAGCTGAAAAACGTCCATGTGTGCATGGACACATAGGCTAACATAGAGTGGAGTTTATGGGCTTTTACAAAAAACGCCCAAACGCCAATAAACTGCAGTTTATCAGCTTCAGTGTGCATGGAGCCTTAGGCTCCATGCACACTGAAGCTCAAAAAAGCTATTTCTGGACGCCAGATTGCTGGCAGAAAACGCTGGTTGAAAAACCTGCTTTTAACAGCGTTTTATACTAGCGTTAATGAGCGTTAATGAGCGTTTTACAGCGTTAGCGTTAATGGGCGTTTTTTATAAAAATACACAGAGGACACTCCAAAAATCCCACAATGCATTGAAAAATAGAATGCCGAACACTAATGAACGAGCGTTAATGAGCGTTTGTCGTTTTTTGCCGCTGAAAAACGGCACTTTGAACGCGAATTTCTGGCGTTCAGAAAAAAGCCCATAAACTCCACTGCTC
Organism: Lithobates pipiens; assembly: GCF_037356315.1. Lineage (NCBI taxonomy): Eukaryota > Metazoa > Chordata > Amphibia > Anura > Ranidae > Lithobates > Lithobates pipiens. Next base: position 164,844,719 of record NW_027507789.1, read on the forward strand.
ATTAAAGCTGAAAAACGTCCATGTGTGCATGGACACATAGGCTAACATAGAGTGGAGTTTATGGGCTTTTACAAAAAACGCCCAAACGCCAATAAACTGCAGTTTATCAGCTTCAGTGTGCATGGAGCCTTAGTCTTCTCCTATTTCCCAATCATTTGTGTATATCTCATTCACACACACTTTTCAGTAATTAGCTATATTCATTCAACACGTTCAATCCAACACTCAGTGTCCTGATTTGGGGTTTTTTTGGTGACCCATCACACTTTTTTTTCTTTTTCGCAGATTTGGGTAACACACACATACATTTAGTACCTAGTGGACCTGTGTTGAGGACGTCTGTTTCGGTTCCCCCTGGCCTGCCCCGTGACATTGTTGGGGGATGGTCTGAACCCTGCCTCAACCCCGGATGAGACGGTTATATCTCAGTGATTTTATGATTTTTGATTAGTAATTTATGTATTTCTGTTATGAACTGCATCCATGTATGTCCATTGATTTGTCTATACTCCAGATTCTCTGATTACTATTATGAAAATATATTGAGTGTATATCTATATTTATATTACTGTACTACCAGTGTATGCATTCAGATCATGGACAAACCCTAGGGGTTATTGATTATAAATTAAATCTAAATTATTTTATTCACATGTATTCATACATTGTTATTTTCAATTGACATGCTTCATTTAAAGTCCCACTTGTCCCCCTTTTCTTTTTATACAATTTACCCGGGATGGAAGCATGCCATTGCTACTTTGTACTGCAGCAGGTCACTTCTCTTAAACCTTCAATGGGGTTCTAACATTCGTACGAATTTGCGGTCCGTTCGAAAGTTCTGATGCGAACCGAACTGGGGGGTGTTCGGCTCATCCCTAGTTTAAAGCATTTCTGTATGTTACTACAATGATTTTACATTCTGGCTACCCCTGAACAAAGGATGTGTACAGTACATAGGGACATCAGTTATTAACACAACTAGTGTTGCCACCTGACCACTATATTAGGTTGATGTGCTAGTATTGCAAAAAAAAATAGTTTGTATACACACAGCAAACACACGATCACCTATTCCGAATGTATTATTTGCACTGCAATTGAATACATTGCATAATTATTAATAATAAGTAAAATTAAAGATGTTAAAAATTAATTTACCCTGGATTCTCTGAGCTAGAATGAAACCATCAAGCAAAAAGTTGTTCGAGCTCCAATGCTGCCTTTTCCAGGGTACAGTATGAAGTGCAGTGCTCGGCACAGTGGGAGGAGCTTTACATTAAGGAAACCCAAGCTGAGTATAGGTTCTGTATGTAAGATGTAGTAACAAGGTGTAAAGTCAGTGTGGTTTCACAACATATAACACACAATATCTCCGCAACCAAAGCGGCACAAACGTTTATTTTTGCAGCACAAACCAGCAAAAACGCGGCACAAACGAATGGCGCATTTGTTTTTCAAATTCGGTAACGTGGGGTGCAAAGTGGGCAGGGTTTCACAACATATAACACACAATATCTCCACAACCAAAGCGGCACAAACGTTTATTTTTGCAGCACAAACCAGCACAAACGCGGCACAAACGAATGGCACGTTTGTTTTTCAAATTCGGTAACGTGGGGTGCAAAGTGGGCGGGGTTTCACAACATATAACACACAATATCTCCGCAACCAAAGCGGCACAAACGTTTATTTTTGAAGCACAAACGAATGGCGCTTTTGTTTTTCAAATTCGGTAACGTGGGGTGCAAAGTGGGCGGGGTTTCAGCAACTATAACGCACAATATCTCCGCAACCAAAGCGGCACAAACGTTTATTTTTGCGGCACAAACGAATGGCGCGTTTGTTTTTCAGATTCGGTAATGTGGGGTGCAAAGTGGGCGGGGTTTCACAACATATAACATGAAATATCCCTGCAACCAAAGCGGCACAAACATTTATTTTTGAAGCACAAACCAGCACAAACGAATGGCGCGTTTGTTTTTCAAATTCGGTAATGTGGGGTGCAAAGTGGGCGGGGTTTCAGCAACTATAACACACAATATCTCCGCAACCAAAGCGGCAAAAGCGTTTATTTTTGCAGCACAAACGAATGGTGCATTTGTTTTTCAAATTCGGTAACGCAGGGTACAAAGTGGGTGGGGTTTCAGCAACTATAACGCACAATATCTCCGCAACCAAAGCGGTACAAACGTTTATTTTTGCAGCACAAACCAGCACAAACGCAGCACAAACAAATGGCGCGTTTGTTTTTTAAATTCGGTAACGTGGGGTGCAAAGTGGGCGGGGTTTCAGCAACTATAACGCACAATATCTCCGCAACCAATGCGGTACAAACGTTTATTTTTGCAGCACAAACCAGCACAAACGCGGCACAAACGAATGGCGCGTTTGTTTTTCAAATTCAGCAACGTGGGGTGCAAAGTGGGCGGGGCTTGCATTAAATTGAATGTTTAATATCTCAGAAACCGAACCGGCACAAACGCTAATTTTTGCGGCACAAATCAGCACAAACGCAGCACAAACGAATGGTATATTTTTATTCAGGTTTTATAAACATGGGGTGCCAACTTCACACAGCTCAGGTGTTGCTGCATTGCTGTGCGGGCAGTCCCATTCATGTCTATTAGGAGACAGCGGATGCACGGAGACAGTCTCTGTGTCCCAATATGCCATCCGTGTGCGTGCATGTCTCCAAACTCACCCTGGGTGCGTTTAGTGCCGTGCATCCGCATGGATGCCACATTGGGAGCAGCTGCTGTGTCCATGCAGCTGCTATGTCCCAATAGACAATGAGACTGCTAGTATGGGGTTGTACGGATATATTATAGCTGCCTCATATTAACAAAGCCTAAAGCTGGCTACACATTATAGTACAATTGTCTTGTACAATTTTCTTTAGATTTACCAAAACCATAAAATATGAGGTCAAACCTAAACACTTTCAAATTGTATGTGTAGCTCTGGCTCCTGACGAGCATGCGCTATATGTTTTTGAAATTAATATTCCTGAAACCACAGTTGGGTTTTAAGGTTCATTTTACTAAATTATGATTTCTGTACCAGTCCAGCTGGGTTGCACTGGGTTCTCCTTAGCCACAGGTATCGCTGTCACCGCAGGCAAGTGGTAGAACGCAGTTTAGCTGGGTGTATTGAGTGCCACGTTTTTTTCGGAACCAGCCCAGTGGGAGTGTTCTACTGCTGTGCATTCTGGGAGGAGGTATTTAAGGTACTGACATCACGTGCTATAGGGTTTTGTGCCAGAAGATTTTTCTGTCTGTTGGGTTCTGGTCCTCCTGACCAGTCCCTATGGCCCTTCTGGCCTGGGGTGTGATTCCATGCATTTCCAAGTCTCGGGGCTGGATAGCCCGAGGCAAAGCAACTGCAGGGACAGGCCTGAATGGATATCGAGGCCTGGTGATTCAACGGTGGTCCAGTGCCGTCTCATCTAAGGAGAGGCCCAGCAACTGGAGAAGCAATCCATGGGAGGATCCTTCAGCAGAAGGCTATGCACAAGGCTGGCTTCTCTGAAGGAGCCTGGAGATTCAGTTGAAGGGCACTTCATGGATCCACACTCTTACGGTATTGCCGGACCGGCTGAGAGTTACTGGTACCGTATTATAGCTCTATAAATTTGTCTATGTCCCTCAGTTACGCTCAAGTCTGTGGCAGAGACTTTACTTTATTTAACACCTTACCGGCTGCTAGGCCTAATGAGAGGAGGTCTATCCAGGGGTTGAGAAAATCCAGCTGTGAAAACGGTTACTCTCTGGATTTTTTTCTATAAAGACTTTCCATTTTTGACAGTCCAGAGTACCTGAACTTCCTCCTAACCCTCTACCCTAAACTGAGAGATTCTGTTTCTATTTCAAATAAATAACCCAAAAGAAGATTCGATGTCAGTTTCTACATTTCTTTGGGCCATCTACCATGGGAAACCCTAGACAGAGACGAGGTCAAGAAGGCAACGGTAAGCCCAATAAAACCAGCAGCTCCTTCGGGGGTCAGTGCTACATATGCAATCAGGCAGGTCCTCACCCCCCTCCCTTCCAGGCAAACTCTCACTAGAGTTGGAGAGAGAGCTGTGCATGATGTCATCATAAACCTAGGCTAATGACCAGACAAGAAACAGGAAGTGGGCTGTATAAGGTATTTCCTGGCCGGAAAAACAAATTTATTAATTTTTTTAAACATTTTTTACCTTTCTTTTGTTTTGTTTAGCAAAGAAAAAAAAAAAGCAATACTTGGCACTTTCGTGACATTATGCTACTACTTCAGAGTATGGCGATACCACATGTGTGAGACTTTTTCACAGCCTGGCGACAGAGAGGCCCAAAATGCAGGGAGCACCACACCACATTTTGTTTCCTGACTACCTATTACATTTTTGATGGCCCTGGAGCACCAGGACAATATAAACGCCCACAAAATGACCCCATTTTGGAGAGCAAACACCCCAATGTATAGTCTAGGAGGCATAATGATTCTTTTCAACATGTCCTTTTTTTTTTTTTTTCAAGCTTTCTGGAAAATGTGGAAAGAAAATAAAATGTTTATTTTTTTTTTTTTAATACAAAGTTGTCAATTTATAAGATATTTCTAATAGTGAAAATTGTGATACCACATGTGTGAGACTTTGACACAGCCTGGCCACATAGAGAGGCCCAATAACCAAGTAGCACCGTGAGGCGTTCTAAAGGCATAAATTCCACATTTCATTTTAGTATTGGTACAGTGTTGCCATTGTCATTCAACGTGTGACAGCGCTGAAACCTGAAAATTGGCCTGGGCAGGTGCCCGGTATTGAAGTGGTTAAAAATGATGCCACACAAAAACACATGGTACGTTGTTACTATGCACTTTGAGGCACATGCACTAGCAAAGTGCATGGGCGGAGTTTTTAAGACTTGAGCACACATCCACGCATTGGTAAAAAAAAAAAAAACTCACTAATGTGAACCTAGCCTAACAGGCCAAACTATTCATTTGCCTGTATCCTAATGCAAACGAGACTTTGTTACTCGATCAGTGTCAATGTATTGAAATATTGTCATTTAAACATATACATTGCTTATTTAAAAAAAAAGATACTAAACACAGCAGCCAAATACAAGGAAGAGTAGTGAGCTCTCACCTGTGCTGCACCATGGTGGACAGTTACCTCAGAAACAGGTGAAAAGGTTTTTTGTCCCTCCCAGGAAAACGTACAGTGCTGGCCACCAAATACAGTCAGCTGACTGGAAGAACACATCAACCAATCAGAAGTGCCACAGATGCTGGCTAATGAGGAGATAATAACATGCAAAGCCTCACATCACACCATTCTGTGGAAAGGAAAAACTGTTCATATACAACTTCCTTTGTTCACTTCCCACCTCACAACTACCTGAGAGGGACACTGTGAGGATCAAGGTATAAGAATAAAAATGGTTGACAGTATGTTTCACTAAATGCTTATCTCGTCTGTTTTCAGTTGTTTTAAAGAGACATCATTCTTAAGGCCGGATGGGTGCAGTCACGTACATAAGAGGAAACCATGTCGCAAGGGTCATCTGCCACCTCAGCTCTAAAAAGCAGAAGACACTTAGAAATTGCCTTTTATAGAAGTTGTTTTGTTTCAACATTTTTAACGCCTGTCTTTTTTAGTGTATAAAAAGAGCTGTGTGATAATAAAGGACCTCAGAGTGAGTGCGACCGTCTGAGCAGACATACTGAGAACTTCTTTCCGTGTCTCCTTGCTTAGATAAGACTCTAATAATAATTGGGAAACGGTAACATAACTTATGAATAGGTGACTTGCAGTAGTCACACCTAACATTTTTGGCGCACGAACAAGGGACTTCGCTAAAGAAACTACAAGAGGCGAACGAACATAAGGACGGAACGAAGAGGTCGGGCACATCAGGAACCACAGACAAAACCTGCGCAGGTAAGAAAAGCTTTATTTTCTTATAAACTCTGTGCTTCTTAGATTTGTGCCCACCCGATCTGTCTGTATTGTTCTTCAGGTAAAACCAACCTCTGTAGTAAGCGAGTCTTGAATTTAATATTTGACTTATGTTACCGTTGTTTCTTGTCTGTCTCCTTGTCATCTGTCTGTTGTGACTGAGATAAGCCCTGTTTGTATGGTGTGAATTGAAACATATATCATCCCAATGGGTAACGGAATGCGCCCTTAACTCGTAAGAGTACTTGGGGGTCCGACACTTAAGTTTGATATACGCTTTTTGATTCATGAGCCTAAAAACGGGTTGAAAGTATAAGTCCTGACTGCCTCAATAAAGCAGGAATAAGAAACGATTGCTGAGAAATTCCATGTTAAAGGGAAGGGAATAAGGTCTCCACAAAGTCCCGGAGATCTAGTCATATGTGTTTGGCCACCTACAAGTGATGATTGTGATTATTGTTTCTGTTGTATTAGTAGTCGCATTTATCTGGTTGGGGTGTAAAAGTAGTTTGGTTTCAGAATAAGTACCCCAGACAAAGTTTTAGTATTTTGGCACCCTAGGAGGAGAAGGCAACGAGACACTTAGTAAGTGATCCAAACGCCACCTAGGCAGGACTGTCAAAATGGGCCAGACACATGGTAAACCCCAGGAGGAATCTCAGAAATGTTATGCTGTTAAAGACATAATTACAATGTTGTATGGGAAGGACAAGGCACAGGGCACGAATAGGGTTCTCGAGAAATTTGGAATGGATGGAGAAAATGGGCTAAGTGTAGAAGGTTGGGAGAATATAAAGAGAGACAGACAGGGGGAGGTCCTGCAGAACAGATGGGTATCACAAATACAATGTTTAATTAAGGTTTCCAACAGGGCTAAAGAGGAGGGATGGAAGTATTGTCATGAACAGGGTGGATGGGACATGAAGGTCCGACGCAAGAGTCTCCCTTCTGCTCCCGAGGATGGAGTAAAAACGGAAGGTACTCCACCTCCTTATACCACTACCACACCAGGTAGCGAAAGACCAAAACTTTATCCTTCCTTAAGAGGAAGAGGATGGGTATGCCGAGTATGCGGTACCCAGAATACAGACTGGGCACAGGAATGTGTACATTGCGGAGCTCAAAGACCAGAGTCCGTAGCTCCAGTCCACAGTCGGACTAGGGTAATACAAGTAAATAATCCAAATGCGGGTCAAGCAGGACAGCCACCTACAGTGACTCAACAAGTCGTTCTGAGGACATGGGCACCTTGGTCGGCTGACACTCTTATGGCATTAATACAGAATGCTCCTGATCCCGTAGCAAAACCTGCCGCATTCTGTAGATTCGTGACACAATTACTAGACACACATGAAGCAACTTGGCAAGATGGGGAAGATTTGTGTAGACATAAAATGACACTAACAATGTTTAATCAATTTATGAATGAAATTGCTCCACATAGACCACAAGGGGATCCAGCAGCAGATCCACCAGGAATACACCCCCGTCATATAGACTCTAGACTCCTGTTTATTAATCAGTTACGAGAATTTTGCCAAAGGAAACAGCAGGAAAGGGGTTCGACAGCGCCCATAAAACAGGCCCCAGGTCAGACTGTTACAGAATTTTACCTCAACATGGAAAGCATGATGGCTGACGAAGGTCTAGATTTAGCCTTACCCGTCACCATTAGGGCTTTCAATCGACAGTTTATGGAAGGACTAGTACCCCAAATAGGTGACAAACTGAAGGCATGTACTCCCGAATGGAGAGCCATACGGGACAGAGGAACATTGTTGCAGAAAGCACAAGGCATAGAGGCTGATTTAGCAGAAGCTAAACCCAGAAGGACACCGGGAGTTAACACTGTTGCCCGGGTCAATGAAGGAGGGAATTCCTCCCGTAAACCTCTTACCTGTTATTACTGCAACAAGGTGGGACATATAAAAAGAGACTGTAGGAAAAGAATAAAAGACGAACAGGAAGGAAACACGGACAGAGACACGAGGGACTACAGACAGAGGCGTACCAAAGATAGGGACGATCCGACCGCATGACTTGCCCCAGTCCTAGCTGAATCAGAGAATAAAATGCTCCACATGTTGATGAAGGTGGAAGGTAAACATATTCCTTGTTTAGTTGACACAGGAGCATCACGCAGCTTATTATCTGATTCAGTAGTCCCTCCACACATGACCTCCCGTGACACCATACCCATAAGTGGTTATGACGGTCTTTTGTCCGATGCCCCACTGACTAAACCTTTAAAAGTAAAAATAGGGAATGGCAACCACCTGACACTTGTGTATTGTTGCAATATGTAGATGACCTATTGTTATGTTGTCCGGATAACGATACTTGTTTAAAAGCCACTCTATCATTGTTACAATTCCTGGCTAAAAAAGGGTGCAAAGTGAATAGAACTAAGTTACAGGTATGCCAGAAAAAGGTTGTCTTTTTGGGCCACTGTATATCCCAGGGTACTCGACACCTCACTGAAGAACGAGTCCAGGCCATAAGACAAATGAATGTCCCACGCAACTTTAAGCAACTTCGTATGTTTCTGGGAATAGTGTCATATTGTAGACAATGGATACCACATGCCAGTTCTCTGATGCAGCCATTATATGATTGCTTGAAAATAGTACCCTATGTACTCACAGAAGCAGGTCATAAGTCTTTTAGCACCTTAAGAAAGTTACTAATTTTGGCACCTGCGATCGGGATCCCTGACTATACCAAAACATTTCATTTGTACATTGCTGAAATTAAGGGACACGCAACAGGGGTGTTGACACAACAACACATCAAACAAAGGCCGGTAGCATATTTCTCAGCGGCTCTCGATCCTGTCTCTAGAGGATCACCGTCCTGTGTACGAGCAGTCGCAGCAGTGTCAATTATCATTGACAAATCCTCAGAAATTGTCTTAGACAATCCTGTAGTGGTACATACCACACATGACATACACGCCATCTTGTCACAAGTTCAGCCAAAGCACATATCAATGGCGAGGCAGCTGCGTCTGCAATGCACCTTGCTCCTACCTCCCAATGTTACCTTCCAGCGATGCACTTCCTTTAACTTAGCACAACTTCTACCCTTACAGACAGATTTGACAGGGGGGAGTAATGGTGAAGGCACAGCACAAGAAACTCAGGATTCTGACACACTTTCATTTCATGACATAACATCTGATGAACACGATTGTTTTCAACTTATGGAACAAGAGATCACGGGGTTCCCACATGTCACAGACACACCCATTGCAAATGCAGAACATACACTGTACATAGATGGTAGTAGATTTGCCGATGACAAAGGTAAATATCACACAGGTTATGCTGTGGTAACGGACACACAGGTAATTGAGGCAAAGTCATTACCAGCACACATGTCTGCACAGGAAGCGGAACTAACAGCTTTAGAAAAAGCCTTAGAACACTTAGAGGGACAAGAAGGGAACATTTACACTGACTCTGCCTATGCTTATGGTGTTGCACATGATTATGGCCACATATGGAAAGCTAGAGGTTACCTTACAGCAGCAGGCACACCTGTTAAACATGGTGAAGGAATCAAAAGAGTCCTGAACAATCTTCAAAAAGTTAGAAGAGTAGCCATTATGAAGATAGCAGCACACACGAGCGCAAAAACAATTGAGGCAAAAGGAAATGCATTTGCAGATTTAACTGCAAAACAAGCAGCTCTAGGGGAAGTAAGCCCTGAGACCTTAGCAACGGTAAAGGTGAGCATCCCAGAACCGACATGGCAGCAGATGAGTAAACTACAGGAGCAAGCAGGAGAGAGCGAGAAAGATAGATGGGTAAAAATGGGAGCAGCACCAGGCCTTGACAATATATGGAGGGAAGGAGGCAGAATATGCCTACCTGCCTCTCTATACCCCGCAATGGCAGCGGCTGTCCACTTGCCCACTCATGTCAGCTCCAATTCTATGTATAGGATTGTAAGCCAAGGATGGCTAGCCCCTGGATTCAGTAGTACTGCAAGGAACTACTGTGCTGCATGCCAAATCTGTCTGTTAAATAACCCAGGACAGAGAGTGAAAACCCCACGTAAACATCAGGTTCGGGCCCAGTATCCCTTTCAGAGACTGCAAATTGACTATATCCAAATGCCTAAGAGCGGCCCATTTGAATTTTGTCTCGTGTGCATCTGCTTATTTTCAGGCTGGCCAGAAAGTTATCCAGTGAAGTCAGCCACAGCGAAAGCCACAGCGAAGAAACTGATCACAGAGTTAATACCTAGGTTTGGTCTTCCTGAAACCATAGAATCAGATAGGGGAACACACTTTACAGGAGAAATCATGCAGAATGTAATGGCTATGTTAGGGGTTCAACAAAGTTTCCACACCCCTTACCACCCACAGAGTTCAGGATCAGTAGAAAGAGTAAATGGGACAATAAAGTTAAAAATACAAAAAGCTATGCAAGAGTTAAATAAACCTTGGCCAGAATGTCTGCCTTTAGCTTTGTTCTCCATAAGGTATACTCCAACGGGAAAAACAGGGTTATCCCCATATGAAATACTTTTTGGGAATGCACCCAGACTAGGTTTATACTTTCCACAGAGTATGCAATTGCAATGTGATAGTTTGACTGCATATGTGATACAATTACAACAGCATCTAACTAAGATCCACAAAAGTGTGTATTCTTCTCTTCCAGACCCTAACTCAATAGCAGGTACTCATTCGCTGAGCCCCGGAGATTGGGTCTATGTAAAGAAACATACCAGAAAAGCTTTAGAGCCACGGTTTGAAGGACCATATCAAGTACTGCTGACCACTCCCACATCGGTCAAGTTGGAGGGTAAAGCAGCCTGGATCCACGCTTCACACTGTAAAAAGGAGCCAGTTGGCAAATGACAACATGTATCTTTTTATTCTTTTTGTTTCAGTAATCCTGACCAATAGTTTGGTTACCTCACAGAATGAAATTCACAAGGATGAAGGATTTTCTAAAAAAATGTTATTACTGAAGTTTAAATATGCTTATGCTCGGAAGTCAGGATATGAGAAATGTTGGATTTGCAGTAAATTACACCCCAGTACAGCAAACATACCACTGATGGCAGTTCCTATAAATTATACTGACCTTGCTAACAGTAGCATTAACATAACTGGAACAAATACCAGCAAGACAGTAATGTTTAAATCAAATGGTCTCGCCTTTCCCCCTGCCTGGTGTTTCAACTTAGGGAACACAACGGGAGGAAATAGAGAATGCCAAGACAGCAAGTTTAATTTGTCCATTGTCGTATTAAATGGAAGCTTCTACCCCAGTAATTCCAGCACACACCAGACATTATCTGACTTCCTCACTAACATTGTGGATAATAATGTTAGGTGGTTAGTATCCAACTTATCCCTCTATGGATACACCTCTCGTTATAGAAATGATATCAGTTCAAGATCAGTAGCTCTAGGAAACAATATATACATCTGTTGTGGGGATAAGTGTTATACCTGGATACCTAGAAGGGCTCAGGGATGGTGCTACCTCGCAAGTTTGGTACCAGTAATGGGAGTAGTGGGTGATGAACGAGGTGATCACCTACTAGAAGCTAGTATGCACCCCAGATATCCCCTCAGATATCGTAGCAAGAGAGAAATATTCTTAGAGCAGGACATGGCATGGGCTTGGTTCCCGTCCTGGACAGGATGGGGTATAGACTTAATGAAGCGACTAAATAACTATACTGGAATAATTAATGATATTTTGGAGAAAAACTCTGATGACATTACTAAGTTAAATCTAGAGACCAGAGCCATCACAAAACAAATAGAATTACATGAGTTAGCGATTGAAAGTATGAGTGCAGCATTAACAGGACTCTGTGAGACCACAGAAGACTATGAATGTTGTACTTGGATACATAACACCAGCATCGAAGTACCCGATTATTATGACATCATTGCACGACACCGCACGGAAGTAAAGGATCTACAGGAGAAGGCCCGTAATATTGGCCGTGACTGGGATCCGTTTGGTGGAACTTTTAGCTTCTCAGGGTTATTCTCTTGGCTTAAGAAGGCAGCGATGACAATTATAGTGGTGCTTTTATTTGTATTTCTTCTTTATGCGTGCTTTAAACTGCTCATGTGCTTTTGCAAGAAAGCCAAGGTAAATGCTGTAGAAAAGATGGAACTTTTGTAAGTTGATAAGTTGGATAAGATAGGTGGATTTGGTTCCTTGACATCACCCATCTGTCAGAAAAGCCACTCTTCCTGAATTTTAGATGTTGGTACTATCCAGGGGGATGGGTGTATACCCCTCTGACAACTCGCGGTCAGGGAGAGTACTTTGGACATAGGCCGACTAGAACTTGTTCAGGTGGACCCAGGGTAAGAGGGAAGGGTGATGTCAAAGGGGGAAATTGTGAGGATCAAGGTATAAGAATAAAAATGGTTGACAGTATGTTTCACTAAATGCTTATCTCGTCTGTTTTCAGTTGTTTTAAAGAGACATCATTCTTAAGGCCGGATGGGTGCAGTCACGTACATAAGAGGAAACCATGTCGCAAGGGTCATCTGCCACCTCAGCTCTAAAAAGCAGAAGACACTTAGAAATTGCCTTTTATAGAAGTTGTTTTGTTTCAACATTTTTAACGCCTGTCTTTTTTAGTGTATAAAAAGAGCTGTGTGATAATAAAGGACCTCAGAGTGAGTGTGACCGTCTGAGCAGACATACTGAGAACTTCTTTCCGTGTCTCCTTGCTTAGATAAGACTCTAATAATAATTGGGAAACGGTAACATAACTTATGAATAGGTGACTTGCAGTAGTCACACCTAACAGACACATTGGGGGTTATTTAGGAAAGGCAAATCCGCTTTGCACTACAAGTGCAAAGTGCACTTGAAAGGGCAGTCGTTGTAAATCTGAGGGGTAGATCTAAAATGAGGGGAAGCTCTGCTGATTTTTATCATCCAATCAAGTGCAAGTTAAATGCTGTGTTTTAGTTTCCTTGCATATCCCCCTCAGATCTACAGCGACTGCATTTCAAAGTGCAATTTCAAGTGCACTTTGCACTTGTAGTTTTACCTTTCGTAAATAACCCCCATTATACCACTTAGGGCCCTTTCACACTGATATGTCTTTCCTGTGTTTTTTCCATGCAAGAAAAATGTTTCCCTTTACATTCTACAGGTGCAGTGCATTTTGAAAAGTCCTGCAAGCTGCATCTCAAAACTGCACCAAAAACGCAGCTTCCCATTAAGATCAATGGAAATTGCGGTAACCAAAAATGCACCGCTATGTTTCAGGTGCATTTCCTGTGTGATTCTAGTGCGTTTTTGGACCACCTGCACCTGTGAAAAATGGACATGTGACCCAAAAACGCTAGTGCGTTTGTTTTTACTGTGATTTACATTTATTTCAATAGAAAGCTACCATTTGAAAACCACACCAAAGATGCAACATACACAGACATCCCAACCTGCAAAAATTAATTTAAAGGAGGTGGGCATGGCTTAAGCAGTGCTACATATTGGGCATGGTTTAAATGGTGTGGTTAAATAAAGTCTGAGATGACTTAGACTGGCCATACACCTATAGATTATCTGCAGATTTTCTATGGTCAGATGGAAAAAGTGGAACAGATTCCTCCATTTACGCTCAACTGTGTGGATGGAAGAATCTCCCACTGGCCCAAGCTTCCATATCTTGTCGGTCGGCCCTGCTGGCTCTCACAATACCTGAACATTCTGATTGGGTGCATGCATTGTTTAGGTTGAGAGCCAGCGGGGCTGACTAGCAAGATACTGAAGCTTGGCGTGGGAGATTCCTCCATCCACACAGTTTAGCATACATGGAGAAATCTGTTGCACTTTTTCCATCTAACCATAGAAAATCTGCAGATAATCTATAGGTGTATGGCCAGCTTAAGCCCGGGTTCACACATATGTGAACCAGATGCATTCAAATTAATGTATTTTAAAATGTCCTGCGAATTGGATGCGGTGTAAGCCGCATCTAATTCGCATAGGTGTGAACAGGGGCTAACAGTGCAGAATGTAGTAATGTTAAATAGGGAATATACAATGTGGAGTGTATGGAGGTCGGTAGTATGAGCATGTTAGGAGTGTACAGTGGTGAGTAGTATGTGCAGGATGGTGTCATTAGGGCATTGGACGGTGTCAGTAGTTCTTTATTGTTCTTATTTTTTTCTACAATTGTATTTTTTTATATAATTTTTTACAATTTACTTTTTTATTTTTTGTTTTTCACAATGATTAGGGGTGTGGGGTAGTGGACAGTATCAGTAGAGCAGCGTGTCAGTAGTTTTTTGTTTTTATTATTTTCTCTATTTTTTTTTTTTCAATTTTGTTGTTTATTATTTTCTTTAAAGCGTTTCTCCACCCTAAAGTGGAAGTTCCACTCATCTGATCCCTCCCCCCCCTCCGGTGCCACAATCGGCACCTTTCGGGGGGGGAAGGGGGGTGCAGTTACCTATCTGCACCCACTTCCGGGACAGACCGCTGCAGACGCCCATCCCCCCCCCGTTATGTTCTGTGAAACACACAGTTCCCAGGACACAGCGGGGACCAGCAGAGACGCACAGCGCGACTCGCGCATGCGCAGTAGGGAACCGGACAGTGAAGCCGCAACGCTTTACTTCCCGATTCCCTGACAGAGGACGGCGGCGGGGGCAGCAGAGAGATGAGCGATCGCTCGTCATCTGCCGCCGACATCGCTGGACCCTGGGACAAATAAGTGTCAATTTATTAAAAGTCAGCAGCTGCACTATTTGTAGCTGCTGGCTTTTAATAATTTTTTTTAAGGTACAGAACCACTTTAAAAAAAATGTTTTAAATATTTTTTTCACAGTGCTTCTGGTGAAGGGGTGGAGAGTATGTGGCGGTGATAGTGTCAGTAGGGCAGTGGATGGTGTCAGTAGTTTTTATTTTAAATTTTTTTTTTTTTTTAATTCACAATGCTTTTTATTTGGGGGGGGGGGATTGGTTCAGTGGACAGTGTTGGTAAGGACTGACTCTGCTGGGGGCAGCTGATGCAAGGAGGGACTCTGCTGGGGCACTTGATGCAAGGACGGACTCTGTTGGGGACACCTGATGCAAGGACAGACTCTGCTGGGGACACCTGATGCAGGACAGACTCTGCTGGAGACACCTGATGCAGGACAGACTCTGCTGGGGACAGGTGATGTAGCAGGTGACACACTCAGGGATCCCACTCATTCGGCATTATGGTGAGTTGAATGATTTCATTTTATATTACAATGTGACACCATAACAGCCATGGTGCTGGGATGATTGAAGCACTAACACCAGGTGTTTGGAGTATCTTTATCTGCTGATTGTTAAACTTTCTAGATTACACACCCCCTTTGAGCCACGCCATTTAAGCCACGCCCACTATTTCACGTAAAGCACACCCATTTCTCGCCACGGCGAGCCACATTTTTCTTTCTTCCTATGCCACGCCTACAAATGCATGCCCCTGCCCCTAATTATAATACGACTCCACCTACAGCCAAAAAAGCGTCCCGGAATTTTTTTTTACAATGTTGGCAACTATGCATTGAAGATGAATGTACAGAAGACAGCGGCTCCTGTCCATTCATAAATTGAGCAGAGTAACACAAAGGTTACTCTGCTCAGTTTTCGCAGAACACAGGAGTGATCTCGCTCACTGTGTCCAATTCAGAAAAGGCAGGGGACGGTAAATGACCTGTCCCCTCCTCTGCTCGCCATCCTGACAGATCAACACAGCTAGCGGGAGAGGAGAGGAGGGAATCCGGCTGCGGGGAACAAGGAGGGTCAGAGGAGGAGGACAGGGAGCCAGAGATGAAGGGGGTAAAGGACACAGAGGGGAGCTGGAGGAGGAGGATACAGAGAACAGCCAGGGATGATCGGTGCAGCAGGAGGAACAGCTATGATCACCGATCTCCCTGTATAGCCTTTTTGCCGACAGCTACAGGAGGGGGAGAAGCGGCTGTCAGCTATACAGGGAGATCGGTGTTCAGAGCTGTCCTTCCTGCTGCACCGATCATCATGTGAAGCAAGGGACCATCCAGGATCAGCCCAGTAGCTGGGATATCGGGCAGCACTTGCGGGTGTCCGGGAGCTGCCCCTGAAATGCACCTCGCGGGAGACTTGGAATGTCTGCATACAGGACTTTTCAAAACGCCCTGCACCCATGGCACAGTGGTGTGAAAAGCCCATATGATTTAAAGGGAAACATTTTTCCTGCAAGATAAAAATGAAACAGTGTGAAAGGGCCCTAAGGCTAGGTTCACACTGTAGTGATGCGGGAACCAGCGCGATTCCAGCGCCGCCTCCCGCATCGCATCTCTCCCACAGTTCACACTGACCTCTGCAAACCGCTGCGGGTGTCAATACAATGTTAATGACACCCCCAGATCGGTTCACAGATCCCAGTGAGAATTGTGGATTTAGGGAGGAATCGTATGGGTGAGAACACCGATGTTATCCGATTTCAGTGCAGGGGAAAAAAAAAGTCCCTGCACATTTTTTGTGCAAGTCCAATGCGAGTTCAGCCATACAACTGTATGGCTGAACTCGCATTGCACAGACATCGCATGTGACCTGCACCAGCAGTGCGGGTGCGATTCACATACGATGTCTGTGTTCACTACAGTGTTATCCCTGGCTAAGGGCTAATTCACACTATGCGCAGTGACCAGTGTTTTACTGCACTGTTAAATGCCGGTCACCACCAGGACACACAGAAAACTGAAAATTTATATCAAATACTTACCGTAATTTTCCTTTCCTGATAGGCTCCATGGCAGCATACGTGTGGGTAGCCCCGCCTCCACGATTACCCAATAGGACCCAACTCCCATAAATCTTTGCTCCTGGCTACTATCAGTGTTCCGTAACTAGCCTACTCCAGACATTTGGGAGGGAACTCCTGCTGCCATGGAGCCTATCAGGAAAGGAAAATTATGGTAAGTATTTGATATAAATTTTCCGTTTTCCTGAAAGGCTCCATGGCAGCATACGTGTGGGAAATAACTCGCCAAACACACCAAAATGGGCAAAATGTCGAGCAAAGAACAAAAGTTTATTTAGCATTGTCAACCGACAAAACTTGCAAACCAAAATTAACAGAAGACAGAGCCGCTGGCTCTACACAGTAATGAGAAACAAAGGTATTAATAGAAGACCAAGAGGCCGCTATGCAAATAACTTCAGGCGCAACATGACGAGAAGCTGCCCACGATGTTGAAATACTCCGTGTTGAATGAGCCGTTAATGCCTCAGGAGGAGCCAATCCCTTTGCTCTGTATGCCCTCTGAATGATTTGAACGATCCAGGTAGAGATAGATCTAGCCGAAGCTCGCAATCCTTTATTCTTGCCATGAGGGAGAACAAAAAGAAATTTTGTTTGCCTAAAAGGAGCTGTGACTTCCAAATATTGCTTTAGCGCGTGTCCTACGTCCAGAAGATGAACATCCTGACTCTCTGAGTTTTTTAAAGTGGGAAGCACAATTTCCTGATTCTCATGGAAGACCGAGGTTACTTTGGGATTCGATCCCAACATGGTAATCAATACTGCCCTGTCTGGAAAAAAGGCAGAAAAGGTTCCTCCGAACCTAGATTCCTAATCTCAGAAACACTCTTGGCTGAGGTTATAGCTACCAAGAAGATGGTCTTGAGAGTGAGATCCCTTATGGACAGAGGCTCTGTAGAATCCTTTCCAAGGCTCGAAAGAAAATCCACCACTTAAGGGAGGTCCCATTTAGGAAACCTTGGTTTTCTTTGGGGTCTGAGCCTGAGAGCTCCCTTGAAGAATTGTCGTATCAGTGCATGGTTTGCCCAGGAAACACCCGTAAAGGCTGAAATAGCCGACACTTGGACTCTCAATGAACTGATAGCTAAAGGTAAATCAAGGCCTGTTTGGAGAAAGCTTAGTATGTCTTGTACTGTTGGAGAACTGCAAGAATTTTCTCTGGAGGACATATGGGCTGAAAACTTGGACCATATGCGCTCATATACCCTGTTAGTACTCCCTCGTCTGGAATTGAGAAGGGTTGGAATAGCTTCTTCCGGACAACCAAGAGCTTCTAGCCTTTCCCTTTCAAAAACCATACCTTGAGTTGCAGACATGATGGGCATGGATGTAACCTTGTGCCTTGAGATAGCAAATCCGGCCTGAGAGGCAGGGGAACTGGCTCTTGATAACTGAGGAGCAGCAGTAGAGGGAACCAAGGCCTGTTGGGCCAGAATGGAATCACTGCGAGAATTTCCACCTTCTCTGTCCTGAGCCTCCGAAGGAATTGCAGGATCACCGGAACTGGAGGGAAGGCATAAGCTGTCTGAAACTTCCAATGTTCTGTGAGGGCATCTATCCCATATACCTGAGGATCCATGAACCTTGAGTAATATTTCGGAAGCTTTCGATTGCACAGGGAAGCGAACAAGTCGACTTCCAGGGACAATCCTAAGGTCAGGAGCCAATCAAATACTTCCCTGTGTAGAGACCATTCGTTGTTGTCCAACTCGACACGCGATAGGAAGTCCGCCTGAACATTCTGCACCCCTGGGATGTAGACCGCAGAAAGGTTGGACAAATTCTTCTGAGCCCAATTCATTATCGGCTCCACCTCCTGTAACAGAGACCAGCTGCGAGTTCCCCCTTGCTTCTTTACGTAAGCCACCGCGGTTGTGTTGTCCAACCTTAACATGACCGAGGCATTCGCTATCAGATGGTGGAATGACCGAAGCGCCTGGAAGGCCGCCCTCAACTCCAGAACATTGGAGACGACTCTTTGTGATGGAAATGTCCACCTGCCCTGAGCGACATCCGAAAGGCAGTGAGCACCCCATCCTCTGTTGCTGGCATCTGAAGTTACCGTGACCCATGAGATGGGAATGATGGAATGGTGGTTGCACAGGTTCTTCCCCTGTAGCCACCAAAGAAGAGACGTCCTCATCGCTGGAGTGAGGAATATGCGCTGTGTCTGGCTGGATAAGTCCCACTGTTGTAGAAACCCTTTCTGAAAGGGACGAGTGTGCCACTGGGCCCACTTTACCATGGGAATGGTGGCTGACATTGTGCCAATCACCTTCAGACATTGGAGAGCCGAGAGATGGGATGACGCAAGGGCTGCATGAATCCTGTCTCGTATGACTCCCACCTTCTCTTCTGGAAGGGCGATAATACCTTCCACTGTGTTGAACTGTGCCCCTAGAAAAACGAGAGACTGAGTTGGATCTAGGTGACTCTTTTCTAGGTTCAGAAGCCACCCGAACTCCTGCAGAGTGGAGATGACTAGGTCTTTGTGCTCCAAGAGCTGCTCTCTGTTCTGGGATAGCAGAAGTAGGTCGTCGAGATAGTGGTGGAGACGAACACCTTTGACTCTGAGAAAGGCCACAACTGCCAAAAGAACTTTGGAGAAGACCCGTGGGGACGTTGTTAACCCAAAGGGAAGACATGTAAATTGAAGATGTTGATTGCCTACCGCAAAGCGGAGGTACTGCTGAAACTCCTTTGCCACGGGGACATGGAAGTAAGCATCCTTCAAATCGACTGATATCATCCAGTCCCCCAGATGCACTGACTGCTGGATGGTAAGCAGAGATTCCATCTTGAACTTCTCTTTGTGAATAAAGGAATTGAGATGGGTCAAATCTATTACCGGCCTCCATGTGCCGTTTTTCTTTTGAACCTAAAACAGAGGGGAATACATGCCCTCTCCACGTTCTTCTTCTGGAACGGAAACGGCTGCGCCTTGATCCAGTAAAGAGTTCACGTAAGTCAATAGGACTTGTTTCTTCTCTTCTGATTCTGGAAGATTTGTTGGAATAAATCTTAGCCTTGGGGTGCTTATAAAACCCCACTTGTGACCTAAGGAAACTGTTTTTACTGTCCAAAAATCCCGAATTGAGGCCGCCCAAACATGCCTGAAGTGGAGAAGACGAGCTCCCACCTGACAAGTTTGAGCGGGCCCAATTTCAAAAGGATTTTGCGGAATCCTGCTTGCCGGGCGAACCCCCTTTTGAGGTATTTTTGAAAGAAGACTGCCAGGATCTCCATGACCTTGAGAATTCTCGACCAGGTCTATAGCTCCGCGCCTCCCTGGCACGATCAGGGCCTTGTCTTCTAGGAAATGGACGCTTTTGATTTTGAAGACGTCTGTCCTGGGGAAGAAACCCAAATTTCCCACCTGTAGCCCGGGATATGGCAGTATCCAGTTTGTTACCAAACAAAGATGTCCCCTCAAAAGGAATACGGCACCAGGCCTGTTTGGATGCTGGATCCGCCAGCCATGGACGGAGCCATAACGCACGGCGTGCTGAGACCGCTGCTTACATATCCCGAGATATCAGGCGAATAACATCAATAGATGCCTCCCCCAAAAAGGCAGACGCCATCCTGATTTCTTGAGTCTTTGGCTGTTTCAATAGAAATACCCCTCAGGAATTCTTCTACGGAATCAGCCCAGGATTCTATGGCCTTAGATACCGCTGCCATTGCAAGCACTGGTTTGCAAGCCATTCCAGAAGTCAGGTATATCCTTTTTAGGTCTGAGTCGATCCGCCTTTCCAAAGGATCTTTAAAAGATACCGTATCCTCCAAAGGTAGGGTTACATATCTCACCAAACGCATGAGCGCTGCATCCACTAGTGGAGCTGACTCCAGGTGCTTCACATCCTCTTCCTTAAAAGGGTATAACTTCAGTATTTTTGACTGCATGGAACCCTTTTTATCCATCTTGCTCCATTCCTCGGTGATAATGTCACCGAACTCTGAAAGGGAAGGAAAATATTGTCGCTCCTTATTGAGCTGTTTAAAGAATTTTCTCTGCTTTGGTGGGGAAGTAATAGGGTCTTCCCACTTCAGAGCCTCTCTCACTGCTTTGACCAATGAAGGCACCAGTCCATAGTCAAATCCTAAACCAGGATCCTCACAGTCAGATTCACTGTCTGAGATAGGAGCAGATAGGCGACTTGGTTTAGAGGATTCCCATGTCTCCTGCAATGGGTTCTCTCCGGTTGGAGGAGCCAATAATTCTGACGGGGATTCACACAACTGTAGAGCATCCCTCTCCTGTAAGGATTCCTTCACAACCTGTCTTACTAATGACTCCAAACGCTGGTCTGCACCATCCCTTTCATCTGCAGCTTTGGAGAAGCAGTGATCGCATAGGGATTTGTCTGATGGAACAGGCATCCTGCACCCCCAGCATGATTTTTCCGGATGCCTGCTGGAGTGAGCAGCAGGGGGGTGAGAATAATTCTTGTCACGCTGTTCAGACCTTGACCTATGCTGGCTAGACCTTGAGGAGGATTTATGGCGGTGTGATCTTGATGATCCACTGCGTCTAGAGGTATTAAGCTGTGGATCAGACCCAGAAGGGCTGTAAAGACAAAACAGACAGAGAGAGAAAAAGATACACAGTCAATCCTACCTATGCAAAAACTCTCTCCATTGTATAACCACAAATGCTAGCAACCTACCTAACATGAGCGGGCTGGCCACTAGGAGGCAGTAAGGCGTCCATATTCCAAATAAACCAACAGATCAAAGAAGTACCGCAAACCAAAGAGAAATAAAAAGATGAATTATTTTTTTTTTTTAAGAGAAAGCATTTCCCTAGCCTAAGGGGCATGCTCTTACCTTAAACCGCCGAACTGTCAGCCCCGGGAAGTCGCTGCGACCACTGCAAACATTCCCAGGGTTCTGACAGCTTCAAAAGACTTTTAAAAGTGGCGCCCGTGACGTCATTGCCGACGTCAGACGCGAGGCGCTCGCGCGGGAACCAAGCCTCGGTTTCACACCGGGTTCGCAGATGCGCAGAACGCCTGCGTAACCCGGAAGTAGGAGCGAGAGTTTTGCTGGAACGCGGAAGCGTCCGCAAACAGCATAGAGGAGACCGCTAGACAAACAGAAAAAGAGAAAATACACACAAATACATTGCTGCCATGGATAGACAAAAGGCTCACCACTCCACCAACGATCACCTGACCGAACGGACTGGGACACACACGCCGCACCTCCAAGCAGATAATGGTCACCCATAGCCACGGGACACAGACTGTGCGCACTCAGGTAGGGAATCCTTTCTTCAGCGCTACTCTGCAAATACACTCCATACCCTGCTTAACAGTCAGGGCCTATCGGAGGAAAAATTCTCAGTCAATCAGCCAATCGATTGTCGTGAAGTTTTGTTTCCAGGAAAGAAACCATCTGGTCCTACTGGGGAGGACAAAAAAGGAACACTGATAGTAGCCGGGAGCAAAGATTTATGGGAGTTGGGTCCTATTGGGTAATCGTGGAGGCGGGGCTACCCACACGTATGCTGCCATGGAGCCTATCAGGAAAACTATTTTTTTTTTCCTGAGTCATATTTACACTGCAATGCAGCCCAGAGCTGCTGTATTTTATTAAAGTGCACCATAAAGGAACACACCACTGGACAGCAGTGCAGCCATAAGAATGGTGTGTCACTTTTCTGCACTACAAATAAAGTTAAAAAAAAAACAGAAAAAAGGGACTGAATTGTTCACCACACTGCTCCCTACTACAGTCAGAACGGACAGCTGCCAGAGGGTAGAGCACTGCAGTTTACCTCTCCGGCAGCTGTCTGTCATTGTGAATTCAGCCTAAAGCAGACATTTATCAATTCGGTGACACCGCAAGGCATTGTTAACCACTTAAGACTAGGCCTTTTTTCTGACACTTGTTGTTTACAAGTAGAACCCCAAACATTATATGTAGCGCCGGCTCCTGAAGAGCACGTGCTATATGTTTTTCTCTATTTAATGTTCCTATAACCGCAGTTTGGTTTTGGGTTTAATTATTCCAAATTATGGTTTCAGTACCAGTCTGGCTGAATTGGCCATAGGTGGCGCTGTCATCACTGGCAGGTGTGAGAACGCAGTTCAGCTGGGCGCATTGAGTACCATTCCTTCTCAGAACTAACCCAGTGGGCGTATCATCCTGCTGTGCATTCTGGAAGAGGGTACCTAAGGTACTGAGATCAAGTGCTTCTGGGTTCCGGTCCAGAAGATCTTTCTGTATGTTTGGTCCTGGTCCTCCTGACCAGCCCCCATGGCCCTCATGGCCTGGGGTGCGGATCCATCCAATTCTGAGTCTCGGGGCTGGCTAGCCTGAGGAAAAGTAACAGGAGGGAGGATTCGGAGGTGGTCTGATGCCGTCTCATATGTGGAGAGGCCCAGCAACTGAAGAAGCAACCAGGGCAGGACTCGGGGGGTGGAGGGGTGGAGGCCACGCTGGCTTCTCAAAAAGAGCCTGGAGGCTTAGTTGAAAGACCACAAGTGAATCTACACCTGTACGGTTTCGCTGGACCAGCTGCAAGATACTGGTACCATATGAGGGCTCTCTAAATATACCTACATCCTTCACTTACTACAAGTGTTCTACAACAAGTTTGTGGCAGAGACTTTATTCAAAAGTTCCATATGCAAGTCTGTGGCAGAGGCTTTATCTGAACACTCTATCGGCTGCTAGGCCTAGTGAGAGGAGGTCTATCCGATAGCAGCGAGGATCCAGTTGTGAATGGCTACTCTCTGGATTGTTATAGTGAGAGACTACCTACTTTGAATAAGTTCCAAGAGTACCTAAACTTTCTACCTGAAACCCTCTAACCCTTATTGAGAGACTGTGTTTTGTCTACTCCCTTTTTGCAAATAAAAACCCCAAAAGCGGATCCAGTGTCAGTTTCTACAATTATTTGGGTCATCTACCTCGGGAAAGCCCTAAACACACATAAGGTCAAGAAGGTAACGGTAAGCCCAATAAAATCAGCAGCTCCTTCGGGGGTTAGTGCTACATATTAGCAGAGACCTTAGAGAATAAAATGGTGGTCATTTCAATATTTTATGTCACACTGTATTTGCAAAGAGGTCTTTCAAACACATTTTTTGGGGAAAAAATACACTTTAATGAAAAAAAACAAACAAACAGTAAAATTAGACCAATATTTTTGTATAATGTGAAAGATAATGTTACGCTGGGGAAATAGATACCTAACATGCTTTAAAATTGCGCACTTTAGTGGTGCGCGGCAAAAAAAAAACTTGTAGTATATACTATAGCATTGTAAAGACCTTTGAGTGCACTAAGGAGAGCAATAATGTGGCACGCTTTATCGGTCAGTGTTACCCCCTATAACACAGGGGTCAGTGTCACCCTCCTTCATAAAATATGGGTCGGTGTTACCCCTCCATAATTTAGGGGTCCCCCATAAAGGACCCCAATTAGATCAGAGTCCCCTTATATCAGTGTTGCCCTTAGAGACCCAAAAAATAAAAATTGAAAAATTGCAGCACAACCTTGCCCTATAATTATATTAATTCATATATGAAAAAAAAATTGTGGATGGTGGTGGAAACCCTCAAGGGTAATCCAAGTATTAAAGTGGTTATAAACCAACTAAAAAAATTAATAAAATCCTGCAAGACAAAGACATAATGAGCTAGTATGCATTGCATACTAGCTCGTTATGAAATACTCACCTTAGATCGAAGCCCCCGCAGCGGTCCCAGTACGCAGCTCCGGCTAGCGAAATGCCATTGCTTCAGTGCACATGTGCTGATGACGTCGGCACATGCTGATACAGGGGATGTCTCCTAAACCGTGCTTGTTTAGGAGATATCCAGGGTAGCTACAGGTAAGCCTTATTATAAGCTTACCTGTAGTAAAAAGTGGTCTGTAAGGGTTTACAACCACTTTAATACACTCCAATCTTATTTAAACATATACTGTGCAATCTCCATACACATATAATACTGTATAGATAGTGGTGTAAACCTCCAATCCATTCCAAAATGTGCTAATATTCAATTCCTTTTGCATTAGACATGTTGGGTATTAGCACAACACAATATGGAATGGATTTACACCTCTATTTATACAGTATTATATGTGTATGTCGATTGCACATTATATGTTTAAGTAAGATTGGAGTGCACCACCATCATTCACAATTATTTTTTCACATTTAAATTAATATAATTATAAGGGGAGGTTGCACTGCATTTTTTGCATAGTTTTTTCAGAATCCCCTATATCCAATCCTTTTTTAGAGACAAACCGTCAGTCTCCAATGGGGGTGCTGATATAAGGGGACTGATATAATGGGTTTCTCTAAGGGGGGGGCAATATATAGACACACTGATCTAATCTGGGTGCTGATATAAGGAGAGTTCCCCTAATTTAGGTCTCTAAGGGGGGGGGGTGCTGATCTGATGGGGTGGGGGGTCTCTAAGTGGGGTGCTGACTGCTGATATAATGGGTCATCAGCAGTCAGCACCTCCCCTCTACATAGATCCCCCCCCCCCCCATTTAGCGCAGAGTCCCTTTATATCAGCACCCCCCTTAGAGACCTCTATTAGATCAGGGAACCTCCCCCATCAGTGTCCCCTGCCCCTAAAGACCCCCATTAGACTGCCTTGCTGAGAACCATTTCAAGCCAGGAAGTGTGGGAGCCAGAGTATGGGGCAGAGCGAAGCTGCTCTATTGTAGTGCTATTTTCCTTCCTTCCATTGTGTGGGGGGGAGAAGGCAAAGTAGAAGCAGATGCTGCATCGCTGTGCCCAGTGTGTCATGGGTCTCCACCCCCTGATGGGGGGGGGAGAGGTGGGGGGATGGAGGTGAGAGGAGGAGGTAAGGGGTGAGAGAAAGGGAGGGAAGAGGCAGGAGAGAAAAGGGGGTGAGAGAGAGAGAGGGGGGTGGGGGTGTGGGGAGCGAGAGAGAGGAGGGGGCAGTGAGGGGGGGTGAGAGAGAAAGGTGGTAAGAGAGAGGGGGGTGGCTGACAGAGAGGGGGCTGGCCTGACAAAGAGGGGGTGGGCTGACAGAGGGGGGTGGCTGACAGAGGGGGGTGGCTTACGGAAAGGGTGTGGCTTACATGGGAGGGCTAACAGAGAAGAAGTGGGCTGACAAGGGGGGAGGGGATTGGCTGACAGGGAAGGGAGTGGCTGACAGGGAGGGGAGTGGATGACAGGGAGGGTGGTGGCTGACAGAGAGGGTGGTGGCTGACACAGAGGGGGTAGCTGACACAGGGGGGGGTGTTGACAGAGAGGGGGTGGCAGACAGGGAGGGGAGTAAATGACAGAGAGGGTGGTGGCCTGACAGAGAGGGTGGTGGCCTGCCAGAGAGGGTGGTGGCCTGACACAGAGGGGGGTGGCCTGACAGAGGGGGGTGAGAGAGGGCAGATGAGAAAGAGACACCTCAGTGAGGAGACACACAGCTCACACCAGGCAGGAGGGCGGGACTCTGGGCAGACGCGATCACCCACAGTCCAGCCCCGCCTCCACATGCGACAATCACAGACCCTCATGTCCGCTACACGCACGTGACCCATTCAGCCAAGCACATGTGTCAAAACCCGGACTGTCCAGGTCAAAACCGGATAGGTGGTAACCCTAGTCATAGTGTGTCCTGGACATGACAGCAGAATATATCGGCATGTGGTGGATGGGGTTGGTGGACCAGTAGGCATTGAGTTTGTTCTTCTTTGTTCTCTGTCAATCAGCCGGAAGTTTCTCCCCTGTCACCTGTTTTTCTCTTGGTGTCAGCAAAACTTGTGCTTTTAATTGTCACTGCACATGGCGCGACATGAGCCCACAATTGTGCACAATAATGATTGGTTACAGTATATCATCATGGGCCGCATCAGCATTATGGTTGCCCTCAGATGTCCAGAGCACTCCACCCCCTCCCCCCCCCCCACAGAAGTCAAGAGTTCCCCACCCTCTCTTACATCACAGTACACCTCCCTTACCTTGCGCTACTGCCAGGAAGAAGCTGAGGGTAGAGCCTGTAAGGAGAAAGTGCAGGGTCTGGAGGAGGACCAGAGCATGGCTGGATTTGGCTGCCAGAGTCTGCTGAATGCTGAGAGCAGGGGAGTTATAGATGAGGGGGTGCTGCGGCTGCACAGAGAGGCACAGGATCTGTAGGAGGAGTTCTGTACACCTCCCTGCTGCCAACTGTTGAGACAAGGTGGGCGTGCCGCAGCTACAGGAGAGGTGTGAGGGCCACATTAAATGGCCTCGTCTGTGTTTGACACATGTGCCTTAGCTTGTGTAGCTCCCTGCTCCTAGTGAGCAAACGCTATTGTTTTTTTTATAATTTAAGTTGTCTGAGCTGCAGTTTGGCTCAGGCTAATTATTCCAAAAGTTCTGGTTTCTGTACCAGTTCAGCTGGGTTGCGCTAATTTCCACTTGGCTGTAGGTGTCCCTGTCACCACCGGTAAGTGTAGAAATGCAACAGGCTGGATGCATTGAATACCACCTTTGCTTGGAAATAGCCTATTGGGATTGGTTCACCCACTGTGCATTCTGGGTGGGGGTATTTAAGGTACCAACGCCATTTTGTGTGGTCTTTTTTCTGGGGTTTGCTATCCCGACCTCATGGCCCTTCTGGCCTGGGGTGTGTGTCGCATGAGCCTGTGCCTTGGGGCCGGCTGGCCCGAGGCTTTGAAACTGAGAGAGTAGGCCCAAAAGTCTTGAGACCTACTGATCCAGGGGTGGTCCTGTGCTGTCTCACCTGCGGGGAGAAGCCAAGCGACTGGAGGATCCAGGGGAGGACTTTTCTAGGAGAGGACCGAGCAACAAGGCTGGTGTCTCTGGAGGAGCCTGGAGACCCAGTTGGAGGACGCAAACCGGTTCAACACCCATACAGTATTGCCGCGTCGGCTGAAGGGAAACTGGTACTGTATGACAGTTCTTTAAATCTCTCAAAAAGTTTCAGTTCAATTGGCAAGTCTGTGGCACAGGCTTTGAGCATCCCGCCGGCTGCTGGGTCAGTGAGAGAGGCCTGTCCAGTGATTGCTGGATCCAGTCTGTGGAGCTATTTGTCCTCTGGATCAGAACAATGACTCTGGCCCGCAATTTCCAGGTGCCTGGACTCCCCTTAATCCTCTGACCCTCTATTGGGAGACTTTGTGTTTGTCCCGGTTAGGTCTTGGAAGGGGGGACTGAGTGTCTGACCTGACATTCTTTGGGCTACTTTCCAACGGGACCCCTGAGACAGAGAGGCGAGCAGGTGAGCCCAATAAAAACCATCAGCTCCTTCTGAGGTCAGTGCTACACTTGTAAAACAACCCATTCAGCTTAAAAAAAAAAAAAGAAATGAGAGGTAGAACATTTGTGCATATACACTATTACCAAAAGTATTGGGACACATGCTTTACACACGCATGAACTTCAATGGCATCCCAGTGTCTTAAGCCTCGTATACACGGTATGATGGTTGGCCAACTGAGCGTCTGATTATTGTCAAAAGGGAGTGTGCCAGGATCTTGTCTTGTATACTAACGGTACATAATTGTCGAACACGAAAGTAGTGATGTACTACGAGGAATTTAAGCTCTTGAGCGCCACCCTTTGGACCCCCTCTGCTAATTTCTACTTTTGTGTGATGGATTTGTGCACACATGATACGAAAATCTGACGTCAAACTGTTGTTAGCCAAAAATGTACTAGCCTGTCATCCAACATTTGTTAGCGATAAATTGGACAATTGTCAAAAGGAGCATACTTTTAGTACAGCAGTCTGCCAACAATTGTACCATGTGTACAAGGCTTTAGTCTGTAGGGTTTAATATTGAGTTGGCTCACCCTTTGTAGCTATACCAGCTTCAGCTCTCGGGAATTACATTCCCGGAACCTCACATTGGTTGTGCTCTCAATCAAACTATCCATTGGCTGGAGTCATAACTGATCACATGTGTAGCATCAGGGCCGGTGCTACCACTAGGCAAACTAGGCAGCCGTCTAGGGCGCCCGGCCACTGGTGTTCCTACTCTCTTCTCTCTGCAGCAAGCAACTAAGTCTCAGCATCAGCAGGCAGCCACTCTGTTCGCACATAGTGTCAGAGGCACAGAGGCGGTTGGAGGACTCCTGAATGAATGGAAGAAAGCAAACATTCATTGATGGGCACTTCATTAAAAAGGTGGGGTATACATGGGCAGGGCAAAGGGGGTGGGGTCAGGGGTGTAGCCAGGGGGGGGGGGCGCAGTCAAATGATTTTTCAAAAATCCTTGCACCAGCCCTGTTCAGCATCATGGCAGTTAAAGATTAAATGGAGGCCAAGATGGCAGCTTCCTTGGCTGGAAACGATAGGAGAGTTTATTTTCACTTTAATATGGGTGTAACATGTAACATGTTACTAAAAGTGAAATGTAAAGGCATTCTGTAGACTGGGTGTTTAGCCCCAATGCATAAACTTTAGTTTTTTGCTGCTTGCAGAAGGCACAGGTACACCATCCAGCCACCCTATAAAGCTCCAAGAAAGGCTGAAAGCTGCTGTGGCTGAATGGTGCACCAAGTAGTAGTAACCTTTAAGGCAGTATATGCCCAGGGTTGAATGCCCAGAAAGCAAGAAGTCTGCATTTTGGACATTTATCCCTGGGCGCATACTGCCCTAAATATTAGTAAAACTTCTCTCCCATTGAGTTTAACAGGTTGCTGACAGTGGGGCTGGATGGTATGCCTATGACCTCCACCCACATCAAAATGCTGCGCTCTCACGCATGAGGCCTAATACCTACAGTATTCATGCAGCCACAAATCCTTGGTGTGCCGTGATCCCTAGGGGGATCTGTGTAGACTCCTGATATTTCCCTAAAGCCCCCCCCCCCCCCCAATAAAAATTAATGGTAAAAAAAAAAATACTAACCCTGGTCGCACTTGCAACTGGACTCCGATTCTCCACCACCCTGAGGAAACCCCAACACAGCAGGAAGGTGATCCACTGTGGGACCGTAAAGGGTCCCAGGATGGGAGTAAAGGGCCTCGGTCAGGGGGTCCCTGAAAGTTCTAGTTACACCTCTGCCCAGCACTAGGCATTGCTTACAAAGGTTTCATTCATTCTTTGGTTGAGGGTGGTACCAAGGTAGTGATTGATCTGATGCAGTGTTTTGGTTGTGGATGCATGTACACCTTCCTTGTTAGATTGTGATTTACCATGAACTTAAAGAGGTGTTCGAGCCTGGGGGGGGAAAAAAAAAAAAATTCTGATTTGTAGTTTTTTTTTTTTATTATTTATTTTTTGTAAGCCATCTTAAAAACCAGTAGAACAGGATTGACCCACAGAAGCCATGGCAGAGGGGTCATAAATGAATATCCCATCACTTAGGAAAAATTTCCAAACTGCAGTGATTTATAGGGTGTTGTATTTGCATCCAAATACCCTCAGGAATTACTGTGGAACTGGAGAGGATACCAGCTGCCGAGTTGTCCACCACTGAGAGATCAAAGGGCTATGGCCATATAATGATCTGTGCTGCCCACATTGGGATAGCGCCATCTGCTGGAACATGTTAGAGATCTTGGCAGAATCATATGAAGAATGCAGATTGAACAGAAAACTCTTCCGGGCAGAAGATTACACAGCAAGGGGTGCTGATGTGTGAATTTATGTACTCATTAGCTAGTTTCCCTTTCTTTGTAGTTAATACTTTGCTTCATTTAGTACTGTCATTATTATTACTATCCCTTATAATACGATCAGAGCTTTTGCAGACTGACTTAATTTAGGAACAAAAATTTAAAATGACACATACACATTTATTATATATATATATATATATATATATATATATATATATATATATATATATATATATATATATATATATAGATAGATACACACAATATATTTTATATATATATATATATATATATATATATATATATATATATATATATATATATATATATATAATATTAGTCCAGTGGTCTTAAAACTGCAGCCCTTTACTGGCTTTTATCCAGCCCTTGGAGCATCCTCCCCCCCCTTAGCAATAGTGGGTCTCTAGTCCTCCCACTGGTACCAATGATGGGGCACTATTCCTCCCACTGGTACCAATGATGGGGCACCATTCCTCCCACTGCTACCAGTGATGGGGCACCATTCCTCCCACTGATAGGGCACTATTCCTCCCACTGCTACCAAAGGTGAGGCACTATTCCTCCCATCGATACCAATGATGTGGCACTATTCCTCCCACTAATACCAACCATGAAGGGAGCATTGTGTAATCCCACTGACACCAGGAGATTTTCTTCTCCCACTGGCCACAGTCCGGCTCCCCAAGGTTTGAAGGACAGTAAACTGACCATTTGTTTAGAAAGTTTGGAGACTCCTGCACTAGTCTCTACAGTATATATGTGTGGCCCACACTAACAAACTAGAATTACCAATGTTTTTTTGTGATTGATGCTAAAATTCTTTAGTCCTTTTGTTTTCTTGCCTGTAAACTGAAATCTAGGAAACATGGGATCAGTCACTTCTAAATAGGATGTCAGCAGGTGGAAAAGCCATTCCACCATTGGGCACCTACCCTAAAGTCAGTGCTTTGATAAATACAATGGCTGCCGACATCTTTTTAAAATGTTGCCTGCTATGCTGATGCAACGTCTTTAATATTTACGGTCCATTCCTGGGCATAGATTGCATGCAGGGCCGAACATCTGTTCCTAACAGCAGGTAACAGCTGGATGTGAGGACACTTTGAACCTGTTCTCACTGCCGCAACTTTGAATCCGACATGCCGGCACAACTTCATTGCAGCTTGCATAGGAATTCTTTAACAGAAGTCAATGCAAGTCGCATTGAAGATGGATCATTTTCTAAGTCAGAGTTCAAGTCACTCCTATTAGAACAGTTCCATTGCTGCTAATGGGACGTGGCGTGTCATGCGACTTTGAACTCTCAAGCTGCATGACAAGTCGTGGGAGTGTGAACCAGGGCTTATAGCCGTGGACAGCCCCAGCTTCTTTCAGCCTGCTATTGGAGTTGTACACCTGGGATCCTGGCCACAAAGTCTCTTCTTGATAACAGAAAAAAATAAAAACCCCACACCACACCGTTGCATATACACATTTAGTATGCTGAACAAAAAGTATGAGAAGACAATTTATGGTTTCATAAAATATTTTATATTTAGCACAACCTCTGATATACACACAAATATTTACACAATGGTTTCCACTGTATGACAGTAAAGTATTTACAGATGTATACGTATATAAATATACACATTAGTCCTCAGGTCTTGCTCTCATAAGTGCTGATCCCGCCTCTATACCATTTCCTAGCTTTTAGAAGTCCCATATAGTGCACACGCCAATCCACAGATACATCACCGCCACAAAGTAAACTTGCGACACAATGGGCGTTTTGCAACCCCCATCTCTCTTGAGGTCTCTGCTAAGTGATCAAGTTTTCTGCAGGGAGGGCCAGAGTCTGTGATGCCATCGCAACATGACCATTCTTAGTTTAGTGCCTGTACTTAGCCAGTCGCTTATTGAAGTCAGTGTGTGTCCACACGGAATGACAGCAGTTTTTCGGAGTGCATGCTGTTTAAGGTTCGCAAGTCCGGCAGTCGCAGTAGCAGTTTGGTAAACCGGGAAGTGTCGTTGGGAGTGTTTTTCAGGATGAGGGAACGGAGGGCGCGTATCAAAGTCTCTTGCAGCTGCTCTACTAATGAAGCATTTTCCATTCCGGAGCGATCTGCAACAAAGGAAATAAAAAAATAAATAAAAAAACCTTAAAGCATATTCTGCATTTTTTCGTTTCCAGTCATTTTTCTTTTAAAATATTGATACAACTTTTTTCTACACTAGCCTTTTTTGTATTTTAGCACGAAGAAAAATGACCATTCCGATTAAAGGATATATTCACCTTAATAAATACACTTTTTTTACTTGAAGCCTGTAAAGCAGCCATGCAACGCTCCTGCTGGGGCCACCAGTGCAGTAGCAGTCATTGGTTTTTGTGGGACCGCGGGTTTCCCAGCAACATCGCATATGTGCTCCCTGCCTCCTGGTCTCACTCAGGGGTGTGACACCACGTGCGCACCCCGCCCCCATGCTCGCAGTTTCTGGGTCTCACTTACAAGGTATACCTCGCAAGCTTCTGCCCCCCTGCAGCTTTCTGAATATGCCGACTCCTGCCCTCAAGGTATGTGGTGCATCATTTAATGTGCACACTGATGTGCAGAATTTGTTAAGGTGCACGATGGGCAAATTTTATTGTTCCCATCAGAATGCCCCATAACATAAAGTGTGCCCATCAGCATGCTCCTTATTTTATGGTAAGGTTCACTCTGATGGGCACATTTTTTGTTAAGGGGCATGCTGGTGGGGAAATCTGAGGTTATCACCTGATGTGAGGGGATACGGTAATGGGGACACCTAATGTAAAGGGGCACTCTGAACAGAACACATGGCAACTGATTTATGGGGGTAGTCTGATTGGGGCACCGAATTTAATGAATTACTTTGGTAGGGGCACCTGATGTAAAAGGGAACACTGTTGGGGACATTTACAGAGTATTACCAGAGTGTGTGGAGAAAACAGTAAGAAAACCGACAGAGTGCGGCTTGCGCCAAAAAAAATGAAAGAAGACACATACAATCTTTCATGGCACAGACATGTGATTCGGATCTCGGCCTCCTTGAATTATAAATTCACTACCCCTGCTGTAAAACATTGCACCTGCGATCAGCAGATCATGCAGGACTCCTGGAGGAGTCTTATCGGTGTATCTGTCTGGTCGTACCTCATTTGGGCAGGCAAATACTGACAGGAAGAAAGAATGAACTACCACGTCACTCAACAGCAGCGTGGTAGTTCTTTGAGAAGTAGTTTTCCCAATTCACAGAACACTGTAAATGGATAACGTGGCCGAACAGGTGGAGCCCCGCACAGCCGCGTTTTCTTCATATAGTGGCAGGGAGTAGATCCCCTGTTCACTGTCAAAACAGGGACTCGGTGGTCGGCGCAATTGTAACAGGTTACACCCTGAATTGCAAAAGGTGAACTTATCCTTTAAATCTGAAACCATCTATTTTCTAAAAGTGGCAAGGAAATTCAAATATGGCTTTCTTGCACACTGTTCCATACACTGTTAGTACAACATTGGGACAAATCATGTAATTACAGCTGGAATACTATGTTCTTCAGGAAACTAGTGGAATCCATGTGCATATTTAAAAAAGGCAGAAGGCAGGATTCAGCAATGAGGTTTAATGAAATCAGTACCAGATTCAATTCATGCTAGCTAGTATTAAAAGCCAACTAAGTGCAAAAAGGGAACTTTATCAAGAGTTCACGCAACCAAAAAGTCATCGATCAGGCAGCAGTGGACTGCTTTAGGATCAAGGCCGATAATCTATCTTCACTCCAGCTAGGATAGTGACACTAAGAATCTCAGTTAAATTGATTGTTATATTAAACAAATAGGTTTACAAACATGTTATACTTACCTGCTCTGTGCAATAGTTTTGCAAACAGCAGTCCCAATCCTCCTTTTATTGGGTCCCTTGCTGGCACTCGCTATGGGGGCACTAGCGCAAGCTCAATCTTGAACCACACTCAATGCATCCATTGACACACAGAGCGCAACTGGGCTTTGCCCCCTCATGCTCTGCTCACTAGCTGTTCTTGTCAGCAGCAGTAGCCAATGGCTCCCGCTGCTGCCTCTCTGTCCATTGAAGAGGGAGGGAGCTGGGGAGAGCTGCTGCTCGTGGGAACATCACTGGATCGAAGTTGGGCTCAGATAAGTATAAAGAGGAGAGATCTGCATACAGAAGGTTTTTTTTTTACTTTAAAACAGAGAATGTATTAAAGTGGAAGTAAACCATTCTATTGTTTTCAGTCAAGGAAGCTGCCATCTTGGCCTCTAATGATGCTTCAACTGCCATAATGCTGCACATGTGATCAGTTATGAAACCAGCCATTGGATGGTTTGAAAGTTTGGTTGAGAGCACAACCAATGTGAAAGTTACATTCTCGGCATGCCGGAAATGCTAAGTGTTTTTTGAAACTGGGTTTACTACCGCTTTTAGGTAAAAAAACCTTCTGCCTCTAGAACCACTTTAAAATCATTTACCAAGCCAAAAATCAAAAACCTCTTTAAAGCATGCAGAGGAAAAAGGGATTCTCAAAATCCAGTAAAATAGTGAAATACTGACCTGCAGATACCAGTACAAGTGCAGTGAAGATGCCCAATTCTTCCTGACTTAGGTTGAGAGATGCCAGCTTTTCACTGAAGTCAAACATTGAGCTGAGAAGCTCTCCCATGCCCATGGCTTGAAGTTCTGGCAGAGAGTATGTTGCTCCACTAAGGAACCTCAGAGAACGCTCCCGCACATCAAACAGGGTAGCAAACCGCACCATAAGGACCTATAATGTGAAACAAGAACAGAGGGGCATGAGATAAGCAAGAAGCATGTAATTATGGGGTAATACTTGCAGGGACTATAACTAGATATTCTTTATGTCAGGCTGAAACTATACAAATGACGTAAATCTTATGTTACCCATGAATAACTGTTCTTTCAAAGTAATGGAAAGCTGCGACATATTTGTATCTATGTGCTTTTGTCTACAACTGATGTCTGCCTGGGGTCATCTGGCCTCCACTCCAAATTAGCCACATGCATTCTATTGAAGTAAATGAGGCAGTTATTGTAAGATCCCATTTTTTTGTGGTTTGCCTATTTAAACACTTTTACTAAATATGCTTGTGCAAGTCTGTGCAATCAATAATGAACTACACAAAATCCTGCTTGCTGGATTTGGACAGTTCTTATTATCTTATAACCTATACTGGCATTGTATAATTGTCTGATGTACAAGGGGCATGAGACTTTCATTTGAGAAACAGAATTACTGAGCAATATGTCCACAAGCAAATCACTCACCTCAAATGTACCAGCTTTCAGCAGGGTGACCTGGTCTTGTTGTGTTAAGTTCTGGAATCCGGGAATGTGACGTGCAAATTCCACCACCTCTCGTACAGCTGGGGTAAAACTAAGTGAGAACTCTTCCCAAACTTCCTGTACAGAGCGGAGAGGACTCCCACGGGGCAGAGCGTTCATTGGACAGGCCTGGAAAGAGGCATTAAGAAATCATTAGCATTATCCTGACCACTGTGAACCAATCTGTAATATACTTGTGTATTTGCCAGTATACATGAGGTACTTCCAAAAAACAATATTCCAATTATAAAATGTACAGGTCTAGCAAAGACAAAGTGGAGCATTCGTTAAAAGCGACCCCCCCCCCCCCCTTTACACCCACCCTGCTCCCTTAAGTTATAATAGGGAACATAAATCCATTTGTACTGAGACATGGATATGGGATACTACAATGGCCAGACATGCCATTGAAGGCTTGGGGATCTTGTGACCAAATGACTAGGCAAAAGATCTTCTTTCGCCATGTGTAGCAAAAATAAATGTGACTGAAATCAGATATTAGGGAGATCACCCTGCTCTTACCAGATGCACGCTGCGTCCACCTCTGGAATCTCCACTGTCCTGTGCCCAACATGGAGGTGGTTGGTTGTTATGCTGCTGCTCCCAAGATGCAAGGTTTCTGCTGATTTTTTCATGGGCATACACAAAAATCTGTCGATGAGCTTGGGTCACCTGACCAATGACATCATCAATGTGGTCTGGGCTGGGGGATCGAGGTGGTGTGAGTTGCTGGGGGTAGTGGGGGTAAACTTCTGGGATGGAAGGAGGTGAAGGACAGGAGGCTGGTGCCACATGGAGAGGAGAGGAAGGCCGAATCTGCTGGGGCTGAAGAGGGACAGGGCTCCTTCGACCAAAATGTCCTCCAGTGATGTGGCTCATTGCACTGTGCATTTCAGCCAACATTCGCTGCTTCTCCCTCTTTGGGATGCGACCAAATCGCACAGCTGGAAAAAGAGAAAGAAAATCAATGCATTAGCCCATGGAAGATCATGCCAACTTCAGATGTCCACATCATATTGCGCCTCATTTATCAAAGTGTCAAACAGCTGTTTTTTGTTGCCCACAACACCTAGACTCATGTTTTCAAAGAAGCTACATTAATAAATGTTCTATACATGACAGTGACAGCCATATTTATTTTTTATTTAGACACTTTGTAAAATGAACCCGAACAGAAACAATCAATCGCCATGCCAAAAGGAACTCACCATCTCTTGACATGCCCACTGAGAGACACTTGCGGAAGCGGCACTGCTGACAGCGGTTCCTATTAATGCGCACAATGGAGCACGTCTCATTCTTCAGACATTTCTTGTACTGAATGTTCTGCTGAATGCTGCGACGGAAAAATCCCTATAAGAGAGAATAAATGGGGGTGTCACATGGATAATCAATTGATTTTTTTTCCCCTACACCAATTAAAAGATGAACACTTTCAAGATAAAAATAAGCAAAAACCACCCTCGACCCATCATTCTTTCGAGAAAATTGGTGCGGTGACTCCCGGCAATTATGCACTCCATAGGGAGCAGTACGTCTCTTCAGATACATAGTAAAGGTAATTTTACCCCTTATATTCATGCTCCCGGCTCATGAACCACTTTGTACGATATACCCTTGATACTCTTTGTGAAATGCTGTTGCTACATTGACATGTTATGTACTACTGTTTGTAATGCGGGGACCCCACCCCACGCTTGGAGTTTAATAAAGTTTATATTTGAAAAAAATAAAAACCTAAAACTTCACAATACATTTACACCAATTCTGGAAGCAGATAAGTGGTCATTTGTGAGGTCACACAATTATTTTTACGTAGATTAAGTGTTAACAATATAGTTTGGCGGCATATGTGGATATCCAAAAGAAATTAGCTCTTGTGTTAAGGAAAGGTTTGAGAAACACAGATATACAGCTTATTCGTTACATCCAAAATTAGAAATAGGCCCATTAAACTGTATGGTACAAAGAACAATGACATGTTTGTAATCCTTAGTACCTGCAATCTGGAAAGGAAAGAGATATCCAAAGCAATCATTCTCACTACCGGCTAAAACTAGAACCTTCCTAGATACCACTAATCGGCTATCAATTTCCCAGTAACCAAACACCTATTAAAGATTAAAAGCATTTTTCTTAAAGAGAACTGGGATTTAAGGTCACTTTAGTTTAAAAAATGTTTTATGTTACCGGTATATTAATTCCTAAATTTAATGAGATGACTCTGGAGCTCAGCGTTAGCAATGAAAGGTCCCTGAAATGTAACACTTGCATCCTTGTCAAATGCCTAACCAAAAGCTGAGAAGACGCGTTATCTCCCTGCTCATGAGTGTACATAACAGCTTAGGAGTTATGTAATTAAAGTGGAACTTCACTCTCCCAAACAACAATGACCATTTTTAATCCTCATGCTGCTAGCATTAGTAAATATAGATATGATATACCTATTTTAAACTTTTAACATTTCTTCAGTTACTTCGTGGTTTCTTGCCTATACAAATGAGGTCATACATCCCAGAAGTCTTCAGGAGGGGTTTTCTCAGCTAAGCACACCCTCCTGCCTGCATCTGCCCTTACTCAAGATGGCCACGGTAAGAAATGCTAGAGGGTTGTTTTTTTAAAGTGATTTCTCAACAAAATAAAGCACAGAGACATGGATGGGTGAGGGTGGGTTTGCTTTGATTATTAAAAATTAAATAGTGTTTGTGGTGCAGATGCAGTGTAGTTCTGGACTGTTCTTGCACTTTTGGAACCAAATGTACCTACAACCCTTCAAGCAAGGGGTTGAAGATACCAGTCTGACGTGTTTATCAATTCAATCGCACCTTTATCTTTTTTTGAGTCAGACTCACCTTGCAGCCTTCGCAGGCATGTACACCATAGTGAAATCCAGAGGCTACATCACCGCAGACTTTACACAACAGGACCATTCCATTCAGCTCTGAATAAAACAAGAAACAAATAGTCATAAGTACAAAACATCATGACAATAGCTTAGGTTGCATACATTATAAGGCATAGATCATGATATTTTGAGGTTTATGCGGTTTACTCAGGGAACAAGTATCACATACAGATCAACAAAGAGTATTCTGCTCATGAAAGTACAGATACGGAGTGCATGGTCATATGGAAATAAACTGATACACTTCCAACTACACTTATACTGCCCCAATACCCTGATAAGGCTCGAAGAAAGAGCAATAGCAAAAGAGGGCAGAAACACTTTTGAGGAGAAAATGCTGCTCCAGTAACCAAATAGCATTTATCCATGCACTTTCTGCAGATGCTTCAACTGGATGACCCTCCCTTACAGCAGCGATCATGTAATTAAATGGGTTTTGGTTATGCGAGAAGCACTGGAGCAGCTTTGCCATT
Source organism: Lithobates pipiens (assembly GCF_037356315.1). NCBI lineage: Eukaryota > Metazoa > Chordata > Amphibia > Anura > Ranidae > Lithobates > Lithobates pipiens. The sequence continues at coordinate 164,883,772 of NW_027507789.1, forward strand.
TATAAAGACAGGTATTCTTGTAGATTTAGGGATACAGTCAACTAAAGATTTATGCAAATACTGACTTTTTCCTTTAAAAGTAAAACCCAGTCCCGCCTCTTCCACTGTCCTATTCTCCCAATTGGTCCTTTATGTGATGAACAGCCTCGCAGACCAATAAGAAAGTTCAGTAGGCAGAAGGCTGCAGTCAGTTTGACTTTTTACATGAAATTTGAGATCAATATACAGCTGCCTATATTTTTGAATCAACTGATTGTTTTGACCTGTGGTTTATCCACAACATTATTCTGTTTTTCAATTTGACGAATTAAAGTCTTAAAGTATTAATGGTTTACTTACTTGTAATGTTGCTGGAAGTTTTGCTTGGTGAAACCCTGCTGCCATCATCTAGAGCAACATGAAGCCCTCCAGGAGAGGAAGCCAGGCCATAGGTTGATCGTGGAGAGGCCTCTCCTGCTGAGCTGGAGGGACTGGCACTGTAAGAGTTGGTTGGAGAGGGTGGCAAGTATGATGGATAGTGTGTGGTGCCACCCTGAGGGCTCCCTGTTGAACATTCACTGTACAGAGTCACGGGGCTGGTCCGACTGGGGGATGAACCACTGGAACCAATATAGCTTATGACGCCCCCTAGAAAGATACAAATAGAACAAGGTAAGGAAACAGCCATAACTAGCCTTTCTGAGTACATAAATGAAGCATGCATTTTCATAATGTGCACAGAATCCATTTTTTTAAAAGGAACCTGTATCGCAACATGCAAACCCGGAATCTGTCTTGACATTGCTACAAATTGCATAATACCACCCTTGCATCCTCCAGACCAACCATTCGCAACTGGGTTCTGTGGAGCCCAGAGTGCCTCCGGGTGGTTGCTAGGGGTTTCCATGAGTTGTAGCCAACTAACCTTCAATCTTATGTTGCCTGCATAGTTAGAGAACAAATGCCACTTGGCAAAGCTAGTAGCATGTAACCAAAAATTTGTTACAATTCTTTAATGCAGGCAAAGACGGGAGAAAAATCAATTATACTTAGAATAACGGGCCCCCACCAGTGCATTGCTTTGCAAAGTGTTGAACCTGCTAATTCAGGTGCACCGATCTGCAATTTTGCCATTGCATTTAAGTATTTTTATACACAACTTGTCTAAAAACGCATGTCGACGCAAGCCATGTTAAAACAGGTCCCATTACTCGGCTGAAGAATTTTTCAGCGTAGTGTCTGCAAACGATGTTCTCAAATATGCCTTTAGAATATAAAGTAAAATAGGATCAGGAAGAAAAAAATAAAATAAAAAAAAAAACACCTTGGTATTTTACTCAAAGCCTTCAGCACACTGGTTAATGAAAGGTTAATGTCTCGCAAAAGGTGGAGCGTCTGGGACTCTGCAGTGCAGGCGCCGCTCAGCATGCTGGGTAATACATGCAGAAAGGAAAAGGGAGAGCGAAGGAACTCCCTTCCACCCACATGCCTGGAATTCTCCCCATTAATGGTTAGCTGCTCTGGTGACAGGTTATATTTGTAAGCAGCTTAATTGCATACATGATACCAATAACTCTGGACATGTATCAGCAACAAGAACCTGGTTTATAGTCACCTATATAAACATCTGATAATGATTTTTGCCAACAATATGCATCTATCTGGAGCAAACTGATCACAAGAGGAGCCAAGGTAAAATAGGGAAACCTGTCTTGTACGTAAACATTAGGGAACAGCAGAGACAAGCAGCCCTACTAATCCCAATAGCTAATTTTGGCAACACTAAACCCTCAATTTTTTTTCCTTTCAAGTATAAATAATCCTTTCACAGCTATGTCCCCACAGGGTGGCACTGGCACGACTATCAGCGAGGATATTGATGATGTCACTGCAGACATTACGCCATTCTCCCTAGCTTTTCCTTAGGGTAATTACAATGGAGGAGGACTTAAACTCTGCAGCAAGAAAAAGATGGCTGTTTTAACTGTACAAACCGGGTTCCAGCTGTTATTTTTCCAGCCTAGTTGGAATAAGACAAATTGAATGGTTGCTACAGGAAATTCAGATCCTTTTATGCCCGTAGTTTCAATAAATGAAACCCATTGAGTGCATGTAGACTTTGTAAACCTCTCCATGTTTCAACCTACCTCCCTTTCTTTCCTCCCAACCCTGCCACAGATAGCCCTGACCTCTCCAAGAAAGCTCGCAAAGAAAAGTTACCCATACCAACCTAAAGATCGCTAAAGAGGCTGCTTGCCTATCAAATTGCTTCCCCTGTAGCCAGATGCAGGGAGCAGTCGATCTGTTACTGGTCTGTGCATAAATCTCAACTACCAGTGAGGGGGGGGGGGGGGGGGGGGCGTCACGCGTGACATTGCACTGTCTCAGCTACAAAGAAAGCAAGCCCATGGGGGGGGGGGGGCAGCAGGCAGTCACATAGCGATCCTGCCGCTGACGATTTCTACAAACTGCCTGTCTGACATCAGCCTTAGGGCCATGTTGTCCATGCAACTGTTTGGTATCATGCCATATACATTGAGCGCTTTTTTTTTTTTCTCTGAGACTGTAAAAGCCCATATATGCAAGCTTACTTGTCCATGTAAACAAAGGGGTTTATAGGCGTATTAGAAAAAGCTTTCAGGGGAGGTGCTGAAGAGCAGAGAAAAAAAAAGTCAGAAAAGGCTTAAACGCGCCTCAACGCACATAAAATGCTAGACACGTTCAGGCGCATCTATCATTTGAGCGTTTATGCACTCCAATGGTCAGAATAAATTAACAGGCTGCATTAACGCTCAACTGCTAGATCAGCGATTCTCAACCAGCGTTCCTCCAAAAGGTTGCTAGGGGTTCCTTCAGTATTGGGCCATTTCTGCCTCTCAGTTAAGTTCCCACTGACACCACTGATCTTTTTAACTATCTGTAAGGAGGTAATTGTTCCCAATGACCACAAGTGTAAGGACCAGTCTTCCAACTCACCATCACACTATTGTATTATGAGTTGTAGATTTCCTATTTTTAGCAGGGGTCCCCCCCCCCCCCCCCCCCCCGAGACCGGAGAAGTAGTATTTCAAGGGTTCATCTATGTTTAAAAGGTTGAAAAAGGCTGCGCTAGATGTTCCTAAACGCTCATGCAATACACAAGCTTTTTATTTGCATTTTTTAAAGTTGCTTTTTCCTGCCAGGAGTTCTGGCATTCAGAGGGGCTTAAACATGTCCTTTGTGCACGAGGCCTATAATAAGCAGAGACCTGTGGCAGATACAAAAAAAAAACTTGTTACAATTTGTAGCAGGCTACATTGTTTGTCTATGCAGCCATCGGTCACTTTTGTGCCATGATCATTAGTAGCTGAACTGAATAACATAAGTAGAATTATCATAGTTCATGACTGTAGCTCCAAATGCTGCAAAAATATCAACTAAGTTCAAAATTGCTTGAATTTCTGAAACGCAGCAATGCACACCAAATGCAACAACGTGATTTGAATTCACACTGTCTGTTGCATTAAGCTTGCCTTAATTGCACTTGAGTTGACGTACAGCGACATTCATGTTTTAAAAAAGTTATGCACATTTTTTTTTTTATGCCAAAATTAATTATTTCTTTCCATACTGTGCATCACATTGCACTTAAATGCAGCATGTTCCATTTTGACAAAAACTTAATTTTGTGTGAATGGAAACCAGTCATGTTCCTGCAACCACTTGGCCACACCCCATTCCCTTGGCAAATTGTATTAATGACGCATTAGTAAAATGCTGTTGCGCTCAAGCAACACTATCTCAGGCCAATGCAAAACCATTGAGCTACTAATAGCCAGCTTAGTCATAGTGATTCTTAAAATGTGTGCACATAGTAGATTAACTGAAGTGAAGAGAAGCAATAGGCTTTTATTCAGAAATACTTCACAATTTCCTTTAGACTGCTGTAGCTCAGAATGACCAAACCAGCACACCGCACATCTATTTTAAGATCACAATACACAGTTCCAAAATTGATTTTCTATTGCAGGAGGTTATTTTAGCAAGGTTTGGTGGACCCTAAGCCTATCTGTTCTGCTTGTCTGCAATAGGTGGAAAATACCGATATGACTAGTACTTATTTCTCTAAATGGGAAATATCATTCATGCATATATTAAAAAAAAAAAAAAAAAAAAAAAAAATGTATCCATCATGTTTGCCTGATATAATGCTTGACTACACCTTGTTTAATGTAACTGCACCTCAGTAGCCCTACTCCAGTCAGTGGAGTCAATGAGTGAGCAGCTAATCAGCGACAGGAACTGATCTCTGCTCATGCCTGATCCCCACCCCACTATTCCTCCAGTACCAAACGACGGGGGCCACTATTCCTCCAATACCAAACGACGGGGGCCAGTATTCACATTCCTATAGAGCAGTGATGGCGAACCTTGGCACTCCAGATGTTTTGGAACTACATTTCCCATGATGTTCATGCACTCTGCAGTGCAGTTGAGCATCATGGGAAATGTAGTTCCAAAACATCTGGAGTGCCAAGGTTCGCCATCACTGCTATAGAGCATGTTTTGTTTTGTTTTTTCCTTGTTTTTTTTTTACTCCCATTGACCACCAAGTCCGAGACATTGTCTGGCCCCCCTAATGTCTGAAAAAGTTTGGAGACCCCTGCTTTACATCAATCATTCTCAACCTTTTTACCCCAGGAGGAACCCTTGACAATATTTTCAGGTCCCTGCTGAAACCAAATAATTGGAGGTCAGTCCCCCCCCCCCCCACAACATTGGTGGCCAGTACAAAGAATGACCCCCTAACAGCATTGGTCAAAATGCCACCCTTACAGACAGCTAAAAGAGCAGTGGTGTCATGCAGCTGGCTCTGCCAAGTGTCATTGGCTCCAGAACTATGTGGGCTCCATTAAATGGGAGGTCAATCAACCACAGTTTAAGGAACCCCTAGAAAACTCTGGAGGACCCCTAGTTGAGAATGTTCCTTACATGTACCTGTAAAAACAGCCAACGTGCCAATCTGACAAGGTTTTTAGGCAGCCTCGACTGGCTGGAGGTTGAGAAGGTTTACCCATTGGAATCCAGGACAGCAAGGAGGAGCTGATGAAGGAATCAAACCATTCCCCGATGCAAATTACATGTAAAATGCACTGTTCTTTATGGTAAGGGTTTGGCAACATGCAGTTCTCAGGCTTCCTTTTGAACTTAATTTTGGAAGCACACCCCACTAGTCTCTAGTGGCATGGTAACCTAGCACGTGGTTTTCTCACAAGGAAGCTACCTCTAGTCAAGCACCATGTATATCCCTGGGCTAAAGTGCCCCAAAGGAAAAAAAACAAATAAAAAAAAAAACCCACCTATCGGAAAAAAAATAAAAAAATAAAATAAAAAAAGTATATCTAAAGCCTAAACTTAAGAATAGGGGAGGGTTTTGTTAGCCATGTCTCATTAGGCAGATTCTTTTCAATCATTGTCCAGTAGACTCATCTGGAAGTGAGAGGAAGTAGTGACCCCATTGAATGATTTTCCTTCCCTTCAAGACAATATAAATCTTGCAGGGCTTCTAACCCTTCGGCACTATCCAAGTTTTGCCACCAATTACTACTTCAATAAAGCAAACGGCAATAATATGCAAAGTGGGGTCACCAATAGCAACCAGATTTATTGTTTAAACAATTAAAGTGTGTTGCTATGAGTTACTAAATATAAGTTGTGACTCGTGACCATATTAGTTACTGCACTTAGGAATAAGAATGCTTTATTAAATAGCAGCCAATCAGAACTCATCTTGTATTGGTCTGAACACATTCTGATCGATTCCAATGGGTTATTGCTCTTAAGGAAAACTAATAAAAATCAATGAATGTCAATGTCACTTGGGTTTGGCCACATTTCGTTTACTGGCGTAAGGCTTCTAAATGTAAACGCAGTAAAACGGACATTTTTAAATGTTGGTTACTATCTGTCAAGTTAAATATTTTCATGCTCTCAATGGGATATCCATGTCAAGTTGGCTGTCATTCTTCATAACCGCTCTTCTAGTTCAGTGACAGTCAATTCCCCAGTTTAGATCTTCCCCTCAAATTGCTGCACCCCCTTCTCCTGCCACCTGTCCCTTGCTCGACCCTCCTGGCTGTGCTCTCTGTGACTTGTCCATATCCCTTTTCCCCAGCTCTTCTATCCCTGTCTTATATAAAGCCTGTCCAGCCATATGTAATGAACACTGTCTGACCTCAGGTTACTCATCGCCTCCTGCCTCACGCATACACTCCACGTGTTCCCACTGCACATGGACTGCTGAACCACACCTCCCATCTCCTCCTGTGGCCAATGCTGGAATGCTCATGACACGACTCCACCCCGAGTTTACTTAACGTGTTGGCTGCTGGCACAAAATCCACACTGAACACGTGAAACATTTAGCCCTCCTGTTCCTTAAACTGCTGACCTTATTTATTAACCCGACATGAGAATAGTCTGCCTTGCCTAGAGCAATCACATAGATTTGTCTTAATTTGCAGGCTATAATCTGTAACAGAAAATGTGGTTAGTTTGTATTACAAACCGTTTGATCGCTGCATAAGTGGTGGGGGGGATATTTGGCTCTCTATCAGCATACAAAATTATAGAGCTACTACAGAAGATAAGCAAAGCTTTGCATTTTTACCTTTAGCAAAGAGGGTGACCATGTTGCGGCCCTGCCTCTACTGGGGAACTACAAATTCAAGGAGGCCCTGGAATACACACACTAGGACTTAAGAAAATAGAGGTCGTTGGGAGCAATAGGTCAGACTGTCAAAGGCTGCAGTGCAATTTTTCATGTATCGCGTTAGGACAGGACAGCCCATTCATAACAATGGACTGGCAATACCCCTAAAACAAAAATAACAGCATGCAATATTTAAGGCAAACCACAATGCCACTTAGTGTGTTACCATGAGTTGAGGTGTGCTGCAACACATGAGCACTGGAGCTGCGTTGCCTTAGTGCATTGGGGTGCCATTCAAAGAAATTGTAGTTCTTACCCCAAAACGTTGTTGAGGTTGGGTTTACACTTACTGTTAAAGCAACTAAAACGCATTGAGGTGGCATTCACAATGAGTGGTACTGCAAAGTGCCATCTACAGTAAGTATGAACCCAGCCTAGGCAAAACATTGGGTGACTGTACCATGATGGAAGCAATCATTCACTAATGAACTACATAATACAAGGTTTCTCAACTCCAGTCCACAATTACCCCCCCCCCCCCCCCCCCAATTATTACCGGATAACCCTTTTCATAGTATCCTCCAGGACAGAGACATGAAACTTTTCGTCCTGGAGGATCACTTGGAAATACACGATTTAGTATCTGATAACCCTTTTTTCAAGGAATTCTGCAGGACAGTAGAATGAAACTTCTCGTCCTGAAGAATCACTTGGAAGTACATGAGTTATTCCTTGATAAATCCTTTTCAAGCAACCCCCCCCCCCCCCCCCCCGGACAGCAATCCTCCAAGACAGTAACATTAAACTTCTCATCCTGGAGGATCACTTGGAAATTACACGAGTTAGTACCCAATAACCCTCATTCAACCAATCCTCCAGGACAGTAACATGAAACTTCTCATCCTGGAGGATCACTTGCAAAAACAACTTATTACTTGATATGTCCCTTTCCAGGAATCCTCCGGGACTGCACATTTCATGTGATGGTCCTGGAGGCCAAATTCTTGTTATTATGCTGATGCTTAAGCTAGAGACAATGGTTAAAATTGCCTATACAAAATTAGGGAAATTCTAAAAATGTATATATAAAAACATATTAATGTTCTACCAGGTCAATTAATTCACTCACAGTGAAGCCAAATATGTTTAGCTTCCCAGACTATTATGCAGCGGATAATAGTTAGGGATTGACTGCTTCCATCTGAGCCTTCTCCTAAAAAGGTGTTTTTGCTTTGTGCTAGATTCCCAAGGGAAGTCTATTCCGCTGCAACCTTGCCCCCCACATTGAAAGCCATTGTTGGGTCTCTAAAACCTCTGTAAAGTTATAAAATGACAGTTGATGAATGGAGTTGAGCTCCTCGGTATATGGGAGATATACTATATGTTCCTTGGAAGTGATCAAGTTCTACGTCTATATCAGGTCGAGCGTTACACATCCATATACAACCTGAAATCTTTCAGTTTAAAAAGGTCATGACTAAAAGTAAGAGGTCAATAAAACTTGTTAACACTCCAGCAAACAGACCCAGATGAAGGAGTGTCTTGGGAACCAGTTACATCATCAGAGGGGTGGATGAGCATGGCTTGAATCATCCAATGACGGCTCAGCCTGGGGGAAGCAGGAATGAAAACACTGTGCACATGGCTAGGGCGGGAGAACACGTGAAGCCACTGGGAGGATCTAGCTCACACACAGCCTGGGTGACCTACTTTCCCCATTCCATGTGACTGCAAGCTCTGCAGGCCAGGATCTCCCTCCCATTGAAACGTTAAACTTTTAACTAGTAACCTGAAATGTGTTTACAACGGGGGATGAAAACACCATTTCACACAGGAGACTGCTTTTTCCAACAAACCTGTACTGTGAGCACAGGAATCAGGATATAAAATATTTATTTTATAAATAAACATATGTCCAATCTAAGCAAAGCTGGCCACACATTAGGAAAAAAGAAAAAGGCAATATAAAACAGGATTTAAAAAATAAATCTAACTACATATAAACACAGATCAGTGAAACAGAAGCCTTGGCTGCACCCCATGAGACATCGGACACGCAATAACAGACGTACGTCTGTTCAAGTGGAATGTGCCCAGGGGTATTCTTGGAGATAGAGACACATACATATACACAAATTTTATTATATATATATATATATATATATATATATATAATCATTTTTTTGTTAAGTCATTGGAGCATGTGAGGGAAATAAATGTGTAAAAATATTATATATATATATATATATATATATATATATATATATATATATATATATATATATATATATATATATATACATACACACACACACACACACACACACACACACACACACATTTTTTTAGTTGCTCCATTTCATTAACAAAAATTCAGAAATAAAATGAATGAATAAATTGAAAGCGTTCCAAATACATAAAATATTGTGTTTTTATTAAGAAAAAAAAAAATGGAACACACACACACACACACACACATATATATATATATTTTTTTAAGTTATAAATAAAATTAAAAAAAAAATATGTGTTTTAATAAATTAATGTAACTTCCTAAAAGTACAAACACCAGAAATAAAATAGAAGCCAAATAGGATTAAAATTCAGGTTAATCTAATTCAAATACAATTTTCAGGAAACATACTTCCTTTATCTGATCATTTCTAAATGAAATATTTAAAATAAAGATCTGAAACTCAACCAAAGCTTGTGTTTCCAGTCTATAAATTCAGCTGCTATCAAGCATTGGAAATGTTATATCTTTCTAAAACATGAAATGATCCCAAATGCCCCCCACCCTTCCTAATAATAACATCTTACCTGTGTTATTACTGCAGTCCATACTTGTCATGGCTGAAGTCCTCAGATCATTCACCAGCAGACTTGGAATGTGACACTGCAGTCCTTGCTGTCCTTTATATACCCCCTGGGTGTAGAGATCCACTGTAGTAATTCCTTTTACATGGACAATTTGTAGAAAATGTTGCCAGCAGCTGCTGCATTGGTATAGAAATAAAAATTGTCCTTTGCCCCTGTTCGCTTCCTATGATAAATACTGGAAGCTGTGTCCTCAGCAGAGGTGAGAAGGATCAGATCTCTGCAAAATCTGCCAAAATAAGGTGACAGCTGCAATGCTCACACCCTGATCTGAAAATATCAATTAATTTCTTGGAGAAAACGAAAGATCCACAGACTGTAAAAAAAAAAAAAAATCCCTTTATAGCTAAAAATGAATTCCAATGCACCTGATATGGAAAAAAAATAAAATGTCTGATCATGCACCTGATTGCAGTGCTGCACAATCTGCTGTGAAAAACAAGTCCAGTGCTGCAGCCTAGCTAAGCCTTGCCTGTGCCCTGGGAATGAGGAGCTCAGTACAAGCACGTCTTGGCTCTCCACCCTCCTTGCTCTGCAATGCTCTCTCTCTCACACCTCCTGCTTGCTTTAGCCCGCTTGACAGGCACTCACTGCAGCACTGCGCCTGCGCACAAGCTCCCCGTCCTCCCAGGGCCCGGCACGCGGCACTGAAGCAAGGACCACGTGACCCCAGGGAGAGCCTCGTGCCCCAGTGACACACTTTCTTCAGCATCCTCGCACCGCGCATGCGCTCGGGGCTCTGCGGCCAGGGGAGTCGGCTAGACTTTTTTTTTTTTTACACGCTCGGATCTGTATATAGAGATGTGCACGTGATCCATTGTAACACTCTGAGATTCAGCTCTTCATAGGGTTATTGACAGGACTGGCTCTCAGACAGCAAGAAGCAAAGCTCAGACGTGGTGCTCGTTCACATGGGTGCCAGAAATGCTACATTCAGCATATGCTAACGCTATTTCTGACATGTAAAAAACACATTCCGGTTGTCCTAAGAGCAACGTTAAGGCGCAAAGGCTCCATGAGATGAATGAGGAAATAGCGCCCTGTCAGAGAAAAGGAAAGGGGCGGTGAATAAGAACAACATCGTTTTGAGTCATTTCCATTGGGAGTTAGGGGTTTGTCCCCCCCCCCCCAAACACACACACACACACACACATTCTTGGTTGCTAGGACACTTGCGGCTCTATATTTGCAGGTGTCCTAACAACCCATCAGACTCAGCCATACAAAGCCATTGGTTGCTAGGATTTGAATGGGCCCATTGACATCAGTGTCTCAGCAACCAATGAAGCTCAGCTTCATAACAGCATTGGTTGCTAGGATACTGGTGGCCTCCCCTTTCCCACACAACTTTCACGTCATTGGCTGCTAGGGCGCCTAAATCCTGGCAACCAACCAGGCTCAGCCACACAATATCATTGGTTGCTAGGACACTGGCGGCCCCACGGCCGACAAGTCCTTGCGACTACTGGCTTTGCTGCATAACATCACTGGTTGCCAGGATGCCAGCAGCCTTGTGTCAGTCCGTGTCCTAGCAAACAATCAGGAGCAGCCACATAAAGTTGTTCTTTGCTAGAACACCAGAGGCCTCAAGGCTGTCTGTATCCTAGCAACCCATTAGGCTCAGCCACACAACGTCATCTCATTAACTGCTAGGATGCTGATGGCCTCAGGGCCATCTGCATCCTAGCAACCAATCAGGCTTAGCCGCACAACATCACTTGCTAGGATACCAATAGCCTCGTGCCAGTCATGTCTTAGCAACTAATCGGACTTGGCTGTGCAACATCACTAGTTGCTAGGGCACTAGCAGCTCTATATTTGTAGATGTCCTAACAACCCATCAGACTCAGCAGTACAAAGTCATTGGTTGCTAGGATGCTAACGGCTAAGTGACGTCAGTGTCTCAGCAACCAATGAAGCTCAGCTTCATAATGTCATTGTTTGCTAGGATACTGGTGGCCTCCCCTCTCCCACACATCTTCTTGTCATTGGCTGCTAGGACACAGATAGCCCTGAGGCCACCTGAATCCTGGCAACCAATCAGGCTCCGACACACAAAATCACTGGTTGCTAGGACACTGGCGGTCTCACAGCCGACAAGTCCTAGCAACTATAAAGGCTTTGCTGCGCAATATCACTGGTTGCTAGAATGCCAGCAGCCTTGTGGTCATCCATGTCCTAGCAAACAATCAGGCTCAGCCACACAACGTTAGTCGTTGCTAGAATGCCAGTGGCCTCAAGGCTGTCTGTGTCCTAGCAACCAATCAGGCTCAGCCATACAACGTAATGTCACTGGCTCATAGGATGTCAATGGCCTCAAGGCCACCTGCATCCTAGCAGCCGATCAGGCTCACCCGCAAAACATCACTGCTTGCTAGGACATTGATGGCCTTGTGGCAGTCATGTCCTAGCAACTATCCAGACTTGGCTGTGCAACATCACTGGTTGCTAGGATGCCATCGGACCCAAGGATATCAGTGTCCTGCAACCAATGAAGCTCACCCGCATAATGCCCTTGGTTGCTAAGACGCTGCCAAGCCTCCAGCCTATCTGTGTCCTAGCTAACTAATCAAGCTCAACCACACAATGTCCCATCATTGGCTCCTCTGGGCCATCGGCATCTTAGCAAACAATCAGGCTCAGTTGTAGAACATCATTGGTTGCTAGTACTCTGACAGTCTCATGGCAACTAATCAGGCTTGGCCATACAACATCACTGGATGCTAGGATGCCACTGGCCTCGGGGCCGCCTGTGTCCTAGCAACCAATCAGGCTCAGTTACACAACATCATTGGTTGTTTGAAATCTGACAGCAACAAATCAGGCTTGGCCGCACAACATCACTGGTTGCTAGGATGCTGGCGGCCCAGGGGCCACCTGTGTCCTTGCATCCGATCAGGCTCAGCCACTCAACATTATTGGTTGCTGGGATGCCAGTGGCACCAAGGCCACCAGGGTTCCAGCAACCAATGGAGCTCAGCCAAACAACATCCTTGAGATCTGAGGTTTTGCGTCAAATTTATGTACTGTACTTTTCTGACATGTACATAAATTTGTCATATCTTTTTACATTTGTCATACAGTGGTGCAGACACTGTTCTTAATAGTATCAGTGCCACTCAATGAATTCTAGGAATAGTTTTGTACCCAGCAGTATAGAAGGCTATTGGCCTGTTCACATAGATGTGGGGATTACATTAGTTTTCCTTTTATAGGCTTTTTTCCCCCTCTGTTTTCACCTGGCGATCTGGCCAGTAACAAACCTATTGTATTAGATTGGCCCTACTCTGGAGGAATGAGCACAGGAGCACATATGGACAGCAACAGTTAGATGTAGCAGCAGATTTAGATACACTAACAAATTGAAGCTAAACCCCAAATAAGACTTTATAATTAATTCCAGCAGTTCCTTTTGGAATAGAGGTTTTTCATAAATAAAAGCTGACTGTTGTAAGCACCCCTGTCAGTGTTAAATGGTTTGTCTCATCCATAGCCAGATGACCAGATGAAAACAGAAGAAAGAATACATAAAAGAGAAAACAAATGCAGCCATCACATGTAAGAAATGGTAAGCTGCAATATAATAAATGTTTGCTTTTGGGTTTAATACATCTTTAAAGAAATAAAAAAGAAAATATCAACCCTACTGAGAAAATAGACCTATATCAAATCGATCAGTTTGATCTGAGGGGAAACCCGCATCCAATTCACATAGGTGTGAACCCAATCTGAGACTTCAGTTAGTATTTGTAAGAACTTTTGCCACCGTTTGTTTTGCTTTCCATTGAGAATTTGTGCCTAAATCCAGCAAGAAAACTACAGGGAAGAGACATTTTGAGTCACAAAATTCACTAAAGTTCAAGAAATGTAAAACTATCTACCTCTTCTTTCACTTCTCTTGAAATAACGTTACGGTCTCAACAGTGGCGTCACTAGGGTTGGTGTCACCTGATGCGTTAAAACACGGTGTCACCCCCCACCCCAGATTACAAAGATTTTTTAATTATTTTTTCCAGTTTTTAAAATGGTTTTTGTTTATTATTATTTTTATAATTTTTTTTTACAAAGCTGTTGGGAGGGGATGGGTTTGGATGAAATATCAGGCGCATAACATTTAACCTTTGAGAAAGAGAGAGGAATTGGGAACACAGATTCCCCAGTCCCTTTCTGTGTAGCCTCATTCCGCGTACACACGATCGGACTATCCGGCGGGCCAGAGTACGCCGGACAATCCACCTGTGTGTGGGCTCCGGCTGACTTTTTTTTCCCAAAAATCCGGCAGACTTAGAAAGTAGTTTTGACTCAAAAATTGTCCAGCGGACAATCCAGCCGTCTGTGTGCTAGTCCGCCGGACTTTTGAAATGAACGGACTTTCCCGCACAGGGAGGAAAGTCCGTTCATTTTGAATGCGGCTCCAGGTAGCCAGGACTAGTGAAGGAGGTCAATGATTGACACGTCGCTGGACCCGTCACCTGGTATGGACTTAAAGGGCGTGGGGGTCCCCCCCAAAGTCCATATCAGACCCTTATCCGAGCACACAGCCCAGCCGGTCAGGAAAGGGGATGGGGACGAGCAAGTGCCCCCCCGAGCCGTACTAGGCCACGTGCCTTCAACATGGGGGGCCCCCCACCCCAAAGAGCCTTGTCCCCATGTTGATGAGGACAAGGGCCTCTTCCCGACAACCTTGGTCGTTGGGTGTCAGGGTCTGCGGGCGGGCGAGGAGCTTATCGGAATCCAGGAGCCCCCTTTAATATACCGCCCTGCCACCCTATGTGAATGAGTATGGGGTACAATGTACCCCTACCCATTCACCTGGTGAAAAAAATGTAAAAAAAAAAAAACACACAAGGTTTCAAAATCATTTATTGCACAGCTCCGGGGGTCTTCTTCCGTCTTGGGGGGTCTTCTCGCCGGACTCCTCCTCCATCTTCTGCTCTTTTGCTAGCTCTTTTACTAGTGGAGGAGCCCGGCTTTCTTCTTCGTCGCTGCCCGGGGGTCTTCTTCCGACTTCGGGGGTCTTGTCCCCCTGTTTGGGGGTCTTGCCCCTCTCTTTGGTTCTTCTTGCCGGGCCTCCGATTTCTTCCTTTAGCTCTTTTACTAGCGGTGGCCCGGTCTTCTGTCGCCGCCGTCTTCTCTTCTTCTTCCCTGAGATGTTCTCTGGGACTGTGACATCATAAGGGGCGGGGACATCACCCGGTGACCCCGCCCATTGTCCCTATATAAGTTGCCGCGCAACACGTCCCTGTCATTGTGGCTAGAGACAGCGTCGAGTCAACCTCTCAAGGAAGGAGAAGAAGAGAAGCAGAGAAGGCGGCGGCGACGGCGGCGACAGAAGACTGGGCCACCGCTAGTAAAAGAGCTGGAAGAAGGAGCTGAGGCCCGGCAAGAAGAACCAAAGAGGGGGACAAGACGAAGAAGAAAGCCAGGCTCCTCCGCTAGTAAAAGAGCTAGCAAAAGAGCAGAAGATAGCGAAGGAGTCCGGCGAGAAGACCCCCCAAGACGGAAGAAGACCCCCGGAGCTGCGCAATAAATGATTTTGAAACCTTGTGTGGTGTTCTTTTTTTTACATTTTTTCACCAGGTGAATGGGTAGGTGTACATTGTACCCCATACTCATTCACATAGGGTGGAGGGCTGGTAACTGGGGGCCCCCTTATTAAAGGGGGCTCCCGGATTCCGATAAGCCCCTCGCCCACAGACCCCGACAACCAACGGCCAGGGTTGTTGGGAAGATGCCCTTGTCCTCATCAACATGGGGATACGGTGCTTTGGGGTGGGGGGACCGCACGGCCCCCCCTGCCCCAAAGCACCCCCCGCGTTTTTTCGGTGTAGGGCTTCCCCTTTAAGTCCATACCAGGTGATGGAGCCAACAACGTGTCAATCTCGCCCATGGAGGCGGCGACATTGACTTCCTTCGCTAGTCCCGTCTACCTGGAGCCGCGTTCAAAATGAACGGACTTTCCTCCGTGTGTGGGCAAGTCCGTTAATTTCAAAATTACGGCGGACTCCCGCCATAGTAGGTCCGCCGGAAAAGTCCGGTTGTGTGTGGGCAGGTCCGCTCGTTCGGAAAGTCCGGTGGACTAAGTCCGCTGAATAGTCTGATCATGTGTACGCGGCATCAGTTGCACTGAAGATGAATGAACAGGAGACAAAGGCTCCTGTTCATTCTTAAACTGAAATATAGTAAACACAGTTTAATATGCTTAGTTATGAATAGACACAGTCACACTCACCGTCCTATTCATAAAAAGAAGGGACTGGTAAAAAAAAAACCTTCTCCCACTCCCCATCTGCCCATGGCAGCCAGGTGCAGAGGGAAGTAGGCGGCGCTGTGGGAGGACAAGGGGGGGGTGCCTGGGCACACGGGGGGAATCAGATGAGGGCAGCACAGGGACGGGGATCAGTGCAGCAGGACAGGAGGACAATTACAGAATAATGCACTGTGTCTGTGTCTCTCTTCAGCAGCTGAAAGTCAGTGGGAGGTAGAGGGGGAAAAACTGGCTTTCAGCTGCTGGAGGGAGAGATACAGTGCATTGTTCTGTAATTGTCATCCAATCCAGCCGCACCAATTCGACTGCTGTCTGGGCCCCCCCTGAGTACCCGAGCCCCCTACAGGAGGTCTGGTGATACCCCCCTATAGGTGGCCCTGGTGTAACCCAGGTGCAGTTCCGCCCATAGCGAGGCCACTTGGTCTCAGGAGCCCCTGCTAAAAATTACTTTATCTACAACTCATGATACATGAGTAGGTCAGTGGGAAGAATGCTCCTTACAATTGTGGTCAATGGGAAGAATTACCCCCTTATAGATTGCTAAAAAAAAAAAAAAAAAAATCAATGGTGTCAGTGAGAACTTATCTGAGAGGCAGAAATTGCTCATTGATCAAGGAACCCCTAGCAACCTCTGGAGGAACCCTAGGGTTTCATGGAATCCCGGTTGAGAAACCATGTTCTACTGGGTTTTGCGCTTGTAGAAAATTGAGTCATCCAGAAAGAAACCTAGGCAAGTTTCTTGGGCCCGATGGATGTTCAGGTCTGGATAAGCACAACTGGTCATACTGTGCACCTGCCTATCACTTCACAAGGGATTATAGATCTGTAGGCTATTGGTTTCATATGGGGTGAGTTATGCAAATTGCAAATACAGACATTGCAATAGAGTGGACTATTGCAATTTTTATCAATCTTAATTCAGAGGGGGGGGGGGGGGGGGGAGCTACTACCGTATCTAGGGGATCCAATGATCCATACTACTTCAATCCATCTCTGGTGTCATAATTTGTGTCTGCCTAGGGCAGATTGATGTCTGAATTATCTGGTTTCAGATTTTTTCAAGTTACTACAGAGGCCTTTTAAAGGATATGTGTATTTTTGCATGCAAGCCAAGTGCAGTGTATGGAATGTACTTATGACACACATCTGCAGACTTCCGTATACAAAGGTCACTACGAAGGTTATACAGATATATGTTGTATTATATAAAGAGGTGGTGGCTTTCGTTGGCCTTGGAATTACATACAGTACAGGATTTATGTTGTTTAAACAGTTTACTTTAGCTCAGCCGCTCCCCCTTTTCGGCTTCTATTAAAGTGAAAAATAAAACAGTGTTTAGGTTAAGGGTTATATGTTGTGGGGTATTAAGCATTTAGTTATTATTTTGGGGGGTGTTTAACGAACTTGTCTTTTATAAACCCCCTTTTTAAAGCTTAGCGATTATTTTAAGTACTTATATCTAAGATGCACTGAAATACCTATACTGGAGAACGTGCTGCTCCAGATTCCTACCAGTGCTGGTCAAATGTCCAAAAGCCTAGACACCTGATCATGAGATTTCTGCTGAGGACTTAAAATTAGGATTGGCTGATCCTCCCCCTTTTGCCAATATCAGGTTTTATATGCAGGGACATTCCTTATTATATAAAAAGGATTTCCATGTTCATAAAAGGGGACACTTCTATATCTACCCTGCAGCAGCATCCTGCTTGCAAATTTACGAACAAATGTGTTAAAGTGATTGTAAACAATCACCTTGTAAAACAACCAATTCAGTTTAAAATAGAAATGAAATGCAAAACATTTTTGTATAGATATAAAAAAAAATATATGTAGCGCTGGCTCCTGATGAGCAGACGCTATGTTTTTTTTCAAAGTTAATTTTCCTGAAGCCATAGTTTTGGGGCAAATTTTTCTAAATTTCTGGTTTCAGTACCTGTCCAGCTGGGTTGCACTGGGTTCTCCTTGGCTGCAGGTGTCGCTGTCACCGCCGGCAAGAGTAAGAACACAGTTTAGCTGGGTGTATTGAATGCCACTGTTCTCTCGAAACCAGCCCAGTGGGAGTGTTCTCCTGCTGTGCATTCTGGGAGGTGGTATTTAAGGTACCGACATCACGTGCTTCGGGGTTCCGAAGATTATTTTCTGCCTGTTCGATTCGGATGGTCCTCCTGACCCAGCCCCATGGCCCTCCTGGCCTGGGGTGTGGAGCCATGCATTTCGAGTCTGGGGGCTGTCTGGCCCGAGGCAACGCAACTGCAGGGACAGGCCTGAATGGATTCCAGGGCCTATTGATCCAAAGGTGGTCCGGTGCCATCTCCTCTGTAGGGAGAGGCCCAGCAACTGGAAAAACCCCAGGGGAGGACTCTTTAGGAGAAGGCCGTGCGCAAGGCTGGCTTCTCTGAAGGAGCCTGGAGGCTTAGTTGAAGGACACAACCTGGATCTACACTCATATGGTATCACCGGATCAGCTGAGAGATACTGGTACCGTATGATAGCTCTTTAAATTTGTCTACCTCCCTCTGTAATGCACAAGTCTGTGGCAGAGACTTTGTCAAACATCCTACGCTCAAGTGTACATCGCAAGTCTGTGGCAGTGACTTTACTTAACACCCTACTGGCTGCTAGGCCTAGTGAGAGGAGGTCTATTTGGGGGTTGTAAAATCCAGTTGTGAAACGGTTGCTATTCTCTGGATTTTCCTATAAGAGACTTTCCATTTTTTGCAGTCTAAAGTACCTAAACTTACTTCTAACCCTCTACCCTTCATTGAGAGACTCTGTTTCTGTTTCAAATAAATAACCCAAAGAAGATTCAGTGTCAGTTTCCACATTTCTTTGGGCCATCTACCACGGAAAACCCTAGAAGGAGAGGCAGTTAAGAAAGTAACGGTAAGCCCAATAAAACCAGCAGCTCCTTCGGGGGGTTAGTGCTACATATAAATACAATTTTTTCCCTTTTTTTTATAAGTGATCACACTCCCTCTGTGCTCAGCTGCATAAGAGTTGGAGGGAGGAGAAGCAGCCGCACACTGAGCTTCCCAGTGAATGGCTGTGCAGCAGGTACGTGTCAGGACTAAGGATGAGCTCAGGCGTGTTCGCAAACAACACCTGCAGAGTCCGCCAAGATGTCGGCACTGCACAGCACTAATCACAGGCATTTCCCGATCTCTGCAGCCACGCATCTGGAAAATGTCTCACTGCTTGTGATTAGCGCTCTGCAATGATGACTTCCTGGTGGGCTCTGCACGTGCTGTTTGCGAACATGCCTGAGCTCATCCTTAGTCAGGACAAGTCTGATCATTGGAGGAGAGCATAATAAGTTCCCAGCACAGCTAGAGATCTAACCACACTGTGCTCTCATGCTTAGTGTGGTCACTTTTTAATCGTAAAGCAAGGGGACTGGCAGGATCACCAGGGATTTCACATAAAGGAAGCAATATATAGAGAACAGGATACTTTCTCATACAAGTACATGGTACAGCAGGCACATATCAGGAATATGAAGTGTTGGGATTACAAACTCTTTAATGGTACATTCAAGCAGTTCCAAGATTTAAAGAGGAGCTGCACAAAAAAAAAAAAAAATATTAAAAGCCAGCAGCTACTAATATTGCAGCTGCTGACTTTTAATAATATCACACTTACCTGTCCCAGGTTCCAGCGATGTCGGCGGCAGATGACGAGCAAACGCTCGTCTCGCTGCAGCCACCGCCGCCATCCTCTGTCAGGGAATCGGGAAGTGAAGCAAGAGGGCTTCACTGCCCGGTTCCCTACTGCGCATGCGCGAGTCGCGCTGCGCTGGTTCCCCGCTGTGTCTCTGGGAACTGTGTGTTTCCCAGAACACAACGGGGGGGGGGGCGGAGCCATGCGACGGTGGGCGGAGCCATGCGGCGGTCTGGCCGGAAGTGGGTGCAGTTACCTGGATTATCCAGGTAACTGCACCCCCCTCCCCCCCGAAAGGTGCCGATTGTGGCACCGGAGGGGGGGAGGGATAATACTAGCGGAACTTCCCCTTTAGGGTGAAGAACCGCTTTAAGCTCGTCATAGATGAGTATTTTTTTTTTTTGGTTCCCCTTTTTTCCCACAAATAGAGTTTTCTCTCTGCGGTTTTTATTTTTTGTGCTATAAACAAAAAAAAAAAGACCGGCTTTTCCACTGGGCAGAGGCACCTGACAGGGTTGCCTGCTCTCACCTGGGTTTTTTGCTGTGACTGTGGAACCCTTGGCCTTGCGGATATGAGTTCTGTGGTCAAGGGAATCCAAGTGGGGGTGGTCGAGGAGAAAATATCCTTGTATGCAGACGACACTATCCTGTATTTGAGCAATGTCGCCTCTTCCCTACCAGCGGCCTTACAGATAATTCATGTCTTCAGGTCGTATTCGGGAATTAGGGTGAACTGGGATAAATCCCTCATTAACCCCTTGCATTCTTCACAGCCTGGACCACCCATGCAGAGCCCACTAGTCTGGGTGGACAGCTTTAAATACATGGGTATACGTATGGGAGGACCAGTCACTAGGTACTTGGACCTCAACCTGATACCCCTGCTGACGTCGTTTTCGCGGTGCTGTACAGACTGGAAGTCACTCCGGTTGGCAGGGTAAATTTAATAAAAATTATTTTTCACTCTAAATTTTTGTATTTCTTTAGAAACTGCATACTCTTGGTCCCAGAATCATTTTTAATAGTGCATAGTTATCGCCTTTATCTGGCTAGGTAGGGTGCCTAGACTGGCGATTTCCACACCTCAGCTTTCGGTAGGACTAGCCCTCCCCAACTTCCAACAATATTACTGGCAGTGTTAATTTTGGCAGCAAATTTCGATTTAGTTTTAGTCTTAGTCTTAGGACTAAAATGGCATTTAAGTTTTAGTCCCATTATAGTCTGCTGTAATTGTTTTAGTTTAAATCATATTTAGTCAACTAAATCTCCAGTACATTTTAGTAGACTAAAACAAATATTAGTCATTTAAAATCGAATGGGTGTAATTAAATTGTAATGCATTAGTTAACACATCTCTACAATTTCCAAACTTATTATATACTGCTGAGTGAAAAATCTAATATGCTATTATATGGTATTGATTTATGAACATGCACTACAGAACAGTGTTAATTTTATTTAAATTGTTTATTTATTGGATATTTTTGAAAAGATAACAAAGAAATCAACATACATGTTCACAAGAGAATAAAAGAGAGAAAAAAAAAACATGAAAGGGGATTCCATCCCAGTGGAACCGAAACATAACACACTTTATACTACAGGGATAGGTATACGATGTCAAATGATAAACAGAATTTGTAATTTACTACGGAATGAGTTCAGCAGCAGTCTATTTGACCTTTTGTCTGTTTCGTTTAATCAGAGGTCTAGCTTGACCAGGGGCGGACTGACCATTGGGCCACTCGGGCAAAGCCAGAGGGCCCTGTGCCACTAGGGGGCCCCATGAGGGTTGCCAGCCTCAGTAAAACCAGGGAAAGTGTGTAAAAATCTGTGTTTTTTTTTAAATCTGTCTCTGAAATGTCCCTTACCGACATTCTTTTGGTCTAAAAATCTCAAGGTTATAGCTGCCCCACCTCTCCAGTACCTTCTCAGCCAATAGAAACATGTCTGTGTATACTGTGTGATTGTATACTGTGTTTGTGTGCTTGTGTATACTGTGTGGCCCCATAATGTCTGATTGCCTGGGGGCCCCATAATCTCCGCCCTAGTGACGGTCCACTGGTGGTTCTCGCAGCCCAAGTATAATCCAGCAGTGACCTTTTTTTTTTTTGTAATTCCTTTATTTGCCAAAGAAAGTTACATGTAACAGTCAAAAGAAACAGTGTTTGCAGTATCTCCAATCAGATAACAAATAGGTCATCCAAAGCCGAGTCAGAAAACAACAGGCCCAGTGTTGCACGGAGTATGTGATCATAACAACGAATAAGTTTGTGAAGATGGTGCTCAGTGCTTCATGTTGGAATGTATATCATACATTTATATAGAGGACCAAGGCATATATTCTTTAATGCATGAAACTGTAAAATAAACTAAAATAAAATATACAATAGAATGAAGTAACTTAGATTGGAACTTTTCAGTTAGCTTAGCGGGAGGTAGTACTTCCCTTAGGCCTAATAAGCCCAGAGATGGGGTAATATAAAAGCAAGATATAGACAAGGATATACATCATATATGAAAGGTACATCCCATCACTGTCTCAAAAAGATAAATAAAAAAAGGGGGTGTAGGAAAGGGGAACAACCCGGGGGGGGGGGGGGGAGAGGGGGGGGTGGATGTTGTGAGTGGATGTCCCCAGAGCAGGAAAAGCTGGGGGAAGAGAGGAAGAAAAACAGAGATGACTTCTCTTCCACGGAGTAGAGTTGGATCTGGGAAAGGTTAGCTTGTTTGTGCCACCTCCTGTATATATGCGTCAGTGTACACAAAGTGGTTTCAGGATCGCCAGGTCTCTCGGAAGGTCTCCTCCCGGTTACGCAAAGGTGAGATCCTCTATGTCTCTCAATTCGTTTACCTTAGAGAACCACAGAGATTTTGATGGAGATTATCTGATCTCCAGCAAAGAGGGATGCATGCCTTGACCGCATTCAGCAGCTGGATTGTGAGGGAGGCCTTATATTTCCTGATCGGTCTTTCTGAAAGACGAAGCAGACAGGCCGCCGGGTTCCCTTCCAGGTCAACATTGGTCAGGTCCTTGACTGTACAGATCACCTCACGCCAAAAGGGGGCAAGTTTGGGACAGTCCCAGAAAATATGCAGCATTGTCCCTTCAGCATTTCCACATCGCCAACAAACACTGGGGACATGTGGGAGGAAACGGTGAAAAGTGGTAGGCACTCTGTACCATCTGCTCAAGATCTTTTAACCTGTCTCCTGGATCCTTGTGGCTATAGAGGACTTTTGGGAGAAATTAAGGATCTTCTCTTTCTGAAAGTTAGTAAACTAGGTGCCTAAGTCTGACTCCCATTTGGTTAGGAAGGGTGGAATATATCCATCCGCCGAGTCAAAGAGACATATAGTATTGAGAGGCCATGGCTGGAAACTGCTCCAGAAGTCAAAGCGGAGGATCTGTGGCAGACATCCCTGCCGAGGGGGTGAGTCGGCCGTTGGAACCCACAAAGTCGCAAAGGCAGAGACGTTCGCCCGTGACTAACTGCTAGAAATGGGGATTCTGAAGGCTGGGTGGGAACTCCGGGTTGCCCAATACCGGTACCATAGGAGAGGGCAGTGGTGACACTGAAGTATGTCTAAATGTGTCTCTGGCCACCAGAAGAGTGCTACCCAGTGTAGGGTGGTCAGTGAGGGTCCTTGGGGAGTGGTGATGAAATCCATGTCCAGCTCTTGGCTGTGTCATCAGAGTCCTCCATCTCCATGGCCACCCAATGTTTTGCTGCTGCGTGACAGTGCCAGTCCACTAACCTAGTAAGGTGTATTGCTCTGTAATAATTTTACATCTGGGAGACCAACTCCTCCCCTATGCTTTGCAAGATGGCGAAGTTGCAACCTGATATGAGATTTGCAATGGGACCAGATGAAAGCTCTAAACATTGAGTTCACCCGTTTGAAAAACACTGGGCGAAGGCGAATGGGAAGGGCTTGCAACAAGTACAGTCATCTTGAGGGCATTGCAACGACCAAACCACATTAACGAGTGAGTGCCAATGGAGAAGATCTGCTTTAAGTTAGGGTATGAAGGAAGGGCTCCAAGGTGAGTATGATCCCATAGCCCCGTCAAAGTCAATAGAGCCTTGAGACCATGCCAGGCTTAGGATCTCCTCTTTGATAGTGAAAAAGTGGACCCGACAAAGCATGTCTTGCGGCATGTCTGGGGGAGCTCGGCTCTGGAAGAGGAGGGAGGTACCCTAGGGCCCGGTGGTCTGTGGACCCTGTCCAATTCCAGCTCCAAAGTGGGAGGTCTGCCCAGGACCTGGTTTAAGATAGCTGTCACTATAGCGTGCAGATCTGGACCCATGGTGGCCTCAGGGATGCAGCGGAGTCACAGGTTGTTGCGCCTGCTGTGATTTTCCCCCTCGTCCAGCCATAATTGGACCTCTACAAGATAGTGGCGAAAGGACTGTTGCTCCAATTCCAGGGTTGTAAGGTGGACATCTGTTGCGGATGTGGAAGATTCCAGGTCCGTCACCCGCTCCTCCACAGTGCCCACCTGCTTGCGTAGGTCATGGAGCTCCCTTATGAGGGCAGTGACAATTGAGGTAGCCATGGCCTGGAGATCTTGTTTAGTGGGCAGGCCTGCAACAATGTCCCGGAGAGTCCCCTCAGTATGCCCCCAAACCATGCTTTCTGATACCAGTTGTGGGTCTGAGCGAGAAATGTCTGGGGATAGTATAGGGGAGAGCGGCCGATCTGTGGGAGGGTGCAAGTCCCCAGCCGTTATAGCTCCCACCTATGTGCCTCTCTTACTGCTGTTGGTGGTGGCGGCGCCGCTCACCGGAGTAACCCGCAGAAGCTCCATCTTGGCCGGAGCCACGGGAGAGGCCACATCATGCTGCTTGAGGAAATAGTGTGTGATCTCGGACCCCCTCGGTTCCCCAATGGTCAGTGGGAGTTTGCGGTCCCCCAGCATATAAAAAGGGTTTGCCTATACAGTTCATTGGGCGATTCCCAGCCTCAGCCTGTGCAGAGCTCCAGTTGGCACATCCTCATGCTGCCATCGTCAAGCCACACCCCTCCAGCAGTGACCTTGGAGGCAGCAATCCTGGGGTCATACGCTACACTCAGCAATTTAATGTTCTGTGGGGTTAGGGCCCACTTTGCGTTAACAACTTTGATGCGTACAATAATAACAGTCTGGCACCGAGCTAGGGCTTCATATCGTTCTCTGGAGACCCTCTCTTCCCATACACCTCTGTGGGAAAATCCCAATCTCCCTCATATGCGCAGTGTACCTGACCCTCAGGTATGGGCCTCTAGAGGCATAGTGGGGCTGAAGCACCTGGTGACAGGGGGTAGATTGAATAAGTTTCCAGAGCTTAAGACAGTGCACAACCTTCCCAACTGGATGTTCTTTAGATATCTGCCGGTGAGGCACACCTTTCAGCACCAATTCCCCAAGGGGAATTGTAAAGGGCAACTCTGTGAATTCAGATGCAAAGGGGAACAAAGGGAAACACTGCGAGTTCAGATGTAAAGGGGAGCTCTGTGGATTCAGATGGGAAGGGGAACTCAACCCTGTGGATTCAGATGTAAAGGGGAACTCTGTGGACTCTGATGTAAGGACTCTTGTCTTTAAATCCATATAATTTTCTGTGTGCTGCGAAAGTGTTTGGGTTTGGCTTGAAGAAAAGGTGGCAACCCTACTCAAGATGGCAGGAAGGGGGCCTGCTGCAGAACATCTTAAAGGGTCTCACTGCGGGACCATAATAAAGGGCCCAGTGACAAAGGTAAAGAGCCCCAGAATCAGTGGGAAGAAGGTCAGACCAGGATCAGAGGTCAGGGGGGCCCTTCCTGGTATCTTGCACCAGAGCCCTGAAGGTTCTAGTTACGCCTGTGCCATTTGGGGAGCAGGTATAAGGGTTTTTGTCTTTCTCTTATGCTTTTATGTTGTTCTCTTCTTTAGGTCTCCAAATAGTGAAAAATATCAGCCATGGAATCTGAGAAAGATTCCTACGCAGACAAGTTGATTATTTATCCTTAGTTTCAGTTTCTCCTATAACCTAATAACTCAACAGAGCAAATTTGTAGGAATTTAGAAAGGAACGCTGACTTTTTGTGCTGGTCCTACACAGACTTGTCCTCAGAATCTCTTCTGCCTATGCTCTGAGTGATAAAGATAATATTACAGGAATGACATCACTATATGTGATTTCTTCATTGAAATGCATGCATTTTTAGATATTTTAATACAATCTTTAATACACTTCTACAAATCTGTTTCATTGTAGATTGCATGTAGTAGTGTTAAACCTACTATTTAAAAGTCAGAAGCTGTGTTCCTGGACAGTACATACTATATGTACCCCTTATTGGGACCCTGCTTGTGAGAGCTTACAATCTAAAGTGTGTCTATAGCATAATTTATAGATTAGGAAACCTGTCTGATGACCATTAACACTGGGAAAGAAAGTATGGGGGAATCCAAAACTTTACAGTTGTTACTTGCACAGTAGGGATGTGCTCAGGTGTGTTTGAATCCTAGTCTGAACCTATCAGAGCGAGCCAGTCAAAGCATATGTCACCTGCATTGGGCAAACCATCTGGAGTTAGGACATTCCCCACCTTGCATTCACATGTATGTATGTTGGAATGCTCTGGCTGCAGATAATTGTCTCAGTGCAGGTGACAGTGACATGGTCAGGGGTCAGGCTCAGAGACCAGTAGCTATAGCAATAGGAGGGGTCCCACCAACCAAATCGATAAGTGAACAAGCAGGTCACCCTGTTGGATGATGTGGACTCACCCGAGGTGCAGGGTCTAAGCACTAATTGGTGGTCACCAGAGCTCCTGATGGTGGAGATGGGTTTTGCTATAAGTTAGTACCTGGTCATGGTCCTCAGGATCAACCCACCAGGAGGTGAGCAAGTAGGGGTCTTGTAGCAGATATAGCAGGCAGGGATCAAGCAGAAGTGTAGTCAGTAAACAAGCCAAAGTTTTGTAACAATTGGTTGCAGGTTGGGATCAAGCAGAAGCGTAGCTGAGGAACAAGTCGAAGGTTGGTAACGTGTGGTAGTCAGGATACAGACAGCAGCAGGAGTGACGAGAGCAAGATATTGTCTGGAGAGAGCACAACAATCTGGCAAACAGGAAGTGCAGAGACATGGCTTAAATATAAAGTTCATGGGAGGAGCAAAGGTTTCAAGGTTCAAGAGAAACAAGGCAAGGTTGTCTAAGAAATCAGGCAGTGAGCTGTCCAGAATCTCAGGTGGCTCAGCAAGAAGACTTACTGGCAGACACAGCTAAGGTCCCTGTTCTGGTCCAGGCCCTGACTGACAACTTCCTTAGCAGGCCCACTCAGGTAGGTTCAGACTAAGATCCAAATACTCCCAAGCTCACCCTTACTAAACAGCAGGTGTAGGGCAATGTCTTTCAATTGGAACACCTGTTCTAGTAGTAATTGTTAAATAGGGGATTTCCTTTACTTTGGAGAGCTTTTCCTGTTGAGGCTCTAAACAACAGTCCTGGTGAATTTTAACCATTCCATTTTCTATATAAACTTATACAGTTTTGACTTTTTTGCAATCTAAAGTAAAATTGTATTTTACCCATGCAGTTCCCCAGCAGAACATACTAATTTTTCCTTTGCTTCCTCGATGAACGACTCAGCATATGCTATGGGGCATCATCAGATACACACATGTGTCTCTGATCCTAACAATGTAGTGGATACAAATAGGTTATGCAGCACTTGAAAGCTTTTTTACTCTCTACTGGCTTTAACTTGCAACTTTCTATGCTATTGGTTTCACTGCAGTTTTCGCTTCCAAAATTGGCAAAATGTGGGGTTCGGGGGAAAGGGATGTCACACGCTGCTAGCAAAGATGGTTGGTAACGAGTAAATGAAAAGATCAGTATCCTGTGCCCTATAACAGCCTATCTGGTTTCAGTTTTTATCCATTTAAATTACTGGTCATAGTTGGCCCATTCATTAGGCAAATCAGTATATTTAGTATGTTGACTAAAAATTAAATGTACTTTTCACTGTAGAGCTTACCTGCAATTTCCAGTGCAGTAGAAAATGTCCATTTTATAGTAACCAGGGTAATGAAAGTTGGTTTTTGACTGATCACCATTGTTTACTTCCTATTTCTTATTGCTCTTCCCTTGCTGATTAAGGACCTACTTGGCCCCAAACCAAGATTATAGGAACGCTGACCTAGTCATAATATTACCATGGATACTGGCTGCAGTGCCTATCAGTGTTGCAGCCTATTCCCACAAATGTAATCGCTGTGAGCAAAGCCCCCCCAAGCCCCCGGCCCCCGTTGGCCTGGGACATCGGTCACAATGGGGTCAGCGCACAAAATGCAAAACAATTGCTGAGCCCTCAAACACAAACCCAGCTACCAAACATTGTATTCAGGCGCAGGCCAACTGAGCTGCCCTCTAATTTATACAAGAGACACTGAATGGTGCCAATGACATCAACCTTGCACTATGGGCTGATTGATTACTTATATCAGGTATTCATGTGTTATAACTTATTTTTTTATGTACTCAATATATAAACCATTATTTATGAAATAAATTGTTATATTTTCTCTATTTTTCCTGCTCTCCTCAATAGACACATAAGAGAAACTCACAATAACTGTTATTGTGAGTTTCTCTTATGTGTCTATTGAGGAAAGAGGCCACTGTGGCCAGAAGCTAGCAAGATTTTTGAAAACCCATACAATAAGCTACGTGAGTTAACTTTTATATAAAGAATATTGCAAAATAGATAATGCAATCTGTCTGTGATAAATTCAGCAATAAAATAGTTTGTGAATAGATTGAGGTGATTGTAGCTGCAACAATAACAACTGAGTACTGTCCATGATACTTTCATATTTACATTAACCTTTCGGGGTGTACCCCCTTCTTCAAGGTAGTACTGCTTGGACCTTGAAATAAGGGGTAAACCCTAAAAGCTTGTCCCATAGATTTGGAAGTTAGGCAGGCCATAGACGGTGAAAATTTAATTCCTACAACCATGGGTTGCAGGAAAGAAATTTGCATGATTCCCCCATCAACACAGACAGTGCTGAAAGGGGATTATCTCCTGCCAAGCAATTGTCTTTTCCCGGAGGGCAGGGGAAGCCATCCCAGCTGGGAGAAGACTGATTATCACTAGCGGCTATAGCAGGCTTGTGGTACCCAAGTTGATTGATTGATCAACTTGGTACATTCAGCCTGCCCATTAACGGTTTTTGAATCTCGGCCAGTTCCTGCTGAACAGGTCGAGATTCGACTGTGTATGGCCGGCCTTAGTGCAAATACCAAATCAAAAACAGTACTCAATTGTTTTTGTAAATTGAGAAATACATTGAATGTTAAAATGGGAGGTAAAATCCTGCATGAATTCAGATTTTCTGAATTAATGCTAATAATTTGACCCTGTGTACTATCTCTATTATGATTCCTTAAAAGAAGAGCCTTAATGCTCTTTATTTCCCTTTCTGCAAATGAATGACAGTGTTTTCAAGGGGACTGTGCAGCTGGCCTCATTTATATGTCAGGCAGGCTGTGTCTGGGAACATCCAGTTCATGCTTTTCTACCTGTGTACGCTCTTGCTTGTTCTTTTATCACTCTGCATTTCTGTATCGAGAGAGAGGGAGAAATAACATTCCATGACTCACCTCCTGTTGCCTTTGGAATATATTTTACACCTACCAATGCCTAACACCCCCCTCTCCACCCCAACCCATAATAACTTAATTGCTTTCGCAATGCTAAAATGTATCTGGTCTTGCCAATAAAGCTTATTTGAATTTGAGAGAGAGAGAGAGGGAGGGAGTGGGAGAGAGATGGCGGTGGTTGAAATGGTGGAGGTGGTGGGGGAGGCTGCAGGGAGGGGTAAAAGTGCGGAGAGGCAGATTGGGGGGGGGGGGGGGGGGAGACAGGGAGAATGGTGTCTGTTGCCCACAGCAAAGCATCTACCCTCCATCATGTTTGAGGCATGATTGTCAATGTTGCACACACCTTGATGTTTGCATTCTCTATGCTATTATGATATGGAAACTCAATTTCTGTACATTATTATGCCACAAAACAATACTGATGTCTTTTTCACAAAAATGCTGTCGAAAGATGTGCTTTCCGTGCAGTTATTATGGAAAAGGATACTGCCAAGAAGTGGCAGGTACCTCATATTGCAGACTGAAATAGAAACTAGAACTGGTCTGCACCTGATTAATGGGGAATATGGCAGTTTTCAGTAAAGAAAACTTCCGCAGATTCCGGCAAGGTGCGACCTTGTGCTACGGAATGTAAGCTGTCAGACAACTTGGTAAAAAAAAAAAAAGGGGGGGGGAGTATTTGGTGCAATGAGAGGGAGGTGGGTATCAAAGTTTACTGTTGAAAAAAGTCCTGGGAGGTAGTCTTAAAACAAGGCAATGGATGATGAGTCCATGCTGTCCAACCTGGTCAGTGAGAGATGCCCACTCAGTGGCTGCTGTGTCCAAAACCAAGAATCAACTCTGAGAAAAGGTAAAAAAGGGGAGAGGGACAAGCGCCACCTAAGTGTAGCAGGTTAAAAGCAAATTTATTGGACTAATAGGTTTGCACTCACATGATGAAGTAAGAGAAAGGGTGTATATACAATAAGAAAAATCTGCTACTTTAAGTCCTGGTCCCTGTCCGCCAGGTGGGTGAGGCTGTGGTCTTGCTGTCAAGGTACACTGGGAATTGCAGGGGTTCCCTGGTTGACGTGGAACGCACAGATGGGTGGATATGACATCATGACCGAACAAGCGCTCTTTCATCAGGCCATAGGAACACCATATTGGAGATAGTATTTATAGGGAAAAGCATGGCGGTTGGCGGACTACAAAAGTCAGCAGCTGCAACCAGTATCAACATTAAAAATCAGTCTTAAAAAAAAAATACTTTGGGCAAGCATCATTAAAAAACATTATCCTAAACTGCACAAATAATGGTTAGGTTGAGTTATCATGGCTAATGGTTGGTGAACTACAAGGTTCAGCTATAACTAACCTATGATCAAAATGTAAGAATTAATATAAATAAATAATATATGATATATAATATATATATATATATATATATATATATATATATATATATATATATATATATATATATATATATATATATATATATATATATATATATATATATATATATTGATATACACACACACACACATATATAAAAGATAAAAATAACTCATATCATAATAAATGAAGTAAAATATAAAATACAATTATTGCATCACAATTTAAAGAGATAAACGTGATAATGTGTTGGCCTAAAATTCCTCATTAAGGTCACTAGGCACTAACAAGTCTAGGGTATAAATCCAAAAGGTTTCCCTTTTGCAGAGATGCTTACATCTCTCAGCAGCAGGGAAAATGTGAGGTATTGATTCTATGACCCATATTGTCAGGCCAGAGGAGGACTGCTCATGAAATTCAGGGAAATGTCTTGGGACACTGTGATTGTTTGAACCATCTTTGACAAAATGACGGTACTCTTCAAACCTTTTCCTGAGAGTCCTGATGGTTCTCCCCACATAGAAGAGGCAGCACAGGCAGGACAAGCAAAATATGACGAATTCAGAGGGACAGTTGTAAAAATCATTGACGGAAAACATCTTGCCCTTCACAGTGAAGTTTTTTTGGGCAATGTTTGACTTGCTTACATGTCAAGCACTTGGCTTTCCAACATCGGTACATACCTTTAAGCGTAAGGAAGGAGAGGTGGTTGTTTTTATAGATAATGTTGGATTTTGCTGGCTGCTACCAATGTCTTGACATTACAGGCCTTCCTATATGGGATTTTGGGTTTGGAGGTCAGCGAAATAAATGAGGATTTTTTCTTATTTTAAATGAGGATCTTCAAAGAGAATCAAGTAATATTTTGGAATATGGGCTCCATTGTTTTCAACTGAGCGTGAAACTGGGTAGTGAATCTCACAGGTTGTGGGCCCGGGTGGGAAGGGTCTTTTTGACAATCTAGGTTCCTATATAGGACCTAAAAAGAAAAGCCTCCTGTACTAGAAACCTAGGGTAACCTTTGTCTGTAAATCACTTTGGGCTATTTAATCAACTTCCCGGTTTCTTTGCAATCAACAAAATTGGCCAGCCACTTGGGGTGGTGGTAGCTGTCAAAATGTAGAAAGGAATTTCCTGCTGTGGGCTTAACATAGTTCCTGGCATGTATTCTACTGTTTTCATGGCAAAGTTCGAGATCTAAGAGAGCCAAGGTAAACTGGATCTCGGACAGAGGTGAAGGATAAACCAAATGTGTTGGCATTGCAATGTCCTACAAAATTATCCAACAGGGTTTCTGGGCCATCCCAAATGACAATCCCATCCCAATAATGTCATTGACATAGCACCCGTAAAAAATAATGTTAGGGGAAAAGGGATTATTGCATCAGATGAATCGGGGCTTCCAGAAATCCATAGTCAGGTTAGCATGATTGGGAGCAACATTAGCCCCATGGCTGTACCAGTCACTCATATATATATATCTCCATGAAACTCTAAGGCTGCGTACACACGGGCGGACTGTTCGCTCAACTTTGTTCGTCAAACAGTTTGACAAACAGTCCGCTCAAAATTTGCATGAGCGGACTTGACTACACACGATGAACGAACAGTCCGCTGAAACCGTGCGCGATGACGTGAACGGCACGTACGACGGGACTAGAAAAACGACGTCCTATACACTGCAATGCAACCTTCGGCGTGTAAATTCTTTCTGAGCATGCGCGAGACTTAGTTTGACGAACAAGCCTACACACGAGCGGACTGTCCGCTCAAACCAAGTTTCAGCGGACAGTTTTACGGGATTTCCGAAAAACTTTGTTCGTCAGACTGTCCGCTGAAACTGTCCGCTGAAGCCCACACACGAGCGGACTGTCCGCTGAAACACTGTTCAGCGGACAAAGTTGGGCGAACAGTCCGCCCGTGTGTACGCGGCCTAAGTAATTGTGTGTTAGACAGAAATGCGTGTCAACAATAATGAATTGGGCTTGTTTGGAGTTCAGTAAACAGACAGCTCGCATCCATTTTTCTGCCTGTGCAGTGAATACACTACATGAGCAGAGGCTACACTTTCCTCCTCCCTCTGCTCTAAAATGAGCGTGGATGGGCAGAGAGATTGGAGCTTGCAACTCCAGTTATTTGTGCTGTGCCTGTCACAGCCACAGAATAGAACGCTCCTTTTGTATATTAGGAGCTAGTGATGGCCGAACGGTTCGCCCGGCGGTCGTTTCGCGGCGAATTTCCGACTTTCGCCGTCCGCGGGTTCGAACGCCTTTTTCCGTCGTTCGCCCCGGCGGACTTACGTGTTTAATGTATACAAGAACTTTAACCTTTCGTGACACGTTTATCATGTGTTACAGGACAACCAATTGAGACATGACAGCTCATGGACACTTGGACATTCCCCCTAACCTATAAATACACCCGATCCGGTGGCCATTTTACATTCTTTCTTCTGTCACTGTAGGGAAAGGATCCTGTGTGGAGTAGGGACAGAGAAAACGCTAGCTATTTGGTACACAAAAGTTCTTTTCAGGACTGGTATAGGTGTTAGGTCAGCAGCCTGAGTTTCTTTTGTCAGTTTAGATAAAGGGACAGAGCGCTGTATGCTGCTATTTTAGGGACAGCTCAGCCAGATTAGTCTTTCTTCATCATCATCATCATCATCATCATTAGCTGTTACTATCAGGTCCACAAAAGAGCTGTTCCAGCTAATCGTTCCAGCCTACTCTTTTTTGCCAATTTGTATAGGGACAGGCAGGAAGCAGTGTGTCAGGCAGTGAGGATAATTTTAAAGACTTGCTGTTACTATTAGTTCCACAAAGGTTCTTTTCAGGACTGGTATCAGTGGTACGGTAATAGGCTTGTACACGTATAATATTCTTTCTTCCAAATATAGAAAGAATATTATACTTGACTGCTGCCCTTCTGCTGCAGTCTGCTAATCATTCACAACTCACTTGTTCCACAAAGCTCTTTATCAGGACTGGTAACTTGGTCTGTCTAGGGTGCTACGGTACATAGGCTTGGGTGCGGTACAGTCTGCTGTTCTGTAAGGACCGCTATCGGTCCACAATACATAGGGTTGCCGTGCACTACTGCTGACCGCTGCCCTATACTGCAGCAGTCCTTCATTGGTATAGGGACTGACGTACAGTCTGCTAATCACTAACACACAACCTGCTTGGTCCACAAAAGTTCTTATAAGGACTGGTAACTTGGTATAGGGTGCTACGGTACATAGGCCTGAGTGCGTTACAGTCTGCTGTTCTGTAAGGACCGCTATCGGTCCACAATACATAGGGTTGCCGTGCACTACTGCTGACCGCTGCCCTATACTGCAGCAGTCCTTCAGCGGTATAGGGACTGACGCACAGTCTGCTAAACACTAACACACAACCTGCTTGGTCCACAAAAGTTTTTATAAGGACTGGTAACTTGGTATAGGGTGCTACGGTACATAGGCCTGAGTGCAGTACAGTCTGCTGTTCTGTAAGGACCGCTATCGGTCCACAATACATAGGGTTGCCGTGCACTACTGCTGACCGCTGCCCTATACTGCAGCAGTCCTTCATTGGTATAGGGACTGACGTACAGTCTGCTAATCACTAACACACAACCTGCTTGGTCCACAAAAGTTCTTATAAGGACTGGTAACTTGGTATAGGGTGCTACGGTACATAGGCCTGAGTGCGTTACAGTCTGCTGTTCTGTAAGGACCGCTATCGGTCCACAATACATAGGGTTGACGTGCACCACTGCTGACCGCTGCCCTATACTGCAGCAGTCCTTCAGCGGTATAGGGACTGACGTACAGTCTGCTAAACACTAATACACAACCTGCTTGGTCCACAAAAGTTCTTATAAGGACTGGTAACTTGGTATAGGGTGCTACGGTACATAGGCTTGAGTGCGGTACAGTCTGCTGTTCTGTAAGGACCGCTATCGGTCCACAATAGATAGGGTTGACGTGCACCACTGCTGACCGCTGCCCTATACTGCAGCAGTCCTTCAGCGGTATAGGGACTGACGCACAGTCTGCTAAACACTAACACACAACCTGCTTGGTCCACAAAAGTTTTTATAAGGACTGGTAACTTGGTATAGGGTGCTACGGTACATAGGCCTGAGTGCGTTACAGTCTGCTGTTCTGTAAGGACCGCTATCGGTCCACAATACATAGGGTTGCCGTGCACTACTGCTGACCGCTGCCCTATACTGCAGCAGTCCTTCATTGGTATAGGGACTGACGTACAGTCTGCTAATCACTAACACACAACCTGCTTGGTCCACAAAAGTTCTTATAAGGACTGGTAACTTGGTATAGGGTGCTACGGTACATAGGCCTGAGTGCGTTACAGTCTGCTGTTCTGTAAGGACCGCTATCGGTCCACAATACATAGGGTTGACGTGCACCACTGCTGACCGCTGCCCTATACTGCAGCAGTCCTTCAGCGGTATAGGGACTGACGTACAGTCTGCTAAACACTAATACACAACCTGCTTGGTCCACAAAAGTTCTTATAAGGACTGGTAACTTGGTATAGGGTGCTACGGTACATAGGCTTGAGTGCGGTACAGTCTGCTGTTCTGTAAGGACCGCTATCGGTCCACAATACATAGGGTTGCCGTGCACTACTGCTGACCGCTGCCCTATACTGCAGCAGTCCTTCATTGGTATAGGGACTGACGTACAGTCTGCTAATCACTAACACACAACCTGCTTGTTCCACAAAAGTTCTTATAAGGACTGGTAACTTGGTATAGGGTGCTACGGTACATAGGCTTGAGTGCGGTACAGTCTGCTGTTCTGTAAGGACCGCTATCGGTCCACAATAGATAGGGTTGACGTGCACCACTGCTGACCGCTGCCCTATACTGCAGCAGTCCTTCAGCGGTATAGGGACTGACGTACAGTCTGCTAAACACTAATACACAACCTGCTTGGTCCACAAAAGTTCTTATAAGGACTGGTAACTTGGTATAGGGTGCTACGGTACATAGGCTTGAGTGCGGTACAGTCTGCTGTTCTGTAAGGACCGCTATCGGTCCACAATAGATAGGGTTGACGTGCACCACTGCTGACCGCTGCCCTATACTGCAGCAGTCCTTCAGCGGTATAGGGACTGACGTACAGTCTGCTAAACACTAATACACAACCTGCTTGGTCCACAAAAGTTCTTATAAGGACTGGTAACTTGGTATAGGGTGCTACGGTACATAGGCTTGAGTGCGGTACAGTCTGCTGTTCTGTAAGGACCGCTATCGGTCCACAATACATAGGGTTGCCGTGCACTACTGCTGACCGCTGCCCTATACTGCAGCAGTCCTTCATTGGTATAGGGACTGACGTACAGTCTGCTAATCACTAACACACAACCTGCTTGTTCCACAAAAGTTCTTATAAGGACTGGTAACTTGGTATAGGGTGCTACGGTACATAGGCTTGAGTGCGGTACAGTCTGCTGTTCTGTAAGGACCGCTATCGGTCCACAATAGATAGGGTTGACGTGCACCACTGCTGACCGCTGCCCTATACTGCAGCAGTCCTTCAGCGGTATAGGGACTGACGTACAGTCTGCTAAACACTAATACACAACCTGCTTGGTCCACAAAAGTTCTTATAAGGACTGGTAACTTGGTATAGGGTGCTACGGTACATAGGCTTGAGTGCGGTACAGTCTGCTGTTCTGTAAGGACCGCTATCGGTCCACAATAGATAGGGTTGACGTGCACCACTGCTGACCGCTGCCCTATACTGCAGCAGTCCTTCAGCGGTATAGGGACTGACGTACAGTCTGCTAAACACTAATACACAACCTGCTTGGTCCACAAAAGTTCTTATAAGGACTGGTAACTTGGTATAGGGTGCTACGGTACATAGGCTTGAGTGCGGTACAGTCTGCTGTTCTGTAAGGACCGCTATAGGTCCACAATAGATAGGGTTGACGTGCACCACTGCTGACCGCTCACCTATACTGCAGCAGTCCTTCAGCGGTATAGGGACTAAGAGTTTTGTCACAGGGTCATTTAAAAAATGACATGCAGAGGAAGAGGCAGGCCCTTCCGCAGGGGTGGTAGGGGTAGGGCAGGAGCAACAGGCTTGAGCCAAAGTGGGAAGTTGCAGAAGGTGCGTTCAATTACTTTAAAGGATGCACCAGACTTGGTTGAGTGGCTCGCTCAGCCTTACTCTTCTGCACCCTCCTCATCCTCTCGATCTGCACCCTCTTCTTCACTCTCTGCTATGTGCACCCCCAAAGACACTACCACCAACAACACGACCACCACCACCACCACCACATACCTTCCGCTTGAGTCACTGGAATTATTTTCCGATCCATATCAAGAGGACATTTCTGATGCGCAGCCACTCTTGGTATTGGATCAGGAAGAGGAGGTAGCAACAAGCGCTACTCAGCAGTCTGACGCCAGTACCCAGATCAGCCCAAGGAGGAGGTTGGTCCCCGGTGTTGCTGCCTACTCTACTTATAGCGGTGGGGAAGGTGACGTTGATGATGACGTGTCTAGTGATGTCACGTGGGTGCCCACAAGAGAGGAAGAGGAGGGGAGTTCAGAGGGAGATATGGACCAGCAGATAGGGAGGAGAAGCAGCAATGACTTACATTGCACAGCAGGGA
This sequence comes from Lithobates pipiens, assembly GCF_037356315.1. Lineage (NCBI taxonomy): Eukaryota > Metazoa > Chordata > Amphibia > Anura > Ranidae > Lithobates > Lithobates pipiens. Next base: position 164,920,895 of record NW_027507789.1, read on the forward strand.
CAAAGCAGACTGCAAATGTATCAGGAGCGAGTCATCGACCATGTACGGTCACATCTGGCGCTCCCAGGACACCGGCACATGGCTCCGCAGTGTGGGCTTTTTTTAACGTGTCCGCTGCTGACAATAGCGTTGCCATCTGCAATCTTTGCAGTCAACGCGTTAGTCGCGGTAAGCCCAATACTCACCTAGGGACGACCGCCTTAAGAAGGCACATGAGCAGCCATCACCGAGCCCAGTGGGAGCAACGGAACACACAAAGCCACACTGCAGGCTCTCACCGTCCAGCCTCGTCTTCTACTTCTCCTTCTCCTCTCTCCTCACAATTGTCCTCCACTCCACCTTCCATCACGCCAAGCTCACATTTTTCTGCAAAAAGGCAGGCTTCCGTGGGCCTAATGTTTGAGCGTAAAAAAATGATGACGCCGGATAACCCTCTTGCCCAACGGTTGGCGGCTGGCTTGTCAGAACTCATAGCCCGCCAACTACTGCCATATAAACTGGTGGACTCGGAGGCCTTTCGCAAATTTGTGGCCATTGGAACACCACAATGGAAGGTCCCAGGAAGGAAGTATTTCTCAGAGAAGGGCATCCCAGAGCTATATGGCCATGTTCAGCGGCAAGTGAATGTATCTCTGGCACACAGTGTCGGTGCCAAGATACATCTGACCACAGACACGTGGTCTAGCAAACACGGGCAGGGAAGGTATATCAGTTTTACTGCCCACTGGGTGAACCTTCTGACGGCCGTCAAGCATGTAACCCGTGGCACCCGTGTAGATTTGGTTTTACCGCCACGGATTGCATGCAGGCCTGACTCTTCTTCTCCTCCTCCTACTCCATCCTCCTCCCTCTCCTCCTCAGCTGCCTCCTCCTTTTCCGCTGCTAGCGTCTCTTCCACTGCACCGCCCAAGCTCCCCAGAACCTATTCCACATGCCAGGTGAGACGTTGCCATGCCGTGCTGCGTCTGTTGTGCCTGGAAGCAAAGAGCCACACTGGCCCGGCACTCCTTTCAGCTTTGCGTTCACAGGCAGATGAGTGGCTAACACCGCTCAATTTGACAGTTGGTAAAGTGGTGTGTGACAACGGTGCCAATCTGCTTAGCGCATTGAAACAGGGCAAAATCACGCACGTGCCGTGCATGGCACACGTCTTAAACTTGGTCGTGCAGCGATTCCTTGTCAAATACCCTGGGGTCCAGGACATCTTGCGGCAGGCAAGGAAAATCTCGGCCCATTTCAGAAGATCTTACACGGCCATGGCTCGCCTTGCTGACATTCAGCGGCGACACCATCTGCCGGTCAGACGTCTTATTTGCGATTGCCCGACGCGATGGAACTCAACCTTCTATATGCTTGATAGGCTGCTCCAGCAGAAACGTGCAGTTAACGTCTACCTGTATGAACTCTGCGAAAGAAACGGTTCTGGGGAGCTGGGTTTTTTTTCACCGCGCCAGTGGCTGCTCATGCGCGACACATGCAGACTTCTGCGGCCATTTGAGGAGATCACCAAACTGGTCAGTCGCAGCCATGGCGCCATCAGTGACATGGTACCTTATGCCTTCTTTCTGGAGCGTGCATTGCGTCGTGTCATTGATCAGGCTGTGGAGGAGCAGGAGCGGGAAGATGAGGAAGTCGCAATGCTGGATGAATTCCCAGGGGGGGCTACTCTATCTGAGACAAGTCAACAACAGGAGTCTGATGAGGAGTCAGAGGAGGATGGTGCCGGGGCGGATGAGCAGGAGCAAGAAGAGCATGCTTTAAACCTTTCTGGGATCCCTGTTGTGCGAGGATGGGGAGAGGAGAATGAAGAGGACGACATTATCCTGGATGATGAGCAGGAGCCAGGCCACCACACCGCTTCCACTTTAGTGCAAATGGGGGCCTTCATGCTCCAGTGTTTTAATAGGGACCCCCGTATAAAAAGCATGAGGGTCAAGGACCAGTACTGGGTGGCAACGTACTTAGACCCCCGGTACAAACACAAAATGGCGGAAATGTTACCGCCGTCGCAGAGGGCTGTCAGAATGCAGCACTTCCAGGCCTTGCTTCGAGAAATGCTGCATTCTGCTTTTGCGTGCGCTGGCAGAGGAGCAATTCCCACTCCCAGAGAAGGATTTGCGGGTACCAATCCAACAGCGCCTGCAAGAAGAGGCCGGTTTGAAGATGTGTTGGTGACTTCGGATATGAGGTCATTCTTTCAGCCGACCCATCGACAGGTGTCATCCGGATCCAGCATCAGGGAACGCCTAGACCGTCAGGTGTCCGACTACATTGGGTTAACGGCCGATGTGGACGCTCTGAGGAGTGATGAACCCCTAGACTACTGGGTGGGCAGGCTTGACCTCTGGCCAGAGCTTGCCCAATTTGCAATCGAACTGTTGGCTTGCCCCTCATCCAGTGTCCTGTCCGAAAGGACGTTCAGCGCAGCAGGGGGGATTGTGACCGATAAGCGTACTCGCCTAGCTCACCACAGTGTTAACTACCTCACATTTCTAAAAATGAATGAGGCATGGATCTCGGAGGAATTCAACACATGTGATCAGTAGACCATGTATATGTCTATAAACAATTTTTGGAATCAAGCACACAGACCTTCTTAATTCATTTGGCTCACTTCCCTGACCCAAAAAAGCACACCGTACTATATGCCCCTACCCTCCTCTTTGAAGAGGTTGAGCGGTGTCATATTTCTACTGGGGCTGCTTATTATGAGGGGTTCCCACCATCCCTGTGCTGTGCTGACTTCCTCCTGGGTGTTCTTATTATGAGGGGCTCCCACCATCCCTGTGCTGTGCTGACTTCCTCCTGGGGGTTCTTATTATGAGGGGATCACACCATCCCTGTGCTGTGCTGACTTCCTCCTGGGGCTGCTTACGGTGCTGCTGTCAGCGCTGTATGTCACGGAGCTGCTGTCAGCGCTGTATGTCACGGAGCTGCTGTCAGCGCTGTATGTCACGGAGCTGCTGTCAGCGCTGTATGTCACGGAGCTGCTGTCAGCGCTGTATGTCACGGAGCTGCTGTCAGCGCTGTATGTCACGGAGCTGCTGTCAGCGCTGTATGTCACGGAGCTGCTGTCAGCGCTGTATGTCACGGAGCTGCTGTCAGCGCTGTATGTCACGGAGCTGCTGTCAGCGCTGTATGTCACGGAGCTGCTGTCAGCGCTGTATGTCACGGAGCTGCTGTCAGCGCTGTATGTCACGGAGCTGCTGTCAGCGCTGTATGTCACGGTGCTGCTGTCAGCGCTGTATGTCACGGAGCTGCTGTCAGCGCTGTATGTCACGGAGCTGCTGTCAGTGCTGTATGTCACGGAGCTGCTGTCAGCGCTGTATGTCACGGAGCTGCTGTCAGCGCTGTATGTCACGGAGCTGCTGTCAGCGCTGTATGTCACGGTGCTGCTGTCAGCGCTGTATGTCACGGAGCTGCTGTCAGCGCTGTATGTCACGGAGCTGCTGTCAGCGCTGTATGTCACGGAGCTGCTGTCAGCGCTGTATGTCACGGAGCTGCTGTCAGCGCTGTATGTCACGGAGCTGCTGTCAGCGCTGTATGTCACGGTGCTGCTGTCAGCGCTGTATGTCACGGAGCTGCTGTCAGCGCTGTATGTCACGGAGCTGCTGTCAGTGCTGTATGTCACGGAGCTGCTGTCAGCGCTGTATGTCACGGAGCTGCTGTCAGCGCTGTATGTCACGGAGCTGCTGTCAGCGCTGTATGTCACGGTGCTGCTGTCAGCGCTGTATGTCACGGAGCTGCTGTCAGCGCTGTATGTCACGGAGCTGCTGTCAGCGCTGTATGTCACGGAGCTGCTGTCAGCGCTGTATGTCACGGAGCTGCTGTCAGCGCTGTATGTCACGGAGCTGCTGTCAGCGCTGTATGTCACGGTGCTGATGTCAGTGCTCTGTATTACGGTGCTGCTGTCAGTGCTCTGTATCTCCTGCACCCTCTTGTTTGCCTACCCTGGTCCCTGACCTTCCCTCTCCTCCATTGCCTTCATTAGCTCCATAGTCCTGAATTGTCAGAACAATTTCCCAAATAAAAAAAAAATGCTTGTAGTTATCGATCCCAAATTCACCTCATACATGTATTATGCTATTGTCCAGGTGGTGGGACTACGTGCTACCCCCTAATAATTACCCCGTGGCCGCAAATTCGACCTAAAGGTTTGCGAAATTCGCCTCCCATTGAAGTCAATGGAGCCCGCGGCGAACGGTCGTTTTCGCGAACGTTTGTGTCCGTTCGCGTTTCGCGTTCGCGAAACGTCCCGTCGGAAGTTCGTCCATCACTATTAGGAGCATCTGTGTTCTAAATTTAGAAGAGTCGTGCAAGCATTGTGCTTGAACAACCCTTTGTTACTCCCCCTCAGTGTGTCAGAACATCCCTACTGACCTTACCCAAACTAAGAACAGTTAAAAGATGTGGTACATTATTCTGCTTGTGCAGTAAGGTATTTCAAGGAATCATGATGGCGGGCAGTAGCCATAGCAAGCTGGCAGGCTTGTTTACTGCTGTAATTGGCATCTATGTGTTACCTCCTATTATGAATTATTGTTTATCTCATGAATAAAGACTAATGTGATTATTAACACAGTGCAATTTATTTTTTCTATGAAACGTGAAGAACAAAAGGGTAATATATGAATATTTGCAGTATAAGGGCCACTATGCTGGTCAGAGATTTTTTTTCAGCATGTTGGAAAAATGATCATTGTTTAAAACAGAACTAAACCTTCCTATCATTTACATCCGAGGAAGCTTCCATCTCTTAATCTGCAGTTGCAACAAGCAACTGTGATAGTTATTATTCACGGCAAGCCTGGATTTCTGAAACAGTTAGTGATATTAAAGGCATTTTTATTTTGTTTTGAAATAACAAACATGTCATACCAGCTCTGTGCAGTGGTTTTGCACAGAGCAGCCCTGATCCTCCTCTTTTCGGATCCACCACTGGCCCCACCCTCACACCGAGTGCTCCCAGAGCAAGCAGCTTGCAGTGGGAAAATCCAAGCAGGCTCACTCCCGAGCCGCTGCTCTGCATGTTCATTCACACACAGAGCCGCAACTCAGCCCCACCCCCACTCTCTTTTAATTTGTTCACTGGCTGTGATTGACAGCAACGGGAGCCATTGTCTCAGCCAATCGGGAGGGAGAGTCCCCGGGGAGCCTAGGTTCTCGTGCACATCACTGGATCGCCATGGGGCTCAGGGAGGCTGGGGGGCTGCTTCACAGAGAAGGCTTTTTTACCTTCATGAATTGAATGCATGAAGGTAAAAAACCTTGAGCCTTTAGAACCACATTAAATAATTTAGTTTCACTTTACGTTTGAAATAATTTGGAAAATAAACCTGATAAAATAATTCTTCCATCATGTAATTTATTTATTTATTACAGGTATTACTTTAGCTCCAACAATTTGCACGGCACTTTAGACATATTGTACATTCACATTAGTTCGTACCCTCAATCTAAGGTTCCTACCTCACATGAATACATACACATACTAGGACCAATTAGACAGCACTATTATCTACCAGAGTGTGGGAAAAAACACACACAAGCACAGGGAGAACATGCAAACTCCATGCAGGTAGTGTCCTCTTTGGTATTTAAACCAAGGACCTGACCCCAGTGCTGCAGGGAAGATGTGTTAACCACTAATCCATGGTTCTGAAACAAAAGCAAGCTATAATCAAATGTTTTTTTTTGTTGCTATAAATGAGTTGCTTGTGTATGTTGATCTGACCGCTAGCGAAGTGAATAACTCCAGTTCTTAGAAAGAACACATTGTGAAATCAGGCCTTTGAGATTATACTTTACGTATTCATCTGTTTGTTCGCTCAGAAAGCATCCAAAATGACCACACTCTGTTCCTTTTAGTTCAACATTGTGACAACATAAGGGTGCTAAACCCTTAAAGAAGTATGGCCAAAGCTCTTTTGGCCATACTTCTGTAGGTCACAAGAGAGCACTTAGTTCTGCACTCCCGTAGCCCAGATTCAGCTGACAGCAGGCTAAAGCCCACTTTAGCCTGCCTGGGATCCCCACAGTGCCGGGACAAGGTAATCTAGAGCCCAGGGCGAACATGTCAAATTGCGCCCCCCCCCCCCCTCCCGATAATGTATAAGCATTATGTGTCAGCAACCCCCCCCCCCCAAAAAATCGAGCACTAATCTGCACGCTTACCCCATAGGCATAAATTTTCCCTCCTCCCAATACAAATCCACCCCTGCTGAAGTCCCCTTCCCAGCACAAATCTCGCCCCCAGCTCAATTCCTCTCATTTCCCACATGCCCTCCACACAAATCCACCCCCCACATGAAAAAAATCCCCCCTCCTAGTACAAATCTTCTACCCCTCAAATTTCCCCTCTGAGAACAAATCCTCTCCCCCTACGCCAAATCCCTCCCCTCCTTTCTAGCACAAGTTCTCCCTAATCCCCCGTTTTAGCACAACTCATCCCAATCATCCCTGCTAGCACAAATCCCACCCCCCCCCCCCCAAAAAAAAAATTAACAAAATCCACTTCTACCATAAATCCTCTCCGCCTTACTACATTACCTTTTTAAGCTCACCAAAACTCCCCCTAGCACAAATCTCCCCCCCCAACAGAAAATACCCTGAAATCACTATTCTTAGCACATCTCCCCAAATTTCCCCTCCTAGAATGATTCTTATCCCCTGCCGCCCCCAAATTCCATCTCCCAACACAAATCCCCTTCTCCCAACCTCCTTGGGGTGCCCCCCCACCTCACATGATACCACAGTGCACAAGGCAGCTGCCAATCCTGCCCACCCCTTGACCCGGGCCTTATATCCCGATATTATTGTCAAGATCCACCTTGATGACTGAGTGAAGCAGTGCGCTGCTAAGAGCCTGGGCTAGCCGCCCCCGCCCTCTCCACAATTCAGAGCACTAGTGAGCACTGGAGAGGCAGAGCACAGAGCAGTGACTGCCCAGACCAGAGAACTGAGCGATTGAATCTGATCACTCAGTTCAAAGTGTAGAGAATATATGTTTTTTTTTTCTTTCCCGCACCTCCTTTAATTTTATATATAAAAAGCGGGGATGCCTGAAATGGTTGCTCAATGTTCCTTGTGATATGCAAAACTAAACAAAGAAAAGCAAGAGGATCTGTGTGTGTGCAGGTGCTTGGAAGCCCGCTGGATGTTAGTGTACATAGTCTTGTAAACTCCAATGCTTCTTTGTTTCGGAGTTAATCCCTGCATGCACGTACAATTTACTTCCTCCTGAGTGTGAAACTTTTGCGATTAGGGATTACATCATATGTCGATTACTGTATATGACAAGCTGTACATGGCATCTAAAGCCCGGAGTTTTACAACCAGCATATTGTCAGCTTCTGGGCCGTACACATGGACTGAATATCGGGCAATATTGGCAGGTTTAATAGAAACAGCCGACATTTGGCCTATGTGTACAGGGGCCGGTCTGACAGCAGCTTGCATGGGGCATGACCGAAAAAGGTCTGCCGATCGGCATCAGATCGACACTTTCAGCGAATGGCTGAAAGCGCTGACCGGTGTGTTCTGGCAACCCCCATGTCCGAACACAATGGCTCAGCGGGGGGAGATCGCTGTACTAACATCATATAGTTGCTACAGGATCTCCTACCAAGATCTTCAGATTATTTTATTTTTTTCCGTTCAGCCTGCTGGGTTAAAGGAAAAAAACTTACAGCGTGTACCAGGCTTTACCATACATATGCATGGGGCCTACAGACACTTTTATTGTGGTGGCAATTAGCAGTATGCTAATACTGAAATATATATATATATATATATATATATATATATATATATATATATATATCATATATACAGTTGCAAAAATAAGTATGTGAACCCTTTTGGAATTTGTCATAAAATGTGATTTGATCTTCATCTAAGGCCGCGTACACACGCGCGGACTGTTGGCCCAACTTTGTCCGTCCAACAGTTTGAGCGAACAGTCCGCTCAAACTTAGCATGGACGGACATGGCCACACACGACGGACGAACAGTTTGCTGAAACCGTGCGCGATGACGTGAACGGCACGTACGACGGGACGAAAAATACGACGTCCTATACACTGCAATGCAACCTTCCGACGTGGAAATCCTTTCTGAGCATGCGCGAGACTTAGTTGGCCGAACAAGCCTACACACGAGCGAACAGTCCGCTGAAACAAGGTTTCAGCGGACAGTTTTTCGGAATTTCCGTAAGACCTTGTTCGGCCAACTGTCCGCTGAAACTGTCCGCTGAAGCCCCACACACGAGCGGACTGTCCGCCCAAACACTGTTCAGCGGACAAGGTTGGGCGAACAGTCCGCGCGTGTGTACGCGGCCTTAGTCACAACAATAGACAATCACAGTCTGCTTAAACTAATAAAACACAAAGAATTAAATGTTACCATGTTTTTATTGAACACACCATGTAAACATTCACAGTGCATGTGGAAAAAGTATGTGAACCCTTGGATTTAATAACTGGTTGAACCTCCTTTGGCAAACTCCTTTTAACGTTTCCTGTAGTTGCATATCAGACGTGCACAACGGTCAAGAGTAATTCTTGACCATTCCTCTTTACAGAACTGTTTCAGTTCAGCAATATTCTTGGGATGTCTGTCGTGAATCGCTTTCTTGAGGTCATGCCACAGCATCTCAATTGGGTTGAGGTCAGAACTCTGATTGGGCCACTCCAGAAGGCGTATTTTCTTCTGTTTAAGCCATTCTGTTGTTGATTTACTTCTATGCTTTGGGTCGTTGTCCTGTTTCAACACCCATCTTCTGTTGAGCTTCAGCTGGTGGACAGATGGCCTTAAGTTCTCCTGCAAAATGTCTTGATAAAATTGGGAATTCATTTTTCCTTCGATGATAGCAATCTGTCCAGGCCCTGACACAGCAAAGCAGCCCCAAACTATGATGCCCCCACCACTATACCTCAAAGTTGGGATGAGGTTTTGATGTTGGTGTGCTGTGCCTCTTTTTCTCCACACATAGTGTTGTGTGTTTCTTCCAAACTCAACTTTGGTTTCATCTGTCCACAGAATATTTTGCCAGTACTGCTGTGGAACATCCAGATGCTCTTGTGCAAACTGTAAACGTGCAGCAATGTTTTTTTTAGACAGCACTGGCTTCCTCTGTGGTATCCTCCCATGAAATCCATTCTTGTTTAGTGTTTTACATATCGTAGATTCGCTAACAGGGATGTTAGCATATGCCAGAGACTTTTGTAAGTCTTTAGCTGACACTCTAGGATTCTTCTTCACCTCATTGAACAGTCTGTGCTGTGCTCTTGCAGTCATCTTTACACGACGCCCACTCCTAGGGAAAGTAGCAGCAGTGCTGAACTTTCTCCATTTATAGACAATTCGTCTTACCGTGGACTGATGAACGGCAAGGCTTTTGGAGATACTTTTATAACTCTTTCCAGCTTTATGCAAGTCAACAATTCTTAATCGTAGGTCTTCTGAGAGCTCTTTTGTGTGAGGCATCATTTACATCAGGCAATGTTTCTTGTGAAAAGTAAACCCAGAACTGGTGTGTGTTTTTTATAGGGCAGGGAAGCTGTAACCAACACCTCCAATCTCATCTCATTGATTGGACTCCAGTTGGCTGGCACCTCACTCCAATTAGCTCTCGGAGATCTCATTAGTATAGGTGTTAACATACTTTTTCCACCTGCACTGTGAATGTTTACATGGTGCTTTCAATAAAAACATGGTAACATTTAATTCTTTGTTTGTTATTAGTTTAAACAGACTGTGATTGTCTATTGTTGTGACTTAGATGAAGATCAGATCACATTTTATGACCAATTTGTGCAGAAATCCATATCATTCCAAAAGGGTTCATATACTTTTTTTTGCAACTGTATAAGAATATATTTCAGTGATGCTGTTTGGGATACTTCTGGGTATGTGGCATGTGGCCCTTTCTCCATTTTCTCTTGCGTATATACTATCCGATGAGAGTGCATAACAAACATCCAAGAGTCCAAAGTGTTTAATGATAAAAATACTTCATAGCAGAAAAATCAACGTGTTTCAGGAGCCGGATTCCCCCTTCTGCAGGGGAGCAGGAAGGTTTTTTATTGCATGCAATGGGGTTGATTTTCTAAAGCTGCAGAGTGCAAAATCTGTTGCAGCTGTGCATGCTAGCCAATCAACTTCCAGGTTTTTTTGGCAAAGCTTAAATGAACAAGCCAAAGTTAGAAGCTGATTGGCTACCATGCACAGCTGCACTCTCCAGTTTTAGTAAATCAACCCCAATGTCTCTTCTGCAATAAAAGAAACCTGTTCGCCTGCTTGCAGTCTTCTTTGGAAAGCACAATGAGCTACGTTTACATTCCAGCACAGCGCGTATGTACAGGGATAACTGAACCTCTGTGTATGCGCAGAAGTGACATCATCCAGCGCTGGCCAACAAAGACGCTTGCAGCCCAGCACACAGCTGAAGCTGAATAGAAGAAGCTATTGCCAGTAAGCAACTTCAGGCTGTTGAAGGAGAGGCATCATGCAGGTTAGCTCAGTTTTAAATAGACACAGATGAGTAGGTACCAGACTGTGTTTTTGGCATTGTTAGCAAGTGCACTATAGGACTTCCTTCTATGTGACAGTGTTTGGTATTTGCCCACTCAAGCACCCCGCAGGCTAATATTATCTTAAAGCTTAACAAAGCATGGGTTCATTTTAATGATGTTTAAATGTTCCAAATTTGCAGTAAATACCTACTAAATCTCTTTGAAAGTTACATTTGAGCTGTTCTTGCCTAGACCACTAAGTTCAACAAACTTCTACTGTGTGCTGCAGTCACTATTTGGGTATTCTGGCAGCCGCAGGTGCCAGCTGTCAGAATACTGTTTTGGGGAGTCTATGGATTGCATTTAATCAGCCAAGTGAGTATAGCAAGGTTTGAGGTGGACCTTGCATGGTAACAGAAGGTCTTTAAAAAAGCCATTTGTAAAAATGCTTCTGGAAGGCACAGGAGACGCCACTCTTCCTCGCTGCTGCCTCCTAAAATATCTGGCCACTCAAAACCCTCTAAGAATGCACACTTGCAATGGGCTTGTGTGCATTCTTGTAGGATTTTGATCTCCTAGCTCTGCAGGAATAATGGCGAAATCACCCATGCTTCCAGGAAGTGTTGGATTTCGGGCCGTGGTAAGTCATTTTTTTGGGTGATCTGTTTAACAATGGTGTTTTAAAGCCATATGTGTTGATAGGGGCAGGGGGCTTGCAAGAAAAAAAAAAATGAACCTTCTGTTTGGCAGGTGCTTTAAAGCGGAACTAAAGTCAATATACTTACCTCCTCTCTAGCTTCCAAAGTCCATGAGATGTTCCTTGCCAGTGCTGGAATCTTCTCCCCGAGGGACGATCTTTGGGCATTCTCATTGGCTGGTGCAGAATGGCATAACTTCTGAGTAAACAAAACAAAAAAGGAAGGCGCACTGACCTAGTGCATTACCATAAAAAAAGCTTTATTCAGAACAGAACAAATAGCAAAATGGCTACTCACAAACGAGTATTGATAACAAGCGATGGCTTGTTTTGGCTCTGAAGAAAAGGGGTTCTCCCCCTGAAACGCGTCAGACATTTACGTTGGGGTGTTCATCAATCAATCTACCTGACATCAGATCTGGATGTGTCGATGTTTGGTGCGATGGATCCATTTGTATTGATCATGCCTTTTATCAATACTCGTTTGTGAGTAGCCATTTTGCTATTTGTTCTGTTCTGAATAAAGCTTTTTTTATGGTAATGCACTAGGTCAGTGCACCTTCCTTTTTTGTTTTGTTTTTCCAGTATTTGAATACCCAATATTCTAAGGAGGGCTGCAAGACCTTTTTGACACTACCATCTTAAACTGTTGGTATCACACTTTGAAGATCGGGACACCAGAGCGCAGGAGAAGTTGTCTCTTTCTATAACTTCTGAGTATGCACAGGAGTCTGTCATCCCAATACCAATGGACTATGCCGAAGATGTAAGCTGAGCTGCACATGCTCCGTTTATATCCAGCAGAATGCACCTGAGTAGGCAGATACTGTAGGTGTATTTTATTACATTACAGACAATGCAAGTCTCGCGATAAATAGCCTGCCTGCTCACAAGTTTTAGAAAAATGCCTTCAGTTCTGCAAACCTACAGTGCATCCAGCTTCACTTTTTTCCACATTATGTTATGTTACAGCCTTATTCCAAAATTGATTAAATGCATTATTTTCCTCAAAATTCTACAAACAATACTCCATATTGACAACATGAAGGACGTTTGTTTGAAATCTTTACAAATTTATTAAAAATAAAAAAAAATAAAAAATCACATGTACATAAATATTCACAGCCTTTGCCATGACACTCAAAATTGAACTCAGGTGCATCTGGTTTCCAGTGATCCTCCTTGAGAATTTTCTACAACTTGATTGGAGTCCACCCGGGGTAAATTTAGTTGATTGGACATTATTTGGAAAGGCACTCACCTGCCTATATAAGGTCCCACTGTTAACAAAGCATGTCAGAGCACAAACCAAGCCATGAAGTCCAAGAAATTGTCTGTAGACATCCGAGACAGGGTTGTATCAAGGCATAGATCTGGGGAAGAGTACAAAAACATTTCTGCAGCATTGAAGGTCCCAATAAGCACAGTGGCCTCCATCATCTGTAAATTGAAGACATTTGGAATTACCAGGACTCTTCCTAGAGTGGGTCGCGTGGCCAAACTGACCAAGAACCCAATGGTCTTCACCAATTAGGCCTGTACAGTAGAGTGGCCAGACGGAAGCCACTCCTCAGTAAAAGGCACAAGGCAGCCTGCCTGGAGTTTGAAAAAAGGCACCTGAAGTACTCTCAGACCATGAGAAACAAAATTTTCTAGTCTGATGAAACAAAGAGTGGACTCTTTGGCCTGAATGGCAAGTGTCATATCTGGAGGAAACCAGGCACTGCTCATCATCTGGGCAGTACCATCCCTACAGTGAAGCATGGTGGCGGCAGTATCATACTGTGGGGATGTTTTTCAGTGGTAGGAACAAGCAGACTAGTCAGGATCTAGGGAAAGATGAATGCAGCACTGCAGAGAGACATCCTTGATGAAAACCTGCTCCCCTTTTGGGCGAAGTTCTGCTTTAACCTGTTGGCGCTGAGCACATGCAAATACACTCACGGCTCAGTGACTTGCGGATAACAGAAACCTCCCAATCGCTGCTTGCGATTGGGAGTTTTCCGATCATGTGACGGCTGTGACAGCCAATCATGGTGGTCACATGGCCAAATGCCCTGCCCCGCCTCCCGGCATTTTAAAGATCCTAATCACCTCAATATAAGGCCAAATTTCAGTGCTGTCACATTTTGAATGACAATTCTGCGGTTATGCAACGCTGTACCCAAATTATTTTTTTTATAATTTTCTTCCCACAATTAGAGCTTTCTTTTGGTGGTATTTACTCACCGCTGGGTTTGTCATTTTTTGCAAAAAAATGAAAAAAGACCAAAAATTTTGAAACATTTCTGTCACAAAACGTAAATAATTAATTAATTTTTCTCCTTCACAGATGGGCGCTGATGAGGCTGCACTGATGGGCACTGATAGGCTGTATTGATGGGCACTGATGATGTGGCACTGAAGGGCACTGATGGAGTGACACTGATGAGGGTGCACTAATATGCAGCACTGATGAGCACAGATAGGCGGCCCTAATGGGCACTGATATGCAGCACTGATGAGTACTGATATCAGGTACTGTTGGGCACTGACAGTCCGAACTTTTGGGCAATGATAGGTGTCACAGAAATGCGGCACTGAAAGGCAGCGCTGATTGGCATCTCTGATGGGCACAAATTGGCATCCCTGATGGGCACAGACTGGTGTCACTGATGGGGCTTCATTGTAATTGTAATAATAACCAATACAAGTCTCCCCTGTTCGAAGATGCCACTGATCGGCTCTCCTCACCTCACACTCTTTCAGTGTGAATCAAGGAGAGCTGATAAACAGCATCTCCTTGTTTACATGTGATTGGCTGTGATTGGACACAGCTGATCACATGGGTGAAAAGCTGCGGCTCTGTACCAAGATTGGGGTCACACCATGTCACCGTGCTGCGCCTCCTCCCCCCCACGGTCATGCGATTGTTGAATGAGAGCTTCCCCGCCATTTGTCTATGGGCGGGGGGCAGTTAAAGGGGTGGCGGGAGCCGGCGCTAATGTTGGCCACAGATGAATAGAATTTCATAAGAAAAGTCTTAGGAAAATTCTTACGAACATTCGTTTGTCCTTCTAAATATTTCGTTTGCTTTTAACATTTGATTTTGGAATGAATAGACTTTACAGAACAAAAACCACATACACTGTAAGGTCTCATTCACACGGACATTCCAATAGGAACCTCCATTCTTCTCTATGGAGCAGTGGATGTCAGCGGACATGAGTCTGCTGACACCCGCCAGTATTCGATACGGCCCGCTAAAAACAGACGGATGGGGATCCCTATCCATCTGGCAGGTCAGATGACAATCGAATAGAAACCGACAGGCAATCCATTTCCATCTGACCAGGGGCGGACTGACAACTCATGGGGCCCCCAGGCAATAGGAGATTATGGGGCCCCCGGGCAATAGAAGATTATGGGGCCCCGGGCAATAGGAGATTATGGGGACCCCAGGCAATAGATTATGGGGCCACACAGTATACACACACACACATATAATATACACACACACAATATACACACAGTATACACACACAGAATACACATATACACACTGAAAAGGTGTGAGGCGGGGCAGCTATAATCTTGGGATTTTTAAAAAACACAGATTTTTACATACTGTCCCTGGTTTTATTGATGCTGGTAACCCGGATGGGGCCCCTTAGTGGCATGGGGCCCTCAGGCAGTGCCCGAGTGCTCAAATGGTCAGTCTGCCCCTGCATCTAACCACCCCATAGAGAACAGCGGGACTGTGTTTGTGTCCGCTTTGCATCAGCGGAGCAGACCCGTCACCCACCTGCGCAGCGGGGATTATCCAGTGTCCGCCCTGTGGGAAAGGAGCTTAAAAAATCCCCAACCTGCTCTTTTGAATTTTCTCGTCACTGCAGTCGAAAATAAACTTTGATATCACCCCAATAATGATTAGAAAAATGGACAAACTTTCTTAGAACCTTCTTTTGCTGAGAATTTTCATTTGAAATTCTACCCATCTACGGCCAGTTTTACATCTTTTATTTTCAAAGGATGAAGAGAGCATCAGGAGAGCAAAAAGGAAGGAAAGTATATGTGTCTATGGTGGTCTGCAATAAAGTAAACCTGTTGCTTTGCTTTTCATGGGCATAGCACAGATTCACTTTAAAGCATCTACCTTGTCGGAGGGTTTCTGCCCATCCAGAAGGAGGTCATGTCATAGATACTTTAGCCATACACGTGCACCATTCACAAGCAGCCCACAGGACAGGTAATCCTTTGCAGCCTGCCGCTGCAGCAGGATGGGTTAAACACTTAGTATAAGAGCTTTGCTTTGTGCTCTGCTATTTGACTGCAGTGTAGCTCAGCCAGGATTAGCAGTCAGTCTCGCGTGGATTGTGACCGGCAGGTGGCGAGTGTCTTTGGCCTGGTAACAGATTCACTGACAGTGCCGCACGTGTCCTCTGCAGTGCCTAACGCTTTCTGCCCAACCCTCACATGTACACATTGATACACACATGTGCAGACAGGAATGTCGCGGTGCAAACAAAGGCTTGCACACAGAAGAACAGACTTGTAACAGTTATTCTCAAAGCGTGCATGTTATTGGGGGGGATAAAAGCATGAAGGCAATCCAAGGCCAGGCTCATAAACAGTGCACAGAAGCCACAAGCATATAACAAACACGCCTGTCACGCATCCATTCTACCTCTGCCATGTGCATGCAAGCTGGCATATTATTTACGCCACAGAATGAGACCAGGGCTCGGCTGCTAATCTCTGGGTAACCGGAGCAGGCAGGATGCCAGCATGGGAGGTAGTGATTACAAGCAGCTACTCAATGGCTCTCTGCAGCAATCCACGTGACACTGGGCATGTTTAGCTGCCACTTTATACCCAGAGCACATGAAATCTGCTTAGGCGACACCTGATGGCATCAAATCTTCCCTTTTTAATACTGCACTGACTGCACAGCAATCCTTGTTGCAAAAAGGATTCATCGAAATTTTGTTTTATGACTGTAAATGGGGCTTTTTCACAGCAATGCAGTTTTTTAAGGGCATATTCCGCCTTTGGACAAAAAAATAATAATAAGTGCACACATATTGAAAAATCAAAAATTGCACATTTATTGATTTTTTTTTTTTTTTTGCATTGGAGCCTGAAAAGCGCAGCAACTGTGATTATCATTGTGGGTGCAATGCA
Organism: Lithobates pipiens; assembly: GCF_037356315.1. NCBI lineage: Eukaryota > Metazoa > Chordata > Amphibia > Anura > Ranidae > Lithobates > Lithobates pipiens. Next base: position 164,937,269 of record NW_027507789.1, read on the forward strand.
CACGCTTCTACAGGCTATTCCTCCAGCCCCAGGTCTGTACCAAGGTATGGACCTTTGGGTATGGGGCTGGAGGACTATAAGGCTAGGTTCATACCTATGCAGTTGGCCCATTTTCCATATGCATTTTGTGGTGCGTGTTGTGTTTTTGTACCTGTGTTTTTCTGGGGGTTTTTTGTGATTTTTTTTGTGTTGGCCAATGCAATAGTTTTGCAGGGCAGCATGGGAAGTCTGTATTCAGTGGGAGGTGTTTGCAATGAAGCATGGTCAAAATACGGTCCACAAATCGCAGCAGAAACGCGAGTAAAATGTAGGACACACGCAGCACTTGCGTTTTAGATGTGGGCTCATTGAAATCTATTGGACCAAAAATGCTGCGGGGAAAGAAGTGCCACCCCCTTTCTAAAAAAAATGCGCCTGCAGGAACCACATAGATGTGAACGTTAACCATAGGAAATCATGTTAAATAACTTGAACTGCATTTCTGCAAAACACAAACTGCACTAGAACATGCGATAGTGTGAACTTAGCCCAAGGCTGAGTTCACACCTATGCAGTTTGCAGTTGGTCTGTTTCCTATATGCATTTTGCGGTGCGTATTGCATATTTGTACCTGCATTTTTAATGCGTTTTGCATTATTGATGTTGGTCAATACAATAATTTTGCAGGGCAGCATGAGAAGTCTGTTTTCAGTGAAGGTGTTTATAGTGAAGTTAAAAGTGCGAGCCACAAAACGCAGGCAAAACGCAGGACACAAGCAGCACTTGCATTTTGGATGCATGTCCATTGAAGTCTATTGGACCAAAAACTCAAAACACTGCGGTGAAAAGTCCCAGACCCTTCCTAAAAAACACGCCCACAGAAACTGCATAGATGTGAATGTTACCCATAGGAAATCATGTTAAATGGCTTGCTCTTCACTTCTGCAAAAGCAAGTCGAACTAGAAAACACAACATCCCACTGGCACGTACACATGATCTGAAAATCGGACGAAAAATACCGCTTTCGATTCGATCGTACGATAATCGGATTGTTAGTACAGAGCTTTTGAGAGCCGATCACGACAATTCATCCGATATTATTTGATCGGACATGCACGAAAATTTTCCTCGCATGATACCAGATCGTACGATTTTCATTTAGTCAGTACAGTTGTCGTCCAAAAATACAATACAAATACATTACAACACATGACATCACTTCTGATTTTTTTTTTTTTCTGTCGTACTAGAATTTTTGTAATCTATTCAATTTCTAATTGCGGCTATTAAGCGAAAAAAGTATGATCTGTCGTACGATATTTGGATCATGTGTTAGGCTGGATTCACACCTATGCATTTTTAGTGCTTTTTGCATTTTGCAGATTTGCACTACAGAACGTGTTTCATAGGAAACCATGTTAAATGGACTGTATTGCAAATGGGCTTGGTTTGCACATGTGCAGTTTTCAGTTGGTGTTTGCAGTGAAGCATGGTCAAAAACACAGGCTACAAAACGTGTTTTGAAAGCGGGCCCATTGAGGTCTTTTGGACCAAAAATGCAAAACGCTGTGGGGAAAGAAGTCCCAGACCCTTTCCAGGAACCACATAGATGTGAACGTTACCCATAGGAAATCATGTTAAATGGCTTTCTGCAAAACGCAAGTCGCAATAAAAAATGCGATAGTGTGACCCTAGCCTAAATGATGTTACTGCACTTGTGCTCCTCTATGATCTATGAGTCCCTCTGGGACTCAGGAAAGAGACTCAGATCCTGTGTGCACAAGTAAATATTATTATTTATTATTGTACATGCAGGATGGATGCATGATTGCATGCTCATATCCTTTAGAACAGGAGTCTCCAAACTTCCTAAACAAAAGGCCATGTTTACAGTCCTTTAGACTTTGTGGGGGGGGGGGGGGGGGGGCAGAGTGTGACCAGCAGAAGTAGAAAAAGCCCTGAAATCAGTGGAGTAAACAATGCTCCATCTTTGGTATTATTATACAGGATTTATATAGCGCCAACAGTTTGCGCATCCCTTTACAACATGAGGGAAGACAGTGCAGTTACATTACAATTAAATACAGGGGGAATTAGGGGGCCCTTCTTGTTGGAGCTTACAATCTGGGGGGGGGGGGGGATAGTAATAGTGCTCCATCATTGGTGCCAGTGGGTGGAATAGTGCCCCATCACTGGTGTCATTGACAGAAATAGTGCCCCGTCACTGTTGTCATTGGCAGGAATAGGGCCCCATCATTGATGTAATTGGCAGGAATAGTGCCCCATCATTGGTGTCAGTGGCAGGAATAGTGCCCCATCGTTAGTGTCAGTGGGAGGAATGGTACCCCATCATTAAGTGTCATTGGCAGGAATTGTTCCCCATCATTGGTGTCACTGGGAGAAATAGTGCCCCATCATTGATGTCAGAGACACAAAAAGTGCCCCATTGTTGGTGTCAGTGGGAAGAACAATGCCCCAATGTTGATGTGAGTTTGAATAGTGCCCCAAGGGCTGGATACAGGCAAGCAAAGGGCCGCATCTGGCACCCGGGCCACAGTTTGGAGACCATTGCTTTAGAACTTCAGGCCCCACATGTACAGTATTTGGACTTTTCATACCTGTAGTAATGTATTTTATAACAGTTTACTGTGTGAACTTCTTTTTCACACATTTATGTGTGCTTTTAAGTAGACATGTGCAAAAGGAAAAAAATTGTTTAGTTTCGTTTCGTTTTAATTCGTTAATTCATTAATTTCGTTTAGTTATATTCGTTAACTTCCTTAAATTCGTTTTCTACCGAATTCGAAAAATCGGCCACATTCGAAAATATTTCAACCAAATTCGAAAATATTTCTACCGGATTCGAAATGATTTCAACATGATTCGACATTATTTCAACCGCATTCGAAATGATTTCAACATGATTCCACATTATTTCAACCGCATTCGAAATGATTTCAACATGATTCGAAATGATTTCAACCGCATTCGAAATGATTTCAACATGGTTCGAAATTATTTCAACCGCATTCGAAATAATTTCAACCGCATTCGAAAATATTTTGTGACCTGACTTTAGGGCCATGTATCTCGGGGTCACTTGGTGCTAGAAACTCCAAATTTGGATATGTAGTGCTAGTACTATTGTGTTTGCACACCAAATTTGGGATTTCTAGCTATAAGTGACCTCGAGATATGTGGCCCCAAAATTGGGTCACAAAATGTCATTCTCTGCTGCAGAAAAGTGCTTGACATTTTGTGACCCGAATTTGGGGCCACGTATCTCGGGATCACTTGGTGCTAGAAACTCCAAATTTGGTATGCAAACACAACAATACTAGCACTACAGCATATCCAAATTTAGAGTTTCTAGCACCAAGTGACCCCGAGATACATGGCCCTAAAGTCGGGTCACAAAATATTTTCGAATGCGGTTGAAATAATGTCGAATCATGTTGAAATCATTTCGAATGCGGTTGAAATCATTTTGAATCATGTTGAAATAATTTTGAATCTGGTATTGAGTCGAATTTCGGCCGAATTCGGTTGAATTCGTTAGCATTGTAATTCGGTAATTCGGATGCATCCGAATGTCCGAATAATGAAAATTCGTCCGAATTTCTAATCGGAACGAAACGAAATACACATGTCTACTTTTAAGCATGCTCCCAGCTGAAACCACTGCCTGTGGAAGAGAGTTCCACATCCTTACCTCTTGTAGTAAAGAACCCTCTATGCAGCTTAAGATTAAACTGTTTTTGTTCTAATTTTAGTGAATGGCCACGTGACTTATTAAATTCCCTTTTGTGGAAAGGTTTTTTCCTTATTGTGGGTTCACCAGTATGGTATTTGTACATTAAAATCATATCTCCTCTCAAGGCTCTCTTCTCCAGAGAGAAAAAATGCAGTGCTCGTAACCTTTCCTCATAACTAATGTCCTCCAGTCCCTTTATTAGTCTTGTTGTACTTCTCTGGACTCTCTCCAGTTCCAGCGCATCCTTCCTGAAGACTGGTGTCCAGAACTGGACGGCTGTCAGGGCTGGGCTCAGCCCTTTCTTCTCAAAGCTGGCCGCTCAGCTGTCAGCTAATTGCCAGCTCCTTTCTCTCCACAGCGACTCACCTGTTGATGATATCTTGCTCGTCAGTCCTGCCTACTTAAGCCATCCAGCCCAGATGATCTCTGCCTTTGCCTTGGTCACGTCTCTAGAGACGCTCTCCTGTGTTACTGTTAAAGACTTGCTTGGCTGATATTCCTTCTGACTCCAGATCCTGCTTGCTGTTCTACTATGTTGTTCTCTGGTTCCCTGACATTTTGGGTTGTCTGACTATCCGTTCCAGTTCCTGAACTCTGGCTATGTTTTGACTACGATTTACTCTGTTCACCTTTTTTTATTATTATTATTAAACAAGTGTGCTTTAACTATACTTCTGTCTCAGTCTGATTCATGGTTTCATGGTTTCTGACAACGGCATACTCCAGGTGCTGCCGGACCAGAGTCTTGTAGTGTTGGAGAATTATTGTTTTATCTCTGTAGTTAATCCCCTTTTTAATGCATGCTAATTGTCAGGGCTGGGTTCAGCCCTTCCTTCTCTGAGCTGGCCTCTCAGTTGTCGGCTAATTGCCAGCTCCTATCTCTCCACAGTTACTCAGCTGTTGATGATATCCTGCTTGCCGTCCAGCCTAGAGGATCTCTGCCTTCACTTTAGTCAACATCACATAGATGCTCTCCTGAATTCCTGTTAAAAGACTTGCTTGGCTGACATCCCTTCTGGCTCCAGATTCTGCTTGCTGTTTTACTTCACTCATCTCTGGCTCCCTGATGTTTGGCTTGTCTGACTATCCGTACCGGTTCCTGAACTCTGGCTATGTTTTGACTAAGTTTGTTCTATTTACATTTATTATTAAACAAGTGTGATTTAACTGTACTTCTGTCTTGGTCTGATTTCATGGTTTCTGACAGTAAGCGAAGGACGTTGAGACAAAAGGGCTCCAACACCAGTCACAGAAGGATCAACCTCAAGGATAAAAAGTAATGTAGTATCAGGATGTGCCAACACAGGAGCAGAAACAAAGGCAGCCTCAGACTCTCAAAGGCCTTAACGGACTCCAGAGACCAACTCTGTGGGTTACCGTCCTTTCTGGTCATATCAGTCAGGGGCTTGACCAGAGATGCAAAGTTACAAATACCGATAATCGTTGGCAAAGCCCAGGAAACGCTGCAGAGGATGTAAACCCATGGGTCAGAGCCACTGTAGGACTGCTGAAAGTTTCTCTGGGTCCATCGAAAAACCAGCAGTTAAAATTACATAACCCAGGAATTTAACCTGTTCACGATGGAACTCTGCACTTCTCCAATTTACAACAGAGATTGTTCTCTCTTAGTTTCTGAAGCACATGACAGACATCTGTGTGGTGGCTCTCCAGGGACTTGGAAAATATGAGGAAATCATCAAGATAAACCACCACAAATAACTGCAACAAATCTCAGAGGACATTGTTAATGAATTCCTGGAAACCTGCCAGGGCGTTACAAGGCCAAAAGGCATGACGAGGTATTCATAATGGCCTGTTTTGGTGTTAACAGCAGTTTTCCACTCGTCGCCCTCCTTAATCCTCACAAGATTGTATGCCCCTCTCAAATCAAGCTTTGTGAAAACCGTTGCTCCCTTGAGGTGGTCAAATAATTCCATAATCAATGGAATTGGATAGGCATTCTTAATCTTGAAACGATTGAGACCCCTATAATCAATACAAGGTCTCAGTTCACCACTCTTCTTCTTCACAAAGAAGAAACCAGCACCAGCAGGGGATGAGGATTTGTGCACGAAACCTCGAGAAAGTGCATCTGCAACATACTCCTCCATGGCCTTATCCTCCAAGACTGACAAACGGTAAAACCCGGCCACGAGGGGGTATGGCACCAGGTTGAAGGTCAATTGTGCAAACATATGGCCGGTGTGGAGGCAAACTACCAGCTTGACCTTAAAGACATCTCTAAAATCGCGGTACTCCTTCGGCAGGGAGGAGAGTGAAGAGGTACACAGGACTTTGGCTACTTTCTGGAAGCATGTTTTGCATTGTGGTGACCAGGAGAGAACCTCAGCACAGAGCCAATCAAAAGAGGGGTTGTGCCTCTGTAACCAAAGATAACCAATAGCCAGACGAAACTTAGGTGAGAAAATAACTTGGAATTGGATTATCTCATGGTGAAGAGCCCCTATGGCCAAGGACAACTCTTGAGTCACAAGGGCAGGCTGTAAAGGTCTCCTGTCAAGAGCCTCAATGGCAAGTGGAGTGTCACGCAGCTGCAGCAGAATCGAGTGCTTCGATACAAAGGCAGCATCAATGAACAGGCCTGAAGCCCCAGAGTCGATTAGAACCTGTATCTCGACGGACGACTCAGCCCAAGAAAGGGTGACCGAAACCAGGGGCTCATCCTTCTGGATAACTGAGGACGAAACAACGCCACCTAAGGTCTGTTCGTGACAGGACCTCAAGGTTTGGACGTTCCCTGGACGGGTAGGACAAGACTTCAAAAAGTGACCTGTCTGGCCATAATAAAGGCACAATCTCTCCCTCCTCCTAAAGGCTCTCTCATCCGCAGAGAGACACATAAAGCCCAAGTGCATGGGTTCATCTTCACTGACCGACTCGGTACCAGGAGGCATGGGAGGTAAGGGAGGCACAGGTGGGACTGCAAAGCTTGGAAGCAAATGTACAGGAGGCTTCCGCAAGCGCTCCTTAAAAGAGTGGAAACAATATAACGACCGGGGAAAATGGCGCTACCTATTTAACATGAAACCAAACAGGTTCTTATTCCACCTAAATGAAAACTTTAGCCAGAAAGACCCAAAGCTTATAAACTCCTATTACTGTTGAAACCAGGAAGGAATACAAGACCAGCTCCACCCAGAAGCTATTAAGTCACACAGATTATATAGTATGTCTCCAAACCCACCCTAGTGAGTGTGATAAGTCTCTTATAATCCCAAACAAACCATCCATAAATCTTGTGAAAGAAGCTGAATATCGAAAGAAAAAATAATAATAATACTAACTGCGATTATTCGCAAAAATGCATCAGTGCTAGAGTTTACCAACAGTTTCCCCACTAGAGTATCATAGTGAAAACCAATGTAACGTGAAGAAAACATCCGGTGAAAGAAAGGGAGAATTAGCATAAAGGTATCAGAAAAAGTGTAACCAAACTTATATATAGTTCGCTGCGATTTTACCCCTAAAATCGCATCGGTGCTAGATTACAATTGTGTCAGTATGTTAGCATAAGTTAGTGAAAATATATAGCCCAATAGCTGAATGTGAAAAAATGCAACTACTAATATTTCTATAAGAGAGCATAAAAAAGTTTCAGGTGAAAATACGAAAAATTATATATATGTGAAAAATTAATATAAGAAACAACTAATCATATAATACAGCCCCTAATAATATGAGTGCATCAATACCCTTAAATAATAGAATTAATGATAATCATAAAAAAATATGTAAATATAATAAAAAACAAAAAATATATTAATAAACCTAAATAAAAACTGAAACAAAAAAATATAGAATAAAAAATATATATAAAATATATATATCCAATAGTCCAAAATGTATAGTCAATAGTGTAAATCCAAAAAAATGTGTAAAAAAATGTTCATAAAGTGACTTTAGTGCTTCCTGTGCAATCTTCAACGTGACTTCCGTGCTCCCCCACAAGGAACCCCACTCACCAGAAGAAAGTACCCCTGCAGGGGTTGCTCGCCTTCAGACCAAATCTCCCGATGTCCGGCTCTTTAACCCTTAATTTGGTGATTGATCGTATCCAGAAGAAAATTCCATATATCCTCATAGGAAAAAAATTGAAGTCTCCATAGTGTAATCCATATAAAAATCAATTTATTGCCACAAAAATGATAAAAAAACATATAAAAAGCACAACAGAAAAAATATAAAAAATAAAAAATATATATAAATAAAACCACAACTCTCATATAATGAGAAAAATCTGTGGAAACGCAGTCCACCAAGAGATCTAATATGTTAATGCATCCGAATGTTCCGGTATTGCTCCAGAAAAAACAGCATGTAATTAAGCAAAGTAAAGGAAAAAAATGCTAATACACTCTCTGTCCCAGGGAAAACAAAAAAACTTTCTGCGAGTAAAACCCACACTTCAGGGCAGTATCCCGGGATTTTTACCCTGTTGAAGGTGGTGACTCTATTACTATACTTCCCCTTGGGATAGAGTCCTTATAGCGTAAGTTCCAATGCACCCGTGGATGCCGTAAGGTAGACACGCAGCTTGCGCTCCACCTGCGTTCCAAACACCGTCGGCGACCCAGAAGTGACGTAATCAGCGTAACTCCGTCGAACGCGTTTCGTCATTGACGTCTTCAGCGGCGGTGTGACGCTAACACGTCCTGCATGTTAAATAGTGAAAACCCAGATGATCTAATTGGTCATTACTTAAAAACAACACCCAATCGGACAACAGTGGGGGGAGCCCAATGTCCGAACGAGTAAGATAACACTCCCCATATACAATCCGCCTAATGGTGACAACCATTCCCAGGCTTTAGAAAGAAGGGAAAGAACATCCGAAGCGAAAAACATAAAAATAAATAAAACGACTCGTTTATAAAACTATATATCATAGAATCAAAACAGGTAATATAGCCCAAAGGGTGATCCATCCCATGGGGAAATATAACAGTAATTTTACTTCTACTTTCCTTCTTGACCTTAATGGTCCTTTCCTACAGGATGACTTTTAGATTTTTTTCCAAAAACATTAATAACACAAACATTTAGGAAAATCTTCCAAAAAATCGCTCACTTATTATAGCTAAGGTGATTATAAGCGGTGAATATCAGCAGAGGTATTAAAGAAATCCCCCTATTCCTTTCATTGCAAACCAGCTATTATAAAGTAAAACATGATCTTGTGCAAACTAAAATTTCTTCCTCTCTCCACAGTATATAAGCTAGGATGGAAGACAGAAAAAAGGGATAAAAGTGCAATACATCATACCCAGTATTGAAATTAAGAAAGGGGAAAAATAGTCTATATAGAGGGATATATGTCTATGCTTATAGATACACAAATGTTCATATGTAGAAGGGTGGAAAACATGAGTCAAACCCATCAATACATAAAAATATATATATCTATGCACATATATATGTTCACAAGCATATATATTAGTAAACCAAATTCATAAAAAGAAGAAGAAGAAGACATCCCATATGTATCATCCTCCAGCGATCAAAATAACCCCAAAAAATGCAACATACAGACAGGAATGATGTACATAAAAGGGAAAAACGTAATGGAAGGTGCAAACCACCATTATTCAACATATTATACAAAAGTGTGTTGATCCTAATCTATAGCCAATTAGTAGGGGGCACAAATCACTTGTCAAAATCCGACAAGGGACAACCATCAGAAAAGAGGAGTCTACGGATTTGCTATGAAACAGTTCAAATCTATATCCAGGTTGAGGCCCCGTGGCACAAGAGACCCCAACCTGTATATCCATGCGGTTTCGTTCTGCGAGATGAGGGTGGTCTTATTCCCTCCCCTCCAATTCCCTTTGATGCAATCTATCCCATAAAATATTAAACCAGATGGGTCTCTTTGATGGAATTCGTCAAAGTGGCGGGAAAGGTTATGATTTGGGAACCCTTTTTTGATATTATTAATGTGTTCCCTAATCCTGATGAAGAGGGGGCTATAGATTAAGATCAACATACTTTTATTTATTGCCCTGCTTAGCTTAGGATCGTCTGAAAATACAGAGATTGAGCTGTTTATCCCATCCTCTAGGTCATTTATGAATAACTTAAATAGGATTGGTCCCAGGGCAAAACCCTGGAGGACCCCACTTTCCACCCCAGACCATCTTTTTCTTTTTTCTCTTCTGTGTTTTTGTGCACTGGGATTTTCATCAAAGTCATGTGTAGGCAGGTTGTCTACAGTGTGTTTTTTCTGCACTAGTAAGGTAGTTTGCTTGCCCAGGCTTGTGTTAACGTTAAGTACTTCAGTTCCCGGGCTTTCAGTCTTGGGCTGGCCTTTCAACCCCGTGTGATACATAATGTATCATGATGTGGGAGCTTGAGAGGAAAGGACTCATCAAGTTCATGGAGTAAGAGCCAGCATGTGACCCAACAAAATGTTGGGGGTTCCCGTGAACACTACCAGTCACTGGAGATCACCAATCATGGAGTACCACCTTCAAAGGTATGCCTGGACAGCCATCTCCATTCGTTAGTTGGTTAGTTAGCTTTGGGTCTTGACTATGTTGTATCTGTTATTTGTTATGCCAAAAACAGGGTCAGAAAAAGAATAGGGTAAGAAAAGTACATGTGAGGTATGAAGAAAAGCCAGTAGCCACTAAAACAATGGGAGCAGGATACAATCTATTTACCTTCCCTTTATTCCCTCATTGCTCTGTTCACCAATGATAGGAAGAGGAAGAAGCCCTGTGTAAGCTCCAAACTGATCCTAATCAGGGTTTACACAGAGTGCAGAGCTTACTTTCTATCCCCACTGAACCACACCGGTTCCTGAGTGGCCAACTGCCAAGCAGTGAGTCAGATGTTCCTCCCTACCTGGAAGTACTGGGTATTTCTCCTCGCTCCAGGCAGTGAACAGATCCATGGGGGAGTGAAGGGAAGGGGAGTATAAGCTGGCTCATACCAAGAGATTTAGTTAAAATGTCCCCTTCATGACCAAATTATCTTTAAACATGACACCATTGCGCTGAGCAGGCATGTTCCAAACTTCCTAAGGATTGTCACTTTTCTGGCCCTTCCATAAACATGATCAGTTGGCTTGGTAAATAGAAATGGTGAGAGATTACTTGCTCTGGTTATCAGGGGGAGCAATGGTGATCAAAAAATGTTCCCTAAGCTGTCCTATCAGTCCTCCTTAAGACTCTGTTCACACCTATGTAGGTGCGAGGGTGCCTGCACATTTTTGTGCGATTTTGTGAGCTTCATGTAGGGCAGCCCATTAATTTTAATAGGCTGACCTACATACAAAAATCAAACAAAATAATGTAATATTACTCCCACCTCCTTTCTGGGGCACACCAAGGTGGGGAAGAGGCCCTTGCCCCTCAACTTTGGGACAAGGGTACTTTGCAAGTGGGGAAGGTTTTGCTGCCCGTCCCCACCTCCCTTCCCTATTTTACTATTGCCTTCACCTCCTTTCCAGGGCACACCAAGATGGGGAAGAGCCCCTTGCCCCTTAACATTGGGGCAAGGGTACTTTGGAAGGGGGGGGGGCTTTTCTGCCCATCCCCACCTTCCTTCCTCATTTTACTATTATCTCCACCTCCTTTCTGGGGCACACCTAGTTGGGGAAGAGGCCCTTGCCCCTCAACATTGGGGCAAGGGTACTTTGGAAAGGGGGAGGCTTTTCTGCCCCCCCACCTCCCTCATTATACTATTACCTACCCCTCCTTTCTGGGGCATGCCAAGGTAGGGAAGAGGCCCTTGCCCCTCAACATTGGTGCAAGTATAATTTGCAAGGGGAGAGGCTTTGCTGCCTGTCCCCACCTCCCTTCCCCATTTTACTCCTACCTCCATCTGCTTACTGGGCATACCAAGGTGAATAGGCCTTGCCCCTCAACATTGCGGCAAGGGTACTTTGCTAGGAGGGAGGCTTTGCTGCCCGTCCCCCACTTCCATTCCCAATTTTGCTATCACCACACCTACTTTTTGGGGCACACCAAGGTGGGGAAGAGGCCCTTGTCTAGAAACATTAGGACAAGGGTATTTGGTGAGGGACAGGGGATGTTGGCTTTGCTGCCCTACTTTGCAAGGTACCCCAAATATTGAAAAGCATGCCCTCCCCACTTCCCTCATCTTACTATTACCTCCCTCTCCTTTCTGGGGCATACCAAGGTAGGGAAGAGGCCCTTGCCCCTCAACATTGGTGCAAGGATACTTTGCAAGGGGAGAGGCTTTGCTCTCTTCCCCATTTTACTATTACCACCACATCTTTTCTTGGGCACACCAAGGTGGGGAAGAGGCTCTTGCCCCTCATTGAGGCAAAGGTACTTTGCAAAGGGGAGGCTGTGCTGCCCTCCCCCACCTCCCTTCCCCATCTTACTACTATCGCCGCCTACTTTTTGGGGCACTCCAAGGTGGGGAAGAGGCCCTTGTCTAGGACAAGGGTATTTGGTGAGGGACGGGGGATGTTGGCTTTGCTGCCCTACTTTGCAAGGCACCCCCAATATTGAAAAGCATGTGGCTTGGTATGGTACAAGATGGAGGCACAGCACGCTCGCTGCCCTCTCTTTCCTGGCCAACCAGGCTGCATGCCTAGATAAGAGTCTGGTTGGAATACAAAATTTTTGGTTTCACTGTACTGGTTTATAATTTAACAATGTAAATAGACCCCCGTTATGCGTATAATTACCAGGGCTTTTTTCTCAAGGAAAAGGTGCAGAAACTCCCCCCTTCTGAATCACTCCTTACCTCTGCCCCCTACCCACCTCTGGACACCCTCCCTTAGTTCCACCCTACCCACCTTCCTTTACAGACCAAAGTATTATTTTGTGGTGCTAAGTAACTTGTATTGACTTTGTAAATGATAACAAGAAAAACAGTAAAATAGATCCTCTGCAGCCAGCAACAATAGATCCCCGCAGCCAGCAACAATAGATCCCCCAGCAACACTAGACCCACCCCAGCAATAACAGACCCCCCCCTGCAACAGTATACAGTACATCCCTCCAGCAATAACAGATACCTCCAGCAACAACAGATTCCCCTTGGCAACAATAGATCCCCTCAGCAACAATATACCCACCCCAGCAACAATAGACCCCCCCCCCAACAACAATAAACCTCATTCCAGCAACATTAGACCTCACCCCAGCAACAATAGATCCCCTACACAATATTATACCCACCCCCCTAAGCAACAATGGACCGCCCATTACAAAATACCACCCCAGCGACAATAGATCCTGCACAGTAACAATAGATCCAACCCAGCAACAATAGCCCCCTAGTAACAACAGCAGATTTCTCAGCAGCCAGCAACAACAGACCTCTCCCTCAACAATTGAAACCCACAGCAACAATAGGCCTTTTCTCAGCAACAGTAGATCCCCACACAAAAAAACATTCCTGTTAGCATCAATAGACCCTCCAGCTTACCCCAATACCCCTTGACATTACACTACAGTCCATGTAACATGGTTTGCTATGGATGTAGTTCACATCTGTGCATTTTATGGAAAGGATCAGGGACTTTATTTCTGTTTTTTGGTTCCATAGACTTTAATGGATCAAATATGTGTACTGAAAAACGCAAAATGCACCTGGAACATGCAAACGGCAACATGCATAGGTGTGAATCAGGCCTTAGTGCTTTTGTTTTTGTGCTAACTTCAGTAAATTCAAACGTCGTGGATAATCAATACTAGCTTTTCTGAACTGAATCTGTAATGCTTGAGCCAAATTTAGCTTTTTCCAGAACACGAGCGGCAAATCTATTTATGAATACCCAGAGTAAAAAGATCTACGGAGCTTTTACCCACCAAACCCTAGGTCTTAAAAAGAAATAAAACAAGGAATCTGATAGGATGCAATGGATAACAGCTCGAATTTTGCTGCCGTATCTATAAATCGGTACACGTGTTTGAATGAGCAGCAACGTCAGCGGAGAACAACAGGTTAAAAGTCTAGCCTGGGAGAATTCCCGTGTATTATTTAACAGCGGTGTTTGGATTCACAGACACATGTGAGTCAAAGAGAAAAAAAAATAAAAAATTCCCCCGCACAGCAGAAAAGGGAGCGAGATGAGGAGGAGTCACATGGCTGCTGCATGTGACACAGTGAGACACTGCCCCATCACACAGCACAGCCTGCTGCAGAGACATGTGCAGGGGGAGGCGTCACGAGGAGGGGACGGTGACTGCTCAAAGTCACTTTGCAGGAAGCCGCTTGTCACGTTGGGTGGGACATCGGCTCTCAGAGCGCCTATAAACACGATGTGTGTTTGCGAGCAAGCATGTGTGTTGAACGATAGCCTTATTTTCAAAAATGTGACTGATTTTTGGCTAAGTATTATGATATTTGAAAAATTACAATCACGTGGCTAAAAATAAAGATCCTTATCCATGTGTAAAGCTTCGGGAATTGAGCCTATAGATCCCTGGTGTCCAAGATGTGGCTCAAGGGCCACGTGCGGCTCTTAGATATACTTTATGATGTGCGGCCCTCGGACCTCTGCAGTCTGTAGTGGGAACATTGATTGGGGTAATATCATTGATCTGTACTAGCCTCATGTAACATGTTCCCAGTTTCATATTTTATTCTGCAGCATATCCCCAGCCATTTCCTCTATTACACACACAGTATCTCACAAAAGTAAGTACACCCTTCACATTTTTGTAAATATTTTATTATATCGTTTCATGTGACAACACTGAAGAAATTACACTTTGCTACAATGTAAAGTAGTGAGAGTACGACTTGTATAAGGCCCCTTTCACATGGGACAGATCCGTGATGATCCGCCCCGTGAACATCCGCTTGCTCAGCGGGGATCGCTCTGTTTATCCCCACTGAGCTGGCGGATGACAGGGCAGTGTGCAGGGACCGCCCTGCCATATCTTCGCTCTCCTCTATGGGGGGATCGGATGAACACGGACTGTCTGTTCCGTGTTCATCCGATCCGCTCTGCAGATGGATAGAAAAATAGGATTTTCATCCGTCTGCAGAATCGGACCATAGCGGGGACGGATGATATCGGGTGTCAGCGGATGTTCATCCGCAGACACCCGCTATCCCATAGGGATGCATGTATGTCCGTATTTCATCCGCAAACGGGTGGATGAAATACGGACATAAGGTCCGCATGTGTGAAAGGGGCCTAACAGTGTAAATTTGCTGCTCCCTCAAAATAACTCAACACACAGCCATTAATGTGTAAACTGTTGGCAACAAAAGTGAGTATACTCCTAAGATAAAATGTCCAAATTGGGCCCAAAGTGTCAATATTTTGTGTGGTCACCATTATTTTCCACCACTGCCTTAACCCTCTTGGGCATTGAGTTTACAGGTTACAGGTTACTGGAGTCCTCTTCCACTCCTCCATGATGACGTCACAGAGCTGGTGGATGTTAGAGACCTTGCACTCCTCCACCTTCCGTTTGAGGATGCCCCACAGATGCTCAATATGGTTTAGATCTGGAGACATGCTTCATCACCTTTTCCTTCAGCTTGTTTAACAGGCAGTGGTTGTCTTGGAGGTGTGTTTGGGGTCGTTATGTTGGAATACTGCCCTGCGGCCAAGTCTCCAAAGGGAGAGGATCATGCTCTGCTTCAGTATGTCACAGTACATGTTGGCATTCATGGTTCCCTCAATGAACTGTAGCTCCCCAGTGCTGGCAGCACTTGTGCAGTCCCGGAGTATGACACCCCCACCATCATGCTTGACTGTAGGCAAAACACACTTGTCTTTTTACTCCAGTTACTGTCTTTTTACTCCTCACCTGGTTGGCGCCACACACGCTTGACACAATCTGAACCAATTAAAATTATCTTGGTTCCAGTAATCCATGTTCTTAGTCTGCTTGCATCATCTTTAGAGGAGGCTGGGACGACAGCCATTCAGACCAATTTGATGCAGTATGCAGCATATGGTATGAGCACTGACAGGCTGACCCCCCACCCCTTCGACCTCTGTAGCAATGCTGGCAGCACTCGTACATATTTTTCCCCAAAATAACTTCTGGATATTACGCTGAGCACATGCACTCAACTTCTTTGGTCGACCATGGCGATGCCTGTTCTGAGTGGAACCTGTCCTGTTAAACCGCTGTATGGCCTGGGCCACCATTCTGCAGCTCAGTTTCAGGGTCTTGGCAATCTTAGGAGACCAGTATGAGAGAGTGAAAGCAATAACACCAAATTTAACACACCTGCTTCCTGTTCCCACATGAGACATTGTAACATCAGGGAGGGAATGTGGCTAATTGTACCCAATTTGGACATTCAGCTGCAACATGGCCGAACTCCATTCTCGCCCTCCACTCCTGCTCCTTGCTCAGTGGCTTCCAGGGATGGGTGGGATGGTGGGAGCCTAAACCCACTACTCTGTACATAGTGCACCCCTAAACCCTACACTCTGCCCTCTGTACACAGCGCACTTTTAAACCCTGCATTCTGTACACAGCACACTCTTGAACTCTGCACTCTGTACACAGCGCATCCCTGAACTCTGCCCTCTGTACACAGCGCACGCCTAAACCCTGCATTCTGTACATAGGGCACCCTTGAACTCTGCATTCTATACATAATGCACTCCTGAAGCCTGCACTCTATACACAGCACACCCCTGAACTTTTCCCTCTGTACACAGAGCACTTCTAAACCCTGCCTTCTGAACATAGTGCACCCTATACATAAAGCACTCCTGAACCCTGCCCCTTGTACATAGTGCACCCCTAAACCCTGCACATGCACCCCTGAACTCTGCACTCTTCACCTTTCTCACCCCTAAACCCTGCTTTTCCTACATAGCACACCCCTGAACTCTGCATAGCGCACACATAACTCACTCCTGCACTCTGCTCTCAGTACGTAACTGTCAAGTCCTGGGTGCGAGGGTGGATTGCTGAGAGGGCGTCCCTTGCGGCTAAGTGCAGCGTATCCCTGGGAGTGAGACAGGGAGTACGGTGCCCAAAGGAGCATGGATTGGCAGGTGCTGCTGCTGGGTAGCTGGGTAGCAGAGGGCAGCTGGGTGCACTGGATAAGCTGATTGGGCAACCGTGCAAGGAGAGATTCCAGGTTATGGAGCCGTAGAACAAACCAGGAACAGTGTGAATGGCCAGGCCAGGGGTCATACACAGCAGGATCAGTCCGAGATGAGGTACAACAGGGTAAACCAGGAACAGAGTCGGTAGCCAGGCCAAGGGTCAAACTCCGTGCAGACAGACAAAGTACAGGTGCGGAGACAGGAGAGTAGTCAAGTCCAATCCGGGGGTCGATGCAGGCGGAGAGCAGGAGAAGTCAAGCAAGCCGGGTAGTAAACAGGAATCAGATGTAGATAGTAGGTACAGGAGACACAGGAAGCTGATGATAATCCAGCAACCTGCATGCATCTGCAACAGGGTTAAATAGGCCAGAGGGCGCCAAAAATTGTTATGGTGTGCACCTGCATGTACCCGTTGTCGCGCACCTGTGTGCGCGCATGAGCCCGGCATGGCCATGATGGGTACTGGCAGGTACATGCAGGATAGCCTGTCCTACGGCCATTTCCCTGACCGTAACACACTCCTTTACCCTGCACTCTGTATGTAGCGCACCCTAGATACAACCAGTCCCTCAAGAGCAACCATGAAATTGAGTTTGACACCCCTGTTCTATTAGGTCTGCAGTTTCTGACAGTCCTCTCAAGAATTACATATATTGAACTTTATGTACGGCTCTTTGGACATAAACATGCAGTTGTAATTTCAGTAATTGCATAGAAGCTTGGCTGGCTTCTGTCAAAGGCTCATGACCAAAAAAGGTCTGCCAATGACTGAGAGTACTGACCGGGGTGGTGGGGACGTCCCCCTGTCAGAACACAATAGCTCATCAGGGGAGATCACTGTACTAACATTCGATTGTTAGTACAACAGCTCCGACCTGAGCTGTACAGGTTTTTTTCGTTCAACCCGCTGGGTTGCATGTGTTTTTATAGTGTGTTGATGCACATTTTGCACATGCACTGGTGATGAATGTTTTTAATACATTTTCATTTGTCAGGCATTTTTCATATTATCCAATCAAAAGGCATGTTGCCAGGGGCTGACAATGCATGCACAATGCATCATAAATGCATTACCATTCACTTCTACGGGACTCAAAACACATAAAAGCAGACCAAAAAATTGGGCATGAGCTATTTTAGAAATGTGCTGCAGCACAGATGTGTAGACGCTCTGTCTATAACATCTCCTTTGATGACACATGTTCTTTAGCATCATTTCAATGCATGTGTTAAAACATGAATGCGTAAAATGGTCATAAGATCTGTCTTTTTCAGCTTGTTGGATTCTGTACTAAACATTAAAGAAAACCTGTTTCTAGACCCAGTATAAGCCAACTTCTAATTACCCTCTGGATGGTATGTGGAAGCATGCACAACCTTATCAGGTAAGGTGTAAACTGTAATAAAAACACATAACATTAAAACATGGATATTAACCACCTCTAAATTGGTGCAAAGAGGTGGACTGTCTATAAACAGCACTTCAGGAAACATGCTTGGGTGGCCAGTGCACCAATAAATGGCCGTGATCTGAGCTGACATTGGACAGCTCAGATCACAGCTATGATGTACAGAGTCAATCAGAATGGCTCTGTACCGTGTGATCACTGTGACTTAAAGCGGGGTTCCACCCTAAAGTGGAACCTCCGCTGATCGGAACCCTCCCCCCCTCCGGTGTCACAATTGGCACCTTTCAGGGGGGAGGGGGGTGGAGATACCTGTCAAAGACAGGTATTTACACCCACTTCCGGGCATAGACTCCCGTGGGAGTCTACGCCATTTCCTGTCCTGCCGCGCTGTCTGCTGGGACACACACGGGTCTCAGAGACAGCGCGGAGAATTCCTATTGCGCTGCGCGACTCGCGCATTCGCAGTAGGGAACCGGGAAGTGAAGCCGATTCGCTTCACTTCCTGATTCCCTCACCTAGAATGGTGGCGGCAGCAGCCGAGGGCCGAGCAATCGATCGGCCTCGGCTGGTGAGTGTCCATTTATTAAAAGTCAGCAGCTGTAGTATTTATAGCTGCTGGCTTTTAATTTTTTTTTTTTTGGTGGAGTCCCTCTTTAATCACAAGTGCAAAAATTTGTAGGGTTTACAAAGATTCAACACATTCACTACAGAGAAAGCTCCTTCCACTGTCACCATTATGGGGCATAATTCCTTCCACTGATATCAATAATGGGCCACTATTCCTTCCACTGGTATCAATAATGGGGCAGTATTTCATCCACTAATACCAATGATTCCTCCTTCTCCTGACAACAGGCCCTGTGTAATTTTCTACTCACACTGACCACCAAGCCTGAAGCATTTTCTACTCCCACCAGCCCCAGTCTGGCCCCCCAAAAGTCTGAAACTGGCCCTTTGAGCATTAGAACCTTACTATACAAGTGGCGGGTGGGTGGGTAGGTGGGGTGCTGGGCACCCAAAGGTTATTTTTTTCTAAGCTGATCAGAGTGCAACTTTAAGAACCCCCTTTACTTGTTCCAAGTCAATGATCCAGAAAGTATTGGAGTCTAAATCTGTGTGACATTTTCAAAAGGCGTTTAGCAGTGGCAGCTTACATGATTTAATAAAGGTCTTAAAGGATATAGAAATTAAATTCTTTGCTTCACAATTAAGATTTAATAGAAGGTCTGATTGATGTCTACAATAATAGATGCTTATCCTAAAGATCTCTAGCACATATAGGGAAAAGGTACTCTTTAATGATGGGCATACAACACACAAACCTACTGACCTATATCGGTTTTCCCACTGCAGATATATCTGAGTAATAAAACCCACCGCAAGGGTATGAGATTTCATTACTATAGTAACCATTTTTCAGGTGTTATTTTTGTATTGCAGGTTACAGTAGAGTACATCTCAAGAGGTTCTTCTGCTAGTTATAGATGTATCAAGGTGATGCTAATAATAACAGATGCAGCAAGCGTCTTGCACAGTATTTAGCATTTTAAAACCACAAGGTACCTTATGGAAACCATTAAATAAATAATATGGGGATTCTAGAAATAATTGTACATGTGCACAAGATACGTGAGATAAATTCATCTATATCAAGCAACAGTCACCCCTCTCTCTGTTACCCCCCACCGTCCTCTCTCTCTCTGTCATCCTTCCCTCACCCCCCTCTCTCTCTCCCTCACCCCCACCCCTCTCTCTGTTACCCCCCACCTTCCTCTCTCTCTCTCTCTCTCTCTCTCTCTCTCTGTCATCCCTCCCTCACCCCCCTCTCACTCTCCCTCACCCCCACCCCTCTCTCTGTTACCCCCCACCGTCCTCTCTCTCTCTCACTGTCATCCCCCCCTCACCCCCTCTCTCTCTCCCTCACCCCCACCCCTCTCTCTGTTACCCCCCACCGTCCTCTCTCTCTCTCTCTTTCTCTCTCTGTCATCCCTCCCTCACCCCCTCTCACTCTCCCTCACCCCCACCCCTCTCTCTGTTACCCCCCACCGTCCTCTCTCTCTCTCACTGTCATCCCCCCCTCACCCCCTCTCTCTCTCCCTCACCCCCACCCCTCTCTCTGTTACCCCCCACCGTCCTCTCTCTCTCTCTCTTTCTCTCTCTGTCATCCCTCCCTCACCCCCTCTCACTCTCCCTCACCCCCACCCCTCTCTCTGTTACCCCCCACCGTCCTCTCTCTCTCTCTCTCTCTCTCTCACTGTCATCCCTCCCTCACCCCCCTCTCACTCTCCCTCACCCCCACCCCTCTCTCTGTTACCCCCCACCGTCCTCTCTCTCTCTCTCTTTCTCTCTCTGTCATCTCTCCCTCACCCCCTCTCTCTCTCTTCCTCACCCCACCCCCCTCTCTGTTACCCCCCACCTTCCTCTCTCTCTCTCTGTCATCCCTCCCTCACCCCCCTCTCTCTCTCCCTCACCCCTCTCTCTGTTACCCCACACATTCCTCTCTCTCTCTCTCTCTCTCTGTCATCCCTCCCTCACCCCCTCTCTCTCTTCCTCACCCCCACCCTCTCTCTGTTACCCCCACCTTCCTCTCTCTCTGTCATCCCTCCCTCAACCTCCTCTCTCTCACACCCCCACCCCTCTCTCTGTTACCCCCCACCTTCCTCTCTCTCTCTGTCATCCCTCCCTCACCCCGTCTCTCTCTCCCTCACCCCCCACCCCTCTCTCTGTTACCCCCAACCGTCCTCTCTCTCTCTGTCATCCCTCCCTCACCCCCACCCCCTCCCTCATCCCCCACCTCTCTCCCACCCCACTCTCTGTCACCGCCCGCCCTCCTTTCTCTCCCGCTCCCTCATCTCCCACCTCTCTCTCACCCCAATCTCTGTCACCCCCCCCCCCACCCTTCTCTCTCTCTCTCCCCTCACCCCCCTCACTGTCACAGCCCACCCCCTCTCTCACCTTCCCCTCCTCCATCTCTCTCTTACTTTCCCATTTCCCCCATCTCTCTCCCTCCTATTCCTATCTCTCCTCTCTCTCCCTCCTTTTGTCTCTATCCCTTCACCCACTCTTTCATTCTTAGGGTGAATTCACACTGAAACAGCGTGAAATTGCAGAGCAATTCTGCACTCCAGCCCCGCTCTACGTTGCAGGCTGCTGGGGGGAAGTGTGATGCACAATTGCGTTGCACTGCTCTCTTTTTCTTCTTTTTGTACAAGCTTTATTTGAAGTGTACAAACTATACATTTCATTCACTACAACGCAGAGTAGCATTGCCCTGCGATTCAGGCCAGTGCGCTGTAATAAAATGAGGCATGTTCAATAGATGTGGAAAAAGCATTTGACAGGGTGGACTGAGCATTCATGACGGCTACAATAGAAGAGAGAGGGAAAGGCCCAAAAATTACTTGACAGATTAAAACACTATGGAGGTTATTTACTAAAGGAAAATCCACTTTGCACTGCAAGTGTACTTGGAAGTAAAGTAGCTGTAGATGCGAGGGGGACATGCAAGGAAAATAAAAAACAGCATTTTAGCTTGCACATGATTGGATGATAAAATCAGCAGAGCTTCACCTAATTTCAGATCTACCCCTTAGATTTAGAGCGACTGTACTTTCAAGTGCACTTTCAGTGGATTTGCCTTTTGTAAATAACCTCCTATATCAACATCCAACAGCAGCAGTAAAGATTAACGGGACTCTATCGCAATCTTTTGAGTTATTTAATGGTACGAGACAGGGCTGTCCTCTTTCATCCCTATTGTTTATATTAACATTGGAACATTTTTTTTCCACTATTAGAAATAGTGTAGATATAAAAGGAGTGAAGGTAGGAAAAGAGGAACATAAAGTGGTGGCATATGTGGATGATATCTTGTTTACCAAATATAATGAAATTATTGAAATATTATGGAGAACTATCAAACTTAAAAATGAACCCCTCAAAGTCTGAAATATTAAATATTAATATGGATGAGAAAGATGAACAACAATTACAAGAACAGTTTCTGTTCACATGGCAGAAAAAATTAAAATACTTAGGTATAAAATTAACAACATCTGCAAAGGATCTGTATCACAAGAATTACACACCGTTATTAAACGAGATCAAAGAGGAAATAAAAAAAACATGAATGAAGCCACTTTCCTGGATAGGACGTACAGTGCCTTGCGAAAGTATTCGCCCCCCTTGAACTTTTCAACCTTTTGCCACATTTCAGGCTTCAAACATAAAGATATAAAATTTTAATTTTTTGTGAAGAATCACCAACAAATGGGACACAATTGTGAAGTGGAACGAAATCTATTGGATATTTTAAACTTTTTTAGCAAATAAAAAAACTGAAGTGGTGCGTGCAAAATTATTCGGCCCCTTTACTTTCAGTGCAGCAAACTCACTCCAGAAGTTCAGCGAGGATCTCTGAATGATCCAATGTTGTCCTAAATGACTGATGGTGATAAATAGAATCCACCTGTGTGTAATCAAGTCTCTGTATAAATGCACCTGCTCTGTGATAGTCTCAGGGTTCTGTTGAAAGCGCAGAGAGCATCATGAAGACCAAGGCACACACCAGGCAGGTCCGTAATACTGTTGTGGAGAAGTTTAAAGCCGGATTTGGATACAAAAAGATTTCCCAAGCTTTAAACATCCCAAGGAGCACTGTGCAAGCGATCATTTTGAAATGGAAGGAGTATCAGACCACTGCAAATCTACCAAGACCTGGCTGTCCCTCTAAACTTTCAGCTCAGACAAGGAGAAGACTGATCAGAGATGTAGCCAAGAGGCCCATGATCACTCTGGATGAACTGCAGAGAACTACAGCTGAGGTGGGAGAGTCTGTCCATAGGACAACAATCAGTCGTACACTGCACAAATCAGGCCTTTATGGAAGAGTGGCAAGAAGAAAGCCATTTCTCAAAGATATCCATAAAAAGTCTCGTCTAAAGTTTGCCACAAGCCACCTGGGAGACACACCAAACATGTGGAAGAAGGTGCTCTGGTCAGATGACACCAAAATCAAACTTTTTGCCCACAATGCAAAACGATATGTTTGGCGTAAAAGCAACACAGCTCATCACCCTCAACACACCATCCCCACTGTCAAACATGGTGGTGGCAGCATCATGGTTTGGGCCTGCTTTTCTTCAGCAGGGACAGGGAAGATGGTTAAAATTGAGGGGAAGATGGATGCAGCCAAAT
Source organism: Lithobates pipiens (assembly GCF_037356315.1). Lineage (NCBI taxonomy): Eukaryota > Metazoa > Chordata > Amphibia > Anura > Ranidae > Lithobates > Lithobates pipiens. Next base: position 164,960,644 of record NW_027507789.1, read on the forward strand.
ACAGGACCATTCTGGATGAAAACCTGTTGGAGTCTGCAAAAGACCTGAAACTGGGACGGAGATTTATCTTCCAACAAGACAATGATCCCAAACATACAGCAAAATCTACAAAGGAATGGCTCACAAATAAACGTATCCAGGTGTTAGAATGGCCAAGTCAAAGTCCAGACCTGAATCCAATCGAGAATCTGTGGAAAGAGCTGAAAACTGCTGTTCACAAACGCTCTCCATCCAACCTCACTGAGCTCGAGCTGTTTTGCAAGGAAGAATGGGCAAGAATTTCAGTCTCTCGATGTGCAAAACTGATAGAGACATACCCCAAGCGACTTGCAGCTGTAATCGCAGCAAAAGGTGGCTCTACAAAGTATTAACGCAAGGGGGCCGAATAATTTTGCACGCCCCACTTTTCATTTTTTTATTAGTTAAAAAAGTTTCAAAAATCCAATAAATTTCGTTCCACTTGACAAATGTGTCCCACTTGTTGGTGATTCTTCACAAAAAATAAAAATTTTATATCTTTATGTTTGAAGCCTGAAATGTGGCAAAAGGTTGAAAAGTTCAAGGGGGCCGAATACTTTCGCAAGGCACTGTATAAATATCATCAAGATGGGAATTTTGCCAAAAGTGCTCTACAAATTTCAGATGCTCCCTATATACGTGGCCGGCGGCAGGTCAGCACGATCCCACGAACCGTCGTAGCTATACATCGGCTCGTGGGATCGTGATTACAGGTAAGTGCCCACTGCACAGGGGGGGTGCCGATGCTTGTGGCCAACAGTCGCGATGACCGGCGGTCACGAGCGATCGCGAGCAAAAGAGACAGAACAAGGACGAGTGTGGATAAACATACACTTCCATGTTCTGTTCTGAGAGGAGTGACAGATCGTGTGTTCCTATTAGCTAGGAACCGCGATCCGTCACTTCCTCTAGTCAGTCCCCTCCCCCTTCAGTTAGAAACACACACTAGGGAACACAGTTAACTCCTTGATCACCCCCCAGTGTTAACCCCTTCCCTGCTAGTGGCATTTTTACAGTAATCAGTGCATTTTTATAGCACTGATCACTTTATAAATGCCAATGGTCCCAAAAATGTGTCAAAAATGTCTGATGTGTCTCCGCCATAATGTCGCAGTCCCAATAAAAATTGCAGATCGCCATCATTAATAGTACAAAAATGCTATAAATCTATCCCCTACTTTTTTAGACGCTATAACTTTTGCGCGCCGCAAACCAATCAATATACGCCTATTGCGATTTTTTTTACCAAAAATATGTAGAAGAATATATATCGGTCTAAACTGAGAAAAAATTTGCTTTTTTAAAAAAAATGGGGATATTTATTATAGCAAAATGTTTTTCAAAATTGGCACTCTTTTTTTATAGCGCAAAAAATAAAAACTGCAGAGATGATCAAATACCATCAAAAGAAAGCTCTATTTGTGGGGAAAAAAGGACGTCAATTTTGTTTGGGCGCAGCGCCGCACGACTGCACAATTGTCAGTTAAAGCGACGCAATGCCGAATCGCAAAAAATGGCCCGGTCATTCAGCAGCCAGCGGGGCTGTAGTGGTTAAGACATTAAAGAAGATGATACTTAAGTTCAAATGGCAGCACAAAAAAACAAGAATACAATTTGCAGTAAAGATAAAATACATGGAGGATTAGCTTTACCAGATTGACCACGAATTATAGATTGGATATTTAATTCACATGGGAAAAGTTTGGTTAAAATTGAAACCACGTTAAGTAATACACAATTGAATAAGGGGATATGGGTACCACAACAGTATCGTCATTTTTTGAAGGACACAAGTGAATTAACAATAAACGTATTTAAGGTATGGGATTTAATACACAGGCAAAGGAAATTGGAATATAATTCACCACTAATACCACTCATAGGGACAAACTATTTTTTCCAGGGAATGAGACACTATTTGGAGTATGGATAAAGGATAAAAATACACGAATAAAGGATATTATGAAAGAGGGAGAGATATACATGTAGCACTAACCCCCGAAGGAGCTGCTGGTTATTTTTTGGGCTTACCGTTACCTTCTGTTCTCCTTGTTGCACGTCTAGGGGATGTCCCGTGGTAGATGGCCCCGTAACTTGAGACTGACAATAGATCCACTTGAATGGATTTTATTTGCAAACTCAGACGATTGAACAGTCTTTCAACTTGGGATCAGAGGGTTGGAAAGGAAGTTCAGGTACTCTTAATGTCAAAGTCCAAAACGTTAAAGAACTTGCTTACTTTGACTGCATTCAGAGAATAGCCATTCGCAGCTGGTTGAACACTCAAGTTGGACAGTCCCTCTCTCACAAGGCCTAGCAGCCAACAAGGTGCTTACTCAGGAACAAAGACTTTGTCACAGACGTTGTTGCAGAACATGAAGGGAAACTAAGCTTTAGAACACTTGTAGGATACCTGGATCTTTCAGCCTGCTTGGCGATATCCACAAGACCGGATTCTCTCGGTTACTTCAGCCCTTCCAGGCTCTTGTTAAGAAAACCAACCCGTAGGTGGTGTTCTTCTAAAGAGTTCTCCCCTGGAATGCTTGAAGTACAATGGGTCTCTCCCGAACCGGAGACGGCACCCAACCACCTCGGAATCCTCCTTTAGTTTCCTTGCCTTGGGTTAGCCAGCCCCGAGATATTAAAGTCGAGTGGATCCGCACCCCAGCCCATAGCCTTCCCGGGGGCTGGTCAGGAGGACCATGACCATGTAATCAGCACTTCATACTGGACTGGAACCCCGAACCACGTGACGTCCCTCCCAGAGGGCACAGCGATTGGGCCACTCCCACTGACCTGGCTCCGAGAGAGAGTACTCTAAACACCTGACCAGACCCTAGTTCCACGCCTGCCACAAGAAACAGTGCCCCCTGTGGCCAGGCTGAACATCTCACAGTCCAGTCAGACTGATGCAGAGGTCCAATTTAGACAAATAAACCCAAACCAAACTGCAGTTTAGGTAAAGTTTAACTTTAAAAAACGCATAACGTGTGCTCTTCAGGAGCCCGCCGCTACATACACAATCCAAGAGTTAAGACACAAAGAGGGAGAGATATACACAATCCAGGAATTAAGACACAAAGAGGGAGAGCTATATACAATCCAGGAATTAAGACACAAAAAGGAGTTACTAGTGATAGATGAACTAAGATACCATCGGTTAAAACATTCTATAAAGACGCTGCCAGATCCAATAAGATCAGGAGAAATTTTATTACCATTTGAAAAATTGCTCAACTTATAGGAAGCACCAAGGCATGGAATTTCCTGGATTTATAAGATTCTTACTCTAATGTCGGAACCATTGGTACCACCTTTCTTGAATAGGTGGGAAGCAGAACTTGGTGCAACTTGGAGTGAAAAAGAGAAAATGTTGAAATTAGCAGAGGAAACAGCAATAGATATAGACACGATAGAAATGAATTATAAATGTCTGTCAAGATGGTATATAACACCTATAAAAGCACACAAATATGAAAAGGAGAAAACACCACTTTGCTGGAGAGGGTGCAGGAAAAGAGGAACAATGACACATATATGATGCAGAGGTGTATAAAGAAGCCTAGTCTCGGGAGGGGCAATGCCAGGAAATAAGGTTTTTCGCAGACAATTTATCAGGGCAATGGCTGGTGTTGGCACTTCAATCATCACAGCACCTTGGTTGATAGGGTGTCAGGATGATTGGAGCGTGTTATTTTTATCATTACATTGTAATAAAAAATTAAATAGTTCAACTCACCATAATGCAGAATCATGTCACTTGCCACATCACCTGCCACCAGATGCAGCATGTCACTTGCCACTTCACCTGCCTTCATATGTGGATTGTCACTTGCCAATGTCACCTGCCTTCAGATGCGGATTGTCACTTGCCACGTTGCCTGTCACCAGATGCGGATTGTCACTTGCTATGTCATTTGCCTGCCACAAGTTGCTGATTGTCACTTGCCTGCCACAAGGTGCAGATTGTCACTTGGCACCTCACTTGCCTGCTACAAGATGAAAATTATACTTGCCATGTCACTTGTCTGCCACAATATGAGGATTGTCACTTGCCACGTCACCTGCCACAAATTGCGGATTGTCACATGCCATGTCACTTGCCTGCCACAAGGTGCAGCTTGTCACTTGCCATGTCACATGCCCGCTACAAGATGCAGATTGTCACTTGCCACGTCACCTGCTACAAGTTGCGGATTGTCACTTTCCATGTCACTTCTCTGCCACAAGATGTGGATTGTCACTTGCCATGTCACTTGCCTGCAAAAATATGCAGATTGTCACTTGCCTGCAACAAGATGCGGATTGTCTGCTGCCACAAGGTGTGGATTGTCACTTGCTGTGTCCTAGAGAGAAGGCAGGCAGCAGAGAGATGATGTAATCTCTCTGCTGCCCGTGGCTGCATAGTGAGGTCAGAACTGCAGTGATGCAGGGCGGGTGGTGAGAGTTGATGTCTTCTCTCTGCTCACATGCCTACCCGCTCATTGTCCTGCCTTCCCACTCACCCATTGGCCCGTTTACTGGCATGACTGCCCGCTCTGCTCAACAGGTCGGCCCGATCACTGTCCTGCCTTCCTACTCACCCATCGCCCCGCTTACTGGCATGACTACCCGCTCCGCTCACCCATCAGGCGTCAGCCCGCTCACTGGCCTGCTCACCTGCTCACCTGCCAGGCCTGCTCACTATTTTCTTGGGGGGGGGGGGTCAACTGCTCCATTGTCCCCCCTGGATCCATCCCTAAGTGTTTAAAAATACAGACATTTTGGCAAGAAGTGATAGAACAGATCCAAGAAATTAAGGGAGTAGATATGCCTAAAAATCCAGAAACCTACTTAACTTAACTTACAATAAAACAATATAAGAGAACGATAATACCACATTTAATAAATGCAGCAAAACACCTGTTCCAAAAACATTGGCAAGCTGTCAGGACGGGTATCATTGCTAGGGTCACCTGCTGGTGGCACCGTTGTGTGAAGAACCAAAGGGTGTACTTCTGGTGGCCACCAGCAGGTGTCTCCCAGCAGATGGACCATACAGGTAATTAGGCTGCACCTGATAGGACTGCTGAGGGTATATAAACCCTTCTTGCACCAAGACCCAGTGCTTCAGTATTTTCTCTGCAAGCCGTGTCCCTGCCTGATCCTGATCTGTTCCTGGCCTGTTCCTGGTTCTTGTCCTGGATCCTGACCCAGAGACCTGTCCCTTGGAACCTGCTCCCTGCTCCCTTTACTGACCTTACACTCCCATTACCTGGCTTCCCGTTCCCCTTATCACTTGTTCCTGTCTTGTTTTGCTTATATGTGTTCCCTTCACTTGTATATAGTTAGTTCGATAGTTAGGTGTTATATTAGGTTTGCTGTGTTCATTTACTTTTCACTTACTTGTTTATGGTTTACTGGTGTTGGTTTTCAAGCGTGTCATTATCTTTAATAAAAATATATTTTCACTTATTCATCTCGTCCTGATTCCTTTAAGTGCAGCTAACTGATCTGATCACCCCTGTTGCATACCTGCATTTGGTATCCCTGACACAAGCATTGGAAAGCCCAACACTAAGAGAATGGGTTCAAAGGGTAGAATTAATATATAACATGGAAGAATTATGTCCAATAGGAAGAAGATAGAATAGAACATTTTTCAAATACTTGGAAAGGATAGAAAGAGTTTAAGAATACAAAGAAATACTCTGAGAAAATGTGGATCTGAAAAAAGAGAGGTAGAGGGAATAAATGAAGGAAAATTATAACATGTTTAACCACTTCAATACAGGGCACTTTCCCCTCTTCCTGTCCAGGCCAATTTTCAGCTTTCAGTGCTGTCACTTTTTAAATGATTGCGCGGTCATGCTAAACTGTACACAAACTACATTTTTATCATTTTTTTTCTCACAAATAGAGCTTTCTTTTGGTGTTTTTTTCGATCACCTCTGCGTTTTTAATTTTTAGATAAACGAATAAAGAAAGACCGAAAAAATATTAAAAAAAAAGTTTTTCTTTGTTTTTGTTAAGGTGATGAGGTGACACTGATGATGGGCACTGATGAGCACTGATAGGTGGCACTTATGTGTACTCGTAGGTGGCACTGATGGGCACAGATAGGCTACACTGGATAGGCTGCACTGGGCACTGAAAGGCTGCACTGATGGGTACTGATGGGCACTGTAAAGCGGCACTGATGGGCTAGATGTGCACTGATGGCTAGCACTGATAGATTTCACTGATAGGCATCACTGGTGCCACTGGCACTGGAAGGCATTTTTCTTTGGCACTGCTTGGTAGCTGCCTGGGCACTGATTTGCAGCTGCCTAGGCACTGATTGGCATTTCCCTGGTGATCTAGGGTGGCATACTTTGTGGTCAAGTGTGGTGGCCATCCCTGGTGGTCCTGGCGGCATCCTGGTGGTCCTGGATGGGCATCCGAGGGGGAGCTGTGCTGATAAAAAATTAGCACAAACCCCCCTGTCAGGAGAGCAGCCGATCGGCTCTCCTCTACTCACGTCTTTCAGACACGAGTGAGGAAAAGCCGATCAACAACTCTTCCTGTTTACATCGTGATCAGCCATGACTGGACACAGCTGATCACATGGTAAAGAGTCTCTGTCAGAGATCAGAGTTGCCGACATGCCGTAACAACAATTTCCGTGATGAGCGCATGTCTACATTTTACCACAGCATGCTGCAACGTAGCACTAGACTGCGTTGAAGTGATTCAATTTGATTAAAATTTCAGGTTTTCAGGGGAAAAAAATCATTCTGTCAGTAGATTTTCCTTGTTTTCTCAGTGTATAGAAAACGTTGTGGGGGGTTGGCAATGGTTTTGGGGGACTTCAGAATTCCCAGCCTATAAGCTCCTGAGATGTAAATCTGGCCCTGGCAACACACATTGGCTTTAATAAAATTGAAGAAACTTCTGGGGAGCACTGTGTTAAAAAATGAAAGGTATTAGGTGGTTGATATGAGTGACGTTGATGGATGATCGTATGTGAAAATACAATGTGGCCAATGTCAGGACAGTTGATTGATAGGGAACTGCAGATTGCTCTCTGCACTTGGAAACTCAACTAAGCTAATAAGTATTTTCTACAGAGAAGGGAAGAGGAAGTGTTGGAGTGGAAACTGGCAGCTTATCTACAGTTGTGTAAAGTGTAAAGTCAATGGGCTTTTGCTTGCTTCAAACAGGTTTTTCATTCTTCTATGAGGTCACATGGGGTCAATGAATTCTGAATTATTTCAGAATAGATCCTAAACTGATAGCATAAGCAAGCCCAAAACCTGTTAATATGGGCCCTTCCATGTTTTTTTATCTAGCTGATTAACGGTATCCTCCAACAGCGGTCTGTCAGGTCAGAAAACTCATTGACTTGACATTGTCATCTGATCTAGCCAAAAATGGTCAGATTTTCCGCAGACCGGTTGGACTTTTGTTCATGGGTTCAAATGGATACTAACAAAAGTACAGCATAAAAGAGCATAAACCAGAAGATGTACAATCCAGAATACAAGTGCTCCAACAGGACCCCGCTATAGAGGCAAGCTAACTTGTTTCCGGGGCGGGCCCCCTGCCTCAGACCTGTGCACAGCATTGTGTGTATCCAATTTTATCGGTTTTCAATCTTCCCAATAACATTTTTGGTAATGCACTAGGTGTTTTTGCGCCTTCCCCGTTTGTTCTTTTTGTAGTTTTACATTGGATTGCCCTATCTAGGGAGGGCTGTGTTCCACCCTAACACTAAAATCTCTACATCTACAGACATCCACGATCTAACACTAACCTACCTAGCCCTGTAAAGAAGAAATCAGTATACATACCTTTTTTAAGCCGCTCCGGTTCAGTTTCCAATGGCGGAAGCCCTTCAGAGGATACAGCTGACAATGGCTGTGAAATGGATGGGAAGTGATGTCACCCATAGAATTACTATGGGGCTTCTGTTGTCAGTTGTGTCCTCTACACTCGCCTCCAGAGCAAAGCTGCAGCTGACACCTCAGCATGGGATCGGGTCGGATCGGCTTCAGATACTGATTTCTTCTTTAAAAATCTAGCTGGATTTTAGTGTTAGGCTGGACTTATCCTTTAAGTTTTATCTCTGTGGAGGACATCTGAGCGATGGGAGTGACTGTTTTTTTTCCCGTGTTGTTATTTTTTCCATGGGTTTCCCAAAGCTCCATTCACACCTGGATTGCGGGTGGAATCACTGTGATCCTCCCTGCAGCTCCAGAATTGCAGCAAATCGCAGAACACATTTGCGAAGCCATTATTTCTTAATGGCACCCCAAACGTGGTGTGATTTTTCCACAATTGTAGAGATCTGGTACATGAGCTTCTTTTTGAGCATTTTTAGGTGCGGCGGGAGGCCCATTCAAATGAATGGTGCCATTCCAAAAATGCTCAAGTAAAAATTAAAAAAAGCTCAAAACATGGAGCGGCTGCATCTATTGCTGCAGATCACTCAGGTGTGAATGGAGCTTAATCCCATGTACACACGGCCGGACTTTTCGACAGACTAGGTCCGACAGCCTTCCTGACTGACTTTTGGCGGACTTCCAATGGACTTTCAAAATGAATGGACTTGGCCACACACAATCACACCAAAGTCCGACGGATTCGACCGTGATGACGTACGACCAGACTAGAATAAGGAAGTTCATAGCCAGTAGCCAATAGCCATAGGGTTGTTTTTTGTCCGCCGGACTAGCATACAGACGAACTGATTTTTCGACCAGACTCGAGTCCATCTGAAAGATTTGAAACATGTTCTAAATCTAAAGTCCACCTGATTTTTCGACAGCAAAGGTCAGATGAAGCCCACACATGATTGAATTGTCCGACGCATTAGTTCAGTTGGACCTTTGCTGTCGAAAAGTCCGGCCGTGTGTACATGGCATTAGAGTCCCCTGTTTCTTTTTTTTTTTCCTTTTTTATGGTTTTTATATGGGACTTATGGGACTGCATTATGAAAGCTCCAAAAGAACCAAGTAGGTCAATGTCTTCTCTTCCTAGGAGGAATAATAAAATCTATAAGCTAAATACACTGAAATCTGTCATAATTGTTATCAATGGTAATACACCAGATGTCTATAAAATTACAGCTTTTGTGTATGAGTGACTGGTACAAATGGTCAGATAGTTTGATATTGATATGGAATGTCTACCCAATATGATATATCCAATGCATTTTTGAGAATAAGACCTCTAGACAGCCAGCCACTCTCAACTCCACCTTAAGTCCTGAAGAATGCCCTCCCCCAAATTATGGATATATTGTACTCAGTAAAGACTTCAATATCTTGATATCAATATCAAACTATCTGATCTAATGATTTGTACCAGACACTCCCAACTTCATATTTTAAAACAACTCATCTGTTCACCGTAAATCAGAGGGGCAGTAGTCAAAGACAACTTTACCTCTCACTATGTCATCATTGTAAATTAACCTCCTCAAAGGTTAAAGCGGAGTTCCACCCAAAAGTGGAACTTTCGCTCATTGTACTCCTTTCCCCCTCTGGTGCCACATTTGGCACCTTTCGGGGGGTAGGGGGGATAGGCTACCTGTCTTTCACAGGTATCCTGTCCCCACTTCCAGGAGCCTCAGCCACAGATATTTGCGTCACCGCTCGGGCTTCCTCCTCCTCCCTCCCTGGCCGCTGGGCCAGTAGGAGATAGGAGCGGAGCTTCGCACATGCACGTAAGGCTACACTGCCGTGTTCTCTTACTCGCAATGGAGGCGGCAGCACCCGACAGCTGATGGCAACATCAGCTGTGTTGCCGACAGCGCTGGACTCTAGGACAGGTAAGTGTCCAATTTTTAAAAGTCAGCAGCTGCAGTATGAGCAGCTGCTGGCTTTTAATTTTTGCAGCAGTGGGCGGACCTCCGCTTTAAGTAACCATCTGCATTTAACTACAATAACCACTTATGGAACACCCCACCCGCAATGTATTGTGGACAGGCAACCTGTGCAGGCAAGGCAATGTACTTGTATGTTACTACCTGCTGTGATTGTAAACAGCTGGGGTCTGTCAGAAAGTCCTGGCCAAGGATTCATGGCCGGGACCTACTGATCAGCTTTGCGCAATTACAGTCCAGAACCCCATGTTGACAACCAACACAAGGCACTGTAAAAGCAGGGATAAGAAACAAAGAGACCTGTTAGTAAAATCAGCACACATTTAAGTGAAGTGGTTAAGATCTGCTTTGTATCGGTCCAGCACTACCACACACCCAATAGATATGCTCTCTTTTATTGTGTAGGGTGACTGGTCCCACAGCTCTGCTCTCTACACAAGTCATATGCATCACAGTGATGATGTCACTGCCACTTTTATATGGTAATATTTGAGTTTGCAAAGGTGTGCGCAAAAATATCCTCCGTGGCTAATGAGGAACATATTTTAATAACATGTTATGTTTAGAGTTCAGCTTTAAAAGAAAGCTAGTAAATCTTTGCATTTGCCTGCCTGGCTAGATACATTGAACATAATCCCATATAGAAGTCAGGTGACATACAATGTGAATCCATGATCACTGCACTAATATGTTTATTGCCTAGATTTTCCTAGGGCCACCAAAAAGCCACAACACAAGGCGATGTTGACTCCTAGTGAATTGACATACAGCATTCTAAATATTGATTTAGCTCACAAATTACCGCACCTACCACATATAGGTAACAGCTGCAATTAACTAATTTCCAGTAATAAGAATAGTTTCCATATATAGCACTATACTATATATAGCATAATGCATTCAAATAATGAAACTTTTTTGTTCTTGTTAAAATGGGTTGACACTGCCAGATTGTTTGCTGCCCTCTTGAGGTGAAATGAGGGATCATCAAACAGCAGCAGCAGTACAGGACAGGACCATACTACAATAATCTTTTATTATAAAAATGCATATGGAAAGTTTACAATAAAGCCGAACTCCAGCCAAAACTTGTACTTTATTCTTTTATACAATGAAGAAGGGTTAGAACTGTGTAGTTGTAAATGCTGTTTGTGTCCCCCCAAAAAGGGGTTTTGGGGAAATTTGAAATGCTATGCCCCCCTTAGAGTACATTTCTGTTCTCTTACTGGTCTGTCTGATAACCTTGCTTTGGATAGGAAGTGAGAAATAGAAATAATCATAGAAATATGGGCAGCCATAAAATTCTGACCCTCGCTCACTAGCAAATTTGTTTTTATCAGTGCCTGTGCCCCCGGCAACAGGGGGGGGGCGCTTACCCTCATATGCTGTTCTGACATCCACCAAACTTATGGAACTTAGAGACATCTGCCAAAGTGGGACACATCAATAAAAACTGTACAATGTACAAAGAGATTGCCAGACTAATGAGCTGAGTCCAAAAACTTTTAATAATGATGTATGTTTAGCAAGACAATGCAAAACATCCAATGTGTTTTGGGGGCCCAGAAGTATCCCCCTTCTACGGGGCTAGAAAATAGATAAAGATTATATACATAAATTGTTGTAAAAACCTAAAATGTACTACTAAAACATCCACAATACAGAAGAAAACAATCACAGCCCAGAATCCTGTGTTACAATCAACACAGGACTGTGTACAGAGGGTACGATCTCTCTGTTTCTTATCCCTGCAAAGCAGGGATAAGAAACAAAGAGATCTGTTAGTAAAATCAGCACACATTATACATTTTTGGGCACACTTTTAACCCCTAGATCGCCCTAGATGTTAACCCCTTCCCAGTCAGTGCCATTAGTACAGTGACAGTGTATAGTATTAGCACTAATCACTGTATTAGTGTCACTGGTGATGTCAATAGCAGTTAGTCAGTCCCCCCCCAGAGACATCTCCCAAAAGAAGGACACAGACAGCAATAAAAAGTGTACACTGTACAAAGAGATTGCCAGACTGATGAGCTGAGTCCAAAAACTGTTAATAGTGGTGTTTGTTTAGTAGGATAATGCAAAACTTCCAACGCGTTATGGGGACCCAGAAGTCTCCCACTTTTTCAGGGCTACAAAACAGATATAACGGAAAATTTATATCAAATACTTACCGTAATTTTCCTTTCCTGATAGGCTCCATGGCAGCATACGTGTGGGTAGCCCCGCCTCCACGATTACCCAATAGGACCCAACTCCCATAAATCTTTGCTCCTGGCCACTATCAGTGTTCCGTAACTAGCCGACTCCAGACATTTGGGAGGGAACTCCTGCTGCCATGGAGCCTATCAGGAAAGGAAAATTACGGTAAGTATTTGATATAAATTTTCCGTTTTCCTGAAAGGCTCCATGGCAGCATACGTGTGGGAAATAACTCGCCAAACACACCCGGGTGGGCAAAATGTCGAGCAAAGAACAAAAGTTTATTTAGCATTGTCAACCGACAAAACTTGCAAACCAAAATTAACAGAAGACAGAGCCGCTGGCTCTACACAGTAATGAGAAACAAAGGTATTAATAGAAGACCAAGAGGCCGCTCTGCAAATAACTTCAGGCGCCACATGGCGAGAAGCTGCCCACGATGTTGAAATACTCCGTGTTGAATGAGCTGTTAATGCCTCAGGAGGAGTCAAGCCCTTTGCTCTGTACGCCCTCTGAATGATCTGAATGATCCAGGTAGAGATAGATCTAGCCGAAGCTTGCAATCCTTTATTCTTGCCATGAGGGAGAACAAAAAGAAATTTCGTTTGTCTAAAGGGAGCTGTGACTTCCAAATATTGTTTCAGCGCGTGTCCTACGTCCAGAGGATGAACATCCTGACTCTCTGAGTTTTTGAAAGTGGGAAGCACAATTTCCTGATTCTCATGGAAGACCGAGGTTACTTTGGGATGCGATCCCAACATAGGAATCAATACTGCCCTATCTGGAAAGAAAGTCAGAAAGGGTTCTTCCGAACCTAGATTCCTAATCTCAGAAACTCTCTTGGCTGAGGTTATAGCTACCAAGAAGATGGTCTTGAGAGTGAGATCCCTTATGGACAGAGGCTCCGTAGAATCCTTTCCAAGGTTTGAGAGAAAATCCAGCACTAAAGGGAGGTCCCATTTAGGAAACCTTGGTTTTCTTTGGGGTCTGAGCCTAGTAGCTCCCTTGAAGAATTGTTGTACCAGTGCATGGTTTGCCCAGGAAATACCCGTAAAGGCTGAAATAGCCGATACTTGGACTCTCAATGAACTGATAGCTAGAGGTAAATCAAGGCCTGTTTGAAGAAAGCTTAGTATGTCTTGTATTGTTGGAGAACTGCAAGAATTTTCTCTGGAGGACATATGGGCCGAAAACTTGGACCATATACGCTCATATACCCTATTAGTACTCCCGCGTCTGGAATTGAGAAGGGTTGGGATGACCTCTTCCGGACACCCAAGAGCTTCTAGCCTTTCCCTCTCAAAAACCATACCTTGAGGTTCAGACATGATGGGCATGGATGTAACCTTGTGCCTTGAGATAGCAAATCCGACCTGAGAGGCAGGGGAACTGGCTCTTGATAACTGAGGAGCAGCAGTAGAGGGAACCAAGGTCTGTTGGGCCAGAAAGGAATTACTGCGAGAATCTCCGCCTTCTCTGACCTGAGTCTCCGAAGGAATTGCAGGATCACCGGAACTGGAGGGAAGGCGTAAGCTGTCTGAAACTTCCAATGTTCTGTGAGGGCATCTATCCCATATGCCTGGGGATCCCTGAACCTTGAGTAATATTTCGGAAGCTTCCGATTGCACGGGGAAGCGAACAAGTCGACTTCCAGGGACAATCCTAAGGTCAGGAGCCAATCGAATACTTCCCGGTGTAGAGACCACTCGTTGTTGTCCAACTCGACACGCGATAGGAAGTCCGCCTGAACATTCTGCACCCCTGGGATGTAGACTGCAGAAAGGTTGGACAAATTCTTCTGAGCCCAATTCATTATTGGCTCCGTCTCCTGTAACAGGGACCAGCTGCGAGTTCCCCCTTGCTTCTTTACGTAAGCCACCGCGGTTGTGTTGTCCAACCTTAGCATGACCGAGGCATTCGCTGTCAGATGATGGAATGACCGAAGCGCCTGGAAGGCCGCTCTTAGCTCCAGAACATTGGAGACGACTCTCTGTGATGGAAACGTCCACCTGCCCTGAGCGACCTCCGAAAGGCAGTGAGCGCCCCATCCTCGGTTGCTGGCATCTGAAGTTACCGTGACCCATGAGATGGGAATGATTGAATGGTGGTTGCGCAGGTTCTTCCCCTGTAGCCACCAAAGAAGAGACGTCCTCATGGCTGGAGTGAGGAATATGCGCTGTGTCTGGCTGGATAAGTCCCACTGTTGTAGAAACCCCTTCTGAAAGGGACGAGTGTGCCACTGGGCCCACTTTACCATGGGAATGGTGGCTGACATTGTGCCAATCACCCTCAGACATTGGAGAGCCGAGAGATGGGATGCTGCAAGGGCTGCATGAATCCTGTCTCGTATGACTCCAACCTTCTCTTCTGGAAGGGCGATAGTACCTTCTGCTGTGTTGAACTGCGCCCCTAGGAAAACAAGAGACTGAGTTGGATCTAGGTGACTCTTTTCTAAGTTCAGAAGCCACCCGAACTCCTGTAGAGTGGAGATGACTAGGTCTTTGTGCTCCAAGAGCTGATCTTTGTTCTGGGATAGCAGAAGAAGGTCGTCGAGATAGTGATGGAGACGAACACCTTTGACTCTGAGAAAGGCCACAACTGCCAAAAGAACTTTGGAGAAGACCCGTGGGGACGTTGTTAACCCAAAGGGAAGACATGTAAATTGAAGATGTTGAATGCCTACTGCAAAGCGGAGGTATTGTTGAAACTCCTTTGCCACGGGAACATGGAAGTAAGCATCCTTCAAATCGACTGATATCATCCAGTCCCCCAGATACACGGACTGCTGGATGGTAAGCAGAGATTCCATCTTGAACTTCTCTTTGCGAATGAAGGAATTGAGATGGGTCAAATCTATTACCGGCCTCCATGTGCCATTTTTCTTTTGAACCAGAAACAAAGGGGAATACATGCCCTCTCCACGTTCTTCTTCTGGAACGGGAACGGCTGCGCCTTGATCCAGTAAAGAGTTCACGTAGGTCAATAGGACTTGTTTCTTCTCTTTTGATTCTGGAAGATTTGTGGGAATAAATCTTAGCTTTGGGGTGCTGATAAAACCCCACTTGTGACCTGAGGAAATTGTTTTTACAGTCCAAAAATCCCGAATTGAGGCCGCCCAAACATGCCCGAAGTGGAGAAGACGAGCCCCCACCTGACAAGTTTGAGCGGGCCCAATTTCAAAAGGATTTCGCGGAATCCTGCTTGCCGGACGAACCCCCTTTTGAGGTATTTTTGAAAGAAGATTGCCTGGATCTCCATGACCTTGAGAATTCTCGACCAGGTCTATAGCTCCGCGCCTCCCTGGCACGATCAGGGCCTTGTCTTCTAGGAAATGGACGCCTTTGATTTTGAAGACGTCTGTCCTGGGGAAGAAACCCAGATTTCCCACCTGTAGCCCGGGATATGGCAGTATCCAGCTTGTTACCAAACAAAGATGACCCCTCAAAGGGAATACGGCACCAGGCCTGTTTGGATGCTGGATCCGCCAGCCATGGACGGAGCCATAACGCACGGCGAGCTGAGACTGCTGCTAACATATCCCGAGATATCAGGCGGATAACATCAATAGATGCCTCCCCCAAAAAGGCAGACGCCATCCTGATTTCTTGAATAGGGGAGTCTTTTGCTGATTCAATAGAAATACCCCTCAGGAATTCCTCTACAGAATCAGCCCAGGATTCTATGGCCTTGGATACCGCTGCCATTGCAAGCACTGGTTTGCAAGCCATTCCAGAAGTCAGATATATCCTCTTAAGGTCTGAATCGATCCGCCTTTCCAAAGGATCTTTAAAGGATACCGTATCCTCTAAGGGTAGGGTTACATATCTCACCAAACGCATGAGCGCTGCATCCACCAGTGGTGCTGACTCCAGGTGCTTCACATCCTCTTCTTTAAAGGGATATAATTTCAGGATTTTTGACTGCATGGAACCCTTTTTATCCACCTTGCTCCATTCCTCGGTAATAATGTCACCCAACTCTGAAAGGAAGGGAAAAAATTGTCGCTCCTTATTGAGCTGTTTAAAGAACTTTCTCTGCTTTGGTGGGGAAGTAACAGGGTCTTCCCACTTCAGAGCCTCTCTCACTGCTTTGACCAATGAAGGCACCAGTCCATAGTCAAAACCTAAACCAGGATCCTCACAGTCAGATTCACTATCTGAGATGGGAGCAGATAGGCGGCTTGGCTGAGAGGATTCCCATGTCTCCTGCAATGGGTTCTCTCCAGGTGGAGGAGCCAATAATTCTGACGGGGATTCACACAGCTGTAGAGCGTCCCTCTCCTGCAGAGACTCCTTCACAACCCGTCTTACTATTGACTCCAAACGCTGGTCTGCATCATCCCTTTCATCTGCAGCTTTGGAGAAGCAATGATCGCATAAGGATACGTCCGAAGGAACAGGCATCCTGCACCCCCAGCATGATTTTTCCGTACGCTTGCTGGAGTGAGCAGCAGGGGGGTGAGAATAATTCTTATTATGCTGTTCAGATCTTGACCTATGCTGGCTAGATCTTGAGGAGGATTTATGGCGGTGTGATCTTGATGATCCACTGCGTCTAGAAGTGTTAGGTTGTGGATCAGACCCAGAAGGGCTGTAAGGGTAAAACAGACAGAAAGAGAAAGGGATATACAGTCAATCCTACCTATGCCAAACACTCTCTCCAATATATAAAAAGCATAAATACTAAAGACCTACCTAACATGAGCGGGCTGGCCACTAGGAGGCAGTAAGGCGTCCATATTCACAATAAACCCACAGTTTAAGAAACACTGCAACTAAAGAGAAAAATAAAACACACATTTTTTTTTTTTTTTTTTTTTAAAGCATTTCCCCAGCCTAAGGGACACGCTCTTACCTTAAACCGCCGCGCTGACAGCCCCGGGAAGTCGCTGCGACCACTGCAAACATTCCCAGGGTTCTGACAGCTTCCAAAGCCTTTTAAATTTGGCGCCCGTGACGTCATCGCCGACGTCAGACGCGAGGCGCTCGCGCGCATGCGCGGGAACCAAGCCTCGGTCTCATACCGGGTTCGCACATGCGCAGAACGCCTGCATAACCCGGAAGTAGGAGAGAGGTTTGCTGGAACGCGGAAGCGAACGCAAACGGCATGGAGGAGACCGCAAGACAAACAAAAGAAATACACACAAATACAATGCTGCCATGGATAGATAAAAGGCTCACCACTCCACCAACGATCACCTGGCCGAACGGACTGGAACACACACGCCATACCTCCAGCAGATAATGGTCACCCATAACAACGGGACACAGACCGTGCGCACTCAGGTAGGAAATCCTTTCTTCAGCGCTACTCTGCAAATACTCTCCATACCCTGCTTAACAGTCAGGGCCTATCGGAGGAAAATTTCTCAGTCAATCAGCCAATCGATCGTCGTGAAGTTTTATTTCCAGGAAAGAAACCATCTGGTCCTACTGGGGAGGACAAAAAAGGAACACTGATAGTGGCCAGGAGCAAAGATTTATGGGAGTTGGGTCCTATTGGGTAATCGTGGAGGCGGGGCTACCCACACGTATGCTGCCATGGAGCCTTTCAGGAAAGAATGTATACATAAATTGTTGTAAAAACCTAAAATGTACTGCTATAACATCATATAAGCCGCAATACAGAGGAAAACAATACCTGTGTATTCTAATCTCAATACCTCTGTAAATCCAATCTCACGACTAATCCTATTGACAAAATACTTTATCATTATAATTAGTAATGAGTAATATTGGGAACAATCCACTAAAGCTTGAAACAAATAATGCTGCGCTTGTGATTATAAATGTATCCAACCACTTAGTGTATCAATCCCCCTGATGAGTCACAAGACCCTGTGATGTAACGCGTAGGGGAGGGGCAGATTGGTTTGGCAAGACATTTTTGCATCTCTCACGGAGAGACATGAAGTAGCTGCAGCATCGTGGTTTTATATGACATACGCTGTATAGAGTTGGTGCACTGGAGCACCTTTTAAATGTGAGTTCTATGTACATTTTTTAATAAATTGAATATTGTTTAAAAATGATATAAGCACCATTTGGAGCTCTTTTTCTCCCATACATATCAAGTCATAATGGAGGCACATCAATCGAGGAGTAAAGCATGATCTGTTAGTCCGGGGTGACTAAAAAACTTCATTTGACCAAACTTAAAAGGGTTGTAAACTTTCATGGTTTTTCACCTTAAAGTGGTGTTGCCACCAAAAAATTAAAAGTGCTTAAAATTCGTAAAAAAAAAAAAAAAAAATTGGCAAAAAAAAAATTTTTTATTCACCTCTAAATACCGGTTGCTAGGGGGTCCCTCGTAATCTGCCTTCCTCATTGCCCAGGCTGGTGACATCACTTCCCCTCGCGCCGCACATTCACCTGGGACCTGTCATGTGTCCCAGGTGACTGTACGGCGTATCACGGCGCCCTGCGCCGCTCGCGCATGCGCAGTGGGTGCCCGGCTGTGAAGCCACAGCCGGGTGCCCACAGTATGCATGACGGCGCCGCGAGCGGAGCGGGGAGCGAGGGGGGGGCTTCGTTCCCCCGCATCGCTGGACCCTGGGGCAGGTAAGTGTCCGATTATTAAAAGCCAGCAGCTGCAGTATTTGTAGCTGCTGACTTGAAATTTTTTTTTTTTAGGGGCTACCCCACTTTAATGTATTATATGCATTAAGGTGAAAAACCTTCTCTCATGCTACAGCCCCCCCCAGTGCCCCCGTTTTACTTACCTGAACCCAGTCTTTTTCTCCCCAGGGATGAGCACACCAGCTCTAGCTGGTGTCTCGTGTCCTGATTGGATAGATTGATAGCAGCGCAGCCATTGGCTCCCACTGCTGTCAATCAAATCCAATGATGCGGGTGCCAGGGGCGGGGCCAGGTCCTACTTTCTATGTCAATAGACGTAGAAACCCAGTGTCCCGAAAGAGAGCGATTTTCCAACGGGGCACTCAAAAAGAGGAGGAGCTACCAGCGCCGCTGAGGGACCCCAGAAGAGGGGGATCGGGGCCACTCTGTGCTTAACCAACTACACAGTGGAGGTTAGTATGATATGTTTGTTATTTATTTATTTATTTAAAAACAAACCTTTAGTAACCCTATAAGTGTGAGGTCACACTCTGTTAAATGAGCGCATTTCTTATGGGGGAGCACTGAGCTGAATAGCTACAAAGCGCGGATATTTGAGAATTTGTGAAGACTCAAACTTTCAAACTTTTTTCTGACATTTTCATGAATTAAATATTTGACAGCACTCAAGCACAGATTTATATTATTCCAAGAACAAATACACATGAATGTATCATATTATAGTATAATAACATGTTATTATGTTAGCACTCATATTTGCACATCGATACACTAAGTGGTTGGATAGATTTATCATCATTAGAGCAGCATTATTTGTTTTGAGTTTACTTGCACATTTATATTTGGGGTGTGCTACTTTCTGCTTGCATACAATCCTCAGATTGTATTTTGGTTTCTCGCAAGACCTTCTATTATATTTATAATCCACTAAAGCTTCTCGCCTGCGTTATGGCGGTCACGTGATCACCTACCGCATGTGATAACGAAACTGTCAATTCACTATCACTCGTATGCGGTATTTAACATAAACTCCAAAAATGCTTGGTTAATAACGCATAAGAAGGCATTAAAGTCAACTCACTAAAGGAAATAAATGAATAAATGCATGCTGTAAATAAAAGAGTTGTAAAGGCAGAAGGATTTTTATCTATGTATTAAGATAAAAAAAAAACCTTCTGTGTGTAGCAGCCTCCCCAGCACCCCGTAATTACTTATCTGAGCCCCATCTTTCTCCAGCAATGTCCATGAGTGTATTAGCCATCCGGGACTCTCCTCCTGATTGGCTGAGACACAGCAGCCGTGCCATTGAATCCCGCAGCTGTCAATCAAAGTCAGCTGACCAATCAGGGGAGATAGGGGGTGGGCCAGGTCGGGGCTCTGTGTCTTAATGGGCGCACAGAGCCGTAACTCAGCTTGGGTGCCCCATATCAAGCTACTGGCTGTGGGGGGCACTCAACAGGAGGGAG
This sequence comes from Lithobates pipiens, assembly GCF_037356315.1. Taxonomy (NCBI): domain Eukaryota; kingdom Metazoa; phylum Chordata; class Amphibia; order Anura; family Ranidae; genus Lithobates; species Lithobates pipiens. The sequence continues at coordinate 164,980,755 of NW_027507789.1, forward strand.
GTGCCAGGAGCACCGAAGAGGGCCCAGAGAAGAGGAGGATCCGGGCTGCTCTGTGCAAAATCAACTGCACAGAGGAGGTAAGTATAACATGTTTGTCTTTAAGTACCTCTCTGCGATAACTATGTGGTAACCTTGGCAATGTCAGACCCCCCCCAGTGATTGGTTGATTGGTTGAAACATAGGCGGGAAAGTGCAAGCTTAAGGTATGTGGAGTGTGATGCCGCATACACACGACCGGACTTTTCGACAGACTAGATCCGACGGTCTTCCTGACGGACTTTCGGCAGAGGTCCGACGGACTTTCTGAACGAACAGACTTGACCAAACACGAATGGACTAAGTCCATTAAAAAGTCAGTTTGTTTTGAACGTGATGACGTAAGACGGGACTAAACAAGGAAGTTCAATAGCCAGTAGCCCATAGCTTCCCTTGCGTCATATTTGGTCCTTTGGACTAGCACACAGACTAACGTTTTTCCTGATTTTTAGTCTGTCGGACTTGAGTCCGTCGGATAGATTTGAAACATGTTCTATTTCTAGGTCCGTCAGATTTTTTTCTATAAAAAACAGTCAGACTAGCCCACACACAATCGGATTGTCCGATGGGCTGATCCCATTGGACCTAGTCTGCCGCAAAGTCCAGTTGTGTGTACGCGACATTAGAGGAGTGAGGAGTGTTATCTAGAGTTTCTCAGAGGATATCTTTGTAAATGGAGCCCTTTGCATCCAGTCTTCCGGAATTTAATACAGAAGAGTAGGGATGAGCCGAACACCCCCCGGTTCGGTTCGCACCAGAACTTGCGAACGACCCCCGCGTTCGTTACGAACGTTCGAACCCCATTGAAGTCTATGGGACTCGAACGTTCGAAATGGAAAGTGCTAATTTTAACGGCTAATATGCAAGATAGTGTCCTAAAAAGGGTTTGGGGACCTGCCTCCTGCCTCAGGGGACATGGGTCACTGCAAAAAAAAGTTTTAAAAACTGCCGTTTTGGCGGGAGCACTGATTTTAATGACGATTAAAGTGAAAAAAAAAGGTGAAATATTCCTTTAAATATGGTGCCTGGGGGGTGTCTGTAGTATGCCTGTGAAGTGCCACGTGTTTCCCGTGTTTAGAACAGTCCCTGCACAAAATGACATTAAACAGAAATAACACCATTTAAAACTGCTTGCGGTTTTAATGTTATATCTGGTTCCTGCAATATGGTTGAAAATCATTGAGAAAAATGGCATGGGTAGCCCTCCCTGCCCATTACCAGCCTATTTGGGTCTTGTACGCATATTAAGGGGAACCCCGTACCCATATTAAAAAAAGGAAATGCGTGTGGCCCCCAGGCCCTATATACTCAGAACAGCAGTATACAGGCGGTGCAAACAAGACAGGGACTGTGTAGGTTTGTTGTGTTAAGTTGAATCTGTTTGTCATTTTCAACCGGTACATTTTTAAAGTGTAGCTCCAGTCAAAAAAACTATTTTTAAGCTTTTTGGAAAACATAGGGAAGGGTTATCACCCCTGTATAATTTGTTTTGTCATCCATCTTTTTTCATCTCACTTGCTGCTGTCTCCTTGCGTTTGCGAAAGTAGGGGCCTGCCCTATATTATAGCGGTATGTACTGGGTACAGAGCACGCAGACAGCACGCACTATCTCCTAACACTACTGACTGCAAGCTCTATTATTAACCACTTGACCACTGGGCACTTAAACACCCTTAATAACCAGACCAATTTTCAGCTTTCGGTGCCCTCACATTTTGAATGACAATTACTCAGTCATGCAACACTGGACCTATAGGAAATGTTTGTCCTTTTTTTCACACAAATAGAGCTTTCTTTTGGTGGTATTTAATCACCTCTCAGTTTTTTATTTTTTGTGCTATAAAAGAAAAAAGACCGAAAATTCTGCGAAAAAATGAATTTTTCTTCGTTTCTGTTATAAAATTTAGCAGATTAGTAATTTTTTCTTCATAAATTTTGGCCAAAATTCATACTACTACATATCTTTGGTAAAAATAAGTACAAATTGGTGGATATTATTTGGTCTTTGTGAAAGTTATAGAGTCCACAAGCTATGGTGCCAATATCTGAAAATTGATCACACCTGAAGTACTGACGGCCTATTTCCTTTTTTTTTTTTTTTTTTCACAAAATTGTCATATTATCAGGTTATTTCACACACACAGCATATGCATACCAAAAGACCCTGGAGAATACAATGGTGGTCGTTGCAAATTTTTATCTCACACGGTATTTGCACAGCAATTTTTCAAACGCGTTTTTTGTGGGGAAAAAACAGTTTTGTGCTTAAAAAACAAACAAAAAAAACAGTAAAGTTAGCCCAATGTTTGCATAAAGTGAAAGATGAAGTTATGCTGAGTAAATAGATATCAAACATGTCACTCTTCAAAATTGCACATGCCCGTGGAATGGCGCCAAACGTCGCTACTTAAAAAATCCCCATAGGCGACGCTTAAATTTTTTTTTACTGGTTACATGTTTTGAGTTGCAGAGGAGGTCTAGGACTAGAATTATTGCTCTCGCTCTAACGTTCTCGGCGATACCTCACATTTGTGGTTTGAACACCGTTTTCATATGTGGGCGGGGCTTACGCATGCGTTCACTTCTGCATGCGAGCACATGGGGACATGGGCGCTTTAAAAAAAATTTTTTTTTATTGTTCATTTTACTTTATTTATTTTAGTTTGAAATTTTTTTCCCCAAAAATATATTTTTGATCACTTTTATTCCTATTACAAGGAATGTAAACATCCCTTGTAATAGGAATATGGGGTGACAGGTCCTCTTTACAGTGAAATCTGGGGGTCAATATGACCCCACATCTCACCTCTAGGCTGGGAAGCCTGAAATAAAAAATAAAAAAAAGATTCTGGCTTTGATCGTACTGGCGAGTTGGTAGAAGCACCGGAGGGCGGTGAGGGGTGGGGGGCGTCTATGGCTGGGTATTTCAGGGTATCACCGAGTATGGCTGGGTATGGCAATTTATGGCAGGGTATTACAGAGTATTGGCGGGGTATTGGCGGGGTACTACAGAGTAATAGCAGGGTACTGCAGAGTATTGGGGGGTACTCCAGAGTAATGGCAGGGTACTGCAGAGTAATGGGGGTTACTGCAGAGTAATGGGGGGTACTGCAGAGTAATGGCAGGGTACTGCAGAGTAATGGCAGGGTACTGCACTGCAGAGTAATGGCGGGGTACTGCAGAGTAATGGCGGGTACTGCAGAGTATTGGGGGGTACTGCAGAGTATTGGGGGGTACTGCAGAGTAATGGGGGGTACTGCAGAGTAATGGCAGGGTACTGCAGAGTAATGGGGGGTACTGCAGAGTAATGGCAGGGTACTGCACTGCAGAGTAATGGCGCGGTACTGCAGAGTAATGGCAGGTACTGCAGAGTATTGGGGGGTACTGCAGAGTATTGGGGGGTACTGCAGAGTAATGGGGGGTACTGCAGAGTAATGGCAGGGTACTGCAGAGTAATGGGGGGTACTGCAGAGTAATGGCAGGGTACTGCAGAGTAATGGCAGGGTACTGCACTGCAGAGTAATGGCGGGGTACTGCAGAGTAATGGCGGGGTACTGCAGAGTAATGGCAGGGTACTGCAGAGTATGCACTGGTATTGCAGAGTATTGGCAGGGAATTGAGGGGTTAAATTCGGTGAGCAGCGATGTGGGCACTGCAGATGCAGCCCACATCGCTGCTGACACTGATCTCTTTCCCCTCCGCTGTACCGTTTGTACTGTTTGTTTACAAGTGATCACTCCGTCATTTGACGGAGCGATCACGTGGTAATCGGCCGCGACGAGCGGCCGTTTACCGTGATCCGTGATGCGCCGGGTCCTGTGGACCCGGCGGTCACGGATCCTCTCGAGTGCACGCCCCAGGGGGCGCGCGAGAGCAGAATTCTGGGAGGCCGTTAATTAACGGCCTCTCAGAGTTAAACAACCGCCCTGAAGCCGTTAATCGGCAATGGGCAGTTGTTAAGAGGTTAAAGCTAGATCACTAGCTATATAGGTGAGGTGAATATAGTGGTGTATACTGCGGTCAGGGCACAGACAACAACCACTACACAGCAGCAAGATAGGAAATCAGCCAAAAACGATCGGTGTGTACTGTGTTGAAGGTACACAGAACACCCACTGCTTCAGATGCTAACACACTACACGAGGCCGCCTCAAAGGCGGCCTTATATAGTGTGGGGCGTGCACTACACAGCCTGAGCTATGATTGGCCACAGGCAGGATGCCTGTGGCCAATCATGGCTCTCCTCGCTGCTGGCGCTACGATTGGCCAAGCATGCGGGGTCACAGTGCATGCTTGGCCAATCATGAGCCAGCAATGCACTGCGCCACCGCAGTGCATTGTGGTCCGCGCGTGCCACTCGAATTTTGACGCGAACGGCCCAAACGCTCGGAATTCGCCGAACGGCCGAACAGCCAATGTTCGAGTCGAACGTACGTTCGACTCGAACACGAAGCTCATCCCTACAGAAGAGGAGATGTCAAGTGGTCCTTTTGAAGGAAAGAACCTTCAAGGAGAGCACACTTCTAGATCAATTGTCTGAGGCTAAGACCCTGCATAAGTTCAGGTCATCCAAGCAACTGATAATGGAACTCTTTATCCAACTGATCGGGTACTCTGAGAACTCTACACAGAGAAGTCATGCCATACCAGCCATGACCAAGTTACTGTCAGTCTTCCATTTTTTTGGAAAGGCGTCATACCAGATGGTCGCAGGTGAGATTGTGGGAATTTTCCAGTTCTCTATTTCCCGTATCCTCACCATGTAAGTTGCTTTGCGATAACTTACGGCAATTTGTCATGCAGTATTTTCAAATGGATAATGCATGCAAGTTTCTTACGAGTGTTATTTCGTAAATTGCACAGTTTTTTTTAAAGGTTACATACTTGAATGCGGTAACATATCGCTTAGTGAATTGTGCCCAGTGTACCAACATGAAGATGAGAATGGCAAACTCTCACCTCCTCATCTCCTCCGGATGTAAGCACAATGTCATACATTTATTCCCTGAAGAAGGGGGAGGTTTATTTCCCCATTTGTATATCAGTTCTATACCTGTTTTGTAGCTTTGACATAGGGAGATACTTCTGTGCCCCCGAAATGCGTTGGATGTGTTGTGCTGTCCTTTGGACTGTCAGTCTATTGGTCTGGTACGCTCTTTGGACTATGTATATGTGGTTTCCAAACTTCGGGTCCTCCTGGTTTTAGAGACCCCATGCTTTGTGTTTGGGACTTGGGGGCAGCCTCACCAGAGCCATTGTGCCTCATATGAATTTGTTTGGTCTCCCCAAGCCATAATCAATTGGGGAGTCAAATCCAGGTCTTCAGTAGGGATGAGCCGAACACCCCCCGGTTCGGTTCGCACCAGAACTTGCGAACGACCCCCGCGTTCGGTACGAACGTTAGAACCCCATTGAAGTCTATGGGACTCGAACGTTCGAATTGGAAAGTGCTAATTTTAACGGCTAATATGCAAGATAGTGTCCTAAAAAGGGTTTGGGGACCTGCCTCCTGCCTCAGGGGACATGGGTCACTGCAAAAAAAAGTTTTAAAAACTGCCGTTTTGGCGGGAGCACTGATTTTAATGACGATTAAAGTGAAAAAAAAAAAGTGACATATTCCTTTAAATATGGTGCCTGGGGGGTGTCTGTAGTATGCCTGTGAAGTGCCACGTGTTTCCCGTGTTTAGAACAGTCCCTGCACAAAATGACATTAAACGGAAATAACACCATTTAAAACTGCTTGCGGTTTTAATGTTATATCTGGTTCCTGCAATATGGTTGAAAATCATTGAGAAACATGGCATGGGTAGCCCTCCCTGCCCATTACCAGCCTATTTGGGTCTTGTACGCATATTAAGGGGAACCCCGTACCCATATTAAAAAAAGGAAATGCGTGTGGCCCCCAGGCCCTATATACTCAGAACAGCAGTATACAGGCGGTGCAAACAAGACAGGGACTGTGTAGGTTTGTTGTGTTAAGTTGAATCTGTTTGTCATTTTCAACCGGTACATTTTTAAAGTGTAGCTCCAGTCAAAAAAACTATCTTTAAGCTTTTTGGAAAACATAGGGAAGGGTTATCACCCCTGTATAATTTGTTTTGTCGTCCATCTTTTTTCATCTCACTTGCTGCTGTCTCCTTGCGATTGCAAGTAGGAGATGTTTGTAAGTTGGATGTTTGAAAGTAGGGGCCTGCCCTATATTATAGCGGTATGTACTGGGTACAGAGCACGCAGACAGCACGCACTATCTCCTAACACTACTGACTGCAAGCTCTATTATTAACCACTTGTTAGCCCAATGTTTGCATAAAGTGAAAGATGAAGTTATGCTGAGTAAATAGATATCAAACATGTCACTCTTCAAAATTGCACATGCCCGTGGAATGGCGCCAAACGTCGCTACTTAAAAAATCCCCATAGGCGACACTTTAATTTTTTTTTTACTGGTTACATGTTTTGAGTTGCAGAGGAGGTCTAGGACTAGAATTATTGCTCTCGCTCTAACATTCTCGGCGATACCTCACATGTGTGGCACATGCGAGCACATGGGGACATGGGCGCTTTAATTTTTATTTTATTTTTTTATTGTTCATTTTACTTTATTTATGTTAGTTTGACATTTTTTTCCCCAAAAATATATTTTTGATCACTTTTATTCCTATTACAAGAAATGTAAACATCCCTTGTAATAGGAATATGGGGTGACAGGTCCTCTTTACAGTGAAATCTGGGGGGTCAATATGACCCCACATCTCACCTCTAGGCTGGGAAGCCTGAAATAAAAAATAAAAAAAAGATTCTGGCTTTGATCGTACTGGCGAGTTGGTAGAAGCACCGGAGGGCGGTGAGGGGTGGGGGGCGTCTATGGCTGGGTATTTCAGGGTATCACCGAGTATGGCTGGGTATCTCTGAGTATGGCTGGGTATGGCAATTTATGGCAGGGTATTACAGAGTATTGGCGGGGTATTGGCGGGGTACTACAGAGTAATAGCAGGGTACTGCAAAGTATTGGGGGGTACTACAGAGTAATGGCAGGGTACTGCAGAGTATTGGGGGTACTGCAGAGTAATGGCGGGTACTGCAGAGTAATGGCGGGTACTGCAGAGTATTGGGGGGTACTGCAGAGTAATGGGGGTTACTGCAGAGTAATGGGGGTTACTGCAGAGTAATGGCAGGGTACTGCACTGCAGAGTAATGGCAGGGTACTGCAGAGTATTGGGGGTACTGCAGAGTAATGGCGGGTACTGCAGAGTAATGGCGGGTACTGCAGAGTATTGGGGGGTACTGCAGAGTAATGGGGGTTACTGCAGAGTAATGGGGGGTACTGCAGAGTAATGGCAGGGTACTGCACTGCAGAGTAATGGCAGGGTACTGCACTGCAGAGTAATGGCGGGGTACTGCAGAGTAATGGCAGGGTACTGCAGAATATGCACTGGTATTGCAGAGTATTGGCAGGGAATTGAGGGGTTAAATTCGGTGAGCAGCGATGTGGGCACTGCAGATGCAGCCCACATCGCTGCTGACACCGATCTCTTTCCCCTCCGCTGTACCGATCGGTACAGAGAGGGGAGGGAGGAACAGGCGTCATAACATGGCGCCGGTTTGTTTCCAAGTGATCACTCCGTCATTTGACGGAGCAATCACGTGGTAAACGGCCGCTATGAGCGGCCGTTTACCGTGATCCGTGATGCGACCCGGCGGTCACGGATGCTCTCGAGTGCGCACACCTCGGGGCACGCGAGAGCAGAATTCTGGGAGGCCGTTAATTAACGGCCTCTCAGAGTTAAACAACCCCCCTGAAGCCGTTAATCGGCAATGGGCAGTTGTTAAGTGGTTAAAGCTAGATCACTAGCTATATAGGTGAGGAGAATATAGTGGTGTATACTGCAGTCAGGGCACAGACAACAACCACTACACAGCAGCAAGATAGGAAATCAGCCAAAAACGATTGGTGTGTACTGTGTTGAAGGTACACAGAACACCCACTGCTTCAGATGCTAAGTAACACACTACACGAAGCCGCCTCAAAGGCGGCCTTATATAGTGTGGGGCGTGCACTACACAGCCTGAGCTATGATTGGCCACAGGCAGGATGCCTGTGGCCAATCATGGCTCTCCTCGCTGCCGGCGCTGCGATTGGCCAAGCATGCGGGGTCACAGTGCATGCTTGGCCAATCATGGGGCAGCAATGCACTGCGCCACCGCAGTGCATTGTGGTCCGCGCGTGCGTCACTCGAATTTTGACGCGAACGGCCCAAACGTTCGGAATTCGCCGAATGGCCGAACAGCCAATGTTCGAGTCGAACGTACGTTCGACTCGAACACGAAGCTCATCCCTAGTCTTCAGTTACACATATTCCGGCAATAAAATAAGTTGACAAAAGTTCCAGACTTTTCATATCCATAACAAAATAGAATGATTGACTGCCATTGGGCTTTTATCAGAGCAAACAGAACTCAGAACATACAGTATATTGTGCTTCTATTCACTGCTCTCTGGCTTGTGTACACATATGAAAATACGTATCAAAGGTTAAGGCTTCAAAGGTTACGTTTTTTTCTTTTCTATGTTATACTTACCTGCTCTGTGCAATGGCTCTGTGCAGAGCGGCCCTGAACCTACTCTTCTTGGATCCCCTGCAGGTCTAGGCTCCTCCTCTTCTATGTGCCGCTTGCTAGGGGGGAACACATGGGGGCTCAATCCTGAGCTGGGCTGTGTGTATCCATAGACACACATAAAGCACGTCTTATGCCCCGTAGACATGACCGGATTTTCCATCGGAAAAAACTTGGATGGTTTTTCCAACGGAATTCCACTCAAGCTTGGCTTGCATGCACACAGTCACAAAAAGTGACTGAACTTTCGACCGTCAAGAACACGTACGTGACGTACAACACTATGACGAGCCGAGAAAATGGAGTTCAGTGCTTCCGAGCATGCGTCGAATTGTTTCTGAGCATACATAGGAATTTTGCACTTCGGGATTTGTACAGACGATTGGAATTTCCGATCTGAACTTTTTCCGAGAACATGCTCTCAATCTTTTGCTGGTGGGAATTCTGCCAGCAAAAGTCCGATGAAGCATACACACGGTTGGAATTTCTGACCAAAAGCTCACATTTGACTTTTGCTGGCAGAATTTCTGATCGTGTGTATGGGGCTTAAGCCCCATCCCCCACTCACAGGATGATTGATTGACAGCAGCAGGAGCCAATGGCTCATACTGTTGCCTCTGTGTCCTGTGAATGCAGGGAGAGAGGAGAGAGCTGCCACTGACAGGCACAGGGCTGGATCGAATGAGGACTCAGGTAGGTATTGTATTTAGGGGGGTGACTGGGACATCTTTACTTTAATGCAGGTAACAAATGTAATGGCTTTAGAAACACTTTAAGGTTAGCCAAATGTGTTGATTTCTTTTGTTCACATGTGACAAATGGATTGCTTCCCCCATGGACACTAAGCAACGTGGCTATTATATCCAGACATTTGTGGGATCCGTGGCTGCCTGAACACCTGAACTGTGACTGCATCTGCACCCACGTGGATGTCAAAATGGGAACAGCAGCTGTGTCCGTGCAGTCACTGCCTGCCAACTGACATGAATGGGACTGCCTGCATGCAGATACATGCAACACCACTGCAGTACACCCATATGAATGAGGGCTTAAAAAAACACCAAAACATTACTCAGGAGATTGTCAAGACCTATTTACCATATGGTACATTACTATTGACTGGAGAAAATACCATTCCTATCAATGCTTGGGACCACATTATTTTTGCTATCACCTTGGATTACAGGTGAGGTGTGATTAGCTGGTTGCATGATTTGCAGAACTAGTTTATTTCACCTAAAGTGTTACTAAACCCAGAACCTGCATTCACTATAGCTGGTCTCCCATAGCACACAGAACATGGAAATGCAATTATTTTAGTAAATATAAACTGCTAAATACCTTTTTTTCATCAGCAGTTAGAGCAGTCTTGTGACTTCTATCAGTGTCTGGTTAAAGCTTGTAGGAGAAATTTTCATTCTCCGCTCATCATCCTATGAGGATGCAGGACCCCTGACCCTCTGTCTCTAGCAATACACAGGATCAAACAGGCTTTTTACAAAATGCAGAGAATTAACCCCTTAGGTGTTCCACAGTGAGTATAACAAGCATGCTTTACTGCATTTACAGACTGATTTTACTGTTGTGAGTTTAGTAACACTTTAACTGTTATATTGTTACTGTTGTTCTGTAAATGCAAAAAAAATAAAACTCTAAAGAATAAAAACACAGTAAAATGAGCCTTTTACCAAGAAACACACATACCTACAGTGGTGTGAAAAAGTGTTTGCCCCCTTCCTCATTTCCTGTTCCTTTGCATGTTTGTCACTCTTAAGTGTTTCGGAATATCAAACCAATTTAAACAATAGTCAAGGACAACACAAGTAAACACAAAATGCAATTTGTAAATGAAGGTGTTTATTATTAAAGGTGAAAAAAAATCCAAACCATCATGGCCCTGTGTGAAAAAGTGATTGCCCCCCTTGTTAAAACATACTATAACTGTGGTTGTCCACACCTGAGTTCAATTTCTCTAGCCACACCCAGGCCTGATTATTGCCACACCTGTTCACAATCAAGGCATCACTTAAATAGGAGCTGCTTGACACAGTAAGGTCCACCAGAAGATCCTTAAAAGCTACACATGATGCCGAGACCCAAAGAAATTCAGGAACAATTGAGAAAGAAAGTAATTGAGATCTATCAGTCTGGAAAGGGTTATAAAGCCATTTCCAAAGCTTTGGGAATCCAGCGAACCACAGTGAGAGCCATTATCCACAAATGGCGAAGACATGGAACAGTGGTGAACCTTCCCAGGAGTGGCCGGCCGCCCAAAATTACCCCAAGAGCGCAGCGACGACTCATCCAAGAGGTCACAAAAGACCCCACAACAACGTCCAAGGAACTGCAGGCCTCACTTGCCTCAGTTAAGGTCAGCGTTCATGCCTCCACCATCAGGAAAAGACTGGGCAAAAATGGCCTGCATGGCAGAGTTCCAAGGAGAAAACCACTGCTGAGCAAAAAGAACATCAAAGCTCGTCTCAATTTCTCCACAACACATCTTGATGATCCCCAAGACTTTTGGGACAACATTCTGTGGACCGAAGAGACAAAAGTGGAACTCTTTGGAAGGTGTGTGTCCAAGTATATCTGGCGTAGAAGGAACACTGCATTTCATAAAAAGAACATTATACCAACAGTAAAATATGGTGGTGGTAGTGTGATGGTCTGGGGCTGTTTTGCTGCTTCAGGACCTGGAAGACTTGCCGTGATAAAAGGAACTATGAATTCTGCTGTCTACCAAGAGATCCTGAAGGAGAATGTCCGACCATCTGTTCGTGTACTCAAGCTGAAACGAACTTGGGTTCTGCAGCAGGACAATGATCCTAAACACACCAGCAAGTCCACCACCGAATGGCTGAAGAAAAACAAAATGAAGACTTTGGAGTGGCCTAGCCAAAGTCCTGACCTGAATCCTATTGAGATGTTGTGGTATGACCTTAAAAAGGCCGTTCATGCTCGAAAACCCTCTAATGTAACTGAATTAGGACAATTCTGCAAAGATGAGTGGGCCAAAATTCCTCCAGGACGCTGTAAAAGCCTCATTGCACGTTATCGCAAACGCTTGGTTGCAGTTGTTGCTGCTCAGGGTGGCCCAACCAGTTATTAGGTTTAGGGGGCAATCACTTTTTCACACAGGGCCATGATGGTTTGGATTTTTTTCACCTTTAATAATAAACACCTTCATTTACAAATTGCATTTTGTGTTTACTTGTGTTGTCCTTGACTATTGTTTAAATTGGTTTGATGTTCCGAAACACTTAAGTGTGACAAACATGCAAAGGAACAGGAAATGAGGAAGGGGGCAAACACTTTTTCACACCACTGTATGTACTGATGGCATGCACGAGCAATAGAAAAATTTGCTACCATATTACTGTCATCTATGTTTCCAATTTTTAGCCCAAATCTGAAATTTTTATTTAGCTTATGGTATATGAATTCCGACTGATTACTATGCATCTCTTGGATGAATTCAATAAGCTTGATAGCGAATGGCCAACATAACAGTTTAAGAAAACCTTTCACAAGAAAACTATAGAAGCCGCCAATGCTGACTTATTCTGAAAATGCTAGATCCCTGGCTGTCATTCTAACTCTTGCTTCAATACTTTGAGTCACTAACCTGAAACAAATACAGTATGCACATAAGGACTTTTAAACCGATTCTGATTTGTCTGATAAATACTTCTAGGTTGCACCGATACCGGTATTGGTGCTAATACTAAGGATTTTCATGAGTACTACTTGAGCAAATGCTCAGATACCTGAAACTGATAGCTCTGTGGTGTGATTTGAGCCCATACAAAATGAATGGGCTAAAATCGCACTGCTAAGATTCACATGAATGCGGTGCTATCCGAATCACATGCAGTCCCCCCACCGCTCCTGTGTGAACCCAGGTTTGTTATAGTGACTTCAGCCTGGGTTCACACAGGAGCGGTGCGGTAAACTACATGCAATTCAGACAGAAATCGCACCGCATTTCTGTGATTCTTTGCGGTGTGATTTGAGCCCTTTTACTTTGTATCAGTAATCGGTATCAGCGAGTACCTGAGCACAAGTATCGGCACTCATACTCGCCGATAAAAAAAAATGGTATCGGTGCAACCCTAACTTGTTCAATGTCAATGGCTCAGTAAAGATTGAAGCCAGAGGGTCAACATAACAGCCAGGCAACTGGCAATTTTTTTTGTAAGAGATCAGTAATGGCAGCTCTCATATTTTAGGAAAAATCAACATTTTTAAATAGTTATTGCACATATTGGCATATTCAGCAGGATAATGCAACTGTTTCAAAGGTTCAGTAAACTAGTGTATTGTCTGGTTCAGTATTGTTCAGCAAAGCTCTGAAGAAGGGGGCTTGTCCCTCGAAACACGTCAGCTGGTTGTTTGTGATGCACATCTCTTGATGGCACATCTCCACATCCTGAACTCTTCTCACTTTGGATTTATACTGTATGTACAAAGCTTTTGGCCTGCAGCCAACTTGTGAGTATAATTTTGGCTTGTTTTAATTCAATAAATGTTTTTTTTAGTGCACCACGCCTTCGGTCCTCTCTTTTTTTCCATATTTTATTTTCTGTATTCTGTAAACCACTGTATGGCTCTGTCAGCACTGCTCTATTCGATTGTTCTTTTGTCGAAAGAGCCGTTTGAAAATTTTCAGCTGCGTCCAATCAGATGCAAACTGGGTATTCTGACAGCCAGTTATTGAGGCTGTCAAAATACAATAGCTTGGCGGGGGGGGGGGGGGGGAGAGATTTGTCTGTTGGATTCCTTTTGTTCGAATAAATTGAAACGTGTATGGCCAGCTTTGTTATCAAAACGTTTTTGGAATGAGCATAATGTGGCCCAGTGCACAATGCGAGTTACTCAACAAGTAATAAGGTAACCGTGTTTGTGAGCACGCTGACATCATGCAAAGGCAGGTGTACCAACACATGGATTATATTATGATTTAATAGTATGCCTTAGTTACATAAGTCCTAGTGAATGTTATGAAAAACCTAAACGGTTATTAAAAATTGGAGCACGTTGTTCGCACGTGTCAATGCCACACATCATTATACCAAGGAATCTTTTGTCTACCATCATACAAGGTTTCTCACGGCTGTAATTACTTTTTCAGGATATGAACACACCTACTTCCAAACCTTGAAAGACATTCTATCGCCTAACGTTCACGTGTTCGGAAGTGTGACATAAGGGTCAAGGCATTATTCATAACACAAGATTCTGTAAATGCAGAGTTGCAGAACAAGTCTATCCAGGATGTTACACTATATACAGTAACCTATATACCCATTAACAAGTCTGACCTCTAAGCCAGGGCAAAGGGAAAGTGTCTAACTCAAGAAGGCTGGTGTCAGGTGGGCGACTCTGACGCGAACGATCCCACCACTGGCCATTTGTTAAAGTGACCAGTGGCAGGAGGGCTGCCTGTTTGTTCCTATGGAATTACTCCTTCTATAGCTGAGGCAGCGAGACATCGCCTCCATCAGTGGCAACTGAGATTCCCCAGAGCAACACTCTGCATCTGGCTACAAAGACAGCAATTCCATAGAAACAGATAGTGACCCTGCCACTGGCGATTTGTCTCTAGCAGTAGAATTGCCCATCTATGGTTACATTCACACATCTGTGATATTCAGGAGGTGCAGCTGCAGTGTGGTGCCTTTAAGTGCCTTTTAGGCAAGGTTTACCTGCACTCTACGTGTGTTCACATTCCTCTCCCTGTATAAATAAGTGGCGGCTTGAGGCTTTTTTTTGGGAGGGTGGCAAGCACAGCTAGTTGTTCGGGTCACCCACACCAATCCGTGTGGGCAGTGTCAGCCAGTCATCCAGCCCCGCACTTACCCCATTAAGACCCCTTTCACACTGGGGCATTTTTCAGGCATTTTTCAGGCAGTTTTCAGGCGCTTTAGCGTTAAAAAGCGCCTGTAAAGCACTTGAAAGAAGCCTCATCTGCAATCCCAATGTGAAAGCCCAAGTGCTTTAAGAGCCCTTTCACAATGTCAGCGCCTGAAAAACGCTTGTAAAGCGCCTCTTAAACTAGCAGAGCTTTACCAGCATTTTTCGAGCGCTATTGGGGTGCTTTTAACCCCTGCTAGTGGCCAAATAAAGGGTTAAAAGCGCTGCCAAAACGCTGCTGCCAAAAGCGCTTTTCAGGCGTTTTGCAGGCGCTTCCCATTGATTTCAATGGGAAGGGGCGCTTTAGGAGCGGTGTATTCACCGCTCCAAAAGCACTGCAAAGAAGCTGCTTGCAGGACTTTTTTTGACACTCTGCCAGTGCAGCGCCTCAGTGTGAAAGAACTCGGGCTTTTACATTGGGATTGCAGTTGCGGCTTCTTTCAGCCGCTTTACAGGCGCTTTTTTTTAAAGCTAAAGCGCCTGAAAAACGCCCCAGTGTGAAAAGGATCTCAGTGTGAAAGCACTCGGGCTTATACATTGGGATTGCAGTTGCGGCTTCTTTCAAGTGCTTTACAGGTGCTTTTTTTAATGCTAAAGTGCCTGAAAAACACCCCCAGTGTGAAAGGGGTCTTAGGTTACGGACAGGCAGCGGCTTGCGGCTTCCATCGGGTCGCCTCCTCCTCTGCATCATGGCGGGTTCCGCTGTGCGTCTACTCGCTCCTCCTCCTAGGCGTCCAATCCGATTGCCTGTCCTTTCAGCCAATCGGGTGCTGGATCTCATCACACACTTCCTGATTGACCAGGAGGAGGATCGGCGTTTCAATAGCGAATATTGGCTATTGTAACACACCTGGGTGGGCTCGGGTTAGGCCCCATGCAAACCTGAGCATAGCGCTTTCAGTCAGAAAATCTTGCGATTTTACAGCAATTTTGCTGCTTTTTTTACCTCGAATTTGCGGCTTTTTACCGCGTTTTTCCGCGATTTTCTGCAGGACAAAAGGTCACAATTGTAAAAAGAAGAAAAACACCCAAATCTGCCCGATTCGAGCAACAAAAAGGGTCCAGAACTTGTTTGAACTTCAGGCGTTCGGGTTCAGGTGACTTGGAGTGGAGATGGAGTGAACCATCTCCATTGAGAATAATAGATTTTTTCTCCTCCAACGTTTTGTAGCTTCAGGCTTCAAGCTACAAAATGCTCAGGTGCGAATGGGGCCTTAGGGTTAGGGTTAGGGTTTCCCCTTGAAGAACAAGGTTAGGTCTCAAGCCCCATACACACTATCAGATTTCCTGCTGATTTTTGTCTTCAGATTTACCAAAACCATGTAGTAGAAGGACCTGCCTGATTGCATACACATTGAAACTCCTAAGGTTTGACCTCATATTATATGGTTTTGGTAAATTTGAAGGAAAAGAAATCAGCAGAAAATCTGATAGTGTGTATGGGGCTTCAGGAATTGGAATAGGGACCTCCTTCAAAGGTTACAACAGGCGGGTCCCCAGAGGTCAATGGTCAAGAGGCGTGGCTGACCCACTCCCACCAAAGTGTTCCACCTACCCCAACTAAGTCGGGGAATAAACAAGTCGGGGAAAGCGCTTAGCCCACCCGAGCCCGAGCCCACCCTATTTTGAAGCCTATTAGAGTGAGACTCTGGCTCTAATCACATGCTTCAAAAAAAACACCCTCCCCATTGGAATCCATGCATTCAGCGTCCTGCATGGGGGCCAGACGCATGGATGGGGGGGCGGCGCCCGCGCTCCCTTAATGGACAGGCCGCCCCTGGTATATACACTCACTGGCCACTTTATTAGGTACACATGTTCTTTTACAAAAGATTTTATTAATATTTAATCCAACATATAAACTCAACAATTAGATGGTTATACCCCACGGTTCAGTTCGCAGCAGAACATGTGAACAGGCAAAAAATTTGTGCAAACAAATTCATGATCTGTTTTGCATATTGAGCAAAACTGATCATAAAATATAAAGAAGAGGACTGAAATCCTACAAGTTCTAAGGAAGGCCTCTCATATGAACAATGAGTCAAACGTCATAATCCAGAATTGCCCGTAACTCAGAGATGCAGCACGCTGAAAAAAATTACGAAAATGTCCAAACACGCGACCTTATGCGCAAAAAAATTGCATGTAGAGGAGAGTGCAATACAAAGATGCAATGTTGTTAGGAGAATAACCATCCTAACCAGGGCAATGCCTAGTGGTCTGATACATTTTAGGTACACCTGTTCAATTGCTTGGTAACACAAATTGCTAATCAGCCAATCACATGGTAGCAACTCAATACATTTAGGCATCTAGACATGGTGAAGACCACCTGTTCAAGTTCAAACCGAGCTACAGAATTGTGGAGAAAGGGGATTTAAAATAATTGTAAAGGCAGAAGGTTTTTTATCTTAATGCATGTGTAATGCATGTGAGAATGTGCCTCAGCCCCCTAATACTTTACCTGAGCCCCAACTCGATCCAGAGATGTCCACAAGTGCCTTGACCATCTGGGTCTCATCCTCCTGATTGGCTCAGACACAGCAGTGGCGCAATTGGCTCCTGTTGCTGTTAATCAAACTCAGTTAGCCAATTAGGAGAGAAAGGGGGCGGGGTCAAACCATGGCTCTGTGTCTGAATAGATACACAGAGCCGCAGCTCAGCTTGGGTGCCCCCATAGCAAGCTCCTTGCTGTGGGTGCCCTCAACAGGAGGGAGGGGCCAGGAGCTCCAGCCAATGACCCAAGAAAAGGAGGATCAAATACAAAACCATTACACAGAGCAGGTAAATATAACATGTTTGTTATTTTAATAGAAAAAAAAATAGACTTTACAATCTCTTTAAGTGGCTTTGAACGTGGCATGGTTGCTGGTGCCAGACAGGTTGGCGTGAATATTTCAAAATTTGCTGATCTACTGGGCATTTCACGCACAACCATCTCTAGGGTTTACAGAGAATGGTCCAAAAAACAGAAAATGTCCAGTTGTGTGAAAGGAAAATACCTTGTTAATGTTAGAGGTCAGAGGAGAATAGGCAGACAGGTTTGAGATTACAGAAAGGCAACAGTAACTCAAATAACCACTCGTTACAACCAAAGTGCGCAGAATACCATCTCTGAATGCACAACACATCAAACCTTGAAGAAGATGGGCTACAGCAGCAAAAGACCACACCAGGTGACACTCCTGCCAGCTGAGAACAGGAAACTGAGGCTACAACTCGCACTGGCTCACCAAAATTGGACAATAGAAGATTGGAAAAATGTTGCCTGGTTTGAGGAGTCGCAATTTTAGCTGTGACATTCAGATGTAGGGTCAGAATTCGGCATAAAAAACATGAAAGCATGGATCCATCCTGCCTTGTATCAATGGTTCAGGCTGGTGGTGGAGTAATGGTGTGGGGGATATTTTCTTGGCACACTTTGGGCCCCTTAGTACCAACTGAGCATCGTTTAAACGCCACGGCCTTCCTGAGTATTGTTACTGACCATGTCCATCCCTTTATGACTACAGTGCACCCATCTTCTGATGGCTCCTTCCAGCAGGATAATGCACCATGTCACAAAGATCAAATCATCTCATCACTGGTTTCCTGACCATGACAATGAGGTCACTGTACTCCAATGGCCTCCAGAGTCACCAGATCTCAATCCAATAAACGCCTTTGGGATGTGGTGGAATGGGAGATTCACATCATGGATGTGCAACCGACATATCTGCAGAAACTGTGTGATGCTATCATGTCACTATGGACCAAAATCTCTGAGGAATGTTTCCAACACCTTGTTGAATCTATGCCACGAAGAATTAAGGCAGTCCTGAAGGGGGTCCAACTCAGTACTAGCAAGGTGTACCTAATAAAGTGGCCGATGGGTGTACATTATGTTGGAAACAAACATATGCATTGTTTACACGAGCTGTGCTCTCTGAAGAGTGATCTGTATTGAGATCCCTCTTAAGAGAGCATTTGGCGGCGGGGAGGAGGATTTATATCACACAGTAGCGCCCACCAAACATGACAGGGGGTATAATTCCTGCCGCAGCTGCGAATCAAAGCATTGCAGCCACGGCAGTGTAAACAAGCCCTTAGCGTCAAAGGTTGGTGTTTCAGAAGCCTCTCTAATGCCTGTCAATGTTCTGTGTCATTTAGGTGCATTGCAGAAAACAGTGTTGTTCACATGGCTGTGTTTGGATCGCTTCACCTTGCATGGCACCATGTTTTGGCTTGATGGTAGGGTCGGATTTCTCAGGAGCCTATAGGCAAAATTCTGAAGCACCTCTCCCCCCCCCCCCCAATTCCCCATAAATCACTCCTCCTAGCACACATCCTCTTTCCTTCCAAATTGACCCTCCTAGCATAAATTCCCCCCACAAATCCCCCCTCCTTGCACAAATTTCCTCCCACAAATCCCCACTCCTAGCATAAATCCTCTTTCCACATCCCCCCTACTAGTGTAAGTTCTCCCCCCAAATCTCCCCTCCTAGTACAAATCCTCTCCCCCAAATCCCCCCTCCCAGCACAAACCTTCTTCCCCACTCTCAGCGTAAATCCTCCCCCTAAATTCCCCCCTTCTAGTACAAATCCTCTCCCCCAATCCCCCCTTCTAGTACAAATTCTCTTCCCCACTCCTAAGGTAAATCCTCCCCCCAAATCCCACCTCCTAGTACAAATCCTCCCCTCCCAAATCCCCCCTCCTAGCACAAATCCTCTCCCTCCCAAATCCCCCCTCCTAGCACAAATCCTCTCCCTCCCAAATCCCCCTTTCTACTACAAATCCCCCAATCACCCCTCGAAGTACAACCCCCCCCAAAAAAAAAATCCCCCTTCTAGTAGAAATCTTCCCTTTGAAATCCCTCTAACTCCAGGACAAGTCCCCTCAAGCCTGTCCTCTTAGCACAACACCCTCCAAATTACCCTTCCCAGCAGAAAATCCTGACCCCCCCCCCCCCACCAAATTCTCCTCTCCTAGCACAAATCTTTCCAATTCTGCCCCCTAACACATACCGTACATCCCCCCATTCCTTCTTTTAGCACAAATCCCCCCCTTTCCCCCATTACCCTTCCCTTTTCAGCACAAACAGCCCCCTCCAATGTTACAGGAGTAGTGAGGAGGAGGTACAGGCTCTCTTTGCCACCCTAGTCCGGCCCACCCATGAACACTGTAGAAGTGTCAGCGAGGAGAGAGCTGGGATAACAGTGCTCCTCCATACAGCAGATAACACAGGATCCTCTTAGCCCTTGTACACACGGTCGGAGAATCCGTCGAATGTGTCCTATCGGACCGTGTCGTCGGATAATCCGACTGTGTGTGGTATGCATCGGACTGATTCCGTCTGAATATCTGTCGGACCCAATTTTCCAACATGTTGGAAATATTTCCCGACCAACTGGTTCGATCGGACATACTCCGATCATGTGTAGAGAATTTTGATCGGACAAAGTGCCACGCATGCTCAGATCAAATTCCTACATCAAAGCTATTGGCTACTAGCCTGAACGTAGTCCCATCGTAACGAAATTATGTCATCACGTTCTGAATGATCGGATTTTTCGACAACCTAGTCCGACCGTGTGTATGCAACAGTTTCGGACAAGATCCGACGGACAACATCCGACGGATTTGGTTGTCGAAATCTCTGACCGTGTGTACAGGGGCTTAGACTGGACAGCACATGGCTTGATTATCCACCCCTTCCTCCTCCAAGGACTACTCATCTCCCAGAAATGTGGGTGGGGGGCAGGTAATTGAGCCATGCACCATGCAGTCTAAGCCCTTGTGCACACGGTCGGACATTCTGCCAACCAAATCCGTTGGATTTTGTCCGACGGATTGTGTCCTAAACTGTTGCATACACACGGTCGGACCAAGTTGTCGGAAAATCCTATCTTTCAGAACGTGATGACGTAATTTCGTTACGATGGGACTACGTTCAGGCTAGTAGCCAATAGCTTTGATGTAGGAATTTGATCTGAGCATGCGTGGCACTTTGTCCGATCGGAATTCTCTACACATGATCAGAGTATATCCGATCGGAGCAGTTTGACGAAAAATATTTCCAGCAAGTTGGAAAATTGGGTCCAACGGAATCAGTCCGATGCATACCACACACAGTCGGATTATCCGACAAAGCGGTCCAATAGGACACATTCCGTCGGAATCTCCGACCGTGTGTACAAGGGCTAAGAGGATCCACACCTTCTCCCAGCTCTCTTCTTGCTGACAATTCTCCTGTCCAGACTTACAGCAGGCATGGGTACAATGTTCATGGGGGTGCCGGCCTGGGAGGGCACAACTTAAATCTGGGGGGCGCAGCCCACCCCAGCACCCTGCTAATCCGACCATGTACAGATGGGCGCCCCTCTGGGAAGGGCACCTATGGGCACTTGCCTACAGTGCCTATTGGGAAGTCCAGCCCTGCTTGATGGTTAAAATAAAAAAATCTGCTTGCCAACTCCTTAGGCTGACCATACATTATACAATTTTCCATAACCCTTACAAAAACCATATAATATGAGGTCAAACCTAAACACTTTCATTTGGGAGTCACTGGACTTATTCCCTCTGGAGAAGAGATGCTTGAGAGGGGATATGATTTCAATATACCAAATACCATACTGGTGACCCCAAAATAGGGAAAAAACTTTTTCGCAGAAGGGAGTTTAACAAGACACGTGGCCACTCATTAAAATTAGAAGAAAAGAGGTTTAACCTTAAACTACGTAGAGGGTTCTTTTCTGTAAGAGCGGCAAGGATGTGGAATTCCCTTCCACGGACGGCGTTCTCAGCGGGGAGCATCAATAGGTTCGAGAAACTATTAGATAAGCACCTGAACGACTGCAACATACAGGGATATACAAGGTAATACTGACATAATGACACACATAGGTTGGACTTGATGGACTTGTGTCTTTTTTCAACCTCACCTACTATGTAACTATGTAACACAAAAATGTAAATGGGTGCTAAATGTATGTTTCAAAATAAAACTGGTTCACACTACAACACGTGCATTCCTGTGCAGTCCCGCACGTTCTGATTTTCATGACTCATTCAGTTCAATTGGCTGCTAAAGCAAGCACTACTTTTTCAGATTGCGCCACACCAAACCTCATGTTACTGTGGTACCATTCGGTTTGGTGGCCACAAATGCGCTGTGTTTGTGAGATGCATTTGAGGTGCCATTAAAGAGGTTGTAAAGGTAAATGTTTTTTCACCTTAATGCATTCTATGCATTAAGGTGAAAAAACATCTCACACTGCCGGCGCCCCCAGTCCCTCCGTTTTACTTACCTGACCCCTCGAAAATCCCACGCTCGCCCCCGCCGTCCTCTTCGCCGCTCAGCCTGGCCGCTGATTGGCTGGAGTGGATGGATTGAAAGCAGCGCAGCCATTGGCTCGCGCTGCTGTCAATCACATCCAATGACGCAGCGCGCCGGGGGCGGGGCCTTGTGATACAGCGAGCGGCTATAGCCGCCGGCTGTATCACGGGAGCGCTCCCGCAGTGCTTCTCACCAATGCGAGGGAGCTCGCATTAACGTGAGAAGCACCTGCGGGAGGAAGCAGAGACAGCCGCTGAGGGACCCCAGAAGAGCAGCTTCGGGGCCACTCTGTGCAAAACGAGCTGCACAGTGGAGGTAAGTATGACATGTTTGTTATTTTAAAAAAATAAAAATTTTTACTTTACAACCCCTTTAATAATTACCAGCACCCTTGTACATCTCGTAAGAGCAGCGTGTTCACGTGCAGTGCAGGATACACGCATGGAACACAATGTTCCTGCATCGCGCTCCAGTAGGATCCGGCCCTAAAAGAAGATATGTTGATGAAGCGCTGTATCTGGATTTTTGTAGATATTTATACTTGTCGCTATTTTAGTTAAGAGGGTGTCCTCTATGATCTGGTAGATCTAAAGAGGCGGTCCCTTGCGTTCACAATAGAACATGAGCATTCCCAACCAGTCCTGCATGTTTTGGTTTTGACAGCTTATTCATTTCAATGAGATAAGCTTAAAGAAGATTTTTTTTTGTTTTCCCATGCAGTGGGGCTGTGTCTACAATGCATGGGTTAACTGCTTGTTTTTGTCTAGGGCAGTGATGGCAAACTTTGGCACTCCAGATGTTTTGGAACTACATTCCCCATGATGCTCATGCACTCTGCAGTGTGGGTGAGCATCATGGGAAATGTAGTTCCAAAACATCTGGGGTGCCAAGGTTCACCATCACTGGTAGGGGATTGCAGAGCGGAGATATACTTACCTAATCTGCTGATCCTCCGAGTGCAAGAGCTTTCTCTGCAATTACAGCTTCAAGTCTTTTTGGGGATGTCTCTACCAGCTTTGCACATCTACAGAGTGAAATTTTTGCCCATTCTTCTTTGCAAAATAGCTCTAGCTCTGTCAGATTGGATGGGGAGTGTCCGTGAACAGTAATTTTCAAGTCTTACCACAGACTCTCAATTGGATTTAGGTTTGGACTTTGACTGGGCCATTCTAATATATGAATATGCTTTGATCTAAACCATTCCATTGTAGCTCTGGCTGTATGTTTAAGGTTGTTGTCTTGCTGGAAGGTGAACCAGGTGAAAACCATTTATTATTTTCATTCCACTTCACAATTATGTGTCAGTTTGTGCTGGTCTATCACATAAAATCCCAATAAAATACATTTACATTTATTTTTGGTTGTAATATGACAAAATTCTGAAAATTTCAACGGGTATGACTACTTTTTCAAGGCACTGTAAGAGCTGATATGGTGCATGCTGATAGGAGGAGGAAGCAGAGTGACAGAGAGATGAACTTATCACTGCGCTGCTTCTGCATTTATTATCCAGCCACAGACAGGGACTGGTCCAAAACTGTCTGGCTCCAGGTGAAGTGAACTGACTGAGGGCATCTTGTGGCAGAAAAGATGTACTGCAAGATAAAGCTTTTGCTTAAAAGCGAATACTGTACCAAAAGGTGAGTAATTATTATTTTTTAAGTATTTATTTATTCCATTTTCTTATTATGTTTTCCAAAAGCATAACACGTTATTTAGTATATGCTAAAAAAACAAAAAGAACAACAACAAGCCTTAAAAAAGCCAACAAATGAACAAAGCAGTGTCATAACTTGGATGACTCCCAATAAGGAGTGCTAGGATATAAAATAACAAAATTATAATGGTTGGACTACACAGAGCCCGATAGATTGTCCATTTATTCTATTTCATTGTAAAAGTTAAAATCAGCCACACAAGCACACAACACCCGTACCCCCTCCACCTCCTCCCTCACCATTGAGCAGGAGAGCCAAGAAGCCCGCAGCATTGTATTTAACAAACCAATGGTGTAAGGGTGTTAAATTGTATCTACCGTGTTACAGTTGTTGAGATAGCGGAGTATCTTTCCAAAAAGAGTCCGCTATGTCAAACCAGGGCTGCCAGATTTTAAAGAACTTATTAGGGGAAGCCCTACCCTTATATATCAGCTTGAAACAGGTAAATCCTTATTCACCATACGATAAAAGGTTTGTACTGCGGGTGCAGCAGCATTTTTCCATCTCAACAGAATCAATTTCCTAGCATAAAACAGTACCACACGAACTAGCGTTTGAGCATGTGTCCGGTGTATAAAGTCATTCAGAATACCAAGTAGTCCAACCTCCGGGGTATGAGGCACAAAAGGAGTGTATTTTATTTTTTCATGGAATAATGTATGTCTTATTATTTTGGGCTGGAGTTCTGCTCTAATGCTTGCCATAGAAGAATCTGTTTTTTTTTTTTGTTCCGATGGGACTACATTCAGGCTAGTAGCCAATAGCTTTGATGTAGGAATTTGATCTGAGCATGCGTGGCACTTGGTCCGATCAAAATTCTCTACACATGATCGGAGTATGTCCGATCGAACCAGTTGGTCGGGAAATATTTCCAACAAGTTGGAAATTTGGGTCCGACGGATATTCCGACGGAAACATTCCGATGCATACCACACACAGTCGGATTATCCGACAACACGGTCCGATAAGACACATTCCGACGGATTCTCCGATCGTGTGTACAAGGCTTTACACTTGCACACTTTGTACACTTGCACAAATTCAGGAATTTTGTAGGATTAGAGTCGGGTGTATGATTGACCAATTACACCAAGCAGTTGCTAATGATCATCGATTTAATAGGTAGGCTGAAACAAAGTCATTAATTGAAACAAAAACAGCTGTGTAGGAGGCTTAACCCTTTTGCTGCCAGGTCTTTACCTCGTAAAGACCTGACATCAGGGAGTTCCACACACAATCCGGTGGCTGCAGCCATCGGGATTGTGCGTGAAACTGACAGGCAGACTCCTGCCTGTCATGCCGCGTACACACGATCGGACTATCCGGCGGACTTAGTCCAACGGACAACCCGCCGGACTTTGCAGCCGGACTTTCCGAACAAGCGGACCTGCCCACACACGACCAGACTTTTCTGGCGGACTATCTGCCGGACTATGGCAGGAGTCCGCTGGACTTTTGAAATGAACGGACTTGCCCACACACGGAGTAAAGTCCATTCATTTTGAACATGGCTCCAGGTAGCCAGGACTAGCGAAGGAAGTGAATGTCGCCATCTCCATCGTCCGTCACTTGGTATGGATTTAAAGGGGAAGCCCAGTGCTGAACAAAAATGGCGTGGGGGTCCCCTCAAAGTCCATAGCAGACCCTTATCCGAGCACGCAGCCCGGCCGGTCAGGAAAGGGGGCGGGGATGAGCGAGCGCCCCCCTGAGCTGTACCAGGCCGCAAGCCCTCAACATGGGGGGGTCCTTTGGGGAAAGGGGGGCCCTGCGGCCCCCCCACCCCAAAGCACCTTGTCCCCATGTTGATGAGGACAAGGGCCTCTTCCCAACAACCCTGGCCATTGGTTGTTGGGGTCTGCAGGCAGGGGGCTTATCGGAATCCGGGAGCCCCCTTTAATAAGGGGGCCCCCAGATACCGGCTCCCCACCCTATATGAATGAGTATGGGGTACGATGTACCCCTGCCCATTCACCTGGTGAAAAAAGTGTAAATAAAAAACACAACACAAGTTTTTAAAATAATTTATTAGACCGCTCCGGGGGTCTTCTTCCGTCTTGGGGGTTTTCTCATCGGACTCCTCCGCTATCTTCTGCTCTTTTTCTAGCTCTTTTACTAGCAGAGGAGCCCGGCTTTCTTCTTCATCGTCGCCGTCCGGGGGTCTTCTTCCGACTTCAGGGTCTTGTCCCACTCTTTGGGGGTCTTTTCCTGCTCTTCGGTTCTTCTTGCTGGGCCTCCAATATCTTCTTATAGCTCATTTACTAGCGTTGGCCCGGTCTTCTCTCGCCGCCACCGCCTTCTTCTCTTCTTGCGTGTACAAACGCAAATAAAACCAGTTCACGCATTTCAGCCTACAAGGCCTTAGTCATAACTACATTAAAACACAGAACTTTTTGGAATAAATAGTATCACTAAATGCCATATACTCCACCCATCAATTGCCTTTGATTGCAAATGGGCAGCAAGAAGAAAAGCAGCCTTATGCCACGCACACACGAGCAGAATGCCCGACAGAAAAAGTCAGACGGAAGCTTTTCATCGTATATTCCGATCGTGTGTATGCCTCATCTGACTTTTTTTTGTTTTTCGAAAATTCTGACGGACCTAGAAATAGAACATGTTTTAAATATTTACTACGGAACCAATTCCTATCGGGAAAACTGCTCCTCTGTATGCTTTTCCGACGGACCAAAAATTACGCATGCTCTGAAGCAAGTATGAGACGGAAGCTATTGGCTACTGGCTATTGAACTTCCTTTTTCTAGTCCCGTCGTACGTGCTGTACATCACTGTGTTTTTGACAATCGGACTTTGGTGTGATTGTATGTACACAAGACAGTTTCAGCGGAATTCTATCGGAACACCGTCTGAAAAAACTTCAGAATTTATTCAGACGGGAAAACTGGCCGTGTGTACAGGGCATTAAAGTGGTTGTATACCCCTTTAGCACATTTTTAGAAACAGGTAAGCTTATAATGAGGCTTACCTGTAGGTAAAATCAGATATTCACCTTGCATGCAGCCGCTGACATCAGCGGCGCATGTGCAGTGAAGGTCCAGCAAAGGTCCGGCATATCGTGCAAAAACTTGCCAGAACGGAGACCTCCTGCGTGCATGCCATTGCGGCTCCAGCAACTCACAGCGCCGGAGCCACAAACCAGGAAGAATCACAGAGGCAAAATGTCAGCTCCCTCAGCAGTGACCAGGAGACAGTGCAGGGGCTTCGTTCATAATGAGCTAGTATGCAGTGTATACAACCGCTTTAACAGCTGAGGGGTGGATTAAGGTATATGTTACTAAGCTTTGCAGACAAATTCATTCAATAATGTACAAACATGTACAATAAAAAAAAAAAAACATTCGTGTCTGCCAGGGAGGGTAAAACAGACGTATATAGAAACATCATAACATCCACGAGAAAGATAAGAAGAGAGGGCAATAATGCAAGTGTAAATTAAAATCCCACCTCAGGTTTAAACCATGCAATCTAAAAATCCACCGTGCCTCTCTACCCAAAAGCTTCCTCTCGCTATCCCCTCCTCTGGGTGAACAAGACTTTCTATTCCCCTAAACCTGAATGAGGAAAGATTGCCTTGGTGGCAATCCCTAAAGTCACGTGTTGCATTAGACAGTGAGATTATTGGTGTCACAATAGTGTTCCCCTATACGGGTTCTTAGGGTGCGTGTGGTACAACCCACATACTGTAGGCTGTACAGGGCATAAGCAGTGTTGCCAGCTGCCCATATTTTTAAGAACAGCCCCTAAAAACAGGGCACTTTTCTCCTGCCCGTAAATGTCCGTAGCAGGAGAAAAGTGCCAGTAAAAATGTCTGTGATCGGCTTGGCTCAAAACTGCGCATGAGCAGCTCCTGGAGCTGCCCGAGCTGATCCAATCAGATCCTGTATTCACCCGGCGGCGATGGACAAGGCCCAGGGCAGCGGGTGGGGCCCAGAACGGGTCTGGCAGAAGCTGTTGCAGTTCGCCAACTGAAGCAAAGCCAGGGATGATCATGGCGGTGGTGCATTCCTGTCACACCACCCAGGAGCCGAGCAGGCGGAACAGAGAAGCTGAAGGCAAATCTGTTGACGTTGTGAGTGTTTGAGTCTGACATCTGTACCGTGCCTACAGCCTCTGCTGACCATCTACTGTACCATGCCCATAGCTTCTGCAGACCATCTCCTTTACCGTGCCCACAGCCTCTGTTGACCATCTCCTGTACCATGCCCACTGCCTCTGCTGACCTTCTCCTGTACTGTGCCCACAGCCTCTGCTGACCATCTCCTGTACTGTGCCCACAGCCTTTGCTGATCATCTCCTGTACCGTGCCCGCAGCCTCTGCTGACCATCTCCTGTACCATGCCCACAGCCTCTGATGACCATCTCCTCTACCATGCCCACAGCATCTGATGACCTTCTGCTGAACCGGGCCCACAGCCTCTGATGACCATCTCCTGTACCGTGCCCGCAGCTTTTGACATCTCCTGTACCGTGCCCACAGCCTCTGCTGACCATCTCCTGTACTGTGCCACAGCCCCTGACATGTCCTGTACCATGCCTACAGCCTCTGCTGACCATTTACTGTACCATGCCTACAGCCTCTGCTGACCATTTCCTGTACCATGCCCACAGCCTCTGCAGACCATCTCCTGTACCATGCCCACAGCCTCTGTTGACCATCTCCTGTACCATGCCCACAGCCTCTGCTGACCAGCTCCTGTACTGTGCCCATATCCTCTGATCATCTCCTGTAACGTGTCTGCAGCCTCTGACATCTCCTGTACCATGCCTGCAGCCTCCGATCATCTCCTTTACCATGCCCGCAGCCTCTAAACCTCTCCGGTACCATGCTCGCAGCCTCTGCTGACCGTCTCCTGTACAGTGCCCACAGCCTCTGCTGACCATCTCCTGTACCATGCCTGCAGCCTCTGACATCTCTTGTACCATGCTGGAAGCCTCTGATTTACTCCTGTACCATGCCCACAGGCTCTTATCATTTCTTGTACCATGTCCGCAGCCTCTGACCATCTCTGGTACCATGCCCACAGCCTCTGCTGACCATAACCTGTACCGTGACCGCAGCCACTGACATCTCCTGTACCATGCCCGCAGCCTCTGATCATCTCCTATATCATGCCCGCAGACTCTGGCCATCTCCTCAACCATCTCATCTTGTATCATGTTCACAGCCTCTAACCATCTCTTGTCTTGTATCATGTCCACAGCCTCTAGCCATCTTTTGTCTTGTATCAAGTCTGCAGTCTCTGAGGGGGAGCCTGGTGAAGAGTCAAGAAAGAAAGCACCACCGGAATGGGGGTCATGGGAGGAGTCAGACATGTGTGGACTATGGGGAGGAGACTAAATGATAAAACCAGAGCCGCCAAGCTGGAGCCCGGAGAGGACCGCCCGACCGAGCCCTGCATGGTACACCTGAGAGGAGGTCAGTGACAGCCACGTCTCAAGGCCTGTGTATGGTGGGAGTAAATACAATAATGTAAGGGGGCACCGATATAAGTGTTACCCTTTTATCAGTAACCCCCCCCCCCTTTGCCTTAGTGTATTCACTCTTTTATCAGTAACACCCCCTCTTTTTGCCTTAGTGAACTCACTCCCCCCCCCCTCCCACATAAGAGTTCCCAGCATTCCCCTTTACATCAGATTCTGCAGGATTCCTCCTTACAGCGCAACGGGGAACTCTGCAGACTTGGATGTAAGTGGGAACTCTGATGTAAAGGGTAATGCAGTGGACTCTGATATAAAGGTGAGGGACTCTGATATAAAGGTGAGCCTCCCCTTACATCAGAGTCCCCCCTTAGATCATAATCTGCAACCTTCCCCTTTACATCAGAGTCCCCCCTTAGATCATGATCTGCAGCCTTCCCCTTTACATCAGAGTCCCCTTACAATGTAAGGGGGGATCCTGCAGGCTGATGCATGAGTGGTCTCTGTGCTGGCTGGGTTATATTAACCAGGCCTTCATGTAAATAGAGAAATATGTTTTCTGACTTTTGTTTTACTGTACTGTTTCGCACTGAAAATAGCCCACTTTTTTTTGCAGTGTCAATAAAAAATGTGGCTCTGTCAGTAAATTTCATAATTTTCGGCAGCAAAAAAAAATTTGATGTTTGTAAATTTTGACGTCCTGTCGGTAAATTTCACTTCAGGGGGCTGGGAACACTGAGTACAAGTGGTGAGGTAGACAAAACTTGTACCACAGTTAATATATTGTCATGGTAAATTCCTCTCCTGTTACTGTGGGAACAAAAGTCTTACCTAACATGCTCAGATGGCAGTACCTACAGGTTTTAACATTGCAGGGAAAATAACCAGGATATGACAGCCAGGTGGGTTGGCATTGGGTAATAGAGAATTTCCTAATGTTGGTGCTCGTCTGATGGAGAAACGGCAACCTGCTTGAATTATGTTATGTAAACTTTTATCGGTGTAAATTTTTGTCCCCTATGCAATGAAAAAAAAAGGTTAAGTAAAAAAAAAATTTTTTTTGTTGCAAAAAATGAAGTTACACCCAAGCACATAAAATACCCCCCCCCCCCTAAAAAAAATTTGAGGTCCCCCGCCCCTCCATGTACGCACATACAAACATAACGGCATGCGTCTGGGGCACCTACATGTGAAAAACGCTGATTGCGATACACGTTACCTATCGTGGTGCACGCCAGAGTGAGAGCAATAATTCTAACACAAGAACTCCTCTGTAACACTAAACTGATGCCTATAGGGGGCTTTTGAAGCGTCACCTATAGAAAATATAGGGTACTGAAGATCGTTGCCATTTTATGGGCACACACAAATTTAAGGTTTGACATGTTGAGTATCTATTTACTATGATTTTGCATTTCCTAGACCTTTGTGGTAATAACGTGTGACATAAAAAATTGGAGCTACCATTATTTTATTCTCTAGAGCAGAGGTGTCAAACCGGTGGCCCTCCAGCTGTTGCAGAACTACAAGTCCCACTATGCCTCTGCCTGTGGGATTCATGCTTGTAACTGCCGATGTTCTATCAGATTACTGCAACCGATCAGGCTGTGAAACGGAAGTGACATTCCACCATGGTTCCAAATTGCGTTCCACGGCACTATGCATTCCAACCACTTCATTATCTGATGGGTAGCAGTAATCTGAACACCGATGCGGACATCTTAGTGCACCCAGCTACGTCTTGCATTTCAGAGTAATTTGAGCAATACGAGTGAGCGTATATAAATAAATATAGTATATTGACATATGTGATGCTGTTTGGATGTTTCATTTTGAAAGCCTAAAGGTTTAACGATGAGCAGTGAGGGGTGTACCAACATGGCCTCCGCCACCTTCCTACTGCTGGCGTCCAGCTTCTTTCAAAATGTAACATAAAAACAGCATCACAGATGTCAATATACTATATTTATTTATATATGCTCACTTTAAAAATAAAATGAAAATAAAATGACTCTGAAATTCAAGAGGTAGCTGGGTGTAGAAAGATGTCCGCACTGGTGTTCTATCAGATTACCGCCAGCCATCAGATAATGAAGTGTTTGGAATGCATAGTGCCATGGAACACATAGCGCATGCTCAGTAATTTTTTGGGGACGGAACGTCACTTCCATCGCACATGATGGGTAGCGGTAATCTGATAGAACACCAGTCTTGCAATGCTTCATGCGACTTGTAGTTCCGCAACAGCTGGAGGGCCACCAGTTTGACACCTGTGCTCTAGAGTGTCTATTTCAGAAAAGAGGGTAAATGATTTTTTAAACGTGTGCAAAAAAAAATTGCTAAAACAACTCTGGCAGCGAAAGGGTTAAAACTGGGTGAGGAACAGCCAGACTCTGCTACTAAGGTGAGGTTGTGGAAGACAGTTTAATGTCACAGTTCGTACACCATGGCAAAACTGAGCACAGCAACAAGATATAATGTAGTTATACTGCATCAGCAAGGTCTCTCCTAGGCAAAGATTTCAAAGCGTACTGGGGTTTCAAGATGTGCTGTTCAAGCTCTTTTAAAGTAGCACAAAGAAACAGGCAATGCTGAGGACCATAGATGCAGTGGTCAGCCCAAGAAACTTAATACACATCATGCTTACTTCCCTTCGACGTTGAAAGATGCCCAGCAGTGCCATCAGCACAGAACTCGTGGAAACCAGTGGGACTCAGGTACACCCATCTACTATCAAGAGAAGTCTGGTCAGACATGGTCTACGTGGGAGAACTGTGGAGAAAAAGCTATACCTCTAACATGAAAACAAGGGTAACAGTCAAGAAATGCAGCACTCTACAAGGAAATATCCTAGGTATCCGTTGCAGTTCATAGGTGGTCAGGCTACGATGTCCTTACGACAGCAAGTAATCAGCAAATTCCAATAGAAGAAGCTGGCACTCCAAATCCTTAGTAAATGGTTTATTAGGTACACATAAAAGGGTACAAGGGGCTAATGTTTCAACACAACTGCCTTGATCAGAGCTCAAAACAAGTGTAGCACTACCCCCGGAGGAGCTGCTGGTTAGATTTGGGCTTACCGTTACCTTCTGTTCTACTCGCTTCACGTCTAGGGGGTGTCCCGTGGTAGATGGCCCAGTAACTCGGGAGACTGACAACAGATCCACTTGAATGGATTTTAGTTGCAAAAACGTAGAACAGTCTCTTAAATTGGGATCAGAGGGTTGGAAAGGAAGTTCAGGTACTCTTAGTGTCAAAGTCAAAATGTTGAAGAACTTGCTTACTTTGACTGCATCCAGAGAATAACCATTCGCAACTGGATGTTCACTCAAGTTGGACAGTCCCTCTCTCACAAGGCCTAGCAGCCAACAAGGTGCTTACTCAGGAACAAGTCTCTGCCACAGACGTTGTTGTAGAACATACAAGATAATGTCTCTGCCACAGACGTTGTTGTAGAACACGTAGGGAAACTAAACTTAAAGAACACTCGTAGGATACCTGGATCTTTCAGCCAGCTTGGCGATATCCACGAGACCGGATTCTCTTGGGTACTCCAGCCCTTCCAGGCTCTTACTAAGAAACCAACCCATACGTGGTCTGGTACCCCACCAGTGTTTGGACAGAGGATTCTCAACCAGGCAGGTTGAGGGGCTCCAGTTTATTTGCTTATTTGGGAGGAAAGTGGCTTTTCAGTTTCCTCATTGTTTACTGAAATCGGTTTTGGGATGTGGAGCCTGGGGATTTCTTAGCGATCCCGGTGGGATCAAATCCCCGGTCCTGGGTCCAGGTTTTGAGATCCACCAGTATACTGACTGGTCAGATGTGTGCTGGGCTATTTGTAGACACCTGACCATGGTTCTGGGCTCCACCCTCCTGAGGAGTCCAGGCAAGCAAGGGAGAAGTGTGCATGTCTGCACAGGTCGATCTGTCAGAGCAGACAGAGGGTCCAAGCTTGTGTGCTGAAAAAGGAATCTGGAAAAGAGTGCTGAGGTACTGGGTGTACAGGAACTCTGTTATAGAGCTGAGAGGGCTGAAGCATAAGTCTGAGCAGCAGTGCTGCTAAATAGAGCCAGGTGGCTTGGTATTTTTCATTTTACTTACATTGTTGCTGTGGAAAGCTGAAACCCCTGTGTGGGCAACTCTTCTGTTATCGGACGTTTTCTTTTTTTAATAAAAGTGGGTCTAAAAGCCCTTAAAACTGCATATCTGGCGTGGACTCAGCTCACTGGTAAGCTCTACCCTTAAGCTAAAACAACCCCCGATGTTACAGTGGTCTTCTTCTGAAGAGTCCTCCCCTGGAATGCTTGAAGTCTCTGGGTCTCTCCCAAACCGGAGAGGGCACCCAAACACCTCAGAATCCTCCTTTAGTTTCCTTGCCTAGTCCGCATCTTAAATACCCTCTCCCAGAAAGCACAGCAAGAGCGCCACTCCCACTGGGCAGGCTCCGAGAGAGAGTAACTTAAGCACCTAACAAGACCATAGTTCCATGCCTGCCAGAAGAGACAGTGCCCCCTGTGGCCAGGCTGAACATCTCACAGTCCAGTCAGACTGATGCTGAAGTCCAAATTTAGACAATTGTACCCAAACCAAACTGCAGTTTAGGTATAATCTTAACTTTGAAAAATGCATAGCGCATGCTCTTCAGGAGCCACCGCTACACAAGGCTAAGCAACTCAACTATGCAAAAAAACATAGGAACAGGGGTGCAAAAAAATGGTAGCAGGTGCTCTGGACTGATGGGTCAAAACGTGAAATATGTGGCTGTAGCAGGAGGCAGTTTGTTCATGGAGGACTGGAGAGATGTACAATCAGGGCTGCTGTTAGAAACTACAGGGGCCCCGTACAGCCAACCTGACAGCCCCCCTTCCTCAAATAAACACAGTTTATTACGCTTCAGTTAAGATGAATGAACACAGTGAGTGAGATTGTGTTCGTTCAGGAAAGGATGGGGCTGGTAAATATGACATATTTATGGGACCCTTCCCCCACTCTCCCTCCTGAAGAATCCTCACGTGTGTTTGCAGCTGCAGGTGGAAAAGAGAAGAGGGAAGCCGCATGTACTGGATTGGCAGAACCAATCCACTGTATGGCTTTCTCTGCAGCAGCTGAAAGCCAGCAGAAGGGAGAGAAGAAGATGCCAGCTTTAAGCTGCTGCAGAGAGAGCCATACGGGGGATCAGTTCCAGTAATTGCCACCCCCGTCACGCCAGTCACCCTCCCTACCCACATCAGATTCATCCTGCTGCCTGGGCCCCCCTGCTGTCCCAGGCCCCTTACAGGAGGACTGGCGGTACCCTCTTATCCACGACCTTGAGAACAATAATGAGTGTCTGCAGGCAACAGTGAAGCATGGTGGAGGTTCCTTGTAAGTTTGGGGCTGCATTTCTACAAATGGAGTTGAAGTGTCCCCAATGCTAAGAAATACAGGCAGATACTTATCCATCATGCCATACCATCATGGAGGCATGTGATTGGCCCAAAATGTATTCTGCAGCAGGACAACGGCTCCAAACATACAGCAAGGTGGTTTATGCCATAATGTAATGAGTGGGAGAATCAAATAAAATTACATTTATGGCCGGCTTTTTCTAAGTGCTTGTCGCTGAGCAAATGTTAACCCATACATTGAGTGACTTTGCAAGTGATCCTTCAACTATATGTACCACTGGGCATAGTGGGCTGGGCATGACCAGCCAATCACAGCAATTGGAGACAATGGGAGATCGGCTATCATGGCAGCTATAATAAACATTCTCTATATACCCCCTATGGTGCTTTTTGTAAATTATTTTAATATCAATTTGGCTATAATTAATACACTCAGCAATGCAGTTCAGCCCATCCTCGCCCACTTTCAAATTTTGTTTGCGACCGAAATAAGAGAGGACTGGCACAGTGGAGGGTATGATTCATCCACCCATACTAAACAGGATAATTCATTCCTACAGCACTTTATAGGGACAAGGGGATTTGATTTGGAGTCCCTTTTTGTGCATAAAAGTAATATACTGTAGGGGTGTAATTCTAAATGGTTAAATTCTATAACTGGTTGTTGAGTTCAAAATTTCATTTAGGAATGCATCAGGCTTTATAATTAGTTGTACTATCACAACGTTTGGTTCCCTTTAAAGCTCGGTTTACATATATGTGAATTGGATGCATTTTGAACTTCATGCGATTCGCAAAACATGTGAATTGAACTGTTTTTAAAAAAAGTCCTGCTAGCCTCATATTTGGAGCAGTGCTTTTCGTGCGGTTTTAACCATTTATCCGCCACTAGCGGGGGGTAAAACAGTCCCGCTAGCGGCTGAATACCGCTGCTAAAACGACGGTAAAGCACCGCTAAACATAGCGGCACTTTACCGCTGATGCCCGCACCACCCCAGTGTGAAAGGGGCCTTAGGCCTGATTCATACAGACAGTAAAAACTGACAGTTCAGCCACATTAGTACTGTCACATGACCACCTACCTCCAAAGGAACACTTGGGCGAGTACACGTTGCCATTGCAATATTAAATCGTCAGACAGAATTTGGCAAGCGATACCGCTTGCCAAGCACACCCACTGAAGTCAAATGGAGTGTGCCGCAAACCAAACTCTTGGCTCAGCTTGCAGCACAGTAGTTCAATGTAAAAAAAAAATCCCCTTTGGCTGTAAGAATTTAAAGCGGGAGTCCGCCGGGACTCCGCGTTTTTTTTTTTTTTTAAAAGCCAGCAGCTACAAATACTGCAGCTGCTGACTTTTAAAATAGTGACACTTACCTGTCCAGCGCGCCCGCGATGTCGGCACCCGAAGCCGATCTCTCGATCATCTCTCGGGTGCTGCCGCCGCCATCCTGGGTATGGGAATCAGGAAGTGGAGCCTTTCGGCTTCATTTCCCGGCTCCCTACTGCGCATGCGCGAGTCGCGCTGCGCAATAAGGATGGACCCGCTGCCTCTGGGATCTGTGTGTTTCCCAGCAGGCAGCGGGGGACTTTCGGAAAGGGGCGTAATCTACGCCCCTTTCCGCAGAGAGCTATCCCGGAAGTGGGTGCAGATACCAATGAGCGGAAGGTCCACTTTAGGGTGGACCTCCGCTTTAAAAAAAGGGGGCAATCAGGAGGTAATAGTATCAACTCCTGAATGCCTAAAAACAGCCTCTCAAAAATGGTCCACCATGGATTGCTTTTCAAAGAGGTGGTAGGGCCTGCTGCCAGTGTAGACCTAGAGCCCAACAGAAAAAGTCCAGGCAGTTACAGCCGCTAGTTACCAGGTAGTCAAGGGTTCATGCTGCAGATAACAGTTTAACAGTCTAAAAATCCGTTACCAGCTTGTCACTACGCACGTTCCAGTCTCAAAAATGGCTTCCTGCAATAAGGTGAGACCACTGAGTAGAAAGGAGGAAGACAGGAGGGCTTAGCCCCCCTTTAGCAGAGAAGGACAGAAGGATTTACCTCTTCGTCATGGATAGTTGTGGAGGACAGGGAAGGGCTAGGGTTGTAAAGGAGAGGACGGACAGATGTGACTCTCAGTTAGGAATATAGCAATGGGAGCTAGCTCTCCAGTAAGGGTCATTTGGACTAGATTGGGATGGTAAGATGTGATTTCCAGTTAGGGACAAATGTTTAGAAGAAGAGGGCAAAAGATTTAGCTCTCCGGTGAGGGACAGTATTGTGGTGTCAGGAACAGAGGGACAGAAAAATGTGGGTTGTGCAAGGAGACAGACCTCCCAAAAATGATGTGTAGCTAAGAGGGAAAAATGGTTTTATCTCCCCAATAAACAATGGTTTTGGAGGTCTTAGGGATTTGAGTTGTGCAGGAGAGCACAGACATATATGGCTTCCAGTCAGAGACAAATGTGTAGCAGGGAAGGACAGGAGGATTTAGCTCTCTAGTGAGGGACAGTTTTTGGGGTGAGAAAGACGAATTTGACTCCTCACTGATGGATTGTAGAAGTTAGAGGGACAGAAGGATGTGAGTTGTGCAGAATAGGACAGACGCATCTGGTTTCCAGTCATGGACAGATGTTTAGCTAATAAGGAAGAACGTGAAGGACTTTTCTCTCTTGTCAGGGACAGTTTTGGGGTGAGAGGGACAGAAGGATTGACTGCTCGTTGATGGACTGGGGAAGATGGTGGGACAAATGGATGTGGATTGTACAGCAGAGGAGAGACAGATGTGGTTTCCAGTCATGGACAGATATTTAGCAGATAAGGACATGAAGGACTTTGCTCTGCTGTGAGGGACAGTTTATGGGTAAAAGGGACAGAAGCATTTGACTCATCGTTGATGGACTGTGGAAGATGGTGGGCAAAAGGATGTGGGTTCTGCAGAAGAGGACAGACAGAGGTGCTTTCCAGTCATGGACAGAAGTTTAGCAGATAAGGACATGAAGGATTTTTCTCTTCAGTGAGGGACAGTTTTGGAGTGAGAGGATAGAGGGATATGGTATAAACAGAAAAGTCAGTGCTGCTACCCATACACCACATAGATAGCAGAGCTCCCAGGTGCTCGATCCACAGTCGCTGGCTGAGTAGAGTAATGTGTAAAAAATTATCCGCACTCTGGTTGTTGCTCTTAAAATGTCTTCACGTTATTGAATAGCCACAGTGAACAAATGCAGATTAAGTCAGTTGACGCGTTTCAGCCTATAAATCCTTAGTCGTAACCACATTAGAGACATAAAACTTTGAAATAAATAGTAAAGATGACAGGCTCCACCCATTAATTGTCCTAATTGACCGCAGCTAATTATCCTAATTGTCCTAATTGACTGCAGCTAATTATCGAAAAAAGAGAATCAGCGGCAATACATATAAGGTAATCCATGTGTATGCCACACATTTTCACACACCTTGTAGTGATAATATGCACATGTATGTACACACTCGCATGTACACATTTTCAAAAAATATGGGGATTTGGTCACACCATGAGGTGTGTATTCCTCCCATGGTTCAGAGAAGCAGGAGCTTCAATTCTATGGATGGCATAGGACCCACTAATAATGGGGTACTTTGTTGCAGTAAGTGGGCTTAAAGTGGTTGTATACTCGATTTTTTAACTTTTACCTACAGGAAAGCCTGTAGGTAAAAAAAATATCTCCTAAACCTGTACGGTTTAGGAGATATTCCCCTCAGTAGGCGCCGCTGACTGCAGCGGCGCATGCGCACAAGGGGATTCTCAGCCTGAAAATCCGGCAGTGGCCGGCCGGAATGAAATCTCCCGCGCACATGCGCAGGAGTGACGATATCGCGGCTCCGGCCACTCACAACGCCAGAGCCACGATACCCGGAAGAAATGCCGAGGGAGCATGTCAGCTCCCTCGGCGTGGATCGGGCCAGATGTCGGGGCCTCGTTCTAAGGTAAGTATTTCATAATGAGCTAGTATGCGGTGCATACTAGCTCATTATGCCTTTTGCTTTGCAGGTTTAAAAAAAAAAAGTGTGCGGGTTTACTACCGCTTTAAGCACCATAGAGCAATATGGTGACCAAATCCCCATATTTTTTTGAAAATGTTCAGGTGTTTTAACCACTTCCGGACCACCCACTGCTGTTAGACATCGGTACTTTGAAGAGGAATATCGTTATTATGGCAGCAGCTAGCTTCCATAACCCCGGTATCCTCTTCTTCCGTGAGCGGTACAGTCTCAGATAAAAGTGATCTCTGCGGTGGATTCGCCGTGAGAGCACTTTTATCGGCAGCGGGAGAGGGGCCCTCCGCTGCTTACCGGAGCCATAGGCAGTGGCGGAGGTGATCGGATCTTCATATTTGCTGGGCATGGAGACAAGTGAGGGGAAGATGGTCCCCACCCGTCTTCATAACAATGCAGAGCGGAAGTGATGTCAAAACGTCACTTCAGACCATAGCTCTTAAAGGGACATTTTTTTTAAATGTTTTTTAAATGACAATTTTTTGGTTTGCATTTTAGTGTAAATATGAGATCTGAGGTCTTTTTGACCCCAGATCTCATATTTAAGAGGTCCTGTCATGCTTTTTTTTCTATTACAAGGCATGTTTATATTCCTTGTAATAGGAAAGAAATTGACACCATTTTTTTTTTTTAAACTGTGTAAAAATAAAAGGTAGAATAAAAAAAATTAAAAATTAAACGCGCCCCATCCCGATGAGTTTGCACGCAGAAGCAAACGCATACGTGAGTAGCACCCGCATATGAAAACGGTGTTCAAACCACACATGTGAGGTATCGCCGGGATCAGTAGAGCGAGAGCAATAATTCTAGTCCTAGACCTCCTCTAACTCAAAACATGCAAACTGTAAATTTTTTTAAACGTCACCTATGGAGATTTTTAAGGGTAAAAGTTTGTCGCCATTCCACGAGCGGGCGCAATTTTGAAGCATGACATGTTGGGTATCAATTTACTCTGCGTAGCATTATCTTTCACAATATAAAACAAAATTGGGCTAACTTTACTGTTGTCTTATATCTTAATTCAAAAAAGTGTATTTTTTCAAAAAATAGTGCGCTTGTAAGACCACTGCGCAAATACGGTGTGACAGAAAGTTTCGCAACGAGCGCGATTTTATTCTCTAGGGTGTTAGAAGAAAAAATTTATAATGTTTGGGGGTTATAAGTAATTTTCTAACAAAAAAAAAAACAGTTTTTAACTTGTAAACAACAAATCTCAGAAAGAGGCCCGGGCCTCAAGTGGTTAAATAGCCTTGCAGGAGTTAAATGTCATTTTTTGCATGTGTGCGCTGTAATATTTTGTTCTGTTTTATGGTCTTATGGCTGCACCATCTTTAATGCATCTTTTAGGGTGTGCCCTCCAAATATTTTGTTTGACTTTGAGGGGAGAGGGACAAAAGGAATTTGGTTTCTTCAGTGATGCATAGCTTAAGACAGTGATGGTGAACCTTGGCACCACAGATGTTTTGGAACTACATTTCCAATGATGCTCCACTACACTGGAGAGTGCATGAGCATCATGGGAAATGTAGTTCCAAAACATCTGGGCTGCCAAAGTTCGCCATCACTGTTTTTGGGTTGAGAAGGACAGAGCAATATGGCTCCTCAGTGATGGACATTTGTGAAGGATGTGGGTTGCCCAGGTGAAGACAGGGAGATGTGGCCCACAGTCAGGGACAGGTGTAGCAGTGGGATTCGGCTCTGTACAGGGAAATGTGGCATCCAGTCAAGGTAAGATGTGTAATAGAGAAGGACATGAAGTACTTTGCTCTCCTGTGAGGGACAGTTTTGGGTTGAGAAGAACAGAGCAATATGGCTCCTCAGTGGTGGATAGTTGTGATGAAGGATGCGGGTTACCCAGGCAAGGACAGGCAGAAGTGGTATGCAGTCATGGACAGGTGTGTAGCAGAGAAGGATATAAAAGACTTTGCTCTCCTGTGAGGGATAGTTATGGAGGAGAGTAGTGGAGGGAGAGATGTGTGTCTCTGTGTACATATCACATTCACTATGTCTTTATCACTCCTCCTCATATACAGGTGATGGGAGGGGCAGTTACAGAGGGAGATGTGTCTATCTCTCTGTGTATATCACTCCTCCTCATATACAGGTAGTAGTGTGTGGTGTGAGGGGAGAGTAGTATGTCTCTTTGTGTACATATCTCTATGTATATCACTCCTCATATACAGGTAGTTGTGTGTGGTGTAACGGGAGAGTAGTATGTCTCTCTGTGTACATATCTCTGTGTATGTCACTCCTCCTCATATACAGGTAGTAATGTGGTGTGAGGGGAGAGTAGCATGTCACTTTGTGTATATCCCTCCTCCTATACAAGTAGTAGTGTGTGGTATGAGGGGAGAGTAGTACGTCACTCTGTGTATACCACTCCTCCTCCTCCTCATATACAGGTAGTTGTGTGGTGTCAGTAGTGTAGGGAGATGTGACTGTCAATCTGTATACAGATCTCTCTGTGTACATATCACTCCTCCTCCTATACCGATAGTAGTGTGGTGCAAGGGGAGAGTAGTATGTCACTGTGTATATCCCCCCTCCTCATATAGTGTTAGTAGTGTGAGGCGAGAGTAGTATGTCACTCTGTGTATATCCCCCCTCCTCATATACCGGTAGTATTGTGTGGTGTGAGGGCAGGGTAGTATTGTCACTCTGTGTACATATCACTCACCCTCCTCATATACAGGTAGCACTATGGTGTGAGGGGAGAGTAGTATGTCACTCTGTGTACATAGCTCTATGTATGTCACTCCTCCTCATATACAGGTAGTAGTGTGGTGTGAGGGGTGAGTAGTGTAGGGAGAGATGAGTGTCAATCTGTGTACATATCACTCCTCCTCCTCATATATCGGTAGTAGTCTGTGGTGTGAGGGGAGAGTAGTGTGTCACTCTGTGTATATCCCTCCTCCTCATATACCGGTAGTAGTGTGAGGGGAGAGTAGTATGTCTCTCTATGTATATCCCTCCTCCTCATATACCAGTAGTAGTGTGAGGGGAGTAAGGATAAGGATGAGGAAGTGAGGATAGGGATGATGTGCAGAGCCCGCCAGGAAGTCGGCGCAGAGCTGCGCTAATCAAAGACAGTGAGACATTGCCCCGATGTGTGGCTGCAGAGATCAGACAATGTCTCGCTGATTAGCGCAGCGCCGACTTCCTGGTGGGCTCTGCATGTGGAGCATGAGAACACGCCTGAGCTCATCCCTAGAGGGGAGACTAGTATGTGTCTCTATGTATATCCCTCCTCCTCATATACCAGTAGTAGTGTGAGGGGAGAGTAGTATGTCTCTCTATGTATATCCCTCCTCCTCATATACCTGTAGTAGTGTGAGGGGAGAGTAGCATATCTCTCTATGTATACCCCTCCTCTTCGTATACCGGTAGTAGTGTGAGGGGAGAGTAGTATGTCTCTCTATGTATTTCCCTCCTCCTATACCAGTAGTAGTGTGAAGGGAGAGTAGTGTATCTATGTATTTCCCTCCTCCTCCTCCTATACCAGTAGTAGGTAGAGGGGAGAGTAGTGTATCTCTCTATGTATATCCCTCTTCCTCCTCCTCCTCCTCATATACCGGTAGTAGTGTGAGGGGAGAGTAGTATGTCTCTCTATGTATTTCCCTCCTCCTCTACCAGTAGTAGTGTGAGGGTAGAGTAGTGTATCTCTCTATGTATATCCCTCCTCCTCCTCATAAACCAGTAGTATTGTGAGGGGACAGTAGTGTATCTCTCTATGTATATCCCTCCTCCTCCTCGTATACCGGTAGTAGTGTGAGGGGAGAGTAGTGTAGCTCTCCTCCTCCTCGTAGTATACCGGTAGTAGTGGTGTGGTGTGAGGTGGAGTGTCGCCCCAGGCTATCCTCTCCCTCTCCCTCTCACACAGAGTACCCGCCCCATAACACAGTAGAACACACCCTTGTGTTGTGTACGGCGGCGGTGGCCGGCTGTCGTGTCCGAAGCAGTGCGCTGTGTCTCTCGGGCCCCGGCCTCCTCTCTCCCCCGGAATACAGCACATCTCCAGGCCGCCCTCCCCCCTCGTCCGCCATCTTGTTGGGGTTCCTCCTCCTCGGTTCTGTGTGAAGTGCGCCCCGGGGGCCTCGGCCTCCTCCCCTCACTCGAGGCTGCAGGAGGATGCCGGGCCCGAGGAGGAGCCATGAGTATGAAAACCAGTGTGTGCCGCCCGAGGCACGACGACCCCTTGCCGGGGGAAGAGGCTCAGGAAAACCCGGGGCTTGCGGGCCGGAGTAGGCCGCAGCATCCGGCGGACGGCGCTTGGGCCGCGGAGCGGGGAGGGAAGGCTCCGGCCGGCCTCCTCGCCGATCCGTGCGGGAAGCTCGGCTGCCAAGCGGGGGCCCTGGCGGAGAAAGGCGGTGGGGGAGCGGCCGGGGCTGCGGTGACTGGGGCCGGGGCGGCTACGACGGCGGCCACGGGGCAAGGCCAAGCCCCGGCCTCCAGTTCCACGTCCCCCCCGCGCTGGAGACCTCCGATCCGGGGGGGAGCCGGGGCCTGCCTCAAGCAGATCGTCCTCCTCCAGCTGGACCTTATCGAGCAACAACAGCACCGCATCCAGGAGCGGGAGCGCCAGATCGGGGAGCTCCGGGCCGAGAAGGACACGGTAAGGGGGGGGGGAATCGAGGCCGGGGATGTGGCCTGTGTGTGGGGATGGGGCAGGGCTGGAGATCGCAATGTGTGTGGGCATGACAGGCTGTCTTTAGATTACTATGTATTGTACATCTGTCACCGACCACATACAAAATGCCACAGCCATTAGTCTGATGGGGTGCAATGCAGTACACTATGTATATCTCTATAGTAGGTCATCATTCTATCCTCAGTGAAGGACTGATGACATCTGACTTCAAGTTAGAGGACCCTGTCAATTTTTTTTATGTGTCCCCTTGGAGAGCTTTCCCTTTTACTTCCTGTCCTGGAGACACCAGAGGAAGTCAAAGCTAGACAGCTGTTACCGAGCACGTGTCCCCATTG
Organism: Lithobates pipiens; assembly: GCF_037356315.1. Lineage (NCBI taxonomy): Eukaryota > Metazoa > Chordata > Amphibia > Anura > Ranidae > Lithobates > Lithobates pipiens. The sequence continues at coordinate 165,024,192 of NW_027507789.1, forward strand.
GTGGATTCCTCCACTCTTCTGTGCCCATTGACACCTCCAAATGTGGGATTTTTCCCTCCCTGATGACACCGCAGTAGAGATCTGACAAATGTTCTGGGCCTCAGATCCTCTTCATTTGAATGGCCCTACCCTTGTAGTTCAGTCATTGTGCGGGGGGTTATTATTTGGGTGCAGGCTCGAGGCGATTGTATTCTGATGGCGGGGAGTCTCCCCCAATGACACAGCAAAAAAATTCCACCTCCTATTCATGGATGAGGGAATCAGCATTTTTATTTTTTCAAACAAATAAAAATAACAGACCAATCTATTGGCTGCTCTATTCCAACATGAATAGATTGGGATTTTACAGATAATAATTGGTAATACACTGCGATCTGCATTTCCCGCACTGAATTCCAGTTGCACTGCCCTTGTGATCCATTGCGGGTGTCAATACAAAGTTAATGACGCCCCAAACACAGTGTGTTTTGTGTGCAGCAGATCGCATGGTACAAAACGAACATGAAATCTGGTTGCAGTGCAGCTCCATAAAAGGCACGTCTTTGGTTTGAGGCCATTCACCGGCAATGCAGTCCGACTTTGGGGGGTGATTTCACTGTCATCTGTGCGGGTTCATTCATGCACAGATATTTAAATGGCCCCCCAAAGTTGCCAAAACTAGTACAGGAGCTACTTTTGGGAACCGGTGCTGTGCCATTGCTGTCAATAGCCACCAAATTTGGCATTGCGACATGTCAAATCGTCCCAATGTGAACGTAGGCTAAGCCTCATTTTTACCACCTCTCAACAGCTCTCATTTTAGCTGGAAAGGCAGAAGCCAGGGGTGTACACCTGCCGTGCCTGGGATGATTTGGAGCTGTGGCAGGAATTATCATCCCATGTGAGTGAATGGGGCCATGCTGCATCCACATGCAGTGCATATGGTTATGGCATTTGTGGAGTTAAAACGGTGGTAAGTAGGCAACCTATCACTGCCAGTCAAATGCCTCCTGAAAAGGGATCTGAGGGTGGATCATTTTTCAGAGGGGTTTAAAGGAGCTCTGTGTGTCTGTGATCATGTTAGCCCGAATAAAGGAAATGCCATTGATTCCCTTATATATGCCAAGCAGTCTGCATGGAAACTGAGTCCTCCAGTTTTAGTAAATCAGCCCCGGTGTTTTTTTTTTTTTTTTTTTTTTTTTTTTAGCCCTTCAATATTCTTATTTGCAATACCACTTGACTGAAGAGTATATTGGCTACCATTGTCAAAATCCTATTATTATTATTATTAGTGTGTGTATGTATGTATGTATGTATGTGTGTATGTGTGTGTATATATATATATATATATATCTCTGTGGGAGAGTTTTATTAAAACTTGCAGCACTCAGAATCTGGTGCAACTGTGCATGGTAGCCAACTGGCTTCTAACTTCAGCTTGTTCACTTAAGCCCTCATTCACACTGATCTGAACTCGCACAATTTCAAACCAACTTCGGGGGGCGACTTGAAAGACATCTGTGTGAGTTCATGCACAGATGTCTATTGAAATTGCCTCCGAAGTCGCTAAAAGTAGTACAGGAACTGCACGGCTGCATCTTTTATTCACACAGCTTTTAGGCTCCATTCACATTTAGCATTTTGGGATCTCTGGTAGAATCGTTGCAAATTCTGCCCGCAATGTCAAATCACAAAATGCATGTTCAAGTGCTATTCATTTTCAATGCCACCTAAAAGTGCTTTTGGATCCATAAATCGCATGGCAATCGCTAGAAACCGCAATGCGCAAAGCTTGTCACCCAAAAGAAGCTCCTGCTCCTTTTGGGCGTCAAGCTTAGCGCGATGCAGTTTGCCACGAGTTTTATCACGCCAAGACCACTCCCCATTTTGGGTGCCAATGAAAATGAATGGCACCCGTACATGCTCGGTGCGATTTGAGATTGCGGGCAGAATTTGCAATGATTCTGCCCAAGATCCTAAAATGCCAAATGTGAATGGAAGCTGATTGGTTTCTATGCAGAGCTGCACCATGCTTTTATACACTTCAGTTAATCTGCCCCTGTGTGTGTGTGTGTGTGTGAGAGTGAGAGAGAGAGAGAGAGAGAGATAGAGAAAATATATAAATTTAGAGCTGCACGATTAATCGTTAAAATAATCAAGATCGCAATTCTACCCGCGTGTGACACAGCATTTTCCCGGTTTGGTGCAGGTGGCCTGCCAAGTTTATCATATGTTGCTTAGGCAGAGATGAAGAGAAACAATGTATCTTCTGTTCTTTTAGAATTTGGATCAAAGGGATGAACTTCAGTCTGTAAATGAAGGCGGTTTAACTACTTAGGCTTCATGTATACTGCTGCTGGTAAACGGACATTTAGTCTTGCCATACATTATATGAATTTTCCTTAGATTTTCCTTTAACTATGTAGTGGAAGGGCCTGCCTAATTGGATACAGTTGAAAATGTTGTTCAGTTTTCACTTCATTATATGTTTTTTGGTAAATCTAAAGGAAAGTTGTACAAGAGAATTGAACATGTATGGCCAGCCTTAGGAGCAGTTGGGCGTTGTGTTCAGCTGCCCCTGAACTCTCCTCCATGTTATCTTATCACTTGTACACAGGGTCCTTTATAGTTGTTTCTAGGCACTTGAGTTTAGAAGAATTTTTCAGAAAGCAAAAAAAATTGGTTCAGAGGCAATGGCTGTAACAGCTTGTAAACGCGGTAATTCGCATTTAGCCGTGTTTTATTTACAGGTGTTTTTAATGATTAAAACATTTTTAACTTTGGGAAAAAATAAAAATGGTTGTTTCAATATTTTATGTCACACTGTATTTGCGCAGTGGTCTTTCAAAAATGCAGTTTTCTTGGAAAGAATACACTTTAATGAATTAATAAAAAACAAAGCAGTAAAGTTAGCCCAATTTTTTTGTATAATGTGAAAGATGATGGTGTGCCGTGAGAATCGTGATCTTTAATCTATGGAAAAAAAAAATTATGATTCTCATTTTGGACAGAATCGTGCAGCTCTGATAATAAAAAAAATAAATAAAATAAAAATAATATATATGTCTCTATATATATATATATTCTCTAATTTTTACATTTTTTTTTTTTATTATTATTTTAGAGCTGCACGATTCTGGCCAAAATGTGTGTGTGTGTGTGTGTGTGTGTGTGTGTGTGTGTGTGTGTATATATATATATATATATATATATATATATATATATATATATAATCAATTTTTTTTTTTATTTTTTTTTATTTAATGTTATAGTGGTACCTTTTTAGAATGTGTTGATGGAGGTGATGTTGAGCTCTCTTGGTGTGCATGTACACATCAGATGTTTGTGTGTGGAGTATGGGGGGGGGGGGGGGGGGACATCATCTGATCCATTTATGTGGTTCCTCCGGGTCACTACTTTACACATCCCTCCTTATGTTGTCAGCGAAGATCATGTCACCTACAACTGTCTGCAGGGATGCATGAGCACCAATTTATCAGAACCTCATTAGTCCACATCACCGTTTTAATGAAGAGTTGGAATCCTAGTGCTAAATATCATCCTCATAACTCTTTGAGGGTTTTTTTCGGTCAGCTTGTATCGGTGAAGGCGTTGTGAATATGTATGAGAAGTCTGTGATTGTGCTCTCGGAACATCAAAGGGAAAAAGGGTGCATTGTGCAAAGTTTATCACAGCTGCAGCCTCAGCGGATATGTGATCAATTCTCCTGATGCTCATATATATTTTCCCACAAGACAGCCAGCCTCGCTATATTCTGTGCGTCTTGCGGCCAGACTAGGGGGGGAGGGAGAGCACAGGGCTTTTTTTTTTTTTTTTTTTTTGGAAGAGAGGGGAACTTGTAGTGGAGAGAGGGGAAGGATGCTTGTGAGGGGGGAGACTGGAAATGGAGTGCGGATGTTTGAGCCGGTGCCTGCATGCTGTAATGCTGGGGAATCTGCCTCACCAACCCTCCATAGGAAGGACCCATGCAGGCTGAGGTAATGCCACCTCCCTCACCATCAACAACCCCCCCCCCCCACACTTTTTTTTCCCTTTCATATTGCCCTCCCCCTTCTCTTTACAACCCCCCCCCCCCCCCTCACCCTATGCACATTCATGAGGATCACACAGGACCATCATGGCGTTGGAGGAGGGGGGTGGCGGTTTAAATGGGCTGCCATGGCAACAGAAAGGAGGATGGTATACCATGGATTTAAGGTTTGGTGAAAGCAGAGGGAGACTCTGGCTGTATTTTTTTTCTCCTATTTAACTCCCCCATGCAGAGGAGAAGTTAGCTGCAGCAGCAATGGTTAACAGAATCCGCAAGCCTGCAGCAGCTAGGATATGCAAGCGGAAGGTCTGCCCCCTTAACCCTTTCACTGCTGCATGGCATTGGATTTTCTGGCTGCTGTAGGCTCCCCTCCCTTTTTTTTTTTTTTTTTTGCAGCAGGACTTCAGCTCCTTATTGACCCTTTATTGCCCACATCTACAGGGACCAATGATGCACACTAAGAAAGGGTTAAGCTATTGCTGTGAGGTTTTTGTTTTTATACCTGCTTGTCTGCATATGAAAAAAAATGTAGCTTATTGTTATGCATATTTTTGTCTTTATTTCACTGCCATTGCATTTTCTTTTGCACCCTCCAGACATTGTGAACTGTCCATACTTGGCATGTCTCCTAGTTGTTTTAGGTGTCTGTCTATGCCTGTAATTTGGTGCAATGCAGACTGTATGTGGTTGCTGTATAGATGTCTGTTTTGTGGCCTGCCTCCCTCCCTGTTGACACTTATTTATTTTTTCCATAAATTGTCCATCTCTGCTTCACACCCATCCCTTCCCCCACACATACACATATCAAGTTCATCATTACTCATGTCTACTTGGGGCTATGCATGATGAATAACTTGCATAATGCTCTCCACTATAAAACCTCCATGCTGGAAGTGTTTCTGTTGCCCCGCCCCCTTTCATATGACTTGCCTGAAAATAACAGGGCCCAGAACTGTAACTTTCTGGTACCTACAGTTGGCACCACTGTAAAACGGAAGACTTAAAGAAAAACCCTCCGCGGTGTAGACTCATTTGAAAGCATGCTGTTTTGTCAAATAGCAATATCCATACTGGTAGCTGGTTCTATTACCATGCCTGTCGGAGCTCTTTGTAATGATTTTTCTTCTGCCTTTAGCTCCTGGCCCGCATTGAGCGGATGGAAAGACGCATGCAGTTGGTCAGAAAGGACAGCGAGAAGGACAAACAGCGCACGCCTCAAAGCCGTGAGTCGGCCGTCGACATGCCAGAGGGTCCTCTTCCGGAGAGCGCAGGGGGTGGGGAGTTTCCCCCAGAGGCCTCCCCGCGGCTATCAAGCCTTACCCCAAAACCCTTCTCCTATGGCCGCAATGCAAAGGGACTTAAAAGGTTTGTTGGAGAAAACTGTCCATTTCATTTTACTTAATCACTCGCTGAAGCAAGAACAGGGTGCTGTAAGAATGCAAATGACTCAATATTTGGTCAGGATCCTGGCCCTGCTGCTTGATGTGACATTCAGGTGGCAGGGTCACGGCTTAGCTTGGCCATTTACATTTGTGATTGTACTTAAAGTAGTAACAAACCCCTCATACTGTTTTAAACAGATATATTCTGATCTACCAGGGAAACATTCAACAGTACATGATATAGTTCGTCTTTACATATGCCATATCACTTACATGTTTGAGATTCCACTAGAGCCAGATTCCTAAGTCCAGCTTTCCTGAACTTCCTGTCGGGGAGGATGAGCTTTGTGTCCTAAGGACAGCAGCTTCCCATCTATTGGCTAAGAGGAGGCGGGAGCAGGGGAGTGGCTTGTCCTAAAGCTTTAGGGTAGTTTATTTTGACACGTACAGCTCCCAGCAGGGTGACTATACAGGACTCTGTAAGGGAAAGGAGCCATCCTGAAAAGGGAGGGCTTGTCTATCACTGAGTAGACCTGCTGGGTCAGAGGATAGGGCAACTGATAAAGACGCTGCATATACTGCCAGCCTTCGCATAAAGTATTTACGTAAAGACTCAATGTTTTTTTGCCTTCATGCGTAAATTAAAAAAAAACCTTCTGTGTGCAGCAGCCCCTGCTAATACTTAGCTGAACCATATCGCGATCATGCGTTGTGTATGAGAGCTGCAGCTTTGTGCGGACTCCCCCTACTCATTAGCTGAGACAGCAGCAGGAGTCGTTGGCTTCCACAGCTATCCTTCACAGCCAGTGAGCCAATGTGGAGAGAGGGGGCTGAGCTGTGGCTGTGTGTGGGAGCGAATCTGATTTGGTGCCCCAAAAGCAAGACAGAAGGAAGAAAGCAGGGGACCTAAGAAGAGGAGGATTGCAGCTGCTCACTGGGCAGGAGAGAGAAGCCAGGAGCGCCGGCGGGGGACCTGAGAAGGGGAGGATCATGGCTGCTCTGTGCAAAACCACTGCACAGAGCAGTTAAGTGTAACAAGTTTATTTTAATTTCTTTTTATTTGCCTTTAAATATCACTTTAAAATGATCATGCAAGTGGCACTTATGTTGTGCAGGAGCTCAGGAGCTACTCCATCCTGTATTGTCTATTATTGAGTGTACAGTTTCAATTAAAAAAAGCAATTGTTCAAGAGTCTGATGGAAGAGTTGGAATCTCTCATGTACCCTGGGGGTATGTTTACACAGATTTTTGAAACCCTGATTTCTACTCTCTATGTATTTGTGAGAAATCAACATCCTAGATGGACCAGTCCTCCACAGAGTAGAACAAGCAGAACACTAGTTCTTTATGCATGCAGTTATCCCCTGCGCAGATGGAGCTTACCTGAAAGAGGTGCCAATGTTGGCAGACACAATAATAAATCTTCTCTTTTTCCTGATATATTTCTATTTCAAAAATGAGAATAGAAGACTGCAGATGGTAAACAAGGTCTAAGTGTCCTGCTGATAACCTTTTTTGAATATCAGTTAATGTGTGTGTTTTTTTATTTTAATTTTATTTTTTTACTTTTACTTTGCAGGAAGTCTGCTTTTGGCCGTGCAGAGCACAGGACCCCTGTTAAAAGACTGTCTTCTGACTTGGCAAAGATTAAGGGTAAAGTGTCCCGTTTGCCAGTAGAAATATCAGAAACTGAACCTGGAGGCTCTGTACCAGAGGCAGGAGGTCGTCGAGAGCTGCGCCACAAAGAGACCCCTGAGAAATCACAATCTCCTGTAGACACCCCGCAAATACCTGCATGGGGTGACACTGCAGCATCTTCATTAAAGGACAATGATCCAAACCCTGGCGAGGCAGATGATCTGCCCTACCTCTCCACCACGGACATGTATCTATGCCGGTGGCATCGGCCACCTCCTTCCCCTCTAAGGGAACCCTCCCCTAAGAAAGAAGAGTGTGTGGCAAGTAAGAACTTACTTATTTGTTGTAAGTGCGCTGCTTGTTTTCGTTTAAGGTATTCTGTGGTGTTCGGTGCCACATGCTGTTAAATATGTATTTTTTTTTTTTTAGTCAGCTAAACAATGATATGCATTCAACTAGATGCAGTGGAAATCCATAAAATGTAAAGCAGCAAATAAAAATAGGGGTTGCTGCACAGTTACTAGTTTTTATGTATTTGTAATTTTCATTGGTAAACTTTTGGAAACTGGTTGCAATGGAAAATGAAGTGCAAGTTGCATTTCAGAGACTGCAATGTGTACATCTCACCTGTAGATGGCAGCTCAGGCCTCCCATCGAAGCCTTGTTCAGACCACACAACTACTGCTGGATTCTCTGAAAGAAAAACAGAATAATTTGCTGAATTTTGGTTGAAGTTGCCCTTGAAATTCAGAACACTGATACTTTTGATTGTCATGACTTATGCACACTTTTCGCAATCTGACATGGCCACAGCATGTGTGTAATGCTCTACTTACATCTCAAGCGTTTTGCTCAATCTGTAGAGATTGCTTCATGTTTTGCATCCTCTTACCCTTTAACCAGTGGCATGAATTCCACTTATATTTGTAGGAGAAAACTTCTACCGTGTTTCCCTGAAAGTAAGACCTAGTGTGATATTCGGGGAGACCTGAAATATAAGCCCTAGTTTAAAGTGGTGGTAAACTGATAGAATCCTCTATATTACAGTAGTATACAATGTAAAAGGTATGTGTCTCTGTAATCCTAATTGTGTTAAATACCTTCGGTACAGTGCTGACCTCCCTCTGCTCTTCTCCCAGCTGTCAGCGGGGGATCTCGAGGGGGTTATGGGGGGGGGGTCCCCCTGCAGTCATCGGATCAGAAAAGGGAGCTCCGGCAGGACGCGGGACTGGCGCTCAGCTGCTCTCCTCTTCTCCCAGCTGTCTGCGGGGGATCTGGGTGGGCCCTCTGCAGTGCTTGGATTGGAGAAGAGAGCTCCGAGGGCCATAGAAGTGCCGAGCAGCTCTCAGCTGATCTCCCGCTGGTATCCTTTTCTCCTAGCTGTCAGTGAGGGATCTCGGGGGGGGGGGGGGGGGGGCCTCTATCTGCCGCCCTCTGTGCTGGGAAAACGACTCTGGCGGTTCACGGAAGCGCCGCGCGCCTCTATAGGAAAGTATTTGACACAATTGGACTACAGAAACACACATCTTTTACATTATATACTACTGTAATAGAGGAATCTAGAATTTTATAAGCACTTTTACCATGTTCACACTGGGGATTCCTGACAGGCAGGGAGGGAGAGGGGAAGAGAAGACAGCACATTAAATGGCAAGCCCTACCCTGAAAATAAGCCCTACTGTGTTTTTGGTTGCCAAAATTGATCTGGCCTTTTTTTCGGGGAAACACGGTAGGCGCATGGTTTTTTATTATTTTTATTTTTTTGTGATAATGAATATGACCCTTTCTTGCATTAGTTGCATCTTATTGTGATTTTGCTTGGTGCAGCATCTACTGGTAGCCTGCAGATGCGTACAAGTTCATGCATGTTTCACAACAAAAACAGACAGATATTGACTCAACCTTTTTATCTTTTAGTATTTTTCATTTTTTGTGTTAGAGGAGGAATTCTCATCAGCCAAGCAATAATGAGAACACGGCGCAATGGGACTCACTGATAGAAGCTAAAAAAGGGAACATTTAGGGACCATTTAGACTTATGCATGTGCAATTTTTGTAGTTGGGTAGGAACGCAGTTATGCGACCGTGTGTATTTCCTCTGTGTTTTCAAAGCCTATTTGAAATTAAAATTTGAGTGAATGAGGTTGATTAAGGCTTGTTAATTCTTGTTGCCAGCCCAAAAAAAAAAATTTACATGCATTTTGATTCACTGCCTCCCAAGGATCTTTAAATAAAACAATATATCACTTCCGCTGGACGGAAGGTGAACAGATCCCCATCCGTCTGTGTTTAGCGAATCATCAGATTGGATGTTGGTAGGTGTATATGGACACATGTTAATTTACACCTGCCACCCCATAGAGGAGACTGAAAGGTCTGATCTAGGGATGCACCAATACCGATGTTTTTTTTTTTTTTTTTTTTTTTTTTTTTTTTACAATGAGTACAAGTACTTTTTTTTTTTTTTTTTGCTAATAGTCGCTGATACCAATTACTAATGCCTACCGCAACTGTTTTGTTTTAACTTAAGCTGTCAGCAATATAAAGCATTGAAAAGTTATTTACTAATGAAAGAAATAGATTTTTTTTTTAATCGATTTATTTTTTATTTTTTTCAATGTGAAATGTGTAAATATACGTTTATATACTGTATGTGTAAAAATATTCACTAACAAAGCAAACAAAAAATGTAAATATAGTTTATAAAACAGACGTGAAAATAATTATTAAATGGAGGAGAATAGGGAGTTAGTTGAAGAGGGATTCCACCTACAAAAAAAATATTAAAAGCCAGCAGCTATAAATACTACAGCTGCTGACTTTTTTAATAAATGGACACTCACCTGTCCCGGGTTCCAGCGATGCCAAGGCCGATTGATCACTCGGCTGCTGCCGCCACCGCTCTAGGTGAGGGAATCAGGAAGTGAAGAGAATCGGCTTCACTTCCCGGTTCCCTACTGCGCATGCGCGAGTCGTGCAGCGCAATAGGAATTGTCCGCGCTGTCTCTGAGACCCGTGTGTGTCCCAGCAGACAGCGCGGCAGGACAGGAAATGGCATAGACTCCCATGGGAGTCTATGCCCGGAAGTGGGTGTAAATACCTGTCTTTGACAGGTATCTCCACCCCTCTCCCCCCTGAAAGGTGCCAATTGTGACACCAGAGGGGGGGAGGGTTCCGATCAGCGAAAGTTCCACTTTAGGGTGGAACCCCGCTTTAAGGCTGATTTGAGTATATTAAGGGGTTAAACGGAGGAACATTTGTTAATCCCTTTGATCTGCAGATGAAGAAATATACAAAAAGAAACAATGTTTCTTTTTATTTTAGTGTTTCAGGGCTGAGCAATGTTGTTAATAAACATTCCTGCCTGCTTTTTTATATATATTTATTTTTTTTGACAGCTCCAATTACCGGACGACTTTAACACTTGGGAGACCCACTGACAGCTCAAAGAACCAAGCATGAAAGTATCGGTGCGTTTGCATGAGTACAGATACTTGTGCAAATACTCTGTATCAGTACCGATGCTAGTATTGGTGCAACCCTAGTCTTGGCTATTAAAATCCACCTCTTATGTGTCTGTATTCAGTCTCATAATTTATTATCGCTTCAAGCGTATTTTCCTGCTTTGCTCGATAAGCACCTCCTAAAGAAATTTGCTGTCAATACCAACTAAAAGCTAGCTGCTGTTAGGATGAATCGACTGAAATTTGATCTGTGGATGGCCTTGTCACCCAGACAGACTTTAATCTGAAATCAGACTTTCATCTGAACAGCACATGCACCCAATCAGATGCAGCCACTGCTTAGGTATTCAAGCAGCCACAGGAGCAGCAGCTGTCGATATAATATAGCTGGCAGTGCAGATCCCTCCTTGCACACTATTTAGCTTGGAAAAGGAAATCTATTGATTTTTCTTGTTCAGTGTGCTGGAAGAGTGTATGGCCTGCCCTTTGATGCAAAAGAGCTATTAAAATAGCAGCTGGTAGTTTTTATTTGTTTGTGATTGCTAGACAGGAAATTGTTTGCTAAATGTTGCCTCCAGCTATACCATCTTTATTGAAAACCTGTCCTGGTCTAATACAATTGTATCATTGGAAAGGTAATCATTTGCTCCCATTTTTCCTGGCAGTTTTTCCGTGGTCTGAACCAATGAAATAGTGCGTCCATTCAATACAGATAACTCCCTCGCTAACCAATGTAATTCTGACACTTTCATTATTTCCTGAAGATGTGAGTATCTGAAGCCCGATTGGCTCATCCAACATAATGGAAACATCATTCAGCCTGTGAATCTGTAGTCATCAAATCCTGAATTCAGGAGCCTGTCGATCCAATAAAGGAGCCAGCAGGCACTTTTAAAAAATAAAAATAAAACAATGCTTATTTCTACTTTTTTTGCTTATTATACCCTAATTTCTTCTTATTTCAGAATGTCAATAATGGACTCAAAGGGGCTATTTATAATTTTAGAGACGCTGGTTCCTGAGAGTTCTTCAGCATTTGTAATACAGGAAAATTTAAATGTGGCTGGCAGTTCCTATGCTAGAAATTGCTAGAACACTGCTATTCTGGCTAAAATATCTTTTCAAGTATAAATTTCAAGTAATATTCACATGGAAATATGTGTGATATATATTTATATATACATACACGCAATGTCTCTTGGGACTGTGATTGCTGACAAACAAAAGCTGGCCATACGCACATAGATTTCTTTTGTTCAGCTTGTGGGCTGAATTTTGGCCAGTTCAGCAAGCATTTACTGAAATTGGAGTCATGTTTGGCAGCCGTAGGCCCCTTTCACACATGCAGGCCGTTTGTCCGTTTTTCATCCATCCGTTGATGGTTGAAAAACGGACATGAATGCATCTCTATGGAAAAACAGATGTAAATGGATGATCATCTATTTACATCCCCTTCCATCAACATCCATTTTTTTTGGAATGGATCAAAGCCCTATATTTTTTTTCTTCCATTAAAAAAACAGATTGGACGAAAAGCGGATGTAAACAAACGGTCTGTTTATGCATGTAAAAATGGCTCTGGGACTCAAGGGGTTAAGGACTCTAGCTGGAGGATGTAAAAACAATTTAAACATTAAAAAACACAACTGATGAAACGAACGGTCCACATGTGTGAAAGGGGCCCTTAAGGAGATTGAATCATTTTGGCTAATAGAGTCCATTGTTTTCAGGAACTCTAACCAGATTGTGCTTAAGCCGGCCATAAGTGGATCAAAAAACGGCCGAATTTCGATCCATGTATGGGTAAGTAAGTTGTACAGAAGTTGATCTACCACTCAAAATCTGTGCAACCCCCTTGTCAAATTTTCCCCATTTGATCAGTGCTTGCTGCTATAGTTGGCGGCACTGATCAGTGTATTCTGATGATGGCCAAGTCTCCCCCTGTGAAAATACAATAACTCAGTGGGAGAGATTCTTCCATCCACATGTGTGAATGGGGGAATTGAGTGGTTTTTTTTTTTTTCTGTTCAAACCATTGGTTGACCCGTCTATGGGGCTGCCTTAGAAATGTGCGCATGAGATGCGTTTTTAGTATGCCCAACCGATTTCCCTTAAACTAGAAAGGCAGCAGATAGAGGTCTTTATATGCCCCAACTGCAATGCTTTGTATTGCGGCTTAGCAAAAATGACCCACTCTGGGCTTCCTAGTTCCCAATTGTTGCAGCATGCTGCTCCCAGCACAAACGTGCGCATGTGGATGGCCTCACGGAAGAACCGTTGCTATAAGGCTTGCATATATGCGTTTTTCATGATTTTAGCCACAAAGGAAAAGGAAACATATTAATAGAATTACCAGGTGAAAACACGAGGGCAAAAAAACGAATGCAGCCACCATATCTAAGGCATTAGTAAGCTGCAATATATTACATTTTTAGTTTTTGGGCTAAGATATGCCTTAAGCGGACTATTCGCTGATCTATCTTTTTAAAAAAATCCTATGGAATTCTAGGTTTGGGTAATTGGTTATAAAGTCACCTAAAATATATTGCCTGATATTAGGACAGTGATTGGCTGCTTGGCTTTTATTAGATGAAGTTAAAAAATCAGATTAAGTATGTTAGGGGTTTGTTATGGCTTTTTTATGAAAAAAAGAACACAAAACAGGAAATCGGTTGGTACATACTGTAGCAGATGGAGTAAGAGATACAAGCATGTTGCAAACCATGACGTTGTAGTTTCTTGTAGCAAAGAATGTTAGACTTGTACGTGTGGTATTCTAATATGTGTTCTTTTCATAGTTCCTTCATGGAGAGAGCACCCTATAGAGCCCCTTCAGGACTTGAATGGTGCAGACATACCAGAGGTAAATTGTTTTTATATATAAAAAAATAAAAAAAAACGGTTGTCTGTGTAATGCTGGAGCTTTTATATATCTACTGTGATACAAAAGTAGAAATTGTGCCGCTAGCCGGCTAACCTTTTTGTTTTCTAAATGGTTTTCTTTTAACATCATTTTACCTGAAGTGATGAATTTGGAGGAATTTGACAAACGTGTGTACCGGCTAAATATTATTTCTTCCTAGAACCTGGATGATGCAGTATTTGCAAAGAGACATGTCAAGTTAGAGCTGGATGAAAAGAGGAGAAAGCGGTAAGTGTGAAGACACTGTAGACAGTCAGGTTTGTTTAATAATAGAAGTGTGGTGTAGGCGCACTGGCCTCTAAGGTGACCTGGATTGAGTGATGTAAATTATTAAAATTTTGAGGCGTGACACATTACACTCTAAGGCCCCTTTCACACTTAGGCAGTTTCCAGCGTTTTACCACTAGAAATAGTGCCTGAAAATTGCCTCCCATGCTGCCCGAATGTGAAAGCCTGAGTGCTTTCACACCTGGGCCGTGCTCTTGCGTGACGTTAGAAAAAGTCTTGTAAGAAGCCTCTTTGGTGCAGTTTGAAAGCGCTCTCACAACGCCCCTGCCCATTGAAATAACCAGGCTTTTTTAACCCCTTTGTCCGCTAGCAGGGGTTAAAAGCACCCCACTAGCGGCTTAAACAGCGGTAAAGCGCCGCTAAAACAAGTAATGTATGGGCAGCCCCAGTGTGAAAGGGGTCTAAAGCAGGAGAAGTCAACTTTTTAAACGGGGGCCAGTTCACTGTCCCTCAGACTGTTGGGGGGCCAGATCAATGCCAATCAGTGCAGTACCCATCAGTGCTGCAATGGAGGAGCAGATGAGGTCACCCAGCCAGTGATTGGGAGCAGAGGGATGGGTATAACACGGAGACACAAGATGCAGCCAAGATAGCAGCCAACCGCGAGGATGGGAAAACATCAGATAGAGCCATAGGGCAGGCTAGCCGACCAGCCCCAGACAGCCTCAAGGACAGGATGAAGCTGAGTGTGACCCTGCTGGTATCCTAACAACCGATGACTCTGTTATTGGGGTTCCCCGCTGACAGCTGAATGTAAGAATAGCTGGTTGCTAAGAAGCAGGCATCCTTAACTGATGAGTCATTAGCTGTCAGCTTGCCAGCAATAAGAAAATTGCTGGCAAACTCCATGCCAAAAAAAAAAAAAAAAAAGGCGTGGGCTTCCCCCTTATCTATACCAGACCCTTATCAAGGCAGGCAGGCCAGGAAAAGGGATGGGAACAAGCGGTTGGTTAGCTGGTCGGTTATGCCACAAGGGATCTGGGTCACCCACCGATGTAGTCGGGTGACTCCGCCCTTTAGCTATTTAGGAAATGTCAGACAGAGAAGCAGGCATTGGGAGCCTTCATTGAGTCCAGAGGTGCCCATGTTCGGATAAGGGTCAGGTATGGATTTGAGGGAAGTGTGTTTTTTATTTTTTTAAGCTGATGACTCAGATTGTTAAGGATGTGGCAGCCCGCCTGCCTGCCCGCTCCTTAGCAACAAGCTATTCTTCTAATAGAATTCGTATTGGTCGATCAATTTTTGACCTATTTTATTTTTTATAATTCTTATATTTCCAAAAATTTGAAATTCATTGGAAAACAGACATAAAAACCTAAGTTTGCATCAGTTTTTCATCCGATTTTCTAACAAAAAAAAAACATGAGGGAACTGATGGGGGGGACGGACGGAATGCCCATGTGAAAGAACCCCTTTTTTTTTTAACTACTTCCCACCCGACCAGTGTGTGTGTGTGTGTGTGTGTGTGTATGTGTGTGTATATATATATATATATATAGCTGGGTGGGAGCCTTCTCCTTTTCTGACTGGACGTTCCTGAATGTCCTTCAGAAGGAGGGGGGATCGCGTGTGCCTGCGCAGTGGCGCGATCCCAGTGCGCTCGTGTCACCCGGACACGGCGCATCTCGGATTGGCAGGAGGGCTCTGTGATTGGCCCTCCTGATCACATGATGGCCATGTCCAGTCACAGCCATCATGTAAACAAACAGCTGGTTGCTAGGCAATCGGCTCTCCTCTCCTCACACGGAAGTCGTCGCTCAGGAGAGCAGATCGCTGCAGCCGGCTGGTGATCAGTGAGTATGAGCTGTTTTTTTTACAGCTTTTTACTCGCTTATCACCAGTCTAGTGTAAAACAGTGTAAACACACATGTCCCCCAAATA
The DNA here is from genome assembly GCF_037356315.1 of Lithobates pipiens. Lineage (NCBI taxonomy): Eukaryota > Metazoa > Chordata > Amphibia > Anura > Ranidae > Lithobates > Lithobates pipiens. The sequence goes on from NW_027507789.1 coordinate 165,039,799, forward strand.
ATAAAAACATATGTCCCACTAAAATCACATGTCCCAATGATTATCTGCACACATATGTCCGTTTCCGCTATTTTTTCGCTTGTATCGCAAAAAAATAAAATCGGAGTAGCGAATAAATACCACCAAAAGAAAGCTCTATTTGTGAAAACAAAATTATAAAAATTTCATTTGGGTACAGCGTAGCATGACTGCGCAATTCGCAAGTCATTGAAAGTGCGAGAGCACTGAAAGCTGAAAATTGGGCTGGGAATAAAGGGGGTGAAAGGGCCCTGTATTGTAGTGGTTAAATATGTATACAGTTCTTTGGATCTCTCTCTCTCCTTGCAGAGAGAAAAATAATGTGTCTATCCCCTCCATTTTAAAAGAGAAAAGGGGCAGGCTTTACAGTGACTGATCACCGTGATCGCAAATCGGAGGCTATCTAATCCTTTCATCAGGCCTAATCTTTTCATCTGCTATAGCAGTGGTCCTCAACCCTGTCCTCTGGGCCCATTAACAGGCCAGGTTTTATGTATTACCTTGGGAAGATGCAGACTAGAATATTGCAACACTGAGCAGCAAATGATATCACATGTGATGTATTTCAGTTATCTTTCAAACGTGACCTCTTAGTGAGCCCAGAGGAGAGTTGATGACCACTGCGCTATAGAACAGGGGAAAGGATCAAAATGTCTTGCATCACTGTTAGTATCAGGTGAGGTACTGGTGCAGCTTCTGCGGGTATGTATTTCTTTGGGAAGTATTATCCCATGCATGGTCAAACCCAGATCAACAGGTATATAAACAAATGGAGACATTTACTAAAACTAGAGCACACAGAATCTGGTGCAGCTGTGCATAGTAACCAATTGGCTTCTAACTTCAGCAGCTGATTACTATGCATAGCTGCAACAGATTCGGTGTGCACTGGTTTTAGTAAATCCCGTCCTAAGTGTAGCACTGTCTCAGAGGTAAAAACAAGGCGTTACATTTTATTCTCACACCTGTAATTTAGGTGGGACATACAGAGGATCCGCGAGCAGAGAATCTTGCAGCGTCTGCAGCTGAGGATGTACAAAAAGAAGGGCAATCAGGAAAGTGAGCCAGAAGTCACATCCTTCTTTCCAGAACCTGATGAAGGTAAGTTTTTAGGCCCATGCCACTCATATGGTGAAAGTATGCTGCTGAGCTGTGTGTATTATTATCTTCACCCATTCTGTGAGTTTGACTTTAACATTGGTGAAGGGGGTATAGTTCCCCAAATTCCTTAAACTTTCCGATGCTTGTTGTAAATATTGGAACCCTAGAAATCTCTGTAAAGGTTCTAGCACCTGGTAAGACAAGACCAATGAGGACCTTAATAAAAAAAAATCAATAAAAATTTTTTTTTTAGATAGATATCTAAAAAAAAAAAAAAAATATATAGAGATCGATAGATATATATAGATAAAAAAATCTTCTGGTTTGTGTCTTCAAGTAAATGCTTCACCACGGGTGCTCATGAGGTAGATGGAATCGCCAAAGGTGTTTGCACACTTTTTACGGTAGGTCAAAATGCACTTTTATTTGACTGAAACAGATACAGCCTGGGTAAACATCTCTCCTCTGTGGGACCCCCTCCAAAAAAAGCTGAGTATGTGCAAGCAGACTCCACAAGGGACACAAAGAGCTCTTATGGTGTTATACGTTTTATGAAAATGGTTAAAAGTTAGAACAGAAGTTGCACTCGCATGTGACTGAGCCAGTCCTGGCACTAAGGTATCAACATAACAACGTGCGCAGATGGGTATATCGGGCTTGTGGTGGCATGCGATCCACGCCTCGTTATGGATATACTAGTTAGTTGGATGTCACATATAGGACCCGGAAATGACGAATCCCCGATATAGCTGATTCAAATAAAATCGCATTTTGGCCTACCGTAAGTGGTCAAACACCTTTGGTGAGTTGCCATCTACCTCATGAGCACTCGTGGTGAAGCATTTACGTCAAACCAGAAGATTATATATATATATTTTATGGTGTTGGGATTGTCACTTTGGACTTAATTAGTTTGCGATTTCCACATGGTTCACTTGCACCATTCATACACACACACACACACACACACACACACACACACACACACACACACACACACACACACATATAATGTGTGTGTGTGTGTGACTACTTTGAAAAGATGTGTTTGAGAGGTATGCCTATGTGCTGTAATTGTCTTAATGTGGTCACTCACAGCATGTTAAACATTTGCTTCTGTTTAATCTTATGCAATGTGTTTAAAGGTTTGCTCTTTATAGCCTCACTTTATTTTTCTGCTACAGTGCAGTCTGTGTTGATTACCCCCTACCTCCCTGTCGTGGCGTTTGGACGATCCCTGCCTAAAATAACCCCACAGTAAGTACACAGTCTCAAGCTTTTATCCTTCAATAATTTAATTCTAAGATCTATAATCATAAAAATTGTTTTCCAAAAGGCAAAAACTATTGCTGTAACCGCTTTAAAAAATGTATGTGTTCCGTTATCTCCAACACTCCCAGATTCTCGTGCAAGCCTGCACTTGGCACCAAGTATGAAATGGGCATTTAACCATAGAGCATAATGGCAGTCTGCCCAGTGCTTGTCTGCCAGACGGATTGTTGTGTTTTTCACTTTTGTTGGCACATGTGCAGGTTGGTACTGGGAGCACTAGCAATACTTAACTGCAACTTTTACTGAGGAGTAAGACTCCTATATTTACTTTGCTGTAGTCAGAAGGCACATGCTGGCTTTATCATTTTATAGATAGCCTGTAGGTGGGGAAATATGGAGGTTGCCATTGCTGGCCACCTACACATATTTGGTTGTTTGGCTTTAGTACTTTGAGTCACTGACCCAAAACCATTATGCATATTAGACAGAATGATCTGATGAAAGTATTGAGGCGTCTTGATCCACATGACAGATTTAATTTTTAAAAGATTTTTAGAGATCAGCAGTGGCAGGCTACATATGTAGTCCATGTGCAATTTATGCTTATTACACATCAGAAGTTTTCCTTTTATTGATATGTCTGAGATCTGATTACTGACCCTCCCTGCTTTTTCTACTGTATTAGGCCATACACTGTTTGAATCTTGGCCGGGTTCTGCTGAACTGGCCAAGATTCAAACTGTTTATGGGCAGGCTGAATGTTCCAAGTTGATTTACTAAAGGGAAATCCACTCTGCACTACAAGTGCACTTGTAGGTGCAGTCGCTGTAGATCTGAGGGGAAGCTCTGCTGATTTTATCCAATCGTACATGCAAAAATACTGTTTATTTTCCTTCCTTGGATCTACAGCCACTGCACTTGTAGTGCAAAGTGGATTTGCCTTCTGTAAATAACCCCCACAGGTTTGGGCAGGAGGGATTCCCACATCATAAACTGTCTGTGTTTAAGGGGGAATCGAGAGTATGTCTTTCCTGCAGCCTGTTGCAGGAAAGAAATTCGCTCAGTGTATAGCTGGCCTTAAAGGAAAAAAGGTTCTTTAATACTATATTTTTTTTTTTTCTCCCCACATAGGAATTTTGAGCTCCCCTGGCTGGACGAGCGGAGTCGATGCCGTCTTGAAATGCAAAAAAAACAAACCCCGCACAGGACACCTCGTAAATAGCCAGGCAACCCCTTGTCTTGTGACAACCTTTAAGTACTGAATTATATGCACTGCAAGTTGATGTGTACAAGACCCGAGGGGTTAATGTTGCCTTTCTCTTTACCCTCAAGCGTGGCCTGCAATGTATTTCAGACCCCACTGGCTTTGAAGTTATTCTTCATCATCAAATATGAATTTTTTTCTCTTTCTTTTTGTGGATTTTTAAGTTTCCCACTAAAAGTTTTTAAATGCTTCTGGAGCAAAATATTGTCAATTTATTTTTATACATAAACTTCATAACTTTTTTGTATTGTCTTTATTGCCTCATCTATGCAGAGTATTTAGTGATTTTCTTTTCTCCTCCCATTGGCTGTTCTCATTACAGTGTTACAACATAATGTTGTCAGGGTCCCCGGTAGTCAAGTGCTTTTGTAGAGGAGCTACCCTTGTAAGAAAGTCTCAAACAAGGTGCGAAATTTCATAGAAATACCTGTGTAATGTTGCAGGTTTCAGGAGTAAAATGTGGACATTCCACTCTATGCCACTAAGCCCAACTACTTCTTGCCAGAACGTTGAACCAGCTGAAAAAAGTTGTCCACCATGCCCTACATATGAGACCTGTAGGGACATTGCATTTTTTTCCTGATGTAATTATGAATGCAAGTTTTATACATCTGCCTCATACATCTTGAGCACTGCTTCTGAGGGGGAACCAAAGCTGTTAGAAACCAATTGAGGGAATCCATATAAAGAAAAGCTATCCATTTTGGGTAGGCTAGAAATTTAGCAGGTATGCCGGTTTGTTTATAACCCGTGCAACAGCATCCTCTTAAAGCGGAACTTCAGCTAAACAAAATATACTGTTGAACTAACTAAATGTGTGTGTGTGTGTGTGTGTGTATATATATATATATATATATATATATATATATATATACACACACACACACTTTTTTTTAACCTGTTTACTTTTATTTATTGTCAAATATTTGTAAATTCTATTCAGCTGTTCGTTCTCCCTGCCACATGTCATGGCTAATGGGTGACATTAATTTGAAAATCTGAAGAACTTTGTATTCTTTTTGCCAGCTTCTAGCCTTCAGAATATGAATAATTCTCACCACATTTCTGAGATTCTTTGCCACCTTCTTCTTTTCTTGTTATCTCATATAAACACCTCTGGGCTCCTGAGCCTGAATTGTTATAAGGCTGATTGTGAAAAGCTTTGGAGCAGAACTTAGAGTACTTTCACTCCTTCTGATTTCTGGTCTGCAGAGATTCTGAGAAGGTAAAAGACACACACTATCTAACTGATCAAACACATTTAATGCCCAATTTGAGGTCACACAAGTTGTGCTACCGAAGTCCAATTTCTTGTTGCATCATTTGTTCTGGGTGTCTAAATATGACTGTGCTGTCCAATAGGAAACCAGTGCTCCCACTAATCGGCACTCAGCAAAGCCCTGTTCTCATCTAGTGATTTGGGATTGTGGGTGGAACCGCTGTGATTCTGACTGCGGTTCCAAATTGCAATGCTGGCAAAACTCAGCACTCATGTTCGCATTCATTTTTAGTACCACCTAAATACGGTAGCGATTTTGCTACGCGATAAATGGCAGCAAAACCGTATCGCGCCCAAACTGAGCAGGAGCTGCTCTCCCCCCCCACAAGCTTCAATCGTGGCAAAACGGCATCGTATTTAGGTGCCACCGAAAATAAAGGGCCGCTGAACGCATGTGCTGCGTTTTACCAAAAGAGCAGGAGTTTTTTTTTTTTTTTTTTTTTTTTGCCCAGCAAGCTTTGTGTGATGCAGTTTGCTGTGATTGCAGCGCGATTTATCACAGCACAATCGCAGCAAAACAGCACCATATTTAGGTGCCATTGAAAATGAATGGCAGCTGAACAGGTGTTCTGCCAGCATTGCAGTGAGATCGCAAATCACTAGATGTGAATGGGGCCTGGTCAGACATCCCTTCTTCTCTTCCTCTGCAGTTTGAGCCTTTATGAGCTGAGGTGTTGCTGTTAACTTGGCAATCTCAGCATACAGAACTGGAGTGTAAGAGCAGAAAGCAAGATGGTCCTCCTGTCTGACCCCACCCCACACAAACCCCCACCACAAAGATTTCCTCTTGGTGCCCTATCTGTAGCCACCTATTATGAACACAGGATCTCAGGAAAATAGTTTCAACTGAGGGCCAGACCAAAATAAGAAGCTTGACAGGTTCTAACTTTTCCCAAAGAAAAGACGAACAACCATTTTATTACTGTCGTCATCAGAAACATTTCCCCTCATTTCCTGTCTTGCCGACAACCTGTCACAGAACAGGAAGTGAGGGAAAATCGCCTCAGTGATCACTGACACAAATCAGGCGAGTTTTTCCCCCTTATCATTCTTGATCCAAAGCTTTAGCTGGAGTTCCACTTTTTGATTTCTATTGACATTCATTCTCTCTGTTGCTGCTAGTTCACTCAGTTTATTTTCTCCTGTTCATAAACTGTCCACATTGCCACAAATTTTGCACATTGCATTTATTTTCGAGATCAGCAAATTAGCCTGAAACTCATCGTTTTTGGGAAAATTGCTTTTGATTGGCCCAATGTGTTTTGTCCTATCTGCAGAGAATTGTGTAATTCAGGCAATTCATAAGCTGTGTGCTTCTTTGACACATCTGTATGCACACATTCATGCAAACAAAAAGCTTGCAATTTTCTTTAAAACAAAGATAAGATTCTTCAGATTTGAATACCAACTTTCTCACCCTGATGCTTGTTAACCTCCATACTTTTTAGTAAACAGCTGTATGTTGCAGAGTGCTTGTGCACTTTGTCTAATTATTTATAGAAAAGTAATATGCTGCAACCATTTCCACCCTCTTTTCTGCAGTGCTCTTGATCAGTGGTTCTCAACCCTGTCCTCAATTACCCCAAACAGGCCATGTTTGCAGATTTTCCTTTTATCTCGCACAGCTGCTTTTAAATCAGAGTCAATGGCTTGGTATTTTGGACAGCTATTTTATCTTAGAGAAGTTCCCAAAACATGGCCTGTTTGGGGTACTTGAGGACAGGGTTGAGAACCACTGCTCCTGATATCTGCTTGGAGTTTATTAAAGGTGTAGCTGTACCTTTACCACCTGGCACAGGTATTGGGTACCCGATGACATCAACAAAGTGTCGCACTGACTGGCCTGTAGAAAATAATGGCCAGTGTGAGTCAGACCCAGTTCTCAGAATCCATTAAAGCTAAGCTCCAGCTTAAGTTTAATTTTAAATAGTTTGTTCAGGCCAAGCTGCCCCAAACAATCTTTCTCTCACTAACGTGTGGCTTCTGGATGTGCAGTATAAACTGAATGTAGCTGAGGCTACATACAGTGTTATGCCCCGTACACACGATCCGAAAATCGTACGATAATCGGATCGTTAGTACAGAGCTTTCGAGAGCCGATTAGGACAGTACATCCGATATTATTCTATCGGACATGCACGGAATTTTTTTTTTGTACGATGCCAGATCGTACGATTTTCGTTTACTCAGTACAGCTATCGTTCGAAAATGCAATACAAATGCATTACAACACATGACATCACTTCCGAATTTTTCTTCTGTCGTCCGGGAATTTTCGTGACTTTAGTAAACTCATCAGATTCGATCTGAGATTAGCATGCAATAAAAAACGGACGATCATTTGTCCGATAAACTCATCGTGTGTATGGGGCATTACAGCACTGTGTTCCAAATATGAGAGGAGACCTTCCTGTCTCACACCCGGAACAATATAGCTGGAGATTATGACCTTATTAGCCCAAAACTCTGACTCAGCCAGCAAGAGTATTATTTATTAACTTTGTATTCATTTATAGAATACAAAGCTTTCTATGAATGGTTGAACATCGCTCAGACTGACACTATTTTGTCCTGGTTGTGAGACCAAACAATTTATTTAAAACAAAAACTGGAGATCAGCTTTTAACCACTTCAGCCCCAGAAGATTTTACCCCTTCCTGACCAGAGCATTTTTTTACAACTTGCCACTGCGTCGCTTTAACTGACAATTGCGTGGTCATGCAATGCTGTACCCCCCAAAAAAATTATGTCCTTTTTTCCCCACAAATAGTTTTCTTTTGGTGGTATTTGATCACGATTTTCATTTTTTGTGCTATAAAAAAAGTGACAATTTTGAGGGAAAAAATTGTTTACTTTTTGCTATAATAAATATCCACCAAATTTTATTTAAAAAAAAGTATTTCTTCATCAGCAGAATAGCAAGGTCTGAGATTGGGAGGGGGTGGGGAATCCTTGCCGACTGACACGGCGGAAATAAAAAAACCCAAGGGAATCACCGTCTCTCTGAAAATAGAAACCTCCTTTAAAAGCAAGTTTAAAATAGTGCATTGAGTATGTATTCTACATATTTTTGGTTAAAAAAAAAAAAATCGTAATAAGCGAATATTGATTTGCGCAAAAGTTATAGCGCCTACAAACTATGGTAAAGTTTTATGGCGTGTTTTTTTTTTTTTTTTTTTTTTTTTTTTATACTAGTAATGGCGATGATCTATGATTTTTAGCGGTATTGCGACAGGCATGTCGCAGACTTGACACATTTTTGGGACCATTGACATAGAGCGATCAGTGCTATAAATATGCACCAATTACTGTATAAATGTCTCTGGCAGGGAAGGGGTTAACTGTGTGGGGATGGGACTAACTAGGAGAAATGACAGATTGCTCTCCCTACTTTTTATAGGAACACACGATCTGTCTTCTCTGACAGCACAGGGATTTGTGTGTTGGCTCTCGTGCATGCGATCGTGCCCGCCACTCGCATCAGGTGCGTGGCTCTCCTAGGCAAAGATATATATATATATATATATATATATATATATATATATATATATAATGGGATTTCGCCCAGGAGATCCATTCTGCCGCAGTGTATCTGTGTGAGCCGGTTAAAGCAGGGCCCAGAATGACTTCTAAAAGTGACACTGCTGGTGGTGGTCAATTCTGGGCCTAGGAAGTGCAGTAGTTATAGGGGGCACAAACAGGTGATTTCTATCCAGTAAAGTAGGCCATGTATCCCAATATCTATGCCACAATATTTTAAAGTAAACATTTCCTAATGTGAAGGCTGCATTTGCTGATCTCTTTCTGATAATACTATTGCTTGACTATTCTACCGGGTCACTGGCTTCAATACTTCGAGTCGCTGAACCAAAATAACTATGCAAGATCAGGGAAGTGAAGCGAGAAATTCTTATCTGCATATTTGTTCAAGGTCAGTTACTCCAAGTATTGAAGCCAAGCAACTAGCATCAAAAGTTAGCAATGGCTTTGTCTCTCTCAGCAGAGCTTTTATTTAGGTAAGAGTACAGTACTCAATGCACTATTTTAAACTTGCTTTTAAAGGAGGTTTCTATTTTCAGAGAGACGGTGATTCCCTTGGGTTTTTTTATTTCCGCCGTGTCAGTCGGCAAGGATTCCCCACCCCCTCCCAATCTCAGACCTTGCTATTCTGCTGATTAAGCAGTGCTGTGGGGATATGTAGCATTCAGCACTTTAATTACCCCCCCCCCCCCCCCATTATACTTGACACTGTGCCTACTATGAAATTAAATAGATTTTTATGCAGTCTGTCCTTATTTGCTGCTAGTATATAGAAAGCTGCTGGGCCTAAATGCATTTAACATAAAGGTAGGTTCCCAAAAGGGGTGAACCCGTCATTGCTTAAGGGTAGGAGAGAATTCCTACTACACTATCTCTCTCAAAGTTGAACTTTTCTTTTATTTGTAGCTATTGACTTCATGCTGTTCTGTGAGCTGACCCCCATGTCCTTGTTTCAGCTTTTTAATTGCAATGCTTTTATTTTTTTAATCAATGCTGGTACTGTCCATATTATGGCCATCTCTGTGTACGGTTGGGACACTTTTTACTGCTGTTTATAGGTAAAGTGGCTATCAACAGAAGGGTAACATTGTGTGCTCCAGGCCAGATCAGGGTCTCTGAAACAGTTCTTACCTCACTGAAAGCGAATGGTGTTTAATGATAAAGCAAACTGTTATCTTGTCCGCCCTGCTTACTGAAGACCGTTTTTAACCAAGTTTTATGCACTGTGAAGAAAACTGCCCATGTACCGCCAGAGGGGCCTGCACATTGTTCTCCAAATGACGGGGGTCGTCTGAACTAGATGCCATCACAGTGCAAAAAAAAAAAAGCAGTTTACATTTTTCACAAACCACCTTTCTCACAATTTGTTTTTCTAACGTGTAAAATAATTTTTCAGTGTAAATATTTTAAAGATGAGATATGTCTGGGAGAAATTTGGTTTTTCTTTGTAAATAATAAAAAAAGAAAAAGCTTGGGGAGATTTAATTTGAGTTTATTTTTTCAGGGTTAGGTCAGTATTGATGGGGGGGGACTATGAAAAATGTTATAAGCTTGTTCTGTTTTGAGCATTGAAGAAACTTTTTTTGTTACGTTGTTTTTTTTGTTTTGTTTTTTAACAATAAAACTGGAAAACATGTTTGTTTGTTTTTTTATTATTATTTAAATGTCTGTGACCGCCTTTATTTTATTACAAACAATATGAACACTTTGGGGGTGATTTACTAAAATGACTACGCTGTAGCAGTTCATACCTTAAAGCGGAGGTCCACCCTAAAGTGGACCTTCCGCTCATCGGAACCCTCCCCCCCTCCGGCGCCACAATTGGCACCTTTCAGGGGGGAGGGGGGTGCAGATACCTGTACAGTACAGGTATCTGCACCCACTTCCGGGATAGTTCTCTGTGGAAAGGGGCGTATATTACGCCCCTTTCCGCAAGTCCCGCCCCTTTCCGCAAGTGCCCCGCTGCCTGCTGGGAAAACACACAGATCCCAGAGGCAGCGGGGACCGTCCTTATTGCGCGGCTCGCGCATGCGCAGTAGGGAACCGGGAAATGAAGCCGAAAGGCTCCATTTCCTGATTCCCATACCCAAGATGGCGGCGGCAGCACCAGAGAAACGATCTACAGATCGGCTTCGGGTGCCGACATCGCGGGCGCGCTGGACAGGTAAGTGTCACTATTTTAAAAGTCAGCAGCTGCAGTATTTGTAGCTGCTGGCTTTAAAAAAAAAAAAAAAAAAAACGCGGAGTCCCGGCGGACTCCCGCTTTAACTTGTGCGCTGGAAAAGTCATTAACTGAACGTGCGAACCGGCGCACTTTGAAGTGCAAAATACTAATAAATATGTAAACTGCAGTTTTTTCATTGATAATAGCGCACGCCCAATACAGTTGGTTCATTTCATCTCATTGGATGTGTCTTGTTAAGTAATTAGTAGGTGTTCTCAGTTAATTAACCCTTTTGATGCTAATCTCATTCCTATCACTTCTAATATATCTTTGCAATTAGTTTTTATTTTCTATTTTTACCCAAATCTTTCAAATACATTACAAAGAACAGAGAGTTTCTAAACCCAATAAATTAATATTTTCAGATCTTGATCTTTAATTCCTTCAGATCCACGCTATAGCCGAATGACAGCTACAGCGTGGATCTGCTTTGCTTGGGAGTACGTCAAGACATCCTCTCCTTTGCGTGTCCTGCGCTGTGATCACCGAGTCAATGAGCCAGATCCCGGCCCCTTACCATGTGATCAGCTTTCAGCCAATGATAGCTGATCACGTGATGTAAACAGAAGATCTGTAATCATTCAGCTTTTTTTCTCCTCACAAAAAAAATAATCACCGGCTACAGAGCAAGGGACATGGGTCCCGAAGAGGAAGAGGTGAGGCCGCCTCATCTGTGCCCACACAGTGCCAGGAATGAGTGCATCATTTCCACCTAGCAGTGCTGCCTATCGGTCACCTACCAGTGCTGATCACTGCTACCTATTAGTGCCCATCAATGAAGGGGAAAAATGACTAGTTTGCAAAATTTATTAACAAAATATAAAATGATTGAACAAAAAAATAAAAATTCCAGAGGTGATCAAATACGACCAAAAGAAAGCTCTATTTGTGGGGCAAAAAAAATTATAAAAATTGAATTTGGGTACAGTGTTGTATGACCGCGCAATTGTTCAAAGAGTGACAGTACTAAAAGCTGAAAATTGGTCTGGGCAGGAGGGGGGGTTTAGGTGCCCCCGTAAGCAAGTGGTTTACCACTTCAATACAGGGCACTTACACCCCCTTCCTGCCCAGACCAATTTTCAGAGCTCTCACACTTTGAATGACAATTACTCAGTCATGCAACACTGTACCCATATGAAATTTGCATTCTTTTTTTTTCACACAAATAGCTTTTTTTTGGTGGTGTTTAATCACTAGTGGGTTTTTTATTTATTTTTTGTGCTATAAATAAAAAAATAAAAATTTAAATTTTGTGAAAAAAATGCCTTTTTCTTTGTCATAAAATTTTGCAAATTAGTAATTTTTCTACATAAATGTTGCCCAAAATGTATACTGCTACATATCTTTGATAAAAAAATAACCCAAATTAGTGTATATTATTTGGTCTTTGTGAAAGTTTATAGAGTCTACAAACTATGGTGCCAATCACTGAAAATTGATCACATCTGATGTACTGAAGGCCTATCATTTCTTGAGACACTAAGGCCCCTTTCACACAACGGCGGTTTTCAAGCGCTACAGTGCTAAAAATAGTGCCTGAAAAAAAACCGGCCCCTTTCACTCCAGTGTGAAAGCCGGAGGGCTGTTGAATGGGCCATTTTTTGCAATTTGGCACTGCATCGCTTTAACTGACAATTGCGCGGTCGTGCAAAGCTGCAATCAAAGTTGACGTCCTTTTTTTGGCCACAAATAGAGCTTTCTTTTGGTGGTATTTGATCGCCTCTGCAGATTTTATTTTTTGCGCTATAAACAAAAACTCAAATTTTGAAAAAAAAAAAAAAAAAAAAAACATTTTGTACTTTTTGCTGTAATAAATATCCCCATTTTTTTTATAAAAAAAAAAAAAAAAATTTTTTCGCAGTTTAGGCAGATATGTATTCTTTTCCATATTTTTGGTAAAAAAAAAATCGCAATAAGCCTATATAGATTGGTTTGCGCAAAAGTTGTAGCGTCTACAAAATTGGGAATAGATTTATAGCATGTTTATTTTTTTTATTTTTTACTGGTAATGGCGGCGATCTGCGATTTTTTTTATCATCGTGACTGCCAGTGAGGGGGTTAACACTGGGGGGCAATCAAGCGGTTAACTGAGAATCACCTCCCAGGGAACAAACTGAAGGGGGAGTCTACTGACTAGAGGAAGTGACAGATCGTGGTTCCTAGCTAAAAGGAACACACAATCTATCATTCCTCTCAGAGCAGAGTACGGATTTGTGTGTTTATACACACACACACACACTTCCGTGTTCTGTACCTCGTGCTCGAAATCGCTGGTAGCTGGAGGTCATCGTGGCTGTTGGCTACGAGCATCGGCACCACCCCCCCCCCCCCCCCGCCTGCCATCCCCGATCCGTGAACTGACGTATAGCTACGACGGTTCATGGGATTGCGCCGACCTGCCACTGTATGACTGCAGCTGGTCGGCAAGTGGTTAACAGGTTATTTCTCTCACAGAGCATATGCATACAACAAATTACACCCCAAAATACATTCTGCTACTTCTCCCGAGTATGGCTATACCACATGTGTGAGACTTTTACACAGCCTGGCCACATACAAAGGCCCAACATTGAAGTAGCACCTTCAGGCATTCCAGGAGCATAAATGACCCATCTCATTTCTCAACCACTTATTGCAATTTTGAAGGCCCTGGAGCTCCAGGACAATGGAATTGCCCACAAAATTACCACATTTTGGAAAGCAAACACCCCAATGTATAATCTATGAGGCAGAAGGAGTCTTTTGAAAGGTTAATTTCTTATATTCACCAACTGACACAGCTTCTCTCTTTAGAACATTGGGTTGTTACGCCACCTTTAGGAGAGGACTAGGCACAACTTTTATGTAAATGCACTGTTGCATTTGTTACCACAGTTTTGGTGTGGTCTGAGGGTTGTGCTTCTCTGTTGAGGAACACCCTGTTTTTTTTTTTTGTGGGTAAAAAAGTTTGGTTATTCCCACACACTGTCGTTTTTTTGGGGGGGTAACGTTTTTACTAATTCCCATATGCCATGGTGGATGAAGTATTATGCCGTTTTCCCACCCCTCGTTTTGGCACTGCTTGGGGACGTCCCAATGGTCTAAAGAGAGGAGCTGTGTCAGTCGGTGAATATAAGAGAAAATAGGATTTTTTGTACTCACCGTAAAATCCTTTTCTCTGTAATTCACCGACGGACACAGCACCCGCCCCTCCTATTTTTCTTTACGTTATACTGCTTCTGAGTTTTATATTACATGTTATGCCTAGTCCTCTCCTAAAAGGTGGCGTAACAACCAAAAAAAATCCTATTTTATTTTTATTTTTTTCAGAAGTTTTTGGAAAATGAGGAAAAAAAAAACGCTTTTTTTTTATTTTTTTATACAAAGTTGTCAATTAATAAGATTTCTAACACATAGCAAAAATTACATCCCAAAACACATTCTGTTACTCATCCGGAGTATGACAATACCACATGCGTGAGACTTTTACATCAGATGGCCACATGCAGTGACCCAACATTGAAGTAGTACCTTCAGGCGTTCTAGGAGAATAAATTACACATCTCATTTCATTCCTATCACACTTTTGAAGGTCCACCAGGACAATGGAATTACCCACAAAATGATCCCATTTTGGAAAGCAAACACCCCAACGTATATTCTATGAGGCATAGGCTGCAGATAGGTACTCTGGTACGCTGATGGGCTGGTGACAGGTACTCAGATGAACTGTGACAGGTAATCGGCTACTCAGATGGATTGTGACAGGTGCTTAGGTACTCGTGTACTGATGACAGATACTTCGGTACTTGGCTACTCAGATGGACTGTGACAGGTACTTTGATGGGTGGTGACAGGTCCTCTTTATTGGGGGGCCAATCAGTGTGATTGGTGTACACTGTAAGCGGTAACGAGATTTTACCGCAATCTCCTTCTCACACACGATCGGTGTGTGAGGAGGAGAACCCGGTAACATCTCATTACCGCTCTGTGTTTACATTTAGTGATCGGCTGTAAAAGGATCACAGCTGATTACATGGTAAACAGCCGCCAGCCAATGGCTGTTTATCAGCGTCGGTGACGAGCAGTGTTCTCGGGAACACGCTGCCACACACGCACAGCATATGCCGTGCAAAGTGGGGTGGTACCATCTGTGATCGCCCGTGACTTCATCATGGCTGATCACGTGGTAAACAGCCCAATGGCTGTTCACCCCCCCCCCCCCCTCGGTGGCGAGCGGTGTCTCCATGACATGTCGCCAAAGGTACAGGGCTGCGTTCACGCTATCGCATGCCCTGTTTAAATGGACGGACGTCATATGAGGCCTGCCCAGAACAGGAGCCACGCCGCCTGGCTGTCATATGATGGGCGGCAAGTGGTTAAAGGTGACCATACACTGCAATCAGTTAGATCTTTAAAAAAATTTGATTTAGTGCAAGAGCCTGTTTTACTTCCTATAATTTGAATTAATTGTTCAAGTGCGTGTTCCTATTACCCATTTTTCCGAAATATCGAGTTGTACAGAGATTGGCCAATCAGATTGCATAGCGCATGACCATTTTAAGTGCCAAATTTGGAACGTAGATGTGCCATGACCCACTTGTATTTTCCAAACAATATTTCTTGAGCATTATACAAGGCACATGAGAAACCACCTTTTTTCCAAAACATGCTAGAGTGATCAGGAATCTTCAAACTATGGCTCTCCAGCTGTTGCAGAACTACACATCCCATGACATTCACAGACATGACTAGGCATGATGGGAATTGTAGTTCCTGAACAACTGGAGGGCCGTAGTTTGAAGACCCTTGTGCTAGACCATTATTATGCCTCCAGAATTGGGAGTGTGGCATCTACCCAGCTTCTCTCTACTGGTAGACACATGAACCTACATCTATAGATATATATTTGGGCAGCACAGTGGTGTAGTGGTTAGCACTTTCACCTAGCAGCAAAAAGGGTCACTGGTTCGATATGAGCCGGTGACACCATCTGCCTGGAGTTTGCATGCTCTCCCTGTGCCTGCGTGGGTTTCCTCCAGTTTCCTCCCACACTCTAAAAACATGCTGGTAGGTAAATTGGATCCTGTCTAAATTGGCCCTAATATGCATGGATGTGTGTTAGGGACCCACACAAACACCACCCTATGGTAAAAAAAAAAAACCTAAATAATTTTCTTCATTTGCAAATAAGGATCATCTCTTCCTCAGAGAACAGTGAGCAGGGCATGGTGGTGGGAAGAAATTAGCAGTACAAGCAACTTCCTGTAGGGGCGTGATGTCATTCCTGTGTGCTGGCCACCACTCCCGGGAACCAGATATGCACCACAGGCATATACCGCCACACACACAGCAGTTGCGCATCTCACATACACAGCGGTCGCCAGGACTGGACTAACAAATGTTTATAGTGAAAGGCAACTGGAGTTTTCTATTAAACAAGGTCTAAATAGGCCATTGACATGCATCACATTTGAACTTAGGATTTAATTTAGTTTAACATTGCAGACATATTCCTTTCTCATTTTAGCTTGGGGATAGAATGCAGAGGGATTAGAAGTCTTGTCAGTTTTTGGGGATGTCTGCACCCCTGATAGGGTAAAGACACCTCCCAAATTTTGCCACTTTCTCCTTCAAATTTATTCACTTCCTATCACATAGCCAAACAGGAAGTGAGGGTAAAACCCCAAAAATGTTTTCTCTTGGGGACACACAGGTCAATCTAAATAGTTTCACCATTAGTTAAATTGCATTCTAGCATTTTGCGCTTTACACCCCAAGTATTAGGTATCTTGGACTTTTGGGTTTACAAAAGACAAATCCACTTTGTTTGTACTACAAGTGCACTTGGAAGTGCAGTTGCTGGAGATCTGAGGGGGACATGCAAGGAAAAAATAAATGCATCTTTGCTTCTACATGATTGGATGATAAAATCACCAGTGCTTTCCCTCAGATTTACAGTGAACGCACTTGTATTGCAGAGTGGATTTTCCTTTAACCGCTTCTCGACCGGCGCACGACGATGTACGTCGGCAGAATGGCACAGACAGGCAAATTGGCATACAGGTACGTCCATTTAACCACTTGCTTACTGGGCACTTAAACCCCCCTCCTGCCCAGACCAATTTTCAGCTTTCAGCGCTGATGCACTTTGAATGACAATTGCGCGGGCATACAACACTGTACCCAAATGAAATTTTTATCATTTTTTTCCCACAAATAGAGCTTTCTTTTGGTCGTATTTAATTACAGCTGGGAGTTTTATTTTTTGCTAAACAAACAAAAAAAGATGCAAAAAAAAAAAAAAAAAATCATGTTTAATAGTTTGTTATAAAATTTTGCAAACAGGTCATTTTTCTCCTTCATTGAAGTGCGCTGATGAGGCGGCACTGATAGGCATAGTTAAGGCGGCACTAATAGGCACAGATAAGCGGCACCGATGGGCACAGATAAGATGGCACGGATGGGTGGCACTAATAGGTACCACTGATAGATGGGACTGATGGGCACTGATAGGTGGCACTGATGGGCACTGGTAGATGACACTGATGGGCATGGATATGTGGCACTGGGGTGCAGCACCTTTGTTGAGGCAGATTGTGGGCACTGCTGGGTGGCACTGTGGGCACTGCTGGGTGGCACTATGGGCACTGACGGGGGGCACTTATTTTTTAATGATGTGGCACTGGCAGGTGGTAGGTGGGCACTGGCAGGGGGCAGGTGGGCACTGGCAGGGCTGGCCATGATCGGGACTGATGTCCCGATCACGGCCGCCGGTGAACGGCTCTTTTTTTTCTCCTCGCGCTGTCAGCACGAGGAGGAATAATAGCCGATTACCGGCTCCGTTGTATCACATGATCAGGCGAGTCTCATAGAGGGGGCGCGCAGGCCGCTCGTGCACGGGACGACGTCAATAGATGTCGTCCCGGCAAAGGAGATCGGCGCTGTAGCCGTCATTCGGCTATATCGCGGGTCTCAAGTGGTTAAAATTGCCGCCGTACCATTCTGTGCGCGGCGACGTGCGCATGCCAGTTGGGACCCCCGAGAGTCCGACCGCGCGTCCCGCGGACTCGATCGCCGCAGGGATACCCGAGATCGTCTCACAGGGAAGGAGAACGGGGAGATGCCGATGTAAACAGCATCTCCCCGTTCTGCCTAGCAACAAGTGACACTGATCTCTGCTCCCTGTGATTGGGGCAGAGATCAGTGATCTTTAAATTACAGCCATGCCCCCCACAGTTAGAAACACGCCCCTAAGACACACTTAACCCCTACACTGCCACCTCCTGGTTAACCCCTTCACTGTCAGTGTCATTTACACAGGAATCAGTGCATTTGTATAGCACTGATTGCTGTATAAATGACAATGGTCCCAAAAAAAATAGCTAAGCGCCGCCATTACTAGTAAAAAAAAAAAAATGATATATATATATATATATATATATATATATATACTAATAAAAATGCCATAAAACTGTCCCCTATTTTGTAAACGCTATAACTTTTGCACCAACCAATCACTTATTGTGATTTTTTTTAACAAAAATATGTAGAAGAATACGTATCAGCCTAAACTGAGGGAAAAAATAATTTCCTGACAGACTCCATGGCAGCAACGTGTGGGTTAAGTCCCGCCTCCACTACCCTATAGGACACCACTCCCATAAATCTTTGCTCCCTGCCCATGGCCGTGTTCATTTTTTGTCCTCCTCCGTAGGACCAGACGTTATGGTCTTTCTACCTGAAGATTGCTCCCACACGGTTCCATTGTTGGTTTGGCCGAATTGCGACTGGATGGAATTGTCGCATGACTCCGTTAAGCCCTAGCTACTAGCGGGGTATGGAGTGGGCATTGGATATAAGCGCTGGAGGAAGCCAGGAACCTAGCCACTGGCAGGCAGGCTGCGCATTTGGTCGGATAGCCCAGCTAAATAGCAGGTGACCTATTTTGCCCTGAGAAGTCCGGTATGTTCTTACCTTCGGCCTGGAGACGATCGTGTGGGAGCGGTAAGATTGTTCCTCTTTTTCATGGCAGCAGTTTGTGTTTGTTCCTTGCTTTTTTTCCTTCATTTCCGTTCGTTTTTTGTGTTTTCATGTATAAGGGTATAGGCATGGCGGCCGGATTAGCCTGTGTTCCAGCCGCCGCTCACTTCCTGGTTTTTCGTTAGATACGTTCGTTCTGCGCATGCGCGAGTGCGGCACAGGAGCGAGGCTTGGTTCGCGCATGCGCGATAGCGGCAAAATGACGCTATTCGCGCATGCGCAGTAGCGGCGCACAGGATACGATGATGGCTTCACTAAGGCGCCCTATTTAAATATAGGAAATAGCCTGCAGGCTTTGGGATTGCTTGTAGGCTATTACGTGACTTCTCCTTGTCCAGGTTTTCTTCTGTGGAGGTAGGTGGCCTTCTGGGAAGAGGGGGGTGGGTGTGTGTGTGTATGGTGCTCTCAGCCTTACTTATATGTCTTTGCAGCATTTATGGAAACCCTTAGAGATATGGACTCACCTCCGCCTGTATTTGGCCAGCCCTCTCATAATAGGTACTGTCTGGGAGGGGGAGTGGGGGGGGGGGAGTCCGGTATTAGTCATAGTTTCATAGTTTCATAGTTAGTAAGGTTGAATAAAGACACCAGTCCATCCAGTTCAACCTGAGTGAGTGTCTACAATTGCCCCTATCCCTGTATATTGAACACTCAAATCGGTCCCTACCCTCAAGGAGCCCACAATCCAAGGTCCCCATTCATATACTAAGGCCAATTTTGGACAGAAGCCAATTAACCTAACTGCATGTCTTTGGATTGTGGGAGGAAACCGGAGTACCCGGAGGAAACCCACGCAGGCACAGGGAGAACATGCAAACTCCAGGCAGGTAGTGTCGTGGTTGGGATTTGAACGAGCGACCCTTTTTACTGCTAGGTGAGAGTGCTAACCACTACACCACTGTGCCGCCCTAAGTACGGTCAGTCAGTCTGTTATCTTTCCTTATCTGTGTGTCTCTTCTATCTCTGTCTTAGCCCATCTAGTTCAGAACAGCAACGCAGCTCAACGCATAGAGGAAGAGATTCTTCTAAGTCTTACCACCGGCATTCATATTCTAAGTCTAAACATCACGGCTCACCCTCAAGATCCGGGCGCCGTAGCGAGGATCGATCTCGCTCCTCCAAGGCTCATCCAGCCGTTCAGTTATTAATACTTGCTGGGGATGCAGATCGCAAGTTCCTACTGGGAAATCCCTGTGTGACCTCTGCTTTTCCAAAGCCTCTAGTGAGAGAGGGGGTACGGACCAGCATCTAAGGTCCCTTGTGGAAAATGTGGTGAGGATTCCCTCAAAGGGATCGGTGCCAGTCAGACCCCTGTGCCTCAATCAGAGTCACCTCAGTCTCCAGTCAGGGAGTCGCTTGCTCAAGGGCTCTGGGAGGCCTCTCTAACAAGCCACCCTTCAGCTGCTGCATCAGACAGTGAATCTGAGGAAGATAGTACCTGTGTGGGGTTTGACTTTGCCTTACTCTCCCCCTTGGTGAAGGCTATCAGAGAGGCTGTGATCTTGGCTAATCCTTCCAAACAAAGGAAGTATTTTTAGCAACTTAAAAGGGAGCATTTTAACTTTCCATTCCTGTCTGAACTTGGTGAGGTCATCACGGATGAATGGACTAAAGTTGAGAAAAAGAATAGTATGCTCTCAAAAGTCCTAAGGTTATATCCCTTTAAGGAGGATGAGGTCAAGTATCTGGTTTCAGCTCCTTTCGTGGATGCAGCGGTGATGAGACTAGTAAAACATGTAACCCTTCCATTGGAAGATACAGTTTCATTTAAGGATGCCTTAGATAGGCGGATTGATTCCGATTTAAAGAGAGTCTACCTCACTGCTGGTTTGGCATGCAAGCCAGCTTTGGCTTTAGCGGCAATGTCCAAGGCCATGGAAGTCTGGACGGACAGGGTGGATGATACCCTCAGAAACATTTCGGATGAAGTCGCAAAAACTCTCCTATCCAGGAGTTACGGCTTGTATCGGCTTTTCTGGGGGAGGCTTCGATTGACATCATCCGCTTAGTGTCTCGGGTTATGCTTTCAGCTGTAACCGCCAAACGGACTCTTTGGCTCCGTCCCTGGCTGGCTGATCCAGCATCTAAACAGGTGTGGTGCCGTATCCCTTTCGAGGGTTCTTCCCTTTTTGGGAATAAGTTGGATAATGCCATAACCCGGGCCTCTGGTGGGAAGTCGGCAGATAGGCCAGGTGGGGACTCATCTTCTACTTTTTCGGCATGTCTGGGCAGCCTCAGTCCAGGACTTCTGAACCGTCAGAACGGTCTCTTCAGGTCATTCTTGGACCTTCAGCAGGTCCCCAAGACTAAAGTATGTTCCCACCTCCCTTCCGACCTCAGAAGAAAAAAAAGGCAGATCCTGTTGGCCTACGTGAAATCTTTATTGGCTCAAGGCGCTGCCGTTCCCGTGCCAGATGATCAACGAGGGAGAGGAATTTATTCTCCTCTTTTTATGGTCCAAAAGAAAAACGGTTCTTGGAGGCCAGTCATAGACCTTACACATCTGAATCATTTTATCAAAAAGGAAAGGTTCAAGATGGAAACCTTGTCAACAATACAACAGTCAGGCGACTGGATGTTTTCAATAAACCTAAAGGACGCTTACTTTCATGTCCCTGTGGCAGAAGATTTTCAGCAGTTTCTGCGATTTTCAGTAGGAAAACCACATCTTCAGTTCGTATGTCTCCCGTTCGGGCTTTCAACATCCCCCAGAGTCTTTCAAAGGTGTTGTTGGCCGTAGTGGCTCTATTGAGATCCAAGGGGATTCGTCTTCACCACTATTTGGACGATCTTCTGCTGCTAGTCCAGGACAGAGACCGTCTGTTATTGCACAAGGATCAGGTTATTTCCACTCTTCAAGAATTCGGTTGGATCCTGAATCTAGAAAAGAGTCAGTTAATTCCTTCTCAGTCTCTTGTATTCCTAGGCGCACTCTTCAACACAGTGAAGGGCACCATCTCCGAAGAGAAAGTAGCGGTAATTCGGGACAGAATTCGTCCGGCCCTCTCAGCCTCCCATCTCCCGGCTCTTCAGTGCCTGAGAATTATTGGCACTATGGTGGCCACGATTCCAATGGTGAAGTGGGCCCAATGGAAGATGAGACCATTCCAAAAAGGGTTTCTTCACCAATGGTTAGGTGACAAGACTCAACTTATCCGGATCACATCTTTAATGAGAATCTCTCTGCCCTGGTGGCTTCAGAAGGAGAATCTATTCAATTGTCATTCCATTCTCCCCATCTCATGGATATCAATAACTTTGGATGCCAGCAACAGGGGCTGGGGCGCCCACTGTTTGACGGAAGTAGCACAAGGCACCTGGGACTTCCCTTCCAGGGGGATGGTGTCGAATATTCTAGAATTAAAGACAGCCTTCCGGGCGCTCCTAGCCTTTCGTCATCTGATCTCAGGAACTTCGGTTCTTCTCAGACTAGACAACACAACAGCAGTGGCATATATAAGGTGACAAGGAGGTACTCGGAGTCTGTCCCTTCTTCAGGGGGTAGAGCCAATCATGTCTTGGGCTCAGAAGAACCTGGTCAGCATTACAGCAACTTATGTTCCAGGAACGCAGAACGTCCAAGCGGACTTCCTGTCTTGAATCAATCTGAACAACAACGAATGGTCTCTTCACGAGGAAGTTTTCAGATGGATTCTAACGTTGTGTTTCTCCCCAGAGGTTGACCTATTTGCCTCTCCTTGCAACATGAAACTGGCAAGGTATTATTCCAGGTTTCGGGATCCTCAGGCTTACGGAGTGGTTGCACTGACGGATCGATGGCGGTTCAACAAAGCTTACGCCTTTCCTCCGATTCCTATTATTCTACAGTTCCTGCGGAGACTCAAATCAGAAGCAGTAGAGGTGATAGCTGTAATACCTTTTTGGCCCAACAGGCCATGGTTTCCGCTTCTAATGCTCCTCAGCGTCAGAGATCCGATTCCCTTACCTCTCAGACCCGATCTTCTATCCCAGGGCTCGAAGCTCCATCCCTGTCCGGCTCATCTATGTCTGAGGGTCTGGTTTTTTGAGAGGGGAAGGTTAGAGGCTCTGGGTTGTCCCAAGGAGTCCTTTCCTACTCTCATGAGTGCAAGGAGGAAAAGTACCAACCAGGTGTATGAGAGGATTTGGTCTAGATTCACAAGTCACTTGTCTTCCAAGTCTTGCTCTAATGGTAATCTGACGGTTCAGGATGTTTTTGGGTTTCTTACAGTCCAGACTAGACATTCCCCTATCTGTCAGTGCTCTTCGTGTACAAGTCTCGGCAATTTCGGCCTTTTCTGGAGTATCCTGGGCTAAACATCCCTTGGTTCAGCAATTCTTTAAAGGAGCAATTAGACTTAGACCACAGAGGAAACCTAGATTCCCCAAGTGGATTTACCGCTGGTTCTCGTCTTCTTCTCACAACTGGACAGAACACTTTCAATCAAAGAATTGTCCCTAATGACATCTTTTTTGGTAGCCATATCTTCAGCAAAGAGAGTCTCTGAGTTTCAGTCTTTAGGATCAAGGGATCCTTTCCTCACATTTTTTCCTGACAGAGTGGTCCTAGTGCCAATGCTGGGGTCGAATCCAAAGGTTACCTCAGTCTTCCACGAATTTCAGGATATTACTCTTCCTACCTTTAATTCGGCGGGAGTCAGGATCTTCATCCTCTCGACATGGGAATTATTCTGAAACGATACTTGGACGCAACAGCTTCTTTCCGGCAATCGGATTATCTTTTTGTTCTTTTTCACGGTAAAAACAAAGGCCTTTGGGCTTTGGTCAGATCCATCGCCACGTGAGTGGTTCAGGCGATCCAGTGGGCTTTTAAAGAGAAGGGCTTGGCTCCTCCTGAGGCGGTTACGGCACATTCCACGAGAAGTCTCTCTACTTCTTGGGCAGCTTCACGTCATGTGGCTCCTGAGTTTATCTGCAAGGCTGCCTCTTGGTCATCCATTCATACATTTATGGCTCACTGTTGTGTCGAACCTACCAGTTTATCTTCCGTTGATTTTGGTTTAAAGGTGCTGTCGGTTGACAGTGTTACATACATTTTTGTTCAGCATTTTTGCCCACCCGAGTGTGTTTGGCGAGTTATTTCCCACACGTTGCTGCCATGGAGTCTGTCAGGAAAACGGAAAATTCCTATCAAAATACTTACCGTAATTTTCCTTTCCTGATGGACTCCATGGCAGCAGGAGTTCCCTCCCAAAATGGCTGGAGTAGGCTAGTTACCGAACACGGCCATGGGCAGGGAGCAAAGATTTATGGGAGTGGTGTCCTATAGGGTAGTGGAGGCGGGACTTAACCCACACGTTGCTGCCATGGAGTCCATCAGGAAAGGAAAATTACGGTAAGTATTTTGATAGGAATTTTCCGTTTTTTTTATATATTTTTTGAAGATATTTATTATAGCAAAAAGTAAAAAATAATGAGTTTTTTTTTTCAAAATTGTTGCTCTTTTTTTGTTTATAGCGCAAAAAACAAAAACCGCAGAGGTGAGCAAATACCACCAAAAGAAAGCTGTATTTGTGGGGGGGGGGAAAAAAGGACGTCAATTATGTTTGGGAGCCACGTCGCACGACCACGCAATTATCAGTTAAATCGTTGCAGTGCCGAATCGCAGAAAGTGCTCTGGTCTTAAGCCAGCAAAATGGTCCAGGGCTTAATTGGTTAATAAACCCCAAAATACCTAATAATTTGGGGTATACCCAACAAAGTGCTAGAATGTAATTTGCCCAATAGGGACACTAGTTACATTGACCCACTTGTCCCCAAGGAAAGACATTGGTAGGGTTCTACCTTCCTGTTTGGCTGTGACAGGAAGTGAAGCCAATTTTCAGAAAAGGGACACAAAGCCCAACCTAAAAAAGACAAGCGGGGGTTCTAACACTCACTTGGTTTCCCTCAAATGCCCACAATTAGAATAGGATTGTCTTCAGCTAAATTTTAGATCAGTGCTCTAAATCTGTGCTTTTCAACCCTGTCCTCAAGTACCCCCAACAGGCCAGGTTTTCCTTCATCTTGCACAGATGCTTTAAATCATAGTCAATGGCTTGGTATTTTGGACAGTTATTTTAGCCAAGATAAATTCCCAAAACACGTCCTGTCAGGGAGGACTGAGGCTGAGATCCACTGCGCTAAAATGGAAAATTGAATACTTGCCGCTCTGTAATTTTCCTTTCCTAGTGACTATCCATGGCAGCATACGCACAATCTATGCATATTCTACTATGACGGCAGCAGGAAAGTAGCTTTAGACAAAACACACTTGTTGTTTTGCCATGCCAATCAGCCTAGTTAAGCTGCAGCTGGGAAATCTGTTGCATGAAAATTAACAAAACACATAAAAAATAAAATTGCTACAAAATTTTATTGGTCAACAAAACAGGGCATGGAAAAGAGCAAGGAAAGCAAAAAACACACAGAATATGGTTTTGAGGTCTGACTATTTTGCAAAGGAAAGTAACAGTAGTGCGCCCACAAACAGACATCTATTAACCACTTGACCACTGGGCACTTAAACACCCTTAATTAGTGATGGACGAACTTCCGACGGGACGTTTCGCGAACGCGAAATGCGAACGGACCCAAACGTTCGCGAAACCGAACGTTCGCCGCGGGCCCCATTGACTTCAATGGGAGGCGAACTTTGCAAACCTTCATGTCGAATTTGCGGCCACGTGGTAATTATTAGGGGGTAAAACGTAGTCCCACCATCTGGACAATGACATAATACATGTATGAGGTGAATTTGGGATCGATAACTACAAGCATTTTTATTTTATTTGGGAAATTGTTCTAACAATTCAGGACTATGGAGCTAATGAAGGCAATGGAGGAGAGGGAAGGTCAGGGACCAGGGTAGGCAAAGAAGAGGGTGCAGGAGATGATCACCAGCAGCGTGACATACCGGAATGACACATGCACCGTGATAGAGGCATCTGACAGCAGCACCGTAATACAGAGCGCTGACAGCAGCACCGTGACATACAGCGCTGACAGCAGCACCGTGACATACAGCGCTGACAGCAGCACCGTGACATACAGCGCTGACAGCAGCACCGTGACATACAGCGCTGACAGCAGCACCGTGACATACAGCGCTGACAGCAGCACCGTGACATACAGCGCTGACAGCAGCACCGTGACATACAGCGCTGACAGCAGCACCGTGACATACAGCGCTGACAGCAGCACCGTGACATACAGCGCTGACAGCAGCACCGTGACATACAGCGCTGACAGCAGCACCGTGACATACAGCGCTGACAGCAGCACCGTGACATACAGCGCTGACAGCAGCACCGTGACATACAGCGCTGACAGCAGCACCGTGACATACAGCACTGACAGCAGCACCGTAAGCAGCCCCAGGAGGAAGTCAGCACAGCACAGGGATGGTGTGATCCCCTCATAATAAGAACCCCCAGGAGGAAGTCAGCACAGCACAGGGATAGTGTGATCCCTTCATAATAAGAACCCCCAGGAGGAAGTCAGCACAGCACAGGGATATCATAAGCAGCCCCAGTAGAAATATGACACCGCTCAACCTCTTCAAAGAGGAGGGTAGGGGCATATAGTACGGTGTGCTTTTTTGGGTCAAGGAAGTGAGCCAAATGAATTAAGAAGGTCTGTGTGCTTGATTAAAAAAATAGTTTATAGACATATACATGGTCTACTGGTCACATGTGTTGAATTCCTCCGAGATCCATGCCTCATTCATTTTTAGAAATGTGAGGTAGTTAACACTGTGGTGAGCTAGGCGAGTACGCTTATCGGTCACAATCCCCCCTGCTGCGCTGAACGTCCTTTCGGACAGGACACTGGATGAGGGGCAAGCCAACAGTTCGATTGCAAATTGGGCAAGCTCTGGCCAGAGGTCAAGCCTGCCCACCCAGTAGTCTAGGGGTTCATCACTCCTCAGAGCGTCCACATCGGCCGTTAACCCAATGTAGTCGGACACCTGACGGTCTAGGCGTTCCCTGATGCTGGATCCGGATGACACCTGTCGATGGGTCGGCTGAAAGAATGACCTCATATCCGAAGTCACCAACACATCTTCAAACCGGCCTCTTCTTGCAGGCGCTGTTGGATTGGTACCCGCAAATCCTTCTCTGGGAGTGGGAATTGCTCCTCTGCCAGCGCACGCAAAAGCAGAATGCAGCATTTCTCGAAGCAAGGCCTGGAAGTGCTGCATTCTGACAGCCCTCTGCGACGGCGGTAACATTTCCGCCATTTTGTGTTTGTACCGGGGGTCTAAGTACGTTGCCACCCAGTACTGGTCCTTGACCCTCATGCTTTTTATACGGGGGTCCCTATTAAAACACTGGAGCATGAAGGCCCCCATTTGCACTAAAGTGGAAGCGGTGTGGTGGCCTGGCTCCTGCTCATCATCCAGGATAATGTCGTCCTCTTCATTCTCCTCTCCCCATCCTCGCACAACAGGGATCCCAGAAAGGTTTAAAGCATGCTCTTCTTGCTCCTGCTCATCCGCCCCGGCACCATCCTCCTCTGACTCCTCATCAGACTCCTGTTGTTGACTTGTCTCAGATAGAGTAGCCCCCCCTGGGAATTCATCCAGCATTGCGACTTCCTCATCTTCCCGCTCCTGCTCCTCCACAGCCTGATCAATGACACGACGCAATGCACGCTCCAGAAAGAAGGCATAAGGTACCATGTCACTGATGGCGCCATGGCTGCGACTGACCAGTTTGGTGATCTCCTCAAATGGCCGCAGAAGTCTGCATGTGTCGCGCATGAGCAGCCACTGGCGCGGTGAAAAAAAACCCAGCTCCCCAGAACCGTTTCTTTCGCAGAGTTCATACAGGTAGACGTTAACTGCACGTTTCTGCTGGAGCAGCCTATCAAGCATATAGAAGGTTGAGTTCCATCGCGTCGGGCAATCGCAAATAAGACGTCTGACCGGCAGATGGTGTCGCCGCTGAATGTCAGCAAGGCGAGCCATGGCCGTGTAAGATCTTCTGAAATGGGCCGAGATTTTCCTTGCCTGCCGCAAGATGTCCTGGACCCCAGGGTATTTGACAAGGAATCGCTGCACGACCAAGTTTAAGACGTGTGCCATGCACGGCACGTGCGTGATTTTGCCCTGTTTCAATGCGCTAAGCAGATTGGCACCGTTGTCACACACCACTTTACCAACTGTCAAATTGAGCGGTGTTAGCCACTCATCTGCCTGTGAACGCAAAGCTGAAAGGAGTGCCGGGCCAGTGTGGCTCTTTGCTTCCAGGCACAACAGACGCAGCACGGCATGGCAACGTCTCACCTGGCATGTGGAATAGGTTCTGGGGAGCTTGGGCGGTGCAGTGGAAGAGACGCTAGCAGCGGAAAAGGAGGAGGCAGCTGAGGAGGAGAGGGAGGAGGATGGAGTAGGAGGAGGAGAAGAAGAGTCAGGCCTGCATGCAATCCGTGGCGGTAAAACCAAATCTACACGGGTGCCACGGGTTACATGCTTGACGGCCGTCAGAAGGTTCACCCAGTGGGCAGTAAAACTGATATACCTTCCCTGCCCGTGTTTGCTAGACCACGTGTCTGTGGTCAGATGTATCTTGGCACCGACACTGTGTGCCAGAGATACATTCACTTGCCGCTGAACATGGCCATATAGCTCTGGGATGCCCTTCTCTGAGAAATACTTCCTTCCTGGGACCTTCCATTGTGGTGTTCCAATGGCCACAAATTTGCGAAAGGCCTCCGAGTCCACCAGTTTATATGGCAGTAGTTGGCGGGCTATGAGTTCTGACAAGCCAGCCGCCAACCGTTGGGCAAGAGGGTTATCCGGCGTCATCATTTTTTTACGCTCAAACATTAGGCCCACGGAAGCCTGCCTTTTTGCAGAAAAATGTGAGCTTGGCGTGATGGAAGGTGGAGTGGAGGACAATTGTGAGGAGAGAGGAGAAGGAGAAGTAGAAGACGAGGCTGGACGGTGAGAGCCTGCAGTGTGGCTTTGTGTGTTCCGTTGCTCCCACTGGGCTCGGTGATGGCTGCTCATGTGCCTTCTTAAGGCGGTCGTCCCTAGGTGAGTATTGGGCTTACCGCGACTAACGCGTTGACTGCAAAGATTGCAGATGGCAACGCTATTGTCAGCAGCGGACACGTTAAAAAAAGCCCACACTGCGGAGCCATGTGCCGGTGTCCTGGGAGCGCCAGATGTGACCGTACATGGTCGATGACTCGCTCCTGATACATTTGCAGTCTGCTTTGTCCCTGCTGTGCAATGTAAGTCATTGCTGCTTCTCCTCCCTATCTGCTGGTCCATATCTCCCTCTGAACTCCCCTCCTCTTCCTCTCTTGTGGGCACCCACGTGACATCACTAGACACGTCATCATCAACGTCACCTTCCCCACCGCTATAAGTAGAGATCTCGGAGTAGGCAGCAACACCGGGGACCAACCTCCTCCTTGGGCTGATCTGGGTACTGGCGTCAGACTGCTGAGTAGCGCTTGTTGCTACCTCCTCTTCCTGATCCAATACCAAGAGTGGCTGCGCATCAGAAATGTCCTCTTGATATGGATCGGAAAATAATTCCAGTGACTCAAGCGGAAGGTATGTGGTGGTGGTGGTGGTGGTCGTGTTGTTGGTGGTAGTGTCTTTGGGGGTGCACATAGCAGAGAGTGAAGAAGAGGGTGCAGATCGAGAGGATGAGGAGGGTGCAGAAGAGTAAGGCTGAGCGAGCCACTCAACCAAGTCTGGTGCATCCTTTAAAGTAATTGAACGCACCTTCTGCAACTTCCCACTTTGGCTCAAGCCTGTTGCTCCTGCCCTACCCCTACCACCCCTGCGGAAGGGCCTGCCTCTTCCTCTGCCTGTCATTTTTTAAATGACCCTGTGACAAAACTCTTAGTCCCTATACCGCTGAAGGACTGCTGCAGTATAGGGCAGCGGTCAGCAGTGGTGCACGTCAACCCTATCTATTGTGGACCGATAGCGGTCCTTACAGAACAGCAGACTGTACCGCACTCAAGCCTATGTACCGTAGCACCCTATACCAAGTTACCAGTCCTTATAAGAACTTTTGTGGAACAAGCAGGTTGTGTGTTAGTGATTAGCAGACTGTACGTCAGTCCCTATACCGCTGAAGGACTGCTGCAGTATAGGGCAGCGGTCAGCAGTGGTGCACGTCAACCCTATCTATTGTGGACCGATAGCGGTCCTTACAGAACAGCAGACTGTACCGCACTCAAGCCTATGTACCGTAGCACCCTATACCAAGTTACCAGTCCTTATAAGAACTTTTGTGGACCAAGCAGGTTGTGTATTAGTGTTTAGCAGACTGTACGTCAGTCCCTATACCGCTGAAGGACTGCTGCAGTATAGGTGAGCGGTCAGCAGTGGTGCACGTCAACCCTATCTATTGTGGACCGATAGCGGTCCTTACAGAACAGCAGACTGTACCGCACTCAAGCCTATGTACCGTAGCACCCTATACCAAGTTACCAGTCCTTATAAGAACTTTTGTGGACCAAGCAGGTTGTGTATTAGTGTTTAGCAGACTGTACGTCAGTCCCTATACCGCTGAAGGACTGCTGCAGTATAGGGCAGCGGTCAGCAGTGGTGCACGTCAACCCTATCTATTGTGGACCGATAGCGGTCCTTACAGAACAGCAGACTGTACCGCACTCAAGCCTATGTACCGTAGCACCCTATACCAAGTTACCAGTCCTTATAAGAACTTTTGTGGACCAAGCAGGTTGTGTATTAGTGTTTAGCAGACTGTACGTCAGTCCCTATACCGCTGAAGGACTGCTGCAGTATAGGGCAGCGGTCAGCAGTGGTGCACGTCAACCCTATCTATTGTGGACCGATAGCGGTCCTTACAGAACAGCAGACTGTACCGCACTCAAGCCTATGTACCGTAGCACCCTATACCAAGTTACCAGTCCTTATAAGAACTTTTGTGGAACAAGCAGGTTGTGTGTTAGTGATTAGCAGACTGTACGTCAGTCCCTATACCGCTGAAGGACTGCTGCAGTATAGGTGAGCGGTCAGCAGTGGTGCACGTCAACCCTATCTATTGTGGACCGATAGCGGTCCTTACAGAACAGCAGACTGTACCGCACTCAAGCCTATGTACCGTAGCACCCTATACCAAGTTACCAGTCCTTATAAGAACTTTTGTGGACCAAGCAGGTTGTGTATTAGTGTTTAGCAGACTGTACGTCAGTCCCTATACCGCTGAAGGACTGCTGCAGTATAGGGCAGCGGTCAGCAGTGGTGCACGTCAACCCTATCTATTGTGGACCGATAGCGGTCCTTACAGAACAGCAGACTGTACCGCACTCAAGCCTATGTACCGTAGCACCCTATACCAAGTTACCAGTCCTTATAAGAACTTTTGTGGAACAAGCAGGTTGTGTGTTAGTGATTAGCAGACTGTACGTCAGTCCCTATACCGCTGAAGGACTGCTGCAGTATAGGTGAGCGGTCAGCAGTGGTGCACGTCAACCCTATCTATTGTGGACCGATAGCGGTCCTTACAGAACAGCAGACTGTACCGCACTCAAGCCTATGTACCGTAGCACCCTATACCAAGTTACCAGTCCTTATAAGAACTTTTGTGGACCAAGCAGGTTGTGTATTAGTGTTTAGCAGACTGTACGTCAGTCCCTATACCGCTGAAGGACTGCTGCAGTATAGGGCAGCGGTCAGCAGTGGTGCACGTCAACCCTATCTATTGTGGACCGATAGCGGTCCTTACAGAACAGCAGACTGTACCGCACTCAAGCCTATGTACCGTAGCACCCTATACCAAGTTACCAGTCCTTATAAGAACTTTTGTGGAACAAGCAGGTTGTGTGTTAGTGATTAGCAGACTGTACGTCAGTCCCTATACCGCTGAAGGACTGCTGCAGTATAGGGCAGCGGTCAGCAGTGGTGCACGTCAACCCTATCTATTGTGGACCGATAGCGGTCCTTACAGAACAGCAGACTGTACCGCACTCAAGCCTATGTACCGTAGCACCCTATACCAAGTTACCAGTCCTTATAAGAACTTTTGTGGACCAAGCAGGTTGTGTATTAGTGTTTAGCAGACTGTACGTCAGTCCCTATACCGCTGAAGGACTGCTGCAGTATAGGGCAGCGGTCAGCAGTGGTGCACGTCAACCCTATCTATTGTGGACCGATAGCGGTCCTTACAGAACAGCAGACTGTACCGCACTCAAGCCTATGTACCGTAGCACCCTATACCAAGTTACCAGTCCTTATAAGAACTTTTGTGGAACAAGCAGGTTGTGTGTTAGTGATTAGCAGACTGTACGTCAGTCCCTATACCGCTGAAGGACTGCTGCAGTATAGGTGAGCGGTCAGCAGTGGTGCACGTCAACCCTATCTATTGTGGACCGATAGCGGTCCTTACAGAACAGCAGACTGTACCGCACTCAAGCCTATGTACCGTAGCACCCTATACCAAGTTACCAGTCCTTATAAGAACTTTTGTGGAACAAGTGAGTTGTGAATGTTTAGCAGACTGCAGCAGAAGGGCAGCAGTCAAGTATAATATCCTTTCTATATTTGGAAGAAAGAATATTATACATGTACAAGCCTATTACTGTACCACTGATACCAGTCCTGAAAAGAACCTTTGTGGAACTAATAATAACAGCAAGTCTTTAAAATTACCCTCACTGCCTGACAACACTGCTTCCTTCCTGTCCCTATACAAATTGGCAAAAAAAGAGAACGATTAGTGGTTACTGGAACAGCTCTTTTGTGGACCTTGATAGTAACAGCTAATGATGATGATGATGATGATGATGATGAAAGACTAATCTGGCTGTCCCTGTAGCATACACCGTCCTTTCCCTTTCTCTAAACTAACAAAAAACACTCAGGCTGCTGCAAGAATCAGCAGCACAGCAAACCTATCAACACCTAACACCTATACCAGTCCTGAAAAGAACTTTTGTGTACCAAATAGCTAGTGGTTTATCTCTCCCTACTCCACACAGGAACCTGTCCCTATCGTAACAGAAGAAAGAATGTAAAATGGCCACCGGATCGGGTGTATTTATAGGTTAGGGGGAATGTACAAGTGTCCATGTGCTGTCATGTCTCAAGTGGCTGTCCTGTATCACATGATAAACGTGTCACCAAAGGTTAAAGTTCTTGTATACATTAAACACGTAAGTCCGCCGCGGCGAACGACGGAAAAAGGCGTTCGAACGTGCGGACCGCGAATGTCGGAAATTCGCCGCGAAACGACCGCCGGGCGAAACGTTCGTCCATCACTACCCTTAATAACCAGACCAATTTTCAGCTTTCGGTGCTCTCACATTTTGAATGACAATTACTCAGTCATGCAACACTGGACCTATATGAAATTTTTGTCCTTTTTTTCACACAAATAGAGCCTTCTTTTGGTGGTATTTAATCACCGCTGGGTTTTTTATTTTTTGTGCTATAAAAGAAAAAATACAGAAAATTCTGTAAAAAAATGAATTTTTCTTCGTTTCTGTTATAAAATTTAGCAGATTAGTAATTAGTAATTTTTTCTTCATAAATTTTGGCCAAAATTTATACTACTACATATCTTTGGTAAAAATAAGTACAAATTGGTGGATATTATTTGGTCTTTGTGAAAGTTATAGAGTCCACAAGCTATGGTGCCAATATCTGAAAATTGATCACACCTGAAGTACTGACGGCCTATTTCAATTCTTGAGACCCTAACATGCCAGAAAAGTACAACTACCCCCCAAATGACCCCTTTTTGGAAAGAAGACATTCCAAGGTATTTAGTAAGAGGCATGATGAGTTTTTTGAAGTTGTCATTTTTTTCCCACAATTCTTTGCAAAATCAAGATTTTTTTTACTTTTTTTTTTTTCACAAAATTGTCATATTATCAGTTTATTTCTCACACAGCATATGCATACCACAAATTACACCCTAAAACACATTCTGCTATTACTCCCGAGTACGGTGATACCACATGTGTGAGACTTTTACACAGTGTGGCCACATACAGAGGCCTAACATGCAGGGAGCGCCATCAGGCATTCTGGAGCACCCAGGACAATTTTGACATTTCTCTCCTACATGTAAAAATCATAATTTATTTGCTAGAAAATTACATAGAATCCCAAAACATTATATATGTTTTTTTAGCAAACACCCTGGAGAATACAATGGTGGTCGTTGCAACTTTTTATCTCGCACGGTATTTGCGCAACAATTTTTCGAATGCTTTTTTTTTGGAAAAAAAACTGTTTTGTGCTTAAAAAAAAAAACACAGTAAAGTTAGCCCAATTTTTGCATAATGTGAAAGATGAAGTTACACCGAGTAAATCGATACCTAACATGTCACTCTTCAAAATTGCACACGCTCGTGGAATGGCGCCAAACGTCGCTACTTAAAAATCCCCATAGGCGACGATTTAATTTTTTTTTTTTTACTGGTTATATGTTTTGAGTTACAGAGGAGGTCTAGGGCTAGAATTATTGCTCTCGCTCTAACGTTCGCAGCGATACCTCACATGTGTGGTTTGAACACCGTTTTCATATGTGGGCGGGACTTACGTATGCGTTCGCTTCTGCATGCGAGCACATGGGGACAGGGGCGCTTTAAAAAAATATATATTTTATTGTTCATTTTACTTTATTTATTTTAGTTTGACATTTTTTTCCCCAAAAATAAATTTTTTGATCACTTTTATTCCTATTACAAGGAATGTAAACATCCCTTGTAATAGGAATATGGCATGACAGGTCCTCTTTACAGTGAGATATGGGGTCAATAAGACCCCGCATCTCACCTCTAAGCTGGGAAGCCTGAAAAAAAAAAAAAAATTCTGGATTTGATCGTATTGGCGAGTCGGTAGAAGCACCGGAGGGCGGCGGGAGAGGGGGGGGTGTCTATGGCTGGGTATTGCAGGGTATCACCGACTATGGCTGGGTATCTCAGAGTATGGCTGGGTATCTCAGAGTATGGCGTTGCAGAGCATTGCAGGATATTGGAGGGTGTTGCAGAGTGTTGCAGGGTATTGGTGGGTGTTGCAGAGCATTGCAGAGTGTTGCAGGGTATTGGTGGGTGTTGCAGAGCATTGCAGAGTGTTGCAGGGTATTGGCGGGTGTTGCAGAGCGTTGCAGGGTATTGCAGAGTAATGCAGAGTAATGCAGAGCATTGCAGGGTATTGCAGAGTATTGCAGAGTATTGCAGAGTATTGCAGAGTATTGCAGAGTATTGCAGTGTAATGCAGGGTATTGCAGGGTATTGCAGGGTAATGCAGAGTATTGCAGAGTAATGCAGAGTATTGCAGAGTAATGCAGAGTAATGCAGAGTATTTCAGGGTATTGCAGAGTAATGCAGAGTAATGCAGAGTAATGCAGAGTAATGCAGGGTATTTCAGGGTATTGCAGAGTAATGCAGAGTAATGGCAGGGTATTGCAGAGTATTTGCAGGGAATTGAGGGGTTAATTTTCGGTGAGCAGCGATGTGGGCACTGCAGATGCAGCCCACATCGCTGCTGACACCGATCTCTTCCCCCTCCGCTGTTCCGATCGGTACAGAGAGGGGGAGGGAGGAACCGGCGTCATAACATGACGCCGGTTTGTTTACAAGTGATCACTCCGTCATTTGACGGAGCGATCACGTGGTAAATGGGCGCTATGAGCGGCCGTTTACCGTGATCCGTGATGCGCCGGGCCCTGTGGACCCGGCGGTCACGGATGCTCTCGAGTGCGTGCCCCAGGGGGCGCGCGAGAGAGTGGAATTCTGGGAGGACGTCATATGACGGCCTCCCAGAGTTAAGAAACCGCCCTGTAGCCGTCATTTGGCTATAGGGCGGTTATTAAGTGGTTAAAGATTAAAACATTAGTCACAACATCTTGAGCAAGATTTTGCAAAATAATGCAGCACAGACAATTAAATCAAAGTGAACCTACAAACGACACATATTGACATCAAAAATACTCCTGTGGAAAATATCCCCCCCCCCCCCAAAAAAAAAAAATACAATAATTGCTCTAAAACACATCTGTTTTGCAAAGACATAAACAAAATACATGCGTCCCAAATGTGCTCTCTTGCCGGCACCCTACACACAATCTTGCCTCTTTGCTGGGCAAGGTAAAGCATGCTATCTGCAAGCTTTAACCTCTTCAATACAGGGCATTTATACAGCTTCCTTACCAGACCAATTTTTAGCTTTCAGCACTCTTAGGCCGCGTACACACGGGCGGATTGTCTGCCCAACTAAGTTCGTCAGACAATCCGACAGACAGTCCGTTCAACTTTTGAATGAACGGACTTGACCACACACGATGAACAGACAGTCCGCTGAAAACTTGCGCGATGACGTGTACAGCACGTACGACGGGACTAGAAAAACGCCATACTTAGTCCGTCCAACTTGCCTACACACGAGCGGACTGTCCGCTGAAACCAAGTTTGGACGGACAAAACCAAGTTTGGACGGACAAAATTACGGAAATTCCGAAAGACAAAGTCCGTCAGACTGTCCGCTGAAAAAGTCCGCTGAAGCCCACACACGAGCGGATTGTCCGCTGAAACACGGTTCAGCGGACTAAGTTGGGCAGACAATCCGTCCGTGTACGCGGCCTTACACTTTGAATGCCAGTTACTCAGTCATGCAACACTGTACCCAAACAAAATGTTTATAATTTTTTTCATACAAATAGAGCTTTCTTTTGGTGGTATTTAATCACCACTTGGTTTTTTATTTTTTGCGGCATAAGTGAAAAAAGAGCGAAAAGTTTGAAAAAAAAAAACACCTTTTTTTAGTTTCTATGATAAAATTTTGCAAATAAGTCATTTTTGTTCATAAATTTGGGCCAAAATGTATACGGCTACATCTCTTTGGTAAAAATAAACCAAATTAGTGGATATTATTTAGTCTCTTTGAAAGTTATAGAGTCTGCAAGCTATGGTGCAAATCATTGAAAATGTATCACATCTGATCACACCTGATGCACTGACGGCCTATCTCATTTCTTGAGGCTCTGAAATGTCAGGAAAGTACAAATACCCCCCAAATGACCCCTCTTTGAAAAGTAGACAGTCCAAGGTATTTAGTAAGAGGCATGGTGAGTTTTTTGAAGTTTTAATTTTTTCCCACAATTCTTGGGAAAAAGAAGAATGTTTTTTTTTTGTTTTTGTTTTTTACAAAATTGTCATAATAACAAGTTATTTCTCATACACAGCATATGCATACTTCCAATTACACCCCAAAATACATTCCTGCAACTCTTCCCGAGTATGGCGTTACCACATGTGTTTTACACAGCCTGGACACACAGAGAAGTCCAAAATGCAGGGAGCACCGTCAGGGGTTCTAGGAGCATAAATGACGCCTCTAATTTCCTAACGACCTATTACATCTGTGAAGGCCCTGGGGCACCAGGACAGTAGAATTACCCACAAAATGACCCCATTTTGGAAAGCAAACACCCCAACGTATATTCTATGAGGCATAATGAGTCTTTTGAACAGTTAATTTTTTTCCACAAGTCTTCGGAAAACGTGGAAAGAAAATGAAAACATTTTTTTTTACACAAACTGGTCAGTTTATAAGATATTTCTAACTCAAAGCATGTACATAGCAAAAATTATACCCCAAAATACATTCTGCTACTCATCCTGAGTATGGCGATACCACATGTGTGACTTTTACACAGCGTGTAAACATACAAAAGGTCCAACATGCAGGGAGCGCCGTCAGGTGTTCTAGGAGCATAAATGACACCTCTAATTTCCTAACGACCTATTACATTTGTGAAGGCCCTGGAGCACCAGGACAATGGAATTACCCACGAAATTACCCCATTTTGGAAAACAAACACCCCAAAGTATATTCTATGAAGCATTATGAGTCTTTTGAGCGGTTCATTTTTTTTACACAAGTCTTCAGAAAACGTGGAAAGAAAATGTAAATCTTTTTTTTTTTTTTTTTTTTTTTTTTACACAAAGTTGTCCATTTATAAGATATTTTTAACACATAGCATGTATATAGCAAAAATTACACCCCAAAACACATTCTGCTACTCCTCCTGAGTATTGCGATACCACATGTGTGAGACTTTTGCACAGCCTGGCCATATACAGAGGTCCAACATGGAAGTGGTACCTTCAGGCGTTCTAGGAGCATAAATGACACATCTCATTTCGTTCCAACCTATCACACTTTTGAAGGTCCTGGAGCACCAGGACAATAGACTTACCCACAAAATGACCCCATTTTGGAAAGCAAACACCCCAATGTGTATTCTATGAGGCATGGGTTGCGAATAGGTACTCGGGTACTCCGACGGGCTGGTGACAGGTACTCGGGTACTCCGACGGGCTGGTGACAGGTACTCGGGTACTCCGACGGGCTGGTGACAGGTACTCGGGTACTCAGATGAACTGTGACAGGTACTCAGGTACTCGGGTACTCAGATGGGATGTGACAGGTACTCAGGTACTCGGGTACTCAGATGGGATGTGACAGGTACTCAGGTACTCGGGTACTCAGATGGGATGTGACAGGTACTCAGATGGGATGTGACAGGTACTCAGATGGGCTGGGACAGGTACTCAGATGGGCTGGGACAGGTACTCAGATGGGCTGGGACAGGTACTCAGATGGGCTGGGACAGGTACTCAGATGGGCTGGGACAGGTACTCAGATGGGCTGGGACAGGTACTCAGATGGGCTGGGACAGGTACTCAGATGGGCTGGGACAGGTACTCAGGTACTCAGATGGGCTGGCACAGGTACTCAGATGCTCAGATGGGCTGGGACAGGTACTCAGATGCTCAGATGGGCTGACACGTGCTCAGGTACTCGGATACTCAGATGGACTGTGACAGGTACTCGGGTACTCAGATGGGCTGACAGGTCCTCGGGTACTCAGATGGGCTGACAGGTACTCAGGTACTCAGATGGGCTAACAGGTACTCGGGTACTCAGATGGGCTGTGATGGGTGATGACAGGTACTTTGATGGGTGGTGAGAGGTCCTCTTTATTGAGGGGGGGGTAATCAGTGTGATTGGTGTGTACACTGAGAGGTAACGAGATGTTACCACAATCTCCTCCTCACACACGATCAGTGTGTGAGGAGGAGAACCGGGTAACATCTCGTTACCGTGGTTTGTTTACATTCTGTGACCGGCTGTGATTGGACACAGCCGGTCACGTGGTAAAGAGCCAATTTCATTGGCTCTTTACTGCGATCGGGGTTGGGCTGTGTCAGGGTGACAAGCCGCATCCCCGATCGGCGCTCTGCACGCGCCATAGGCGTGTGCACGAGCCCTATAGCGGCACAGTACATGTGACCGGCTGTGATTGGACACGGCCGGTCACATGTATCGGGGGGGTCGATGGGGAGGAAAATCCCACAGATCAGGGATGGGCTGTGTCCGAGGGACACAGCTCATCCACGATCGCCACGCTGCGGGCCCCCGGGGGCCCGCAGGAGCGGCGAAATACCGAGGCCGTCATATGACGTCCACCCAGGATGGGAGATCCCATCTGTGGTCGTCATTTGACTATGGCCCGGTATTGAAGTGGTTAAATAACATAGGTTTGTGTGCTAATGAATTAAAAACACATGCACAGTCTATGAAACACAAAATGCTAAATCAAAGTCCCTGATCATGCCCAGACCAACCCAAATGCAGTTAGCACAAAATAAGCCACCCCCTGTCCAAAATTAAGCACATCATCCAGCATGCTACAAAATTACAGATGAGAAAAAACACCCCCCATTCCAGGGGGGCAAACAAAGAGCCTAACATGGGCAAAAGTTATACAACAATACCATTGCAGTCTATGGGAACTGACTTGTGAATCTTGCTAGTCCCCACTTGACTGACTTATCTTCTAGTTATTGGCCTTGAAATGGGTATGGGGGCTTCAAAGATGTACAGCTTTAGAGAAAAGTTACAAATCTGCATTGCAGCTGCCAGATTTCAACACCAAAAAAAAAAAAAAATAGCTTGCCTGCCCCCCCCCCCCCAATACATACAAGGTAATTTGGGTCTGTTAAGGCAGTGGTCATCAACCCTGTCCTCAGGGCCCACTAAGAGAACAGGTTTTATGTATTACCTTGGGGAGATGCAGACTAGACTACTGCAATCAAACCTGGCCTGAGGACAGGGTTGATGATCACTGGGTTAAGGCTTAGGGTCCTTTAACACGGGGCGGATCAGTGCCGATCCGCCCCGTGGATATCCGCTTGCTCAGCGGGGATCACCGGAGAGATCTCTGCTGAGCAGGAAGATGACAGGTCCGTCTCTGCACACTGCGCAGGGCCGCTCTCCCCTATGGGAGATCGGGTGACGACGGATCGCAATGTCTGTCGTCACCCGATCCGATGACGGATGGAAAAATAGCTTTTTCCTCCGTCACACTTTTTCGGATCGGAGCGGGTCGGATGTCCAACGCTCCATAGAGCTCTATGGACCATCCGTTCAGGTCCGCCTGAAAACCTGACAGGCGGATCTGAATGGATCGGTAGTGTGAAAGGGGCCTTAAAATGAGAACCTCCACGTGAAAAATACAACCCCAAATGAAAAAAAATATTGTGCCCCTCCCAAACACACAGCAAGCCAACCCATGAAAGGGAGATGGATGCTTGGGGCAGGAAGGGCTTGGGCACCCCAAAAGTCAACCACCTTGTTCCCCTATTCAGGGAAACAAGGGCTTCCTCCACACAACCCTAGGCTGGGGTTGTGGAGGGCTGCAGACAGGGGGCTTTAGGGAATGCGGAAAGCCCCCTTTAAACCAGTGGGTACAAGGTGCTTTGTGGTTGGTATTGGGCTGAGCCTAACATGTCCCAAAGGAAGCCATCTATTTTGAGTGCATGTGGCCTTGTATGGTTCAGAAAGGGGTTGGGCGATCCCTCTTCTCGACCCTTTCCTAGCTGGCCCTGTTGTATGCTCTGAAAAAGGATGTGGTTTGGATTGGTGAAGGCAGCCTTTGGAGAATGAAGTGGAGTGAAGCTAGGCCATGGAAATCCAAGGGATTAGAGGGGGGGGGGGGGAGACAAGAGAATTGGAGAATGGAGTGTGGAGTTCCCCTTTAAAAGCAAAAGTTAGCCAAAAGAAATTATATGCATTAGAGGGGGAAGGTGAAATGTCCTTTTAAGAGGAGATAGGGGTCGCTTGAGTCTTTTTACATCATTTTAACAAGGTACATGTCACATGTTGGCAATGTAACATGCTAACATGACCTGTGTGCAAATCTTAAAAAAATAAAGGTGAACCAGGTGACATTTACTAAGACTTTGGCCATGCAGTGAACAAACGCATTTGACCAAGTGCAAGAGCCACTTGCGTATGCACAGTGCTTACATTGATCTCATGCAGTTCCAAACATACTTGCAAGCACAGCAGGCTGTCTCTGAAAAAGTTACTTTCTCATTCTATTTTGGGCAGATTTGTTACTTGGGCAGTTGTTACTAAATTTCCTCACATCACCCCATAATATTGGCACCTCCATCTTCTGTTAATATTGAACTGAAGATGCCGTGCACCATGTCCATAGTGACGCACACATTGCATTCTCCCGTGCGCCGAGATCGCTATAGTAAATGGGGGATTCACGCTCTGTTACCGGCGCACAGTTTCGTAAATATGAAAATGTGGCGGCACACGGCTTTCATAAATTAGCCTCTTTGTGTTCCCATGTAGTAGTGTAACTTGGTGACTTTGCTTTTATTTTTATGAAAGAAACATGGAGCCTGCTATAGGACTTCTGATTGTCTAGATAGGAGTAGTTGGGTATGGGTCGATATAACAGCCAGGCAACTAGTATTTTTAGAAGGCAGTCAGCAGTGGCAGCCCATGACAGTAGGTCTGTCATGATAGGATTACTTTAAGGCCTTGTTCACACCTGAGCACTTTTCAGCTTGTAAAATGCTCAGCTCTGAAGCTCCAAAATCCCAATTATTTCCATGGCCCCTGTTTACATATGAGCGTTTTGTCACCTGAAGCTCAGCAAAGAACATGAGCTTCTTTTTGCCGGCATACAATTGTTTTTAGCCCCATAGACTTCAATAGATACACCTGACTTAAGCTCAAAAAGCAGCTCTCCCTCTCCTCCCCCTAGTGCTTTCTATTGACTAAAACAAAAATGCCTGAAGCTGTAAAACGATTGTAACACACTTCTAAAACACTTTAAAAATAAAAATCCCCTACTGGTCACAGGTGCTATCTGTAATACAAGAAGTGGTGGGAATAGATGTAGCCCAAACCCCGCGGATATGCCTTCTGGGATTAGTAGAGGGGTTGGCCCCCAGGATAGCGGACAGAACTTTGATAGGACTCCTACTTTTTTATGCCAGGAAAATGATCACTTTATGCTGGAAAAAGCAGGCCCCGCCGTCAATGCTGTTGTGGAAAACTCATGTCAATAAAGTACTACCACATTATAAGGAAACATACCAGAATAGGGGATGTCCCAAAAAATACATGAGAGTGTGGGCCAGATGGCTGGCTGAGGCCTCCACAGCGACCACAGATTGAACATGTAAGTGTTGCCATTCTATGGGTGGATGGGATTCTTGTTGTAGGGGGTGCCTAGTATTGCTCTACTTCTTTGTATACTTTTATATGGTATAGCCACTACTGTGGGTCTAGATCACTTTTTCTACTGTCCCTTGCGGCCCGACTGAGAAATTTGGTCCTTAATTATCTTCATCGAGTGGGAGCCAACCAAGCACTAAGTTAGTTGTTGTTTGTTTGTGGACGTGCTACAGCGGTAGATTTATTATGTTGGAAGCAACTAGCTGGCCCCTGCGTGGGTCTAGTCCTAATAATGTGGCATGTCACTGTTACCTGTTGAATGTCTGTTTGTCTG
The DNA here is from genome assembly GCF_037356315.1 of Lithobates pipiens. Taxonomy (NCBI): domain Eukaryota; kingdom Metazoa; phylum Chordata; class Amphibia; order Anura; family Ranidae; genus Lithobates; species Lithobates pipiens. Next base: position 165,082,323 of record NW_027507789.1, read on the forward strand.
TCTTAAAATCAATAAAAATATTTTCAAAAAAATAAAAAATCCCCGAAAAACGCCAGTAATCGATACACTCAAGTGTGAATGGAGCCTCATGGTTATAAAGGCAAAACGTTTTTTTACTTTAATGCTTTCGCAGCAATAACTCCATTGCCGCCAGGTCTGTAGGCTGTACAACAGGGGGTTTTACACACAATCAGTCAACACAATTGTGTATAAATCTGACAAGCTGACTTCTGGCTGTCAGATGCAAGCAGTCCAATTACTTGCAAAAAAAACTAAAACATGTAAACCATAATTTCTGAGTCCGCCTGTCAGTGTCCCCGGGAAAGAATGTAATGCCGATCTGTACTGAATTAGATACAGGGAAGACATTCAGGATCTAAAGACCCTGGATGTCTCAATATAAAGATCCTGGTACTAAAAAAATCATCACATAGTGGACTTTTTGTACCAAAAACAGCATTAATATTCTTTAAAAAAAAAGAATTTTTTTTTGAAAAAAAACATTTTTTTTTACCTTACCAGAAACCCCTGTTGCTAGGCAGTCTTCCTAATCTGCCTCTTCCTACTCCGCGGTGATCTTCGGTCTTCTCTCCTCCTCGCGTTGTCTTCTGGGTAATGGGGCGCGCTGTCTTCTGGAAACTGTGTGTTTCCTAACACAGCGCGTCCCATTCACAAAGTGCTGCTTGACTCGCGTATGCACAGTAGAAAACGGGCAGTGAAGCCACAAGGCTCCACTGCCTGTTTCCCTTAGTGAGGACGCGGGCGCCCTGGAAAGGCAAGTGTCATTATTAAAAGTCAGCAGCTACTTTTTTTTTAGCTGCTGACTTTTAAGAAAAATTTTTTCTCCGCTGGAACAGTCTATCAGTCTACCAAAAGTCTTGCTGCAACAGGTTTTGGGTTGAACTTCACATTTCAGCCTTGTCAGCTCTTTAAATACCAGGCGTACATACTTGGCAGGCAAACTTCCTCAGACAGCAGCACCTGACCCTAGAACAGTGGTCCCTACACCCGGAAGTGTTCCAGGACTTGTCAATTTTACAAAATGTTCAAAGAGCGGTCCAAAGTGGGGATTGTCTAAAGACCTAGATAAATTTAGGGAGAAAAATAATTTTAAGAAGATTGACCCTACCCACCAAAGATAAGGGGATAGCTGACCAGGTCCCACGTTTATTATGTAGTGAGTAAGGGGAGTAACGTTTAGTTCTATGAAGGATTGGAGATCCAGAGAGATATCAATGTCCGGATATTTAAAGTGGCTCTAAAGCAGGGGTCGGGAACCTATGGCTTGCGAGCCAGATGTGGCTCTTTTGATGGCTACATCTGGCTCTCGCCTCTCAATCCGCGGATCCCGTGGTGTGCCGATTCGCGGATTGAGCCAATAGGAAAGGCTGCGGCTTTGGCCTAGCTCCGGAGCCGCAGCCATCTTGGTAGACCTGGAGGCGGCCTAGGTGAGTGGCGCGCTGATGTTATCATCACTGCCCGCCTCATCTGCTCCTGGATCTGCATATTACAGTGGGGGAGATGTGGATATTACAGTGGGGGGGGGGAGACGTGGATATTACAGTGGGAGGGAGTTGTGGATATTACAGTGGGGGGGAGATGACGTGGATATTACAGTCAGGGAGATGTGGATATTACAGTGAGGGAGATGACAACATTACAGTTATAATTAATCAAAATTAGTCGATTAATCAATTTTAAAAAAAGAACATTAAGACCAACCTACGATCACGTTTAATGGATGGAAGTCTCAACACCTGCATGAAGCTTAACCACACCACGTATCAACCAGACTACAAAGCCATCAGCAAAACCATGCAGCACCAGAAGTCGCATTAATGGTAAGAAGTACTTTATTCATCATTGGTTAGCAACAGCATAACAACGTTATTAAAAGAATTCAGAGGTCATGTCTTGTTCGGCAACTTTGCCATATTTCTTTGTTCTGTGATTTATCTCTTAATAAAGAACACCTGATTGTTTAATTCAGAGACTTATTGTACTTTAAGGCTGGGTTCACACTGCTGCGGGGGGAGATCCGGATGTGATTCGCACCGCAAATCACATCCGATCTCCGTAGCGATGCGAGTACAGCCATACAGATAGTATGGCTGAATTCGCATCGCTCCCGCAGCAAACTCGCACGGGACCCTTTTTTTGGTCCGCAACAGAATCGGATCACATGGGGGTTCACACCATGCGATCCGATTCCTGTGCGAGTCGGCAGATCGCACTGCGATATGCGGACGGATCTGGGGGTGTCATTAACATATCATTGACACTCCCAGCCGTCCGCATAGGGCAGTGTGAACTGCCGGCGGGAGTAATGCGATGCGGGAAAACGCCGCGGATTCGCAGCGTTCCCGCATCGCAGCGGTGTGAACCCGGCCTAAAAGTGTTGGTCTTACATAAAATGCATACATTTACTTGTATTTAGTTTTAAACATATTGTATGGCTCTCACGAAATTACATTTTAAAATATATGTTCATGGCTCTCTCAGTCAAAAAGGTTCCCTACCCCTAGTCTACAGCCTTAAGATTATTTTTTTTTTACCTTACTGCATTCTATACAGTAAGGTAAAAAAAATCTTCTGTGCTACATAATCCCCCCCCCCCCAAATACTTACCCGAGACTGATCTCGATCCAGTGTTGTGCATAAGAGCAGCGGCTCTGTCCCTCAATGGGAAGCTTGATAGCAGTGGAAGCCATTGTCTCCTGCTTCTGTCAATCTAATCCAGTGACGAGGAAGTGGGATGAGGGGGGGGGAGTGCGTGTGTCAATAGACACAGAAAGGGCAACTTGGGAGTGAGCCCTCACAAGTGACCCCATAGAAACCGGCTTTCTGGGGGTGGGGCTCTCTCAAAAGAGGGAGGGGCCAGGAGTGCTGGCGGGCGACCCCAGAGGAGGAGGATCGGGGCTGCTCTTTACCATGTCTTTACTCGGAGGCTCTGTACCACGTGATCAGCCGTGTCCAATCACAGCTGATCACGGTGTAAACAGGAAGAGCCATTGATCGGCTTTTCCTCACACACGTCTGACAGACACGAGTAGAGGAGAGACGATTGGCTGCTCTCCTGACGGGGGGTGGTCTGTGCTGATTGTTTATCAGCGCAGCCCCCACTTGGATCCCGCTCAGGACTACCACACTGGACCACCATGTATGCCCCCTAGACTACCAGGGAAATGCAAATCTGTGCCAAGGCAGCTGCCAATAAGTGCCCACTCACAATGCCTACCACTGCCAGTGCCACCAGGGATAATAATATTAATACATTTTATTTTTATAGTGCACTTTCCATCAAAAGACCTCAAAGTGCTACATAATTACAATAAAAAACAAACAAACAACTTAATTTAAAAAACATTTGCTAAAAAGAAAAGTCTTCAACTCCTTTTTAAAATTTTTAGTAGACTGAGAAACCCTCAAACTATCAGGCAAAGCATTCCACAGACGTGGGGCAGCAGCACAAAAAGCCCTATCTCCCATGGTTTTCAACCTAGTTTTTGGAATCTCTAGACAATTCAAATTAGGGAATGAGATAAAGCCCCATACACATTATCAGTTTTTCTGTTGAGTTTTTCCTTCAGATTTACCAAAAACATATAATATGAGGTCAAACCTTAGGAGTTTCAATTTGTATGCAATCAGGCAGGCCCTTGCACTACATGGTTTTGGTAAACCTGAAGGTAAAAATCAGCAGAAAAACTGATAGTGTGTATGGGGCTTTAGAAGTTCCTTAAGACAAGGTGGAGCTTGTCCATGTATGCATTGATGGACAAGAAGAGAGACCTTATACTCAATCCTAGCAGAAACCAGGAGCCAATGAAGAGATTTAAGAATTGGAATGATATGCTCATGCTTCAGCACTCTCATTAGGATCCTCGCTGCAGAGTTTTGAACATATTGTAACTTCTGCATGCTCTTTCTCGGAATCCCAATGAGAAGTGCGTTGCAATAATCCAGCCTAGAGGAGACAAAGGCATGAATCAACCTTTCAGCATCGGAAAAAGAAAGGATAGAACGAAGTTTAGAGATATTACGAAGGTGGTAGAAAGAGGTCTTGCATACTTGATTTATATGAGCTTCAAAGGTGAGTTGGGAATCCATTTTTACACCAAGATTAGTGACAACGGACGAAACTGGAATTTTAGAGCCTGAAAATGCAATACTTGTTATCAGCGATGATTTAATCTGGTGAGACGTTCCAATCATAATAAACTCAGTTTTGGAGCTATTTAGTTTCAAGAAATGTTGTTCCATCCACTCCTTTATCTCCTCCAGACAGGCGGTAAGTAAGGACTGAAAGGGGTGACTGCACTGAAGGAGTTTCAGCTGCAGCTTTTACATAAAGCTGTGTATCATCAGCATAACAATGGAAGGAAATATTATAACGATTTATAATATGGCCCAAGGGAGTAAGATATAGAATAAATAGAATCGGGCCAAGCACTGACCCTTGGGGAACTCCGCAGGTAACCACATGCAGTTTAGATTAAAATGACCCAATGTAGATGGGATGCCTATTAGTGCCGCTTATCAGTGCCACCTATCAGTGCCACCTACTAGTGCCCATCAGTGCCACATATCAGTGCCCATCATTGGTGCCTGTCAGTGCAAGCTCATTGGTGCCACCTCATCGGTGCCGCCTTATCAGTGCCCATCAGTGAAGGAGAAAACTTACTTATTTACAAAACTTATAACCGAAACAAAAGCAAAATATTAATTTTTTTCAAAATTTTCGTCTTTTTTTTATTTGTTTAGCAAAAAATAAAAACTGCAGAGGTGATCAAATACCACCAAAATAAAGCCCTATTTGTGGGAACAAAATGATAACAATTCTGTGTAGCATGACCACGCAATTGTCATTTAAACAGCGACAGCGCAGAAAGCTGGAAATTTACTTGGGCAGGAAGGGGGGTAAGTGCCTGGTATTGAAGTGGTTAAGGGAGTTTGATAAGAAATGGTGTCCCTGGGATAGTAGCAGATGAATTACAAAGACAAAAAGGCCCAGTTTGAGCCCTGGCAGCTGGAGGAAACCGTGCGAGTTCAGCTGAACTCACACAATTCCATTCCCGCATGTCAGTCCCGACTGCGGGTCAATATCAGCGACATCTGTGCAGGTTTCTGCACTGATATCAATACAAATTGCACCCCAAAGTCCCACCAATTAGAAACGGTGCAGTTGCCACCGATTTGACATGTGAACCAGGGCTGATACATACAACACTACCTATCCACCAGCTTAGTTCATTACCTGCAATTCTCCACAGCTGTGATAAAGATTCCACCTTTATAACTTACTGGCAGGTGTGCTGAAGCATAGGTTTACATTGGAGAGATTTGTCTTGCAATTTGAGAGATTAAATTGCATGACAAGTCACAGCCGCCGCCTCCTCCCTCCTCCTCTCGACAGGAGCCAAATAAAATGCCAGCATGTCTTTGTTTTGTAGTGGGAACATATAAACTTTGACACAAGCATTAGCATATTGGGGAATTGAACCAGCAACCCCAGTGCTGCTAGACAGAATTGCTACCCATTTAGCCAGCAGGCAGCCTCACACATGTTCTCTGCATCTCTGTGGTGTGAACCAGTCCTGAGTTCATAGCCTTGCTCAGTGCCACAAGCAATATACAATATATTGCTTTAAGTATTGGGACACCTTCCTTTACACGCCCATTAACTGTAATGGCATCCCAGTCTTAGGCCCGATTCACACCTATGCATTTTTAGTGCTTTTTGCAGATTTGCACTACAGTCCATTTACCATGGTTTCCTACAAAACACGTTCTGTAGTGCAAGTCTGCAAAATGCAAAAAGCACTAAAAATGCATAGGTGTGAATCCAGCCTTACAGTTATAACAGCTTCAACTCTTTTGGGAAGGCTGTCCACAAGGTTTAGGAGTGTGTCTATGGGAATGTTTGACCATTCTTCCAAGTGCATTTGTGAGGTCAGGCACTGATGTTGGACGAGAAGGCCTGGCTTACAGTCTCCACTCAAATTCATCCCCAAGGTGTTCTGTTGTGTTGAGGTTAGGAGTCTGTACAGGCCAGTCAAATTCCTCCACCCCAAACTCCCTCATCCATGTCTTTATGGACCTTGCTTTGTTCACTGGTCCAAATCATTTGGTGGAGGGGGGATTATGGTGTGGGGTTGTTTTTCAGGGGTTGGGATTGGCCCCTTAGTTCCAGTGAAGGGAACTCTTAAGGCATCATCATACCAAGACATTTTGGACAAATTTCATGCTCCCAACTTTGTGGGAACAGTTTGAGGATGGCCCCTTCCTTTTCCAACATGACTGCGCACCAGTGCACAAAGCAAGGTCCATAAAAACATGGATGAGGAAATTTGGGATGGAGAAACTTGACTGGCCTGCACAGAGTCCTGACCTCAACCTGAGCCAGGCCTTCTCATCCATCATCAGTGCCTGGCCTCACAAATGCACTTCTGGAAGAATGGTCAAACGTTCCCATAGACACACTAAACCATGTGGACAGCCTTCCCAGAAGCTGTTGTAGCTGCAAAGGGTGGGCCAAATCAAATTTTAACACTACGGACTAAGACTGGGCTGCCATTAAAGTTCATGTGTGTGTGTGTGTAAAGGCAGGTGTCCCAATACTTTTGGCTAGATAGTTTATCTGGCAAGATTTACAATGGTGGTGGAACCCTCCTACACATAAATACTACATTTAGATATAGTTTTAGATGAGATGAGACAACTTCTCTACATGAAGTGGCATGTTTGGGATTTGAACCCAGACACTCAGCAGAAGTTCTAACCTCTAAGCCACAGAGAGCTCCCACATGTGAAAACCTCCTACACATAAATGCACATAAAAATACTGCATTTCTTTGGACATATAGGTGATGGAATTACATTACGGGTTATTCTTTCTGATTTCGTGATATTTGGTGGTTCTTTGTGGATGAGTGTATATAGTGATATTAGTAGTGAATAGTGATATTATCCTCAAATTTTTGGGCATTACATTTTGACTTCTGATGTTGGTACACATATCACATTTTTGGGCTCAAACTATGATTATTTGGAAACAATAAAAAGCACAAAAAAATTTGACTCAGCGATGGTATTGTTTGTGGATTGTAAATACACCTGTGTCAGTTTGGGTAAAGATTGTTGTGAGATGGAGAGTAACAAGTGAAAGTGACAGAGAAAAATATATTTTACTAAACATCAAAACATTCCACATTCTACCATTCTAGGGCCGGTTCACACTGCGGGCGATGCGAGGCGACACGACTTGCCTCGCCGCAATCTGACAAGTCGCCCCCGTTCTGTACAATGGAACCGTTCTGAGAGGAGCGACTCGAGGCGCTCCGACTCAGAAAAAAGGTTCCTGTACTACTTCTGGGCGACCTCGGGGCGACTTGCATTGACTTCTATACAGAAGTCATTTGCAAATCGCCGCTGAGGTCGCGGCAGGTCGCGGCGAGGCAAGTCGGTGTCGCCTCGCATCGCCCGCAGTGTGAACCGGCCCTTAGGCTCGGTTCACACAGGGGCGACTTGTCCAGGTGACTTCGCCGCCTGACAAGTCGCGCTCCGTTCTGTACTATGGAACCGTTCTAATAGGAGCGACTCAAGTCGCTCAGACTTAGAAAAAAGGTTCCTGTACTACTTTGGAGCGACTTGCATTGACTTCTATACAGAAGTCGTTTTGCAAGTCGCCGCTGATCGTGTGCAGGTCGCGGCGCTGCAAGTCGTGCCGCCCCTGTGTGAACCGAGCCTTAAAAACAAAATAGATGAGAAAAAAAAATAAAAAATAGAGGCAGCAACATTGTTGCAAGGAACATTTATTTCAGAGAAAGATACATTTCATCTCAACATTAACATTATTTATTTATTGTACCATTAGAATCAATGGCTGAAACTTGTATTGGACTATAATAGCGCCGATTTTCATTCTCAAAAACGCATTTTAGCCAAGCGTTAATTTTGGTATTTACTATAGCGCCTGGTAAAAAAGAAACTTGAGCTAAAAGGAGAGCTATTTGCAGGTCTGAGCATGCTCAGTTGTGTCAGCACCAAGTTGTACAAAAACGGGGAATTTATCTCTTATCAGACTTTTAAAGATACCGCATATACTCGAGTATAGGCCGACCCGAATATAAGCCGAGGCCCCCAATTTACCCCCAAAAAAACTGGCAAACTTATTGACTCGTGTATAAGCCGAGGGTGAGACATGCCTGTCCATCCCTGTGTGTGTGTCCGTCCCTGTGTGTCCGTCCATCCCTGTGTGTGTGTGTGTGTCCATCCATCCATCCATCCCTGTGTGTGTGTGTGTCCATCCATCCATCCATCCCTGTGTGTGTGTGTGTCCATCCATCCATCCATCCCTGTGTGTGTGTGTCTCCATCCATCCATCCCTGTGTGTGTGTGTCTCCATCCATCCATCCATCCCTGTGTGTGTGTGTCTCCATCCATCCATCCATCCCTGTGTGTGTGTGTCTCCATCCATCCATCCCTGTGTGTGTGTGTCCATGTGTGTGTGTCCGTGTGTGTGTGTGTGTGTGTGTGTGTGTGTGTGTGTGTGTGTCCAGCCTACCTGTGTCCCGAGCCTCCGTCCCGTGCCTTGCCTCCTTGCCTCCGTCCCGTGCCGTGCCTTGCCTCCTTGCCTCCGTCCCGTGCCGTGCCTTGCCTCCTTGCCTCCGTCCCGTGTCGTGCCTTGCCTCCGTCCCGTCCCGTGCCGTGCCTTGCCTTGCCTCCGTCCCGTGCCTTGCCAGGATCGCCTCGGCGGCCATTCTAAAATTCAAAAGCCCCGCCTCCGCCTCCGCCTGTGATAGGCGGAACACTGAATTTCCCAGCAGCCTGTGTTCCGCCTATCACCGATATCGTCTCATCCTCGTACTACGGACGAGGATGAGACGATGTCCGTGATAGGCGGAACACAGGCTGCTGGGAAATTCAGTGTTCCGCCTATCACAGGCGGAGGCGGAGAAGGAGGCGCGGCTTTCAAATTGTAGTATGTCCGCCGTCTGTCTGCTCGATACGCTGATCGAGCAGTCAGACGGCGATGACTCGAGTATAAGCCGAGGGGGGCACTTTCAGCCTCAAAAAAGAGGCTGAAAATCTCGGCTTATACTCGAGTATATACGGTACTTCAGTGTAGAAATCACTTTTTCACACAGTTTAAAAGCAGATTATCTTTAAATAATATACCGTATATTTCAGTACTATTTAGGCAATTATATCATGCCATTTCCATGTGCAATTCCCCAGCTTTTAGCAGAGTAAGAATTTGGGTACTATTTAGTTTCAGGGAACTATAGTCATTTCGATTTTGGGAGTATTTGCTCACCAGCGCTATAGTGAATACCATTTTAGAGCTAATTTGCAATTTTGTGCTATTTTGCAAATAGCACAAATTAGCGCCGCAGCTCTATAGTAAATGACCCCCATAGTGTCAATGCCTGCAATTCTGTAAACAAACAATGTTTTTAATGGGCTGTAACAATGATATAAAAAACACGTGAAACATACTGTACACATTATCTCACAAAAGTGAGTACACCCCTAACATTTTTTGTAAATATTTTATTATATCTTTTCATGTGACAACACTGAAGAAATGACACTTTGCTACAATGTAAAGTAGTGAGTGTACAGCTTGTATAACAGTGTAAATTTGCTTTCCCTTCCAAATAACTCAATACACAGCCATTAATGTCTAAACCACTGGCAACAAGTGAGTACACCCTTAAGTGAAAATGTCCAAATTGAGCCCAAAATGTCAATATTTTGTGTGTCCACCATTATTTTCCAGCACTGCCTTAGGCTGCTTTCACACTGGGGCGGTATTCAGGCGTTACAGCTCTAAAAATAGCGCCTGTGTAGCGCCTGAAAAAAACCGGCCCCTTTCCCTCCAGTGTGAAAGCCGGAGGGCTTTCACACTGGAGCGATGCGCTGGCAGGACGGTAAAAAAAAAAAGTCCTGCTAGCCGCATCTTTGGAGCGGTGAAGGAGCGGTGTATTCACCGCTCCTGCCCATTGAAATCAATGGGACACCGCGGCAATACCGCCGGCAAAGCGCCGCTGCAGCGGCGCTTTGCGGGCGGGTTTAACACTTTTTAGGCCGCTAGCGGGGGTTAAAACCACCCCGCTAGCGCCCGCAGACCGCCGCTAAAACGACGGTAAAGCGCCGCTAAAAATAGCGGCGCTTTACCGCCGACGCCGCTCCCGCCCCAGTGTGAAAGCAGCCTTAATGTCAGGCCTGGACTCAGCCCTCCCTTCCGAGTTCTCAGCTGTCGGTTAATTGCCAGCACTCATTCCACAGTGCCTCACCTGGTGATCATTTCCTGCTCGTCAGCCAGCCCCTGGCTATTTAAACTGCCTGGATCATTTCTCCCATGCCTTCACCTTGGTCAACATATCTGAACATTCTCTGCTGTGTTCCTGTTAAAGACTTGCCTGGCTGATGTCTCTTCTGGTTCCTGATCCTGTTTGCTGTCTCTGACTACGCTGAACTCTGGCTTCCTGATTTCCTGGCTTGCACTGACTGCCCACTTTGATTACTGAACTATAGCTATGTTTTCACACATTTACTATTTGTACAATTTTTACCACTATAATAAAAGGTGTGATTTTTACTAAATGTTCTGTCTCCGTCTGATTCATGGTTCCTGACACTTAACCCTCTTGGGCATGGCATTCACCAGAGCCCAATAGGGTATAGGTCTGGAGACATGCTTGGCCAGTCCATCACCTTCACCATCTTGGAGGTGTGTTTGGGGTTGTTATCATGTTGGAATATTGCCTTGCGGCCCAGTCTCCGAAGGGAGGGAATCATGCTCAGATTCGGTATGTCACAGTACATGTTGGCATTCATGGTTCCCTCAATGAACTGTAGCTCAACAGGACTCGTGCAGTCCCGGTACATTACACTCCCACCATCATGCTTGACTGTAGGCAAGACACACTTGTCTTTGTACTCCTCACCCTGTTGCCACCACACATACTCAACACCATCTGATAGCAAAAGAAAAAAGAAAAAAAGCTGTGCCCATACATAAATACTCGAAATAAAATATAAACACCTATGAGTGATTAATTGATTGCAATAGTAGTGAAAAAAAGTTGATCTACCCCTCTGTAGTAATAATAATAATAATTATGTATTATATTAGTGTAATAATAATGTAAAAATGAAAAATAAAATAAAAAAATACAAAGTGTTCAATCTTCTGTGCAACCAAAACACACCAAGGATCGTGACCACCACCACACAAAATATGCACTTACCAAAAGGCAAGCGAGATCATGCCCTTTTCATGGGGTCCACACGAATAAGTCTTTTTACGACAAAGTGTATGTCGGGTGGCAGACATGCTGACGTCATCGCAATACAGCGTAGGTTGGGCGGGCGATTGCATGCCGGCCGGCATTTTTAAGGGCGTTTTTACTGCTTTTTATGTAAGTGTATTTCTTTACTTTTATTAAATTTGTTATACGGAATTATGCTATGATGAGTCTTCTTTCCATCTCCCTGGAATCCCGAGTACTGCCTTTCTGCTTCACATGCTGCTGTTGACTAGGGATGAGCTTCGTGTTCGAGTCGAACGTACGTTCGACTCGAACATTGGCTGTTCGTCCGTTCGGCGAAATCCGAACACTTGGTCCGTTCGCGTCAAAATTCGCGTGGCGCTCACGGCCCACAATGCACTGCGATGGCGCAGTGCATTGCTGGCTCATGATTGGCCAAGCATGCACTGTGACCCTGCATGCTTGGCCAATCGCAGCGCCAGCAGCGAGGAGAGCCATGATTGGCCACAGGCAGGATGCCTGTGGCCAATCATAGCTCAGGCTGTGTAGTGCACGCCCCACACTATATAAGGCCGCCATTGAGGCGGCCTCGTGTAGTATGTTGGCATCTGAAGCAGTGGGTGTTCTGTGTACCTTCAACACAGTACACACCGATCGTTTTTGGCTGATTTCCTATCTTGCTGTTGTGTAGTGGTTATTGTCTGTGCCCTGACCGCAGTATACACCACTATATTCACCTCACCTATATAGCTAGTGATCTATCTTTAATAATAGAGCTTGCAGTCAGTAGTGTTAGGAGATAGTGCGTGCTGTCTGCGTGCTCTGTACCCAGTACATACCGCTATAATCCACCTACATAGCTGTTCTCTATTTGAGCCCAATTGCCATCTGCAGGAGTTATTGGAAGTTGTGTGTGCCTCCAGCACAGCACAGTATACATCTGTATATACCCCTTTATCTCTGGTGTTCTATAAAAAAGGCATCTGCAGGAGTTAGTGGGTGTTGTGTGCCTCCAGCACAATATAAACTACCCAACTGCTGTTTTACCCAACTCCCTTCAGGCCATTACCATGTCTGGAAGGCCAGCAAGGAGAGGCAGACAGGCGCGAGCCGATAAAAGAGGGCAAGCAGGCTCTGTGTCTAGAGACAACAGTGCTGGTCGTGGACGCGGTGCATTGTCATCAGCACGTGGCCATGGGACATGCTTGTCCTTTTTGGCAGCTGGACATGTTGAACCCCAACATGCCAACGACTTGGTAGAGTGGATGACCAAGCCCTCTTCATCCTCCTCATCCTCTCTCACCCAGTCTCAGGGTAGTAGCAAAGCAGCTGCCAAAGCATCGTCTTCCCTCCTCTCAATGTCATCATCAGTGACTCCTTCCCTAGACCCACCACGTCCTCCTGACGAGTCTCCTGAACTCTTTGAGCACAGTGTTGGGTACATGCTCCAGGAGGATGCCCAGTGTTTGGTGGGCTCTGATGATGACACTCAGCTAGAGGAAGGCAGTAGCGTGAGCGCAGAGAGAGGGGATGCTCAAGAAGGACAGCAATCTGGCAGTCATGTTCCACAAGCTGCAGCATACTGCCAGGTTTGCTACAGCGATGAAGAGGGAGGGGATGATGAGGGCACTGACTCCACGTGGGTGCCTGGAAGGAGGGAGGAGGAGGAGGCACATGTCCAACGAGGCAGGATGCCCTCCGGGGGCCAGCTTAGGGGCAGCACACCGACTGAATCACACCGCAGAGCTCCGCCTGTGCAGGGCGCTGCCTCTGCGCGTTATTCTAAAAGTTCTTTGTTGTGGGCCTTTTTTGAGACGAGTGCATCAGATCGCACCGCTGCTATTTGCAACATATGTCTCAAGCGTATCTCACGTGGCCAAAACATCAGCCGCTTGGGCACCACATGCTTGACCAGACATATGTTGACCTGCCATGCAGCTCGTTGGCAAGCGTACCTCAAAGACCCATACCAAAGAACAAAGCGGACCTCTCCTTGCTCCTCATCAGCTGGCATCTCCAACCCCACTAGACCTTCAGTCCTCTCTGAAACCTGCTCTGAGAGGAATGAAGGTGTAGAATTAGGTGTGTCACAGCCAAGTGCTTCCGGGAACTCTGCTAGTGGTACACCCACGTCCGATTATAGCAGGCAAATGTCCCTGCCCCAGCTGCTGGACCGGCGGAAGAAGTTTACTCCCAGCCATCCACATGCCCAGCGGTTGAATGCTAGCTTGGCAAAATTGCTAGCACTTCAACTGCTGCCTTTTCAGTTGTGAGTTGTGAGTTGTGAGTTTGTACAATGTGCGGTTCCTCAGTGGCAGGTCCCCAAACGCCACTTTTTCTCACGGAAGGCGATTCCGGCTCTCTACCAGCATGTGGAAGGCAATGTCCTTGCCTCGCTGGACAGGGCGGTCAGCGGTAAGGTGCATATTACCGCTGACTCATGGTCCAGCAGGCATGGACAGGGACGTTACCTGTCTTTCACGGCCCACTGGGTCACTCTTCTGGCTGCTGGGAAGGATGCAGGACAAGGTGCAGTAGTGTTGGAGGTTGTTCCGCCACCACGCCTCCAAAATGCTACTATTGGTTGTGACACACCTCTCTCCTCCACCCCCTCCTCTTCTTTTTCCTCCATGGCCTCTTCCAGTGCTCTGTCCTCAGAACCAGCGGTGCTCCGTAGGCGTTCCAGGGGCTACGCAAGTACGCAGGCAAAACGATGCCATGCCGTGCTTGCGCTGGTTTGTTTGGGGGACAGGAGCCACACTGGGGCGGATGTTTTGTCAGCTCTGCAGGGGCAGGCCGAGAGGTGGTTGACGCCACGCCAGCTTAAGCCAGGAATGGTGGTTTGCGACAATGGCACCAACCTCCTCTCCACCCTCCGACAGGGACAACTGACCCATGTGCCCTGTGTAGCTCACGTCCTTAACCTGGTGGTGCAGCGGTTCTTGGGCAGGTACCCCGGCTTACAGGATGTCCTGAAGCAGGCCAGGAAAGTCTGTGTGCATTTCCGCCGATCATTTAATGCCTGTGCTCGGCTGGCTGAGCTCCAAAAGGAGTTGAACCTGCCCAAGAACCGCCTTATATGTGACATGCCCACCAGATGGAACTCAACATTGGCCATGCTGCAGCGGCTGCACACGCAGCAGAGGACAGGGTCAGGGGAGCTTGGTTTTTTCTCACCACGCCAGTGGGGCATGATCAGGGATGCCTGCACTGTCCTGTCACCGTTTGAGGAGGCCACAAGGATGGTGAGCAGTGACAGTGCATGCATCAGTGACACTGTACCTCTTGTCCACCTCTTGGAGCATACGCTGCGTGGAATAATGGACAGGGCACTTGAGGCAGAACAGAGGCAGGAAGAGGAGGACTTCCTTGCCTCTCAAGGCCCCCTTTATCCAGACAGTGTTCCTGCTGTGCCACCCATCACACAGGAAGAGGATGAGGAGGAGGAAGAGGAGGAGGAGGATGATTGTGTCAGCATGGAGGTGGAGGCTGGCACTCAGCATCAGCATCAGCAGTCTTATAGGGATGATTTACAGTCCCAAGAAACACGTGGACTTGTACGTAGCTGGGAGGAGGTAGCTGCGGATCATGTTGTCCTTAGTGACCCAGAGGACTCCGGACCGAATGCCTCAGCTAACCTACGCTGCATGGCCTCCCTGATCCTGCAAAGCCTGCGGAAGGTCCTCGTATTCTTCGGATCAAGGAGAGGGACCATTACTGGCTGGCCACTCTCCTTGATCCACGGTACAAGGGTAAGGTTGCCGACCTTATCTTGCCATCGCAGAGGGAGCAGAGGATGAGACATCTCCGGGAGGCCTTGCAGAAAGGTCTGTGCAACGCGTTCCCAGAGACTGGGAGATTACAAACTCCTGGTCCTGGACAACGTGTTGCTGAGGCATCGGTCAGAAGGAGCGGTGGAGAAGGTGGCCGTCTGACTGATGCTTTCAGACAATTTTTTAGTCCGCAGCCCCAAGGTATGATTGGTTCCAGCACCCATCGCCAGCGTCTGATTTACATGGTGCAGGAATACCTAGGGGCAAGGTCAGACTTGGACACCTTTCCCACCGAAAATCCTCTGGCTTACTGGGTCTTGAGGATGGATCACTGGCCAGAGCTTGCACAGTATGCAATTAAGCTACTGGCCTGTCCTGCATCCAGCGTTCTTTCGGAACGCACCTTCAGTGCTGCTGGTGGCTTTGTTACCGATCACAGGGTGCGCCTGTCCACCGAATCAGTTGATCGACTGACCTTCATCAAGATGAATCAGTCTTGGATCACCCACAGCTACCAAGCACCTGAAGCTGATGTAACCGAATGCAGCAGGGCTAATTCCTGCAATAAAACTAGAGTATATGGCAGAGGTTGCAGTGTGGTGGCACCAGCACCAGTGCCTAAGGCCCAATTTTTCTGCCCCTGTTTAACAGGGGCGTTTAATTACAATTTTTGATGCAATGCTTTGCAGCAGGGCTAATTCCTGCAATAAAACTAGAGTATATGGCAGAGGTTGCAGTGTGGTGGCACCAGCACCAGTGCCTAAGGCCCAATTTTTCTGCCCCTGTTTAACAGGGGCGTTTAAGTACAATTTTTGATGCAATGCTTTGCAGCAGGGCTAATTCCTGCAATAAAACTAGAGTATATGGCAGAGGTTGCAGTGTGGTGGCACCAGCACCAGTGCCTAAGGCCCAATTTTTCTGCCCCTGTTTAACAGGGGCGTTTAAGTACAATTTTTGATGCAATGCTTTGCAGCAGGGCTAATTCCTGCAATAAAACTAGAGTATATGGCAGAGGTTGCAGTGTGGTGGCACCAGCACCAGTGCCTAAGGCCAAATTTTTCTGCCCCTGTTTAACAGGGACATGTAATTACAATTCTTGATATCCCCTTCCTGTGCCCACCCAGAGTAACGGTGAGGACTTATAGTGTTGTGGCACCAGCACCACAACCACCAAAGGTAAATTTTTCTACCACTGTTCAACAATGGCATGTAATTACAATTCTTGATATAATCGTTCACAGCAGGGCGCTCCAGCGCCCACCAAGAGTCACTTTGAGGGCTTACAATGTTGTGGCAAAACCAACACCTTGTTCCGCCATTTCTGCAGAGCATATAGGGCAGGCCCCTACTTTCAAACATCCGACTTACAAACATCTCCTACTTGCAAACGCAAGGAGACAACAGCAAGTGAGATGAAAAAAGATGGACGACAAAACAAATTATACAGGGGTGATAACCCTTCCCTATGTTTTCCAAAAAGCTTAAAAATTGTTTTTTTGACTGGAGCTACACTTTAAAAATGTACCAGTTGAAAATTACAAACAGATTCAACTTAACACAACAAACCTACACAGTCCCTGTCTTGTTTGCACCGCCTGTATACTGCTGTTCTGAGTATATAGGGCCTGGGGGCCACACGCATTTCCTTTTTTTAATATGGGTACAGGGTTCCCCTTAATATGCGTACAAGACCCAAATAGGCTGGTAATGGGCAGGGAGGGCTACCCATGCCATTTTTCTGAATGATTTTCAACCATATTGCAGGAACCAGATATAACATTAAAACCGCAAGCAGTTTTAAATGGTGTTATTTCCGTTAAATGTCATCTTGTGCAGGGACTGTTCTAAACACGGGAAACACGTGGCACTTCACAGGCATACTACAGACACCCCACAGGCACCATATTTAAAGGAATATTTCACTTTTTTTTTTCACTTTAATCGTCATTAAAATCAGTGCTCCCTCCAAAACGGACGTTTTTAAAACTTTTTTTTGCATTGACCCATGTCCCCTGGGGCAGGAGCCAGGTCTCCAAACCCTTTTTAGGACAGTATCTTGCATATTAGCCGTTAAAATTAGCACTTTCCATTTCGAACGTTCGAGTCCCATAGACTTCAATGGGGTTCTAACGTTCGTAACGAACGTGGGGTCCGTTCGAAAGTTCTGGTGCGAACCGAACCGGGGGGTGTTCGGCTCATCCCTACTGTTGACGGTCCCTGCCTGTTTCATTCAATAAGGGAGCCTATTGTGATCATGGTCTGAGGAGGTGCTGTGGAGATTGACTATGGGCATGAAATCACTTGCCTTTTGGTAAGCGCATATTTTGTGTGGTGGTGGTCATGATCCTTGGTGTGTTTTGGTTGCACAGAAGATTGAACACTTTGTATTTTTTATTACATTATTATTACACTCATATTATCACCATTTTTTTTATTATTATCACTAATATATATATTTTACATTTCATTTTTATTGCTACTATTAATCTAATATTTTTAAATTTTTCCATTAATTCTTATGAAATTTAGGTATTTTTTAAGTTTTCACTGGACTATTTTTCATTTATTGGACTTTATCACTTCACGGGGATTTTTTGAATTTCATTATTAACACTTGTTATTTATAATTCTTTTTAGAAATTATGGTATGTTTGATTTATTAGAGGGGTAGATCAACTTTTTTTCACTACTATTGCAATCATTTAATCACTCATAGGTGTTTATATTTAATTTTATGTACAGTATTTATGTATGTGCGTGGCTTTTTTCTTTTGTTATCTTATTGTGTTTACGTATTTCTTGTAAAACTGAGCTGCAGTGATTTTTAGTTGTACTAGTGTAGATTTAGGTTTAGCGTGGTATTTCTATTTCTTTTTGGTCTATCAACACCATCTGAACCAAATGATTTTGTCTTGGTCTTAGGCCACAGGACATGGTTCCAATAATCCATGTGCTTAGTCTGCTTGTCTTCAGCAAACTGCAGGCTTTCTTGTGCATCTTTAGAAGATGATTCCTTCTGGGATGACAGCCATGCAGACCAATTTGATGCAGTGTGTGTCGTATGGTCTGAGCACTGACAGGCTGACTGCCGTGCCTACCCCTTCAACCTCAGCAGCAATGCTGGCAGCACTCATACATCTATTTCCCAAAGACAACCTCTGGATATGACGCTGAGCACATGCACTCAACTTCTTTGGTCGACCATTGCGAGGCCTGTTCTGAGTGGAATCTGTCCTGTTAAACCGCTGTATGGTCTTGGCCACCATGCTGCAGCTCAGTTTTTCAGGGTCTTGCCAATCTTATTATAGCCTAGGCCAGTGATGGCGAACCTTGGCACCCCAGGTGTTTTGGAACTACATTTCCCATGATGCTCGGCTACACTGCAGAGTGCATGAGCATCATGGGAAATTTAGTTCCAAAACATCTGGAGTGCCAAGGTTTGCCATCACTGGCCTAGGCCATCTTTATGTAGAGCAACAATTCTTTTCTTAAGATCCTCAGATTTTTCAGAGTTCTTTGCCATGAGGTGCCATATTGAACTTCCAGTGGCTAGTATGAGAGAGTGAGAGAGCGAAAACACCAAATTTAACACACCTGCTCCCCATTCACACCTGAGAGCTTGTAACACTAACAAGTCACATGACATCGGGGAGGGAAAATGGGTAATTGGGACATTTTTACTTAGGAGCGTACTTACTTTTGTTGCCAGTGGTTTAGAAATTAATGGCTGTGTGTTGAGTTCTTTTGAGGGGACAGCAAATTTCATTGTAGCAAAGTATAATTTCTTCAGTGTTGTCACATGAAAAGATATAATAAAATATTTACAAAAATGTGAGGGGTATAATCACTTTTGTGAGATGCAGTATACATACAAATATATTTATATGTTCATTTGCATAACAGCTAAGGGCAGATGCATCATCTCCCAGCATAACTAATGTGTCCTTATGCTAGGGGTCAAACTAGTGTGAGATTGAAGCCCCTCCTGTTGTAAACATTAAGGTCCATATGATTTCTCAGTATGTTGCTACATAACAGTCACTGCACAATAAGCAAAGCGTCCGTACTGCTGAACAGATTTGCAATAGTATAAAAATATGCTAATAATTATTTTAAAGGCAATATCTCTCTTTCTCTTTAAATATAAAGGGCCACAATTTCATGCAGTTATGTATTAATTATAAAGAACATTAAGGTATAAGTCAGGGCAAAATAATAAAAAAAAACCTACTTAATACATCTCTTCAAATTTTGTTTGGGTACAGCTTAGCATGACCGCTCATTATCAGTTAACCGCTTCAATACTGAGCGCTTTTACCCCCTTCCTGCCAGGCCAATTTTCAGCTTTCATCGCTGTCACACTTTGAATAATAATTGCATTGCCATTTTTATAAAAAAAGATTTTTACACAAATAGAGCTTTACTTTGGTTTTTAATCACCGCTGTGTTTTTTTGTTTTTTTTTTGCAAAAAAAAAAAAAAAAAGACAGAAAAATTTGGAAAAAAAAGTTTTTCTTGTCAGAATAAGTAATTTTTCTTCTCCACTGATGTGCACTGATGAGGCGGCACAGACAGACTGCACTTATCAGCACTGATGAGACGGTACTGATTAGGAGGCACTGATATGCCACACTGATGGGCGCTAATAGGCGATGCCAATGGGTACTGATAGGTGGCACAGATAGGTGGCACTGATGACCATGCACTGAAAGGCAGCACTGACTGGGCACAGACTGGCATCACTGCTGGGGCTGCACTGGTGATCAGTGCCCTGATTATCTGTACAGGTCTTCCCTGTAAGGAGATGCCGCTGATCGCCTCTCCTCTCCTCACACTCTGTCAGTGTGAGGCAAGGAGAGCCAATTAACAGCACTTCCGTGTTGACATATGATCAGCTGTAATTGGACACAGCTGACCACATGGGTAAAGAGCTACGTCATCAGCTCTTTACTGAGATCAGGGTCGCGCCGTGTCCCAGGGACACAGCACATCTGTGATCGCCGGCCTCGTGAGAGCTGTGACACTAGGGTGATGTCATATGATACTGCCCGTCATCATTTTACTGTATGGCAAGCAGGAGGAGGTTATAAACTGTGCAGTGACAAACGGCCTGGTCATGAAAGGGGGGTAAAATCTTCCAAGGCTGAAGTGGTTAAAAAGGCTGCACATACAGAAAAACTCCTAGTAATCTTCCAGAAATCCAGTGTGCTCCTGACTTCCTGTGTGAGCTGACAACATAGTGCCTTTGCTGAACTGAAATCCCAACCAGTGTTGTCAGCCCTGCCTGCTGAACTGCAGAACTGCAGAACTCCACCTATCCATAGAATTTATATCTTATCTACATTCTTGTGATTCCTTTGAACTAACTAAACTAACCCACCTTCCCTGTCCCTCTCCAAGTGCATATATCAATTTATTTTCCAGCATAACCTTACTGCTACCTTGACTTCCGAATATGTTCCCAAAATAATGAGGCTGATTGACTAAAGAAGTTGAGAATCTTTGCTGAACAATTGCTTGTAATCAAGTAAAAATGGCTGATTATGTGCAGATGTTTTTCACGCGACTTGATTATTGAAGTGAATATTCACACAATTTGTTCAATCAAGATTCTGAACTTCTTTAGTACATCACCCTAACTTTGTGTAGGGAAAATGGCTCCTAGGAGATGTAGCTTGGGGGGAGAGGGGGGCATGCCTGTGTCAATACTAACTGAACTCCAGCCATCTGTCCATGGAAGAATTTTACAAGCCTGGTGATGCCACAGGAAGTAATAAAAAACTTTTTCTCCATCAGTGGGGCCAGAGACAACACAACCAAAGTCCTCCTGAACCTCTTACACCTGGTCAATAAAAATTGCACCCCTTGCATATTCCTGGGGACTGACGGGGAGAAGGCCTTCGACACGGGAAACTGACAATTTATGGCTTCAGTGCTGAAATACGTGGGGATCGGGGATATCATGCTCGACTGTATAGGTACACTGTACTCTGAACCCATGGCTCGAGTTAGAGCTAATAGGGTACTCTCTGAGCCTTTTATGATTAGGAACGGTACGAGACAGGGCTGCCCCCTGTTGCCACTCCTCTTTGCCCTGTCACTGGAGCCTTTTTTATGTATGGTCTGGCTAAACTAAGACATAGGGAGAGTGACGATTGAGGACACCCAGCAGAAGGTGTCCGCATATGCGGATGACATGATGTTCTCGCTTACAAATCCCTCGATCTCCCTGCCAAACCTTCTCTGCAAATTTCACAGATACGGTACTCTGTCAAACTTAAATATTAACTTCAACAAGTCTGAAGCGATGGGAGTGGGCATAAGGCAGACCCAGTCTACACAACTCCAGACAAACTTTAAATTCAAGTGGACGACAACAACCCTGAGATACCTAGGCACATACATTCCCCCAATATATCCCAAATATTTGCCCTGAACATCCCACCTCTACTGAAAACCACAAGGGCACTACTCAATAAGTGGCACACAGGACTCCACTCCTGGTTTGGTAGGCACAACATCCTCAAGATGTGTATTCTCCCCAAATTTTTGTACCTCCTCCAGGCACTACCATCCATATCCCCTCTAAATACTTTGACCAGGTTGCAACAATGTTCTCAGACTTTATATGGGCCCACAAATGACCAAGATTAAACAGACAACAACTTTTATTTCCCAAAACTTATGGCGGACTAGCGGTACCGGACATATGGAAATACCAACAGGCGACACACCTAACCAGACTTATTGACTGGAACTTCCATCAAACAACCAAATTTTGGCTGCCACTGGAACAATCTCAAAGTACCACCCTACTCACTAGGGCACCTTGGTGCTACCCACTAATACCAAACGACATAAAGAATCATCAGCTAGTGGGGCTGACTACGCTGATTTGCTCCTCACTTTTCATTAAGTTCCCTCTTACCCCAACCCACTCTCCACTCTACCCAATACTGGGGAATCCTATATTCCCCCCAGGGCTCCAGGATTCAGTCTTCCATCCCCTGAGACACAGGAGCAACTTTCAAGCATCTCACTTCCTCTCCCACAGTAATTGGCCATCCCAATCAGAGCTCATGGACATAACAGGCCCCTTCTGTTTAGACCACTGGAGAGCCCTCCAACTGAACCACTTCCTCTGTTATTTACCCTCTCCTGACAACTTTAGCCAAAATCTTACCACCTTTGAGATCTATTGTTCAGAAGACGGCACCTTGCCTCATGCCCTATCAGCCGCCTACCAGTTACTGATCACGCCACCTGACGATTATCAGCTGCCGTGCCTTAGTGCATGGGAAACAGATATCGGGCATAAGCTTACAGCACATCAATGGCAAAACATTCTCACTTTTACATATAAGTCCTCCATATGCACCGAGATACAGGAGACAAATTTTAAAATTGTCACCAGATGGTACAACGTTCCCGCAAAATTGCAAAAGATCTTTCCCTCCTCCTCAGACTGTTGCTGGAGATGCCATGAAAACAGGGGAACAATCCTCCACGTCTTCTGGTCCTGTCCAAAATTAAAACAGTTCTGAAAGGCAGTTGTCATGGTTATGCAGTGATCTTCCTGTGTTTGCTTACCTCCCCTCATGTCTTCAGACTAAGAGGCCAGCCACTTCCACCTGGTGGTTTTTATACCCCTCCTCTAAGCATGGCTCCACCCCAGGCCCTATCAGGGAGCCCTATATTAACCTGTGCAGTGCAGGCCATCAGTGCTGATCAACCATTGTGTATTCCTTTGTGTGTTTAGCTTCCTGTTACTTGTCGTGTGCTCTTCTACTGGTTTCCGTTACCGACTTTGGCGTGTCTTTGACTATCCCTGTTTGCCTGTGATCCTGACCTTTTGGCGTGTCCCCGACTATTCTTGTCTGCTTGTGGCCCCGACCTTGGCTTTGTCCCTCACCATCCCTATCCTCCTGTTGCCTACTGTGGGTGTGAGCTGGGGGACCCTGGGGGTCGCGACCTGGAGCCAGTTGCAGCCAAGTCCATCCTCACCACTCGAGGCTCTGGTGAACACCTGCTGGCTCTTAGACTCCGCACCCCAGGGAATCCTACGCTCTAACCCCGGTGGGACCTGTCTCCCGTCTGCAGCAGTCAGCCGCAGGGTCCACAACCTTGCGGTGCACTCCTGATTCCTACGGTGTGCATCTGTCACCTCGCCTCAAGGTGACCTGACAGTTTGATCAGCCATGGACCCGGCTGACGTGCCGCTTCCTGCAGTCGATCCGTTGCAGGGCTTAGTTCGCAGACTTGAGACCCAAGAATCGCATCAGACCCAGATGATGCAATTCCTTCAGGATTTGGCATCCCGTTTTGAACAGGCTCAGGCCTCATCAGGACCCCCCAGTTCAACAACCGCAACCGCTATCTGCTGCTGCACCTATCGCATCAGTCGCAGCCACACATTCATTACAACTACCAGCTCCGGTCCGTTTCTCTGGGGACTCCAAGGCTTGCAGGGGGTTCCTTAGCCAGTGCACTATTCATTTTGAACTTCAGCCCCAAAACTTCCTGTCCGATCGGGCAAAAGTCGCATATATCATATCCCTCCTGTCCGGCGAGGCGTTAGCTTGGGCCGCCCCTCTGTGGGAACTGAATGGTCCAGTGGTTTCTAGCCTGTCTGATTTCTTGAAACTTTTTCGGAATATCTTCGAGGAACCGGGTCGTGTCCCCTCAGTGGCTAGCGCTCTTTTACGTCTCCGTCAAGAGTCCGCGTCTGTGGGACAGTATGCTCTTCAGTTCCGTATCCTCATAGCTGAATTGAGCTGGAATAATGAGGCCCTAGTTGCAACCTTTTTACATGGCCTCTCTGATAGAGTGAAGGATGAATTAGCAGGAAGATCCCTTCCTGCTGATCTGGACAGTGTCATCACCTTGTGTAACCAGATCGATATTCGCTTTCAGGAGAGAGCCCTGGAAAAAAGACGCCAGCACTCCCTGTTCTTTAGGCAGCCTGAGCCCCCAGTCCCTTCTCTGCGATCCGAGGAACACCCCCTGCCTACTGAGGAACCTATGCAGTTGGGCTGGACTAAATTACCTCCCGAAGAACGCGCTAGGCGCAGAACTCTGGGCCTATGCCTCTATTGTGGGGCCAAAGGTCATTTCCGTGACACTTGTTCTCTTCGTCCGGAAAAACGCTCAGGGCTAATACATCTGGAAGGTGGAGTATTAGACCCTGAAATATCACTTTCACCTTCTTGTCTTCTCCTTTCTGTGTTGCTTCATGTCGGTGTTTCCTCTCGTTCGGTCTCAGCACATCTGGATTCCGGAGCCGCTGCCAATTTCATGGATTGGGAAACTGCATCCTCCATGAGACTTACCCTTTTGCCCCTTACAACACCATTGGTGGTCTTGGCGATTGATGGCACTGTTCTCCCAGGGGGCCCTATCCGCTTTCAGACTCTTCCTGTTAAGATGTCAGTAGGGACACTCCACCAGGAGTGGATATCTTTCCTTGTCTTACCTAAGGCTTCATCTCCTATCATGTTAGGTCTTCCTTGGTTACGGCTCCATTCTCCACACGTTGACTGGTCTTCTGGACAGATCCTGGCTTGGGGTTCCTCCTGTTCCTCTTCCTGCCTACTCAAGGGTACCCCAAAGGAGAGACTTCCTGTTACTACCATCCCAGTATCTTCTGCTCTTCCCGCCGTGTATAGCGATCTCTGGGATGCATCCTGCAATAGTCGGACTGATGCACTCTCTAGGTCATGTGGTACTCTGGATGAGGGGCCCACCTATGAACCTGAGTCGATCATTCACTCCAGTTCGCATAACCATTTACCTTTGCCTGTCCCTAATCTCCCTTGGACGCACAGCCAGGCTAACTTGTCTGCAAGTTCCACAGTTGCTATGCCCTGTGATGCGATTGAGATGGTCGCTACACCTGACAATACTATTTAGTCAACCTCTGCACCAGTTATGCCAGTCCAGCCCATGCCCAATGAGCTTCCTGCTTCTTGTTCAGCACCTTCGGTGACCTGGCCTCACCCTACTGCTACTATGTCCGTTCAAACCCGTTTAAGAGGCTCAATCCATCCTTTGGATAGAATACCTCATTCAGCCAGGAGGGGTTTTCAATCTTTTTCTCAGGGTTCTCTGCATTCTGTTTGTGTTGCAGCTATCCAGCTTGACTCTTGTGACATGTCACTTTCTAACCAACCTGACCTCAGGGATCCACTGACCTCTGCCCAGTCTGGTGGTCCTGTTATGAATGCCCAGCTCATCTTTAAGGGTGTGGGGGTCCCTGCTCAGACTCCTGATCTTCTCATGCCCTTACCCATTCCTAAAAAGCCTTTAGTCCTCAAGTCCTCTCGTCCTCTCCCTACCTCTGTTTGGGTCTCTGAGGATAATCAAAAATACGAGGTTAGTCAAGTTTTGGATTCCCGGCTCCGTAAAGGCATTCTTAAATACCTCGTGCTTTGGAAAGGGTTGGGTCCTTAGGAGAGGTCTTGGATCACTGCATCTGAGGTCTTTGCTCCCTGTCTGTTAAGGAGGTTCCATCTGGAGTTTCCCTTTAAGCCTGGACCCAGGCGGGGGAGGGGAGGCCTCGTAAGAGGGAGGGTACTGTCATGGTTATGCAGTGATCTTCCTGTGTTTGCTTACCTCCCCTCATGTCTTCAGACTAAGATGCCAGCCACTTCCACCTGGTGGTTTTTATACCTCTCCTCTAAGCATGGCTCCACCCCAGGCCCTATCAGGGAGCCCTATATTAACCTGTGCACTGCAGGCCATCAGTGCTGATCAACCATTGTGTATTCCTTTGTGTGTTTAGCTTCCTGTTACCTGCCGTGTAATCTTCTACTGGTTTCCATTACCGACTTTAGCGTGTCTTTGACTATCCCTGTTTGCCTGTGATCCTGACCTTTTGGCGTGTCCCCGACTATTCTTGTCTGCTTGTGGCCCCGACCTTGGCTTTGTCCCTCACCATCCCTATCCTCCTGTTGCCTACTGTGGGTGTGAGCTGGGGGACCCTGGGGGTCGCGACCTGGAGCCAGTTGCAGCCAAGTCCATCCTCACCACTCGAGGCTCTGGTGAACACCTGCTGGCTCTTAGACTCCGCGCCCCAGGGAATCCTACGCTCTAACCCTGGTGGGACCTGTCTCCCATCCACAGCAGTCAGCCGTAGGGTCCACAACCTTGCGCTGCACTCCTGATTACTACGGTGTGCATCTGTCACCTCGCCTCAAGGTGACCTGACAGCAGTCTAACAAGTAGCACAAAAATTTATGGAATGTCCAATTCCAAACGACCCGGCCTTCCTCTTGCTCCATGCATCTAACATTCTGAGCAAATCCTATAAAAAAATCAATTCCCTGCCATCATTTAGACACAGCCAAGGCGTCAGTGGCATAACTAGAACCTTCAGGACCCCAGTACAAGAACCCATGAAGGGCCCCCCTGACATTCCCGGCACCCATCGCCCCCCCCCCCCCCCCCAGCCCGGCGCCCTTCCCTCCTGTCAAGTGTTGCCAACCCCCAATGACTTTTTTTCATTAATAAAGCAACTGTTGAGACAATTAACACCTTGGTCAGGTCTATGTACAACATAATAGAGTGCAGGGTCAGGAATATGTAACAAACAAAACAACATATGGAGTGCAACAGTCAGGATGAGTTCTACATTCCCATCAGAGTCCTCCCTTACATCCAAGTCCACAGCACCCCCCTATAAATCAGAGTCCCCCTTACATACCTCTCCCCAGAGTCCCAGCTTACATCCTCCAGCATGCCCCCCTACATCATTTCATCTTACATCAGTGTCTCTAAAGGGCCCCCTTACATCCTTCAGCGTGCCTCCCTTACATCTGTAACTCCAGAGTGCCCGCTTGCATCTTCCAGAGTGGTACTAAGGGGGCACTCTGGAGGATCTAAGGGGGTGCTCTGGCGGTACTAACTCAGTACTTCCAGAGTGCCCCCTTAGATCCTTCAGAGTGCATGAAAAACAAAGACAGAACATACCATAGCTCAACTTACCAACCAGTCTGCTAACTGACCAAATTAACCTGCGTTAAAAACAGGGGTTTAGTTAGCACACGTTTGCAAACGCATGCATAAGCTGCCAGACCTCTTCACGGCACCCTTTTCTATGCTTGCAGTCCTAACGCTAATGAATTTATATTTATAAGCGTCTCCACAATGGAAACACATGCATTAATGGATAGATGAGGGGCAGGTGGACCATGGAGGAAGCCCAATCCCCCTTAAAGGACCAGGAGCACACTGCACACCCAGCAAGAGCACAGTGGCAGCAAAGGTGTACAGTGCGCTCCTGGACCATATTATACACCAGTAACAACCAAAAGGTCCCTGCCCCCACCTATAACTGGCCTTCACAGCAAGGAGCACATGGAAGGGCTGACAAATGAAAAACAAAGACAGAACATACCATAGCTCAACTTACCAACCAGTCTGCTAACTGACCAAATTAACCTGTCCTTCAGAGTGCCCCTTAAAATCCACCAGAGAGCCACTTTACATCCTCCTTCAGAGTCCCTCCTTACATTCTCCTTCAAAATGCCCTCTTACCTCCTCCTTCAGAGTGCCACCTTACATCCTCCTCCAGAGTGCCTCCTTTAGTATTACTGTACTAAAGGGGCACCCTGGAGGATGTAAAGCAGTGGTCATCAACCCTGTCCTCAGATGCCCACTAACAGGCCAGGTTTGCAAGATAACTGAAATACATGACAGGTGATATCATTTTCTGCTCAGTGATTGCAGTATTCTAGTCTGCATCTCCTCAAGGTCACTCTGGAAGCGGAACTAAAGGGTCACTCTGGAGGTGGAACTAAGGGGTCACTCTGGAGGTGGAACTAAGGGGTCACTCTGGAGGTGGAACTAAGGGGTCACTCTGGAGGTGGAACTAAGGGGTCACTCTGGAGGTGGAACTAAGGGGTCACTCTGGAGGTGGAACTAAGGGGTCACTCCGGGGGAGGAACTAAGGGGTCACTCCGGAGGAGGAACTAAGGGGTCACTCTGGAGGAGGAACTAAGGGGTCACTCTGGAGGAGGAACTAAGGGGTCACTCTGGAGGAGTAGTAAAAAAAAATCCATAAAAACATACCATAGTTTGTAGACGGTATAGCTTGGGATTTTTTTTTTTTACCAAAAATATGTAGCAGAATACATATTGGCCTAAACTGATGAATAAATTAGATTTTTTCAATTTTTTTATTAGATGTGTTTTATAGCAGAAAGTACAAAATATTGTTTTGTTTTTTTCAAAATTGTTGTACTTTTTTTGTTTATAGTGCAAAAAAAAAAAAAAAATTCAGAGGTGATCAAATACCACCAAAAGAAAGCTCTATTTGTGGGGAAAAAATGACATAACATTTATTTGGGTACAGTGTGTTATGACTGCGCAATTGTCAGTTAAAGTAACGCAGTGCTGTATCGCAAAAAAAAGGCCTGGTCATGTAGAGGGGTAACCCTTCCAGGGCTGAACTGGCTAAAGAAGATTTTGGGTTGTCACCAGAACAGAAATAGTGTTGAAATGGTTCAATGGGGACACTAGTTCTGGTGACAACAGGTACTCATGTACTTTGAATGGATTTCCTCTCACTTCCTGTTTTGGCTATAAGATAGGAAGTGACAGGAAATCTCCCCAATGGCACAAAGAAACTGACAGGGGTTAAAACCCTCCCTTACTATATAAAAAAAAAATAAAGGTTTTCCCTTTGGTTCTACTTTTAGTCATTGGAAAGTTTTGTGTCAATCATTGGTAATGAGTATGTCATACTGGAAACAGGCCACAAGATGGCGCCCTTTGTTGTGAAAATGGGATGGACTACCTAGCACACAATGCGGAGACACCAACACGCCCACACAGCGCATGCTCCGCCCTTGGAAATTACCTCATCGTCCAACAGCACGCCACTTCCGTTTCAAATTCTGACGGGTCGCCTAATCTGACCAAACACCGGAAGCTGTGCACAAGCCACCTCACGGATTGGTTCGGCGCATGGCACTCTGGGAATTGTAGTCCCCTCCACCAGTCATCTCTACGGAGGGGCGCGCTGCACGCCGGGAAGTGTAGTTTTCAGCGCAGCCCAGCGGATTCTCTCCTAACCGACATGGCGGACAGGAGGCGGCGGAGGAGACGCGCGTCCCAGGACAGCGAGGAGGAGGAAGAAGAGTCCGGCAGCGAGAGCGCGGGCTCCGAGGAGAAGCCAGCCCTACCGGGGAAAAGTGAGCCCCGAGAGGTCGTGGTTCCTGTCAGAGAGGGAGACAAGTCCGAGTGTGTAAGTGTGCAAAGGCCGGCACTGTACTGGGATGGGGGGCGCATGCCGACCACTTACTGCCACACCCCTACCTACCTTATAGAGCGGAGCAGAGTGCAGCCACCCCTAGCAGCCTATCAGAACCCAGCTTACTGAGACCACACCAGTGTAAGGCAGGCTCTGATTGGTTACTAGGGATACTGCACAGAGTGTTCTTGTCTCTGCAGTGTGAGGAGGATGTACAGACAGCTGGGACTAGTCACTGGGTGCAGTAGCCATAGCAACTGCCCTGGCTTCTGATTGGCTGCTATTGGGCCCCATTCACACCTAGCTTTTTACTCACAACACACATGGGGCACCCCATTCATTTCAATGAGGGTACCTCTACCCTACACACAGCCAGGTAAATCATGGAGCTTTTTTACACGTTCAGTTTTGCATGCATATATATATATATATTTTTTACACCAATCATTTTACAGTGTTTGCAAATTTCTACACGCAAAAGAGTGCATGTCAGCTTGCTGCGAATGTCAGTTACAATAAACGATGCAGCAAACCTGATGCGGTTCTATAAATGCCAGGAGAAATGTGCAATTGTGACGCACAGGTGTGAGTGGAGCCTTAGGGATGAGTTTGGAAAGAAGGTACCCCCGGCACCTACCTGCAGCCAGGGCATTCCCTGCACCCCATAGCCACATATACACGAAGGGGCGAGGATGCCTGTGATCTTTACCTAATATGGCCACATCAGTGTCAACGACCAATAAGACCATGTGACCGTATTAGGTCAATGATGTCACCAGCATTCCCCGCGCACACAGCTGCACGGAAACAATTGGTGGGGGTGCTGGTGACGTTGTCAGCTTGCTGTCTGCGTTATAGTCAACTGAGGGCTACACTGCGGCTGGCCAGTTCTGGGAGGACGCCATATGACAGCCTTTTGTGGTCACTGTGTCCAATGTCAGCTGATCACGATGTGAACACAAGTAGGTTATCAGCATTCCATTCCTCATGCTGACAGCGTGAGGAGAGCCGATAACTGGCTTGTGTAAAAGGAACATCTACATTAGGGTTGCACCAATTCCTAGGCATTCACACAAGTATATGTACTCGTGAAAATGCACTGATACTTTAAACCAATACCTTCTGGCTCAGTTGTCAGTGGGATTAGAGGAGGAGGAGGACATAGGATGACAGCAGGGTCCTCGTAGTTGTGGGGCCAACAGTGCCGAGTGGTGGGAGTGCTGTGTTTCTTCATCACTTGGTCTCATTCAGATGGTAATATTACACAGCACACTGATAGATGATGGAGACTTCGATTGACTAAACAAGACCATATGGCCATATAAGAGCAGTGATGTCATGCACATCTTCTGCCAAGGCTTTCCCCACAGCGGCATGTGCACAAAAAGCTGTTTGGGTCGGGATTGATCGCTTCCTTGCCGGTTCCATCCATACCCAGAAGGAAGCGTTCAGTCAACTGCAGTCTGGTCATTCTCCGTCCCCACAGCTGCATGTACACAAAGGGGCGAGCATTCTCCTGACGTCTGACCTAATATGGCCATGTCTTATTTGTGGAGGTGCACTGAAATTTGTGTTTTTTTTTTTGCATTCGGCCAGAAGAAAAAAAGGTGCCGATAATGGCATCGAAATGGGGCGGTCTGCCCCGCTGCCGCACGTTGCGGGGGTGTATCATAGGAAGCAGGACCTTGATACTGACTGCACTGGCGAGGCTTCATTGATCTCTTGTACTATGTCTGCAGTCTCTGAACATCTGCTGTATCATGTCTTCTAGAGGTGCAGACATGATAGCAATGTGTTTAAGAGATTGCAGACATGATGCAAGAGATGGTCAGAGACTGCATTTTTCTTGCACTAAAGGCCAATGATAGGCAACAATACATTTTAATATAAAATCAAAATAGTCCTGCGCTGTAAAATGTGCAAATATGCAAAATAAAGTGCTCAGTCACAGGAATTGTCTCTTTTAAGTCTAACACTGAGCACTTTATCACTTTATTTTGCAGTGCAGCACTATTTTGATTCTATATTTATATTTGGGTTCTGAGGTTTCCTTCAGTGTTTGCAGCAGTATTTATTTTATATATTAGGTTGGTGCGGGGATATAATTTTTATTCAAAGATAAATTTTGTTTTAATTTAAATTGATATTAATTTAAAAAGCTGAATATAATACAATTTTATATAAATATTTTTTAAAAACTGTAATTTTCAGCTACAGTGGTGTGAAAAAGTGTTTGCCCCCTTCCTCATTTCCTGTTCCTTTGCATGTTTGTCACACTTAAGTGTTTCGGAACATCAAACCAATTTAAACAATAGTCAAGGACAACACAAGTAAACACAAAATGCAATTTGTAAATGAAGGTGTTTATTATTAAAGGTGAAAAAAAATCCAAACCATCATGGCCCTGTGTGAAAAAGTGATTGCCCCCCTTGTTAAAACATACTATAACTGTGGTTGTCCACACCTGAGTTCAATTTCTCTAGCCACACCCAGGCCTTATTATTGCCACACCTGTTCACAATCAAGGCATCACTTAAATAGGAGCTGCTTGACACAGTAAGGTCCACCAGAAGATCCTTAAAAGCTACACATCATGCCGAGACCCAAAGAAATTCAGGAACAATTGAGAAAGAAAGTAATTGAGATCTATCAGTCTGGAAAGGGTTATAAAGCCATTTCCAAAGCTTTGGGAATCCAGCGAACCACAGTGAGAGCCATTATCCACAAATGGCGAAGACATGGAACAGTGGTGAACCTTCCCAGGAGTGGCCGGCCGCCCAAAATTACCCCAAGAGCGCAGCGACGACTCATCCAAGAGGTCACAAAAGACCCCACAACAACGTCCAAGGAACTGCAGGCCTCACTTGCCTCAGTTAAGGTCAGCATTCATGCCTCCACCATCAGGAAAAGACTGGGCAAAAATGGCCTGCATGGCAGAGTTCCAAGGAGAAAACCACTGCTGAGCAAAAAGAACATCAAAGCTCATCTCAATTTCTCCACAACACATCTTGATGATCCCCAAGACTTTTGGGACAACATTCTGTGGACCGATGAGACAAAAGTGGAACTCTTTTTGGAAGGTGTGTGTCCAAGTATATCTGGCGTAGAAGGAACACTGCATTTCATAAAAAGAACATTATACCAACAGTAAAATATGGTGGTGGTAGTGTGATGGTCTGGGGCTGTTTTGCTGCTTCAGGACCTGGAAGACTTGCCGTGAAAAAAGGAACTATGAATTCTGCTGTCTACCAAGAGATCCTGAAGGAGAATGTCCGACCATCTGTTCGTGTACTCAAGCTGAAACGAACTTGGGTTCTGCAGCAGGACAATGATCCTAAACACACCAGCAAGTCCACCACCGAATGGCTGAAGAAAAACAAAATGAAGACTTTGGAGTGGCCTAGCCAAAGTCCTGACCTGAATCCTATTGAGATGTTGTGGTATGAACTTAAAAAGGCCGCTCATGCTCGAAAACCCTCTAATGTAACTGAATTAGGACAATTCTGCAAAGATGAGTGGGACAAAATTCCTCCAGGACGCTGTAAAAGCCTCATTGCACGTTATCGCAAACGCTTGGTTGCAGTTGTTGCTGCTAAGGGTGGCCCAACCAGTTATTAGGTTTAGGGGGCAATCACTTTTTCACACAGGGCCATGATGGTTTGGATTTTTTTTCACCTTTAATAATAAACACCTTCATTTACAAATTGCATTTTGTGTTTACTTGTGTTGTCCTTGACTATTGTTTAAATTGGTTTGATGTTCCGAAACACTTAAGTGTGACAAACATGCAAAGGAACAGGAAATGAGGAAGGGGGCAAACACTTTTTCACACCACTGTAAGTGCATCCTGCATGTTTGGTTTTGGCACCAAAATTTTCCATTCGGTGCACCTTTACTTATTTGTACAATGACAGGTTAGGTAATTTCCCAAGCATTCTCGTCCCCTTGTGTACATGAAAGAGGGGGGGGGGCAGGGATTGCCCTGGCCACAGTTGATTTGAGCGGGAGTGATCGCTTCCTTGCGGATTTGGACTGAACCCAAGCTCATCCCTAGGCCTGCTATGGGTTTACTGCAGTTTTCATTCAGGGCATTGCAAATTTGGACTATGTATTGATCAACCCTGAGTGTGTGTTTGGTGTACGGAGGGGGGTGTAATCTCTATAACATGGAAACCTGGAAGAATGGAGCAGTAGCTTCAAGCAGCCCGTGAGGTTTGATCTTTGTCAGGACACAGAGCAAGAGAGGCTAATTCTGTAATGAGAAAAAAAAAGCCTCCCTGTGGTGGGTCTTGTGTGGTCCTACAAGGGCTAAAGTTGAAGGCGAGCTAGTAAATTACATATTTACAGGTTTCTTCATCCTGACAGATCTGGGACAAGGGGGAGGGGACCCGGGGAGCTGGAGGAGAACCTGGGGGACAGTCGGGGGTGACTGGTGCGGCGGTGGGGGCAGTTATAAGCATCAATCTCCCTGTATAGCTGTCAATAAACCAGGAGGGAGTGGAGGAGAAGCGTCTGTCAGCTGCTTTATTTAAAGCCATGCAGGGAGATTAATGCTCATAACTGCCCCCACCACCATACCAGCATCAGAGCATTTGCATGAGTACAAGCAGGGCTCAAGTCCTGCGAGGGAACAGAGTTCCTGTACTTTTTCCCCAACAGGAACTCTGTTCCCATTAGCAGCCGTGTCCTGCAAGACTTGGAAGTATGCGAGCTGTGTGGTAGGTGCTACACCAGCAGCTGCCGACACAGCTTGCAATAGTAAGTGCCACACACCTGACCATTTAGGCATTGCCAGTAGGGGGCCCCATGGCAGCTTGCGCTTCTATCTACCTGTCAATCACAGCTAGCTGACGGGTAGATCAGCTATTCTGCTCACAGGACATGCGGGGAGAGAGGTGAGCTGAGGGAGGAACATCAGTGTGGGTGGTAAGCTGAGCACAAAGTTTAATGCCAGGAGGGAAGTTTATGTGGAAATAGCTTAGGTTGGAATAGCAGCGAGTTTGTTGGAGCCCTGCAGAGTTTGCAGCCCCCCAAGCTAACATACATCTCCTAAGCAGGAACACATCACTATCTCCCCAAACATTCTGTCCAGATAATGTGCAGTTAATTTATCACCTGTCTGTTTAACCCTGTGTTATCCAAACTCTGTTCAATGAAAAGTGTAAACTCCCCACATAAACACTCTATATACAAAATAACATTCCCCAATAAAGATCAGAACATGATGTTCACATTCGCCTGGAAGAACAATTGAATGAATGCTGATTATTCAGAGATTTTTTTTTTTTATGTACTAACAGTTAAGCTTCATACACACAATACGAAAATTGGATGAAAAATACCACATTTGAAGCGTTCATGCATATGAGCGTATCGTTTTTGTTTTTTTTTTGGTGGGGGAGTGGATCTTGGGTGGGAGTTCCCACACTTTTTTCCAAGGACTTGACCCCTGAGTACAAGTACTCGTGCAAATGCTCGATATCCGTAGCGATACTGGTATCGGTGCAACCCTATTATAAATCCATTTTGTGTGCACCAGTTGCCTTTGGAAACCCTGCTATTAGCTTGTAAAAGTAGTCGTGGCGGCATTACTGCACATTATTTGTGGGAGGAGCCTGGCAGGCTCCACCCACCATAGACCACCAACAGGAGGTGGAGGAGACGAGACCAATCGCAGTGCACAAGGAGAGCAGCAGTGACCAGTCTTTATTACAGGAAGCTTCCACACGAAAGCAGTGTCACACTGGATTCAAGAATTAGAGGTCGACCGATATGGGTTTTTCTCTGGCCGATTCCGATGCCGATATTTAGAAATCATGGAGGCCGATAGCCGATATATGATGCCGATTTTTTTTTTTTTTTTTTTTTTTTTTTTTTTTTTTTTTTTTGGGCTGATATGTTAGGCCGATTTTATTTATTTATTTTTTTCCTTTTTTATTTTATTTATTTTTCATCCCCCTTGATCACACCTTTCCCACTGGGGCGTTTTTCAGGCGCTTTTGGGCTAAAAATAGCGCCTGTAAAGTGCCTGCAAAATGGCTCCCCTGCAGTCTGTGTGAAAGACAGAGTGCTTTCACACTGAGGCGATGCGCTGGCAGGATCTTAAAAAAAAAAAAGTCCCGCAAGCAGCACGTTTGGAGTGGTAGATACCGCTCCTCCACCACTCCTGCCCATTGATATGAATGGGCACCACTGCCGAAGCGCATGCAATGCGATTTGGCAGCAGTGCTTCATGGGCGCATTTAACCTCTTCCTTGGCCGCTAGCTGGGTTATATGTGCCCCACTAGCAGCCAAATAGCACCGCTAAAATGATGGTAAAGAGCCGCTAAAACTTGCGTTTTACCATCAACGCCTGCCCGCTCCAGTGTGAAAGCAGTCTTCATAAGTGATACAGAAAATTTCTTACATTTAAACATTTATTAAACAAAACAAACCTCCAATCAGTTTACTTGTATGTATGATTTAGATAAAAAAAAAAAAAAAAAACCTATATATTAAACAAAAATAGGTAGTCAAAACTTTTGGACGAAAAAAAAAATGGGCTAACTTTACTGTTTTTTTTTATTTTTATTTTTTAAATAGTGTAT
The DNA here is from genome assembly GCF_037356315.1 of Lithobates pipiens. Lineage (NCBI taxonomy): Eukaryota > Metazoa > Chordata > Amphibia > Anura > Ranidae > Lithobates > Lithobates pipiens. The sequence goes on from NW_027507789.1 coordinate 165,118,213, forward strand.
TTTTTTCCCAAAAAAATGCATTTGAAAGACCTCTGTGCAAATGCCGTGACATAAAATATTGCAACAACCGCTATTTTATTCCCTCTGCTAAAAAAATATATATAATTTTTGGGGGGTCTAAGTGAATTTCTGGCAGAAAATACAGGATTTTTACTTGTAAGCAACAAGTGTCAGAAAAGATTTAGTCTTTAAATGGTTAAACTGAGAACTTCTACACACTGAGATGATTTCATTCATTCAAGTGTAAACATTGTATCATTTTGTTCTTTTCTTGGCAGCCTGCCCAGAGAGGAGGAAAGACATTTCTATGATGACTCAGCAACTTACACTGACTTCTATTACAGAAGTCATTTCAAAGTCCCGCTGTTCTAAATCGGCTTTTTATCAGCACAATCGGCCGATGCCGATTAATTTAAAAATGGCAAATGTCGGCCGATATATCGGTCGACCTCTATCAAGAATACATGCTTGTCACAGAGTTCCGCTTTAAAGGTGAACTTACTCAGAATAACTTATTCTGGGAAGTATGTTTGTTCATGCACCTCCCAGATAACTTCTGCAGTGTTGAGAAAGTTTACAAGCTGAGTGGCATTGCCTCTTCAGGAGGTGGACAGGTTGTCAGATGGAAGCACACATAGGATACCATTAGAGCTGAAACAACTAATCAAATTATGAAAATAGTAACATAATGGGATTAAAAACCTAAAATGAGCCCTTTATAGTACAAAAATATAATCACTACTGTAAATATTACTTTCACTGTTCTACAGTAAAAAAATGAACCCCTTCCAGTAGTGATTATCTGCTTTTTTGTACTATAAAGGGCTAATTTTAGTATTTTTAATCCCATTATGTTACTAAACGTCTTAGGCTTGGTTCACATCTATGTGTTTATTGGTGCTTTTTCGTACTACAGTTCATTTACATGGTTTCCTATGGGACACCTTCATATCTGTGCTTTTTTCAGCCGCTGCATCTTTGGTAAGGGTCAGTAAAGAATGTAATGCGTTTTTGCAGAAATTAGTGTTTTTTAATCTGCCCAAAAAAATGCAAATTGCAGTAAAATCACGTGCGCAAAAATCAAAACGAACAGCAAAAAGCACTGCAGAAACGGATCAAAAACAAAAACTGCATAGGCGTCTACCGAGCCTTATACATTTTCAGGTGAGAATATTCAGATGAAAAATATTTGTATGTTTGCTGAATGAAAGAATTTTGTTTGAAATTTTCACTTCATTTCTAAAACAAAAACCACATACACGGTCTGAAAACTCCTTTGACCGAGAAGTTTTCTATTTCCAAATTTTCCCACTACTGTGGTTAAAAATGAACATCAATTGACCCACTTTTTTTTTTTTTTTTTTTTTTTTTTTTTTTTTTAGGCCTCATGCACACGGACGTTTTTACAGCTGCTTTTTTTGAGCGTTTTTTGCAGCTTAAAAACGCCTGTCCATGTTAGTCTATGGCTTCATGCCCACCTAGGCATTTTTGAGCTGCAAATGGCATAGGCATTTTTAAGCTGTAAAAAAAACCCAGGACCAGTGCGTTCCGTGGCGCGGAGCTAGAGCTGTAAAAACGTGAATCGCGGGAAAACGCGCACAAACGCGTAACATATTTTCTTTGTTTTCTGAGTGCTATAGCCAAGAGATGTGTTTCTTAAAAAAACGCTACTTAACGCTAAAGCTAAAAAACGCCAATGCAAAACGCGGTAAAAAAACGCGTTTTTAACACCGATTTTTCCAGGCGTCGGAGCTAGCTTTGCAGCCAGTTTTTTAAAACGTCCGGGTGCATGAGCACTTAAGGTTATTAATCGAAACAATGATCGGCCAACTAATCGATTATGAAAATAATCGTTAGCTGCAGCCCAAGATACCATGTTTACTAAAGCTGGAGAGTGCAAAATCTGGTGCAGCTGTGCTTGGCAACCAATCAGCTACCACTTTTGTTTTTGTCAAAGCTTAATTGAACAAGCTAAAGTTAGAAGCTGATTGGTTGCTGTGCACACCAGTTTTAGTAAATGAACTGCACAGTGTAGTTGTAGAAGCCTTGTGTGCAGAGGAATGAAGGGGAGGGGGGTGTGTTACTCTGTGCTGTTTGCACAGGCTGCCCAATCAAAGCACACAGAATGTAGAGGCCCACTAAACGGGGGAAGTGCCATTCCTCTATAGGCATGCATTTGCTGTACCCAACACTAGACATGTGGGATGCAATGTTGTTTGCAGAGATCTATTGTCTGCAGTATGGGAGAGCCCTAGCCTCTTCATTATCAATAGTTTATGTTCTGCACTTACAGAAGTGGAGTGAGATATGGGTATAATGTGTGGCTTTATGTGCATTACAATAGAAATATGTTTTCTGTTTAGTACCAGTGTACTGAAAATAAAGAAGCGAGGTGTCTGTGTAGAGTGTGAGAGAACTAGATGTTGTGACATGGACACCAACACTGCCAGTATTGTATTTTGGGCTGAATTTGGTTACCTTTTTAGGGTCCTTGCAAAGGGTTGGCCAAGTCTGTTCAACATAAATGCAAGTGCCCAGGCAGCATATAGCCTTCCATAGGGTTGCACCAATACTGTTTTTTTTATTTATTTATTTTTTTACCCATACTTTCGGTCAAGTACTCCCCTATACAGAGTACCAATACTTTGCACTGCAATTTGCATCAGTACAAACTAAATGGGAAATGCGATTTGAACAGGAATGTGGTGCGATTCCTTTCTGAATTGCATGCATTTTCCCCCACCGTATGTGTGTTTGTAGAAAAGGAAGCACGTGGGTGGTTTATTAAAATGTTAGAACTCACATTAAGTACATATTTGGTCAAATGTAAAATCTGCTTAGTGTCCCAGTCCTGCCGATGATAGAAAATCATGGCCACTGGAGGTGCTTCTGGGACCCCTGTGGGTATAGGGCAGCAGTGATGTCGGCTTGTGGGTGGACCGCCTCTAAATCTCCTCCAGCCCTGTGAGCACCTCCAGTGGCCATGATTTGCTATCATCGGCAGGATGGGGACACTATGCAGATTTTGCATTTGACCAGATATGTACTTAATGCGAGTTATACAATTTTTATTAAACTGCCCACTAGATTTCCTTTGGTCAGTATTGGTGCATCCCTAATGAATGGTTGTGCTGTCGTTCTAGGTATGCGATGGTTTTATCGTAAACATGATTACAGCTTACAGTCCTATTGAGGATGTAAATATGAAAAATCTGAATGACCCCCAAACTACCCCTCCCCTGTGATAGTGTGACGGGGTTCTTCTCTGCAGCAGCTGCCGGTTTTTGAAATTTGCAATCTGTGAATGAATGAACTACAAGTCCTATCTGGCACCACAGCAGGAGGTTTTGTAGTTCTCAATAGAACAAAAGGTGATCTCCACACTGATAGTAGATTGGCGCCCAGCTCTTTAAATGATGGTCCATACCTCGGTGCAAACAAGGAGCTGGAGAAAGAGGCTGCAGAAGCCCAGCCTTGTAATGTGGGTGCAATGCCTTGCAGGCTCTTGTTGAAAAAACGAACATGTACATTTTCTGCTACAAATATATGTGCATTCATTTTTATTTTTTTGTGAAAGGTGTACTTTGCTTTTAATGTGCTTAAAATGAGGTTACTGTCGATAAGCAGTTGCATCTCTCGCTATTATAGGTTTAATCACCAGCGTAGTTCTAGCCTGAGCTTGTGAAATGCTTTGTGAGTTCTGCTGAATATGCTGCTTTTCAGACTTGCAATTACAATCTGAAACTGACAGTCTGTGTGTACAGGGCCTCGTAGTGCATGTTTTGTATCTTTCCTCTGACTTTTTGATTTAATTGTGTTTTTGTGCTCTTCATAGAAGATCAGCAATGTCTATTTCTTCAGAGACTTGATCACATGTGTGAAAACATCAGGGATAGGGAAGTGATTGTACTAGTTACAATAAATACTTCATTTAAAAAAATTAAGTGTTTTTCATGGCGGTTTGATGCATGAAGTTAAAGCATGTGATGATAAACACAAGCTTGGAAAAAAATCCATGCATTCTTGAAGTTTAAACTTTAAATCTTCATAAACATCCCTTGTGACCATAGTAAGACCCCCCAAATCCCTCCTTTGCACTTAAAAGTATTCAAATTGCCAAAATCTGCATTTGGAATACTAGGGATTTTTTTTTTTTTTTAATTGGCGCCATCAGCAGCCGAGTAAACCTGGAAGCGGTCATGACACTGCTTCCGGGTTACTAATACCAAGACCCAATGGAAGCAGATTATGGCTACGTTCGGGTCTTCAGCCAGCCGGTGGGCATGTTGGCTGGTTGCTCGGGCCTCCTGGTGGCATCACCCTGGTACAGCCCCTTCAAGCCGAGGCCACATATTTGCATACGGTCGGCATGAAGGGGTCAACATGCAATTTTCATTATCCATACGTACAACTATTGTGTTTAGCTTTAAACCCTACACCTCTACTTACAAAGGTTTACACTGTTTAGTTCCAAACGTGCAGACGTTTTTAGACTGCTGAAATCTAAATATTTTAGCACCTGTCAGAACATATAGGAATAAAAGCTACAGTAATGATCTGGTGGTGAAGTTATTATTGTAAACTATAAGAGTTTAACAGCAAATACACCAAACCTATATGGGCACGGGATTGCATTTTTCTTTATTAATTTTTCTTTTATTTTTTTATTTTAAAGGAAAGTGAAGATGGTATTGGCGATGGCGATGGTGATGGTAAGTGCATGTTCCACAGGTATTTGAAGTCCAATTTTCTATGTAATGCAGGATTCTGGAGTGTGTGCTGAGTGCATGGTACGTGTTACTTTTTTTTAACTATGTTTGGAAATGGTTTCTTTTGTTTGATCATGATTTTTGGTATAGCGATTTGTGAATTCTTCAGTCTGTGTTATTCTATGAAAATACATTCTTACTACCACTTTTTATGCCCATATCAAACCTGCACTCCTGCTGTTGGTGCAAACCTGCCAGTGGCAGAATGAATATATAGGATATTGTTGACTGGTAAAAAAAAACTTCCCTCTTTGCGTGGGTGGCATTTATCTCTTGCTACCCACTCTAACAACATTTTGGGCAGCAAGATGGCAATACCTCGCTGATCCGGCCAGCGAGAGAGTGACAAATACAAAGCAGGTGAGGATTTGCCCTGCACATTTAGTGTTCCGGTCTCTGGCGAGCTTTTGCCATATTGCATAAGTAACAAAAAAAAATAAAAATCTCTAACATCAACTCAGTGGATTTATTTATTTTTTACCACTCAATGCAAAATTTCTTCAGTTGCAAGATGTTTTAGGCCTCATTCACATAGGACGTACTAAAGAGAATGCCCTGCTTACCATTTGCATTCTGGGCTGTGCACATGCATGAATGTCAAATTGGAAGCAGCATTGACATCAACAGGACTGCCTGCATCGGGATGAACGAACACCTGTGCATCCCCGTGTGAGTATGCACATATTCTTCAGTGCGTCCCGTGTCAATGAGGCCTTAGGTTTCCTTGCATGAACTGCTCAATTGCAATGTTCAACAACTGGCCCTCATTTTTTTCCAAGCACGCTGGCTGTTGCTTGCTAGTTATTGTGCTGCATGGCTAGAGTCCGAATTAGACAGTGGTTGTATGAATGGACAAGACTCCATTCATCTTGTGTGATTGCCCTTTTGTGTGTTTGTTTTTGGGACAAGCGAGAGTTTGGCTTCACAGTCAGCCAGCTCTACAGCTGCAGCGCTATTGAGATGTTACCCAGCATGAAAATGTGGAACTAGCTTGCAGCATTGTACAGTTATGTGTATGGCTTCTTATTTATTTTTTTCCTGTCTTCTTTACCTACAGCTGTGTTGTCAGACTATGAAAGTGCTGAGGAGTCTGAAGTAAGTATCCTAAAACTAATAGTCGTTAAGAGGTCTATTTATGCTTGTAAATCATTGAATCTGCTTTTATTATAGTCTGAAAGTCAGCCTATTCAAAACTGGTCAAGTCTGCTTTATGTGGCCTATATCTCTCTGGCAGATGTGTTGCTCCTGACAGTTTTTTTACACATGGGATAGATGGGACATACCTTAGCAGGAGAGGGCAGACATTGGCATGGTTTCAAAATGCTTTTCAGTTCTAGCTCCATGCCTTAAGGCCTTGGCTGCCTCAATCCTATAACGCTTCATAAATGTCAATTTCAGTTGAGGCCCACTGCAGTAAACATTCACATTGTAAGGCCTGACAATTTCATACATTGCCCTGAAATTCCTTATATTTACGATTAGCTCCTGCAGCTGCAGTGTTGACTATGCTACAAGGACATTTGTGATTGCTTAGAACACTTCCAGTTTTATAGGACCCTTTTATATGGGCTTTCTGATCATGTCCACCTGTCCGTTTATTTGGTGGACCTGATTGGAGGCTCCATGCAACTGTGGGCAAGCTGATGTAAACTGACTTGTGTTTGTTTGTTTACACTCGTAACCTAAACGTGACTAATCAGAGGTGGCCTCTACATCTGTGTCTTCTGGACACAAACTAAATGGGCACAGATGTCAAAAACCTGCCATCCATCCCATATAGCTCCAGTTCAGTAGGGGATCTGCTCATGGATCTCTTGCTAAACGGAGCAGATGGGCTCTGTGTGAAAGAGCCTTTAGGGCTAATTTACAAAAGAAGAGCAGATGAAGTGGTAGCAAGCAATTAGTGGCTGTATTAGATTATGCCTAATTTGGCTAAATTGTGCATTTACTCCACTTTTGCTTTAGTTTAATTGAATATTTTCTGTTTTGTGGAATCTGGGACAATCACTTGTGATTATCAGACCATTTATGGTCACCCTAAGGCTTAAACTATACAGGGGCTTTTTAACTTGATTGGAAATTACCCAGGGTGGGTTACATATCCCATTATTAGTTGGATTAACCTCCTTTTATAGAGTTGTATTGTGATTTCCAACAGTTGCATGTTGCTGTGATTGACTGTATATGAATTAGAAACTCTGCAGATTGCGTTCTGTGTGTAATAGACTTTAATGGGTTTTTACATGCATTTTGCTTTTTGTGTTTTTTTTATTTTATTTTTTATTATTTATTTTATTTTTTCCTTTTTTTTTTTTTTTTTCTCCAGTAACAAACTGAATAGCTGATTAAGGAGCGAGCCGGGAAGCCAGCCGCCGCATCCTTAACTGCATAAGGTCCGCCCTATAGCAGTAAAATTCTGCGCCAGATCACATGTATATGTACATGATCTGGCTTTTCCTGGTGGGAAGAGTGCATGCGAGCTGCCGGTGACTTGCCCCCACTGTAATCGCACACAGCGGGAACCTAGTGACGGGCACCGCAGACTCCACTTATGCCAGCACCCACCAATCATCAAGCAGCGAGGCAGAATGGCAGTCTGCCTATGTAAATGAGAGAGATTCCCATTCTGACAGGAGGGAAGGCATGGATAATGTGTTCCTGATATGGATTTTGAAGGAAACCCCACGCCAAAAAAAAAAAAAAAAAATATATATGCATGGAGTCCTCCCCAAAATCCATACCAGACCCTCATGTCAACTGATCTGGAGGTGTCATTAACATTGTATTGACACCCGCAGCGGTTCGTAGTGGGCAGTGTGAACTGCCTGTGGGAGAGATTCGATGCAGGTACCGGCACTGTGATTGCGCTGGTTCTTGCATCGCTACAGTGTGAACCTAGGCTTACTTGGCTGCCTTTGCTCTGCTGCAACTCTGTTAAACCACCAAAGCAAAATCTTATGTAAAATTAAAGTCCCAAGATATGCACTGATTGGCCCAGCACTTTGATGTGAAGGAAGTTGCATGCTTTCCATACCCGGAAGTACCTTCAGCTCCTGGCAGAGCGACAGGGGAGCAAAAGAAAACATGAGTATATTTTTCTGTTTTCCCCTCAGGAGGAAGAGCCTCACTTAAGTGAGGAGGAAGCACTCAAAGCTACCCTAAAACCAGAAAACACAGCTGTCGAGACGACCACCACCACTGTCGCCACCACCAACACCACCGCTGCCACCACCACCACAAAAGAGGAAAAAATTAAGACAAAAGGAGCAGTAACAGGGGAGCGTCAGAGTGGAGATGGACAGGTAAAATATAATGCAGATTTTAAATTTTATAGATTTTATAAATAAATTTTTTTGCGTTAGATTTTTAACTCTTCCCTACTGTATCCAATATGAAAGAGAAAGTTTTGGGGCCAATAAGTGCATCTTACAGCAAAAAGTAACAGTAAAGTACCGGTATTCCTTTATACATTGAAGTGTAGATTTTGTGGATTGGGTATGGCGCCTCCATTTGACACGTCCTCCAACTTTTATTTGGAACATATTTTGCGTAAATAAAGATTACAATGGTAATGACCCACTGGAGATATTTCCACTCCTTACCTGTTCTCTCTTTAAGATGGGAAGAGAGGTAAATATTACCCAGTAATTTTTGCTTGTTTAAAGTAGAGCTCCAGTCATTTCTATGTATATTAAGTCAGCAGCTACTAAAAAAGTGTAGCTGCTGACTTTTAATAAACACACACACACTTATCCCACAATCCAGTAATGTGCCGAGCCTTCTCTTGTCTCCCTCTTCTCTCCCTGGCATTTAACCTGTGGGCAACCTGGCTGGGACAGCTTGCAGCTTCACAGCCAGGTGCACACTGCACATGCATGAGTCGTGCTGCGTATCCTGAATTGTCCAACAGTCACCTGGGACCTGTGACGTGTCCCACATGACTGCAGAGGAGGAGAGGAGAACCGAAGTGGGAGCACGGGTACCTTTTCAAAACTAGGTACCTGCCCCCATAAAAAAAAAAAATTATGACATGCCAAAAGTGGGAGAGGGGAGGAGTACTTAAAGCTTAACTTCCCCTTTTAAGTGGAGCTCTGCTTTAAATAAATTCTGTTAATGGACGGTGCAGTAATAAAGTATTCAGATCCTCTTCACTTTTTTCAGTTTTGTTATGTTGCAACCTAATACAGTTGTTTTAAATTCATTTTTCTTTATCGTACATCATGGAACACAGAACCTTAAGTAATTAATGGGTTATAGACCACCTTCAGGTGATGGACACTGGTATACCCAATCCAGGAAGTTCACTCCCTATATAACCCCTCCTCCTTCCAGGAGCACATTGTTTTTTTCGCCAGTGTCTAAGGTGTTGGTCATGAGTGAAGATGTGCTCTGAGGAGCTCCATGAGGGATCCATGCTGGATTTAAATAGCCTCCATAGACCGAGCACGAGGCTTTTCCTGTAACGCCTCTTTGTAGGGCTGCACCCTGGGAACCCAGGGCTTAGGTCTTGCTACATTACCTAAAGCATTCCTGGTGGGGTGCTTTTACAGGTCCAAGGGAGTGGAACCCTGATTTCTAGGGACCCGGTCCTTGAAGGTTTGCTAAACGCAGCCCGCCGTGATGGGTGAAGGTTGGGTTGTCTGTTCAGAAAATCCTGTGGCGGGGATAAGGTAGGGGAAGAAACGTAGTAACTGAAAAGTTCACCTATGTATTCTTCTATTAGGGAGAAAATGTTGTCATGCCTAAGCGCAGCACTGTGAGCATCCACAAAGGACGCACGGCAGACAAAGACAAATAAAACCACAGCTGGGGACAGTCTCTCCTCGGCTGATGAGGAGGAAACAAAGCAGTCTGCACACAGGGACACAGGAGCTGTGGGACATGTGAGGGAACTGGCATTCCTGATACAGGAAAGACATTTTTTTTTTTTTTTTTTTTTTCCCCAGCACTAGGCAGAACTTTATAGCGGCTTTATTGTCATAACTATATTCAGCGATTAAGTGCAATTGTATAATGCCTCGGATTTTGTGCTTAGGACTATGCCTGCAAAAAGACACCACAGGCCAAAAAGGTACTAAAGGTTTCACCCCCAGGTGCTAGGATCTCGAGTCGCATTTCTACGCTGTCATCCTCGCCTAAATTACCAATTATGGCAAGCCAGGGTGAGCCATTAGAACAAATTGGTGCAACTGCTTCTCACATCTCAGCCCCCCTATACATGACTGAAGATGTCCTTTGCCTCACCCTGCAGGGTCTGGAAGGAAGATTAGCGGCTTTCTATCCATTCAAATGGATAGGAAGTGTGCTAGATCTCCCTCCCCCACTTCAGAACCTTTGCAAGGGGAACAGTGGGCACAGGATGAGGTGTTACCCTCAGGCGATCAGGAGGAAAAAAAACTATCATTCCTCTGTGGAGGATACAACGGTAGATTAACCTTTTTCAGCCTTACAATCTGAGAAATTGCTGATACAAACTCTTACACAGATGGTTCGTTCCACTTTCATGCTACCCCTAAAGGAGTCTCCTGAAAGTTTGGTTTCTTCCTTGGGTTCCTTTAAAACCTTCTCAGCCCCTGCATGTGTTTCCTGTCCATGCATTACTAAAATAGCTTATTTTTGCTGAATGGGATCACTCGGATAAGTATTTTCTTCCTCCTGAGAGATTTCCAGTTTTCTATCCCGTGGAGGAGAAATTCACCAAGAGATGGAAAGTACTAGCAGTTGATGCTGTGATTTCCAGTGTGAATAAAAGCCTAACTTGTCCTGTAGACGGTGCACAAGTGCTTAAGGATACAACAGATAAGCAGTTGGAATCCCTATTAAAATCTACTTTTTCCTTGGCAGGTGCCGTTACTCAGCATGTAGTCACTGCAGTAGGCGTATTTCAATCCCTAAAGTACCAATTTAGACAGGCCTTTAAAGAGGTTCCTGCACAACAAGCCCGGGAATCAGCTGAACCACCAAAAGCATTATGCTTTGCCATAGATGTCATTAAATATTCTATTGACCAGGCATCCCACCTTACACTTATGCTTGCACATATGCGTAGAATCCTGTGGGTTAAAAAATTTGGCCAGCCGAAGCACCATGTAAAAACCTCCTAACTGGGTTCCTTTTTTCATGGGAAGTGACTATTTGGACAAATATATCCAAACTAGTGGGAAAAGTACTCTTTTGCCAGTCAAAAGAAAGTATAAACTCCCTTCATTTAAACTGGCTCTTTCCCCTGCTCCAGGGGCTTCTTCTTCTAGGCAGTGGCGACGGCCTCCACCGTCAGTCTAGAAGAAAACCTCAGGGTCAGATCCAGGCTCAAAAGAAGTCCTGGGGCCGGAAACCTGCAAAGCAGAATCCTAAAGCCTCATCATGAAGAGGCAACCCCCCTCACCAAGGTGGGGGGAAGACTTCTGCAGTTTTCAGAAGTCAGGCAAGAAGAAATTCAGGACCGATGGGTCATCCTCACGGTAACACTGGGCTACAAGCTGAAATTTCAGGGCTTTCAAACATCTTGTTTCCTGAGGTCAAGCGTTCCCAAAGATCCAGAGAAAAAACAATCTGTTTCAGGCACTAGACCAAGTAAATATCTCAAGGGGTGATCATGCAGATCCCCACAGAGCAAGGTTTGGGGTTTTATTCAAATTTTTTTTTTTTTTTTTTTTTTATTATTATGGTACCAAAACCAAATGGAGATGTCAGACCCATTCTAGATCTAAAAAATCTAAATCTGTTTCTGAAGATCTGCTCCTTTCACATGGAGACAATCATGTCAGTAGTTTCTACCCTTCTAGGAGGATAACTTCTGGCATCGATTGACATCAGGGATGCATATCTGCATGTTCCTATATTTCCCGCTCACCAAAATTTTCTGTGTTTGAAGTTAGAACAACAGCATTTGCAATTTGTAGCCCTGCCCTTCAGGCTAGCCACAGCACCCTGGGTATTCACAAGTGCTGGCCCCACCTCTAGCCAGGTTAAGGGCACAGGGCATAACAGTCGTAGCGTGCCTTGACAATCTGTTGATAATAGACCAGTCGGTGGCTCATTTTGGAGCAAAGTGTATGCATTACAACCAGTTACCTGGAAAGTTTGGGTTGGATTCTCAACCTAGAGAAATCTTCCTTAACACTTCTAAAATGACTGGAGTACTTGGGTCTGATCATACACAGCCCAGGAAAAGGTGTTCTTGCCTCAGGCAAAGATCAACTCCAAAAGAGAACTGGTGCGGATGGTCAGGTCAAAAGGTGATCCCTCCATTCGCCTTTGTATGAGGTTGCTAGGAACCATGGTGGTTTCATTCTAAGCACTTCCCTATGCCCAGTTCTATTTAAGACTGTTGCAAAAACGTATCCTGTCCACTTGGAACTAAACAATTCAAGCTTTAGACTTGCCAATGCGGCTGTCCCCAAGGGTGTCGCAAAGCCTCAGTTGGTGGTTACTAACTCAGAATTTGCTGAAAGGAAAATCCTTCAGACCAGTTATCTGGAAAGTGGCAACAACAGATGCCAGCCTTTAAGGCTGGGGAGCAGTACTAGACAAGACAACTGTCCAGGGCCAAAAGAACCTTGCCCATCAATATCCTAGAGATTCGGGCAGTACGTCTGGCTCTAAAGGCCTGGACTTTCAGATTACGGGATTGTCCTGTCTGGATCCAATCGGACAATGCCGCAACTGTGGCCTATATCAATCACCAAGGAGGCACCAAGACTCTCGCAGATAGAGGTGAACCATATTCTAACTTGGGCAGAAAGGAATGTTCTGTGCCTATCGTCAGTCTTTATTCCAGGATTAGAGAATTGGCAGGCTCACTATTTGAGTTGCCAGCAGTTATTCCCAGGGGAATGGTCTCTTCACCCTGACATTTTTCGGGCTGTTTGCCAAAGATGGGGGACTCTGGACATAGATCTTCTAGCGTCCAGGTTCAGCATGAAGTTAGTCAACTTTATGGCCAGAACAAGGGATCCACTCGCATGCGGAACGAATGTGTTGGTGACCCCATGGGATCAGTTCTCACTGATCTATGCATTACCCCCTATTCAGTTGCTGTTTTGACTTTTTGCAGGATCAAGCTTTAAAGAAAGCCGGTAATTCTGGTGGCACCGGCATGGCCCAAAAGGTCATGGTATGCAGAGGCCCATGTCCCTCCCACTATGGCCTGATCTGCTCTCACGGGGACCAATATTCCTTCCTACCTTACGGTCTCTAAATTTAACGGCTTGGCTATTGAAACCCACATTCTGAAGAAACGTAGGCTTTCCAGGTCAGTTATCTCTACCCTGATTAATGCTAGGAAGCCAGCTTGCAGAACTATATATATATATATATATATATATATATATATATATATATATATATATAATGTGGTCTGGAGGGTTTGTTTCCTGGTGTGAATCCAAGGGTTGGCACCCTCGGAGATATACCATAGGCAGAATTCTTGCCATTTTACAATTGGGGGTAGAGATGAAATTGGCTTTGAGTACGATTTTAAAGGCCAAGTCTCAGTGTTGTCCATCTTTTTTCAAAGACCACTTGCTACACATTCTTTAGTCTGGGGTTTGATGCAAGGGGTAATGCGGCTTAATCCGCCAGTCAAACCTCCCTTGAACCCTTGGGACTTTAACTTAGTTTTGTCTGTGTTACAAAAACAGCCATTTGAACTGATGCAACATATTCCGTTTTAGTCCTTCTGACAAGGAGGTTGGTATTTTTGGTTGCTATATCCTCCGCAAGAAGGGTTTTGGAATAGGCTGCTCTTGTAAAGAGTCATATTTGATTTTACATGAGGACAGAGTGGTGTTACGCCCTTGTCCAGATTTTTTTTTTGCCAAAAGTTGTTTCAGATTTTCACCTGAACCAAGATATTGTCCTGCCATAATTTTTTTCCAAAACCATGTTCCAGGGAAGAAAAGTCACTGCATTGTCTGGATGGGGTGAGAGCAGTGAAAATCTATTTAAAGGCAACTGCTCAGAATCGTAAGCAATGCTTTAAAAGCCTTTAAGGTTAATACATTAGATTTACACAGGAGGCCTGGTGCTTACTGCCCATGGTCTGAGGTTCGCAGTGATGCCTAAAATGTGTGGGACAATTGCTGTTTGTGTGCATTCGCCTTTACAAATGTGTGTATGGGGCATTTTACTTGATCACTTTTATTGCTGTCACAAGGAATATAAACATCCTTATGACAGCAATAAGCATGTGACTAGTACTCTTTATGGAGAGATCTGGGATCTTGCAGACCTCCTCTGCCCTTAAAAGTATTTGATCACACCAAGGTTGATGTACTCAAATGCGTTTTAAATGTGTTTTTTTTTTTTTTAATTGCCACGGTTTACATCCTGGTAACCCAGAAGAGATTTGACGTCATCCCTTTCGGGTTCTTATATCGTAGAGCCCAACAAAGCAGATCTGGTTGCCTAGGACTCCGGTGGGACGGGAGATTGTGGGAAAGCTGCGGGAGGGGGTGACGCCCCCTCCCACTGCTTGTAAAAGCTCGCTTTAGCTGCTAGGATTGCTTTTACAAGAGCCAACTGTCTGCTCTTTAAAAAAAAAAATGGTATCGGGATGATGCCTGCAGCTGCAAACATCAACCTAGTGTAACCACATGAAGTCTGGCAACGTGCAGGTACGTTGCTGGCCGCCAAGTGGTTAAAACTGAAATAGATCAGATTGGCATCAGTACTCAGATCATTTGCAACAATACTTGAAATCAGGTGCCTCCCATTTCTCTTGCTCATTGCTGAGATGTTGCTGCACCTTGATTTTGAGTCCACCTGTGGTAAATTAAATTGATGAGACATGATTTGGAAAAGCATACACCTCTGAAAGTGAAAGTTGCTAAGAGCAGAGTGGCCTGCATAATTCTGAAACTGAAAACGTTTGCCACAACTAGGGCTCTTCCAAGAGCTGGTAGCCAAACTGAGCAATTTGGGGAGCCTTAGTAAGAGAGGTGACAAAGAACCCCGGTGGTCACTCTGAACTCCAGAGATCCTGTGCAGAGATGGAAAAAAGTTCAGGAAGGACAACCATCGCTGCAGCCCCCACTGATTTGGGTTTTATGGCAGAGTGACTAGAAACGCATGAAAGCCTGCTTGGAGGTTGCAAAAAAATACCCAAAGGACTCTGAGGAACAAGATTCTCTGGTCTGATGAATCCAAGATTGAACTGCTTGGTCTCAACTCTAAATGTTATATCTGGAGGAAACCAGGCACCACTTTTTACATGCACGATACCATCCCAACAGTGAAGCATGGTGGTGGCAGCATCATGCTGTTGGGGGTGTTTTACAGCAGCAGGGACTGGTCAGGGTTAAAGTGGATGTAAACCCCCAAAAAAGTTTTTAAATTAAGGCTTGCAACTTTTACAGTATAGGATTTCATGTCATCTGTGCCCAGTCTTGCCACAAAAAGAGTTAATCCAGCTCTGAGCAGTCCTCTTATCTTTTTTTCAGTGATATAAAAATGGTCAGACAAAGAAATGGATGTCCTTCTGACCCTTGCTGTGGGTGACAGGTGATTGCCTCTCTCACACTAGTGCATGAGATATGTAATTCTGTGTACTTCAGATCCCCTCCTCCTTTCTTCTTCCAATCTCCCAGGATTGGCTGCTCCACACCTCAGCATGATTGGGCATGCTGAAGTCATGTGGTGACTTTCCTGGGTTTTGACTGGATGTTGATGATCATGGAGCATAATCCACAAGACCAGCAGAAATTCAGTGTAAAGAAATATCCATGCCTGGCCAAGGGAAGTGTAGAGGTGGGTGGGGAGTCTACTGCCATCACGACTCCACCCAAAGAGCTCCAGACAATAGACTCACCCACAGAATCTGCAGTTTTTCGGGTCTCATAACAGACAGAGGGGAGACATTTGACAGGTAGGGATACATGCAGAAGGCATGTATATCCTTATAGATAACCACTGTGGCAGTAGTTTAGAAAGGATGAGAGTGGGTATACATCCACTTTAAGGGAAAGCTTGAATGAAGTAAAGTACAGAGATATCCTCAGTGAAAACCTGTACCTCAGAACCTCGGACTGGGCCAAAGATTTCCTTCCAGCATGACAACAATCCTAAGCACACAGCCAAGACTGTACAAGAGAGGCTTAGGGACAGCTCTGTGAATGTCCTAGAATGGCCCAGCCAGAGCCCTGGTTTGAACAATATTGAGCATCTCTGGAGAGACTGATGGTCCCCATCCAACCTGACTGAGCTTGAGAGGATTTGCAAACGAGGATGGCAGATTGTCTCCCAATCCAAGTGTGCAAAGCTTGTCACGTCATACCCAAAAAGACTCAAGGCTGTAATTGTTGCAAAAGGTGCTTCAACAAGATACTGAGTAAAGGGTCTGAATACTTAAGTACATGTGATAATATTTCAGTTTTATTTCTTTTTTATAAATTCAGACGTTTTTAAAATGCTTGAAAAGTCCACATGTAGTGCTAAAAAAAAGTCCATAAGAGATGGGCCCCCAGTGCCTGCTTCAGTGTGAGATTGCAGCACACCACTCTAGTGTAAATTCAATCTCCTTATCAGAAGAAGAGCTAAAACAGACATATAACCAGGATCTGTATAGCAGCACCAGGTGGATGGCTCCACGCCGTGGTAAAATAAGCAGAGTGCAGAGCTGCTGCAGTTGAAAAGGTGGTATTGTCCTTATGAGTGGGTGAATAAGCATAGTGAAACGGAAAACTATGTCTTTGATTGGAGTCCTGTTTGGTGAAAAGGGATAGAGGTAAGTTCCCCCATCAGTGTTACCACGGTGTGGAGCCATCCACCTGGTGCTTGGTGCTGCTATACGGATCCTGGTTATATGCCTGTTTTCTCTTCTTCCGATAAGGAGATTGCAGCACATCACCACAGTGCAAATTAAATCTTACACTGAAGCAGGTGCTGGGGTCTCATGTATGTGTATATATATATATAATGTATATGTGTGTGTGTGTGTGTATGTGTGTATATATATATATATATATATATATATATATATATATATATATATATATATATATATATATATATATATATATATATATATATATATATATATATATATATATATATATATAAAAATTACATTTCTTAGAAGTTGTAGTGTGAGTAACATTGTCTCATTCCCAGGAGAGCACCGAGCCTGATGAAAATAAGGTCTCCAAGAAGACTCAGAAGCAATTGGATGATGATGAAGACAGGAAGAATCCTGCCTACATCCCTCGTAAGGGTCTGTTCTTTGAACATGATCTACGTGGACACACAAATGATGAGGAAGTAAGGTGAGACTGCAGTAATAAATTAATAATTATCTAGTTGAGGAAAGAGACCAGGGTGTAACAATGTGAAGCAAGTAGGATGAGGTATGAACATAAGGTTCAGAATTTGTATGCAAATACCATCTACATTCCTCAATATATTTATGCATTTGGACAGCAATTATTACTCATCTTTTGTATAGGATTACTGGAAAGGCACTTAGGGGTGTGCTGGATAATTTTTCCCCTCACTATACTCCTATAACCACTTGACCTCCATTAATATTTCAAATGAAAAGTTCATAAGTTTGCGTATTGCTTTTAGACCAAAGGGTCGCCACCCACGCAAGTTGTGGAAAGATGAGGGGCGATGGGTACATGATCGGTTTCGGGAGGATGAGCAAGCTCCAAAGTCTCGGGATGAACTGATTGCCATGTACGGTTATGATATTCGGTCTTCCAAAAACCCAGAGGAAATTCGTACACGCCGACCAAGAAAGCCAAGGTATAACTTTTTTTTTTTTTTTTTTTTTTTTTTTGTAATGACATGGGGTTGGTGATTTTTGTTGTGTGTTAAACTGTGTTGAACATTTGTACTGGTATGTGTTCATTACATTTTCTGCCTTGGTCCTAAATCTTTTTAGCCCCATGAAAGTCCTAAAGTTATTGAAAACACCAACACATAAATTAAGGGTTCTACAGCCATTTGCTGTCGTAGCAGAGCTAGACTAAAGGGGCATTCATTTATTGTACTTGCTTCCATAATGCAGCTTGGCCCATTTCTCCTTGCTGTGTTGTGGATGGCACAAACAGCTGTACTTCCAGTCCACATAACTTGATAAATTGTTGATTCCAGATTTAGGCAATGACCATTCAAGTGGTACTTCTGCTTGTTATGGTGAATCCAAATAGGATTTTAGAATTAGATGAAATAATAAAAATTTTGTGGAAATAGTAAATTATTTAATAAAACACTTGAGGTATTCTAACACTTAGGTAGAAGGTTTTCCAAATAACTACCTATGTAGGAACTACAGGTAATGTTCTTACTACAATCTGTGGGTGCTGGTATGTCCAGGGCCTCCTGTTACATGTTAGGGAGCACTTAAAAAATTCACTAAAGGCAATTTTTTATAAGTTTTGGACAGAGTGGAAAGGTATTGGACCTCTTTCTGAGTTTTTTGCTGTCTGTGGCCCGTTTGGGGAGTTCCTCTTCTTCCTTCTTCCCCCTGGGATTCCCTCACTTTGGAGGGCTTTCCTCTCACTTTCTGTTTTGGCTATGGGACAGGAAGTGAAAGGAAATCTCTGCAATGGGAAACAAGTTGCAAAAAGACAGGTTATAGCCCTCTCTTACTCTGTCCATAGTGGAAAAAAAAGATTTTTAAAGGAGATTAACACTTTAAAGATAACTAGTGTTCATTTGATCACTAATAAACTGCAGGGTGACTTAAAGTGTTAGTGCATTATTCTAAGTCTATGCCAGCCCCTCTATTAGAGGCTGGCATAGCACATGGTGTATGTTTTATTTAAAAACGAGTGCTGTAAATACTGAATATCAGCTGTCTTCAGGCTGGTCTCATCACTCGCGGATGCTTTCCAGCTGAGGGATGTCTTCTGTGGGAGAGGCCGTGATTTCTCTCTGACATCAGAGGGAGATCACATGGCCACTCCTCTCCTCCACATTAGACACCCATCAGTGCTGGAAAGCGTCCGTGAGTCACGTGACAGGCCTGATGACAGCTGATGTTCAGTATTTACAGCACTTGTTTTTAAATAAAGCTTACACCGTGTGCTATGCCAGCCTCTAATAGAGAGGCGGTGACAAATTTCATATTTTAATATTAAAATAGTGGTGGGGGCTGAGCTGGAGACAGAGAGGGTGCTTACAGAGAGGGGGGAGGGGAGGAAAGGAGAGGAGAGCAGGCAGCCTATCACAGAGGGGGAGGCACTTTGACCATGGTGATCTGGGCGGGGAGCTACCCTGGTTATCGTGGTCTATTTAGAGAAGGGCATACAAGAGATGGTAGGTTTGGGCAGGGGGGAGGTTTACAGTTTAGAGGGGGGCAGATTACATGGCACAAGCACTTTGCTGTGTAATCTGCTTTAAAGGACCAGAATCTATTTTATCCCCAAAAAAACCTTTAAAAACCTGTAAAATAATCCAAGGGATGCCTCCTATCACAAATAGAAACTTTTGGTTCCGGAAATATGTATTTGGATTCTTCCTCCCCTACGCCTCACTGTTTGCTTGTGTTTACGATAGACAGCCTCACTGACAAGTAGTAGAAGGAAAACTGGACTAAGCATGCTCCAAATACTAATGCCACTGTTTGAATATTAAATGTGTCACTGTAAAAGTGTTGTATACCTAATTAATGGCTTTTATAATTAACATACATACACTTTAAGTACTCTCCTGCATGGTGAAGCCCTTGAAAGTAATGAGTGATGCACGCAATGTTTCAATGCTGTAAATTGCAGTAGAGGGTGTCTATACTAAGCCTTTCAGTTCAGAACAAAATGTATACACTGAGCACCGGAGAGACCTAATTATCTAACACAGCCTTTTTCAACCAGGGTACCTTTTTATGTTTCTTCAGGGGTACTTTGGCAAAATGCCAAAAAATTGCCCCAAAATTGTATACAGGCTGGTGGGTGGATGAAATCTGCCTTTTTGGTTACACAAAGCCACAGGTTTTCATTGTACACCATTACAGCCTTCTAGTTGCCAACCTCCTGATGACCAGTGGCATCATCATTTGATGAGGAGGATGTCCGCTGCCTGCATATCAGCCTTGTTTGACCCTCTCTTGCCTCTCTCCATCAGCTTTGGGGTCTAATTAGCGAAGTGATGCAGAAAAACTGAGGAAGTAGAGAAACATTGCAATACTAGTCAGTACCAGTTTGCAAAAGTGTATTGGCTTTGGAAGAATCGCCTCTAATTTTGGGTGTCCTACGTGTTTTGACATTGCTGCATTATTGTAAAACTATTAGAATAGTTTTTACATTTTAGGATGTGGCTCCTCAAGACTGTCCATAATTTTAAACGGTGCCCTGGCCGAAAAAAGGTTGAGAAACAATGATCTAACACCTGTTTTTTTTCCTTTCCCAGTGGTCCTAAAAAGCAGTGTTACCCAATTGTATTCACCCTTTCTTTTCACCCCCCCCCCCCCCCTTTCATGACCAGGCCATTTTTGCTATACGTCAGTACACAAAATTGATGTCCTTTTTCCCACAAATAGAGCTTTCTTTTGGTGGTATTTGATCAACTCCTATTTTCTCCTCCCTTTCTCCCCCCTTTTTTTTTTTTTGCACACTAAATAAAAAGGCTGACAGTTATGAAAAGTGTTTTATTTTTTATTTTTTTATTTCTGCTATGAAACACTTCCAATAAAAAAAAAAAAATTGTAAAAAATATAATCTCTTCTTTAATTTAGCCCAATATGTACTCTGCTACATATTTTTGTTAAAAAAAAAAAAAAAAAGAAAAATAGTGTGTACAAACTAGGATATTTCTGTGGAATTTTTTACTAGTAAAGGCGGCAATCAATGACTTATAGCAGGACTGTGACATTGTGGCAAACGAATCGGACACCACTTTTTTGGGGCCAGTGGCACTAATACAGTGATCAGTGCTGAATAATATGCTTTGTAGCTATACTAATGACACTGGCAGGGAAACATAAGATTTCTGTCCTCTTCTGTCACATTATTTACATAGGCAGACCACTATTCTGTCTGCCTTGGGAACAATCGGCGGGTCCTGACAGTCCCGCTGTGTGTAATCGCAGTGGGAGCTGGTCGCCGGTGGCGCGAACACCCCAGACCCAGGAAACGAACTTGCGCGTACAGGTACGTAATTTTGCACTGAAGGGGCCACCCTGCCGCAGTATATATGCGTGTTGCGGTCCAGAAGCAGTTAAACTGTGTACATAGTCATAATCCATGATCTTTTTATTTGGCTTTTCCTTTTTTTTTTTTTTTTTTTTTTTCATGAACCATTTAAGGGTTGTTTGCAACCTGCATATGTGTCTCTCCAAAAAAAAAAAAACCCGCCATATTTTACTTTTTAAAGGAAGACCGTGCCAGCAAACAATAAAATTGTTGTTGCATTGCCAAGTTCTTTCACTTCAAATCTACCTATCTGCCTATCGAGAAGGCAGCAGTATGCACACAATTTCAGTTTTGCTTGTTGTGAAGAATGACAAAAAGTCTTGTTACTGTTGCCTTGTGCTTCCTCAATGGTGCTGATCCTCCACAGACTAATTTTTATTTTTCTCTGTTTACACTTGCTGTATGAACATGCAACACCCTGTGATTTCCAGTGAAAATTCTTTCTGGTGACGATCAAATCCAGAAAAGAATAATCCAGAAATCTTCACTGCTGAAGATGTGCAAAGCAGGACAGATGCTTCCTTTTCTGTTCTGTAGACTGCTGTGAGATTTATTTTCTTGGTGCCAGTAGTTGGTATACTCCTGTGCATGTATGTGAAAAACTGTAACTTCTCATTTCAGATACACCAGCCCCTCC
The DNA here is from genome assembly GCF_037356315.1 of Lithobates pipiens. NCBI lineage: Eukaryota > Metazoa > Chordata > Amphibia > Anura > Ranidae > Lithobates > Lithobates pipiens. The sequence goes on from NW_027507789.1 coordinate 165,139,752, forward strand.
AGAAGGGAAGACCAGGAGGAAAAGCCAATCAGGCAGTCAAACCGTTATTATGATTCCGATTCTGTCCCCCCACCCCGAACCTACAACAGTCGCAATTCCCCTGGGAACAATAGACCTGTTTCAAATAGGACCTACTCACGGCCAGGTGGGTACAAGGAGAATCGTCCTGTCAGTTACCCACCAGAGGACATTGTTTCTCCACCACCTACTTCTGAGCGAAGGCAGGATTATGGAGGTTATAGAGCCCGGAGTGTAGAGCAAGCACCACAACTACCAGATGAAGAGCCCCCTGAAATGGGAATGCCTAACAAAGTTGAACTAGCAAATGAGAAACCAGCTGATCCATCGCCACCACCTCCTGATCGACCTGTGGAGAAAAAGTCCTATTCTAGAGCCAGGAGAAGTCGGATTAAAGTTGGGGAGGCTGGAAAGAGCATAGACGACACTACATTCCCTGAACTGCCTCCACCCCCTCCACCGCAGATGCCCACTGAGGTGGTTCCAGA